>NC_088424.1:3803478-4403478 GCF_034236695.1 Oncorhynchus nerka | reverse complement strand
TAAGCTCTTGAAGCTAGGGGGCACTATTTTTATGTTTGGAAAAATAACGTTCCCAAAGTAAACGGCCTATTTCTCAGGAACAGATGCTAGAATAAGCATATAATTGACATATTAGGATAGAAAACACTCTAAAGTTTCCAAAACTGAGTTAAACAGAACTGATTTTGCAGGCTAAAACCTGAGGAAAATCCAATCAGGAAGTGCCACTGTTTTTGAAACCTCTCTGTTGTTATGCATCCCTATTGCCCATTTAAAGGGATATCAACATTAAAAAACAGGCTTTAGTTAAACATTAAAAACCAGGCTTTAGTTCAAAGTAAAAACAGGCACCTATAGATACACTAAAAACTCACCCTGGCACTGTGTGTCGGCCATAGCAGGCTCAAACCCCGGCATGCAGGTACAAGACCCCACGGGAACCATCCACTCCCCATCCCCGTTGCAGTATAGCTTAAGAGGGACGGACAACTCCTGCGCGTTAGACACACACGCCCCCGGGGCGATGACCAAGGAGGTGGCCTCGGCCCCTGTGGCCGTCTCGGGGAAGACGGCGAAGTTTGCGATGGTCGTCGAGCACTTCTTGAAGAAAACCCGCACGGATATCAAGGACATACAAGCCCCCAGGTCCTGAAAGGCCAGGTAGAAGCCGGCCTTGGAAATAGGGCCAAAGCTTCTCACTTTGGTGTTGATCCTGCCTGCCTCGAGCAAGGAAAAACTCTCATCAGGGGCAATGGTGTCAACTTTGACATAAGGGGTCTCCCTCCACAAGGGACTACTTTCCGTAGCGGTATCGCCATCAGACTCGTAGTAGAAGAGGTTAAAGGTCTCCTTGCAGGAGCCGGGGATGTTGGGAATACTGGCGCAGTCGCGGACGGAGAACTTGAGCTCCACGTAGACGCGCAGCACACCTTTACGGGGGATGAAGTCCGTCCTCAGCCAATTGTTCTGGTTGGGTTCGCGCACATTACACACCTGGTATGTCCTGATAGGACTCATTGAATCGTCATAGCCGCTCACCTCCTCCCACTGCAGGAAAACAGACAAACAATGTTACTAGTGAAGAGAACTGTAGATATCATCAGACCTGGGTTCAAATAGTATTTATTTTATTTCAAATAGTTTAGCTGCGTTTGGTTGAGCTTGCTTGAGCCAATGCAATAGTGCCAAAAATGCAAACCCTACTAATCTGGCACTCCAGACAGGCTCTAACATGCAAAGCCTTTGAAAGAAAACAAATACTAATTGAACCTAGGTCTTCATATAATCATAGTATAATTGCACAGGAAAGGTAGCAATCAGAATGTCCTTCCTAGGAAATGTTGGTTCTCCAAATGCTACAGTAATTTAGTAAGTGCTGATATTGAAAGAGATTATAGGGCCTATTTTTAATTAGTTCTGCCATTTCTAATGTCAAATCGTGTATAATGCAAACAGTGCATTATTTACTAAAGGGGCAATTCAAATGCAATGTCCTCTTTCTGGTTGCATCATGGAGGTGTTATGGTGTATAGTGTAATACTTGAATTAATAGACTTGGCTGTTTATTTGCTCAAATCACTGAACACAACAGGCGCTTATTAGAGACCGGCTTCTATTTGAGCCAGGCGTCTATTTCCCTAATGCGCACAGCTGTTGCTCATTTGAATAGTTAATTGTTTAGTTCCAGCATTCACTTCCAGCATTTTAATACATTTCTTCATTTCCTTCAATAATGTGTTATCATTTACACACTGTGTCACGTTTTATTTTGTCTTAGTATGCCTCTATTTCAACCCCCAAAATGTTTTTCTTTCACAGAGCAATTGTTTTCGTGTTTGACCATACATTTTCGTCAGTTCTTACTTTTGCCATTAGAGGGCGATCGGACGATTTCTGGGGGTGTGTACTCCCCAAAGTTGTTGACTGTTTTTATGCTTGCCCGTTAGCTAGAAGTTCTCAGCTGTTCGCAACCAATGGCTAGCAGTTTCTTACGTGTGATGAAAACGGATGATTGACATAATCTTTTCGAGACGTTACTGAATTATTTCATGCAACAAATCAAACGTTACAACTCATAAACAATTCATGGTAATTCATGGTTACCGCATAAAAAATTCATTTAGACCCGGTGTTTATTTGAAACAGGTGTTTGTGTTGAAATGTGTGCCGTTGCTCGGCTATTAAAAGGGACAGACGGCTATTTGAGACTCAGCGTTTAATTGAAGTTTTACGGTACTTTACGATTCAAGTGGTATATTTCAAGTGGAACATTTCCAAGCCTACTCTTCAAAGCCGTGAGAAGTATTTTTTGCATGCTATGAAACGTGGTCAGTATACCTCATTGAGTGAAGCAGTCAATTAATGATTTCACAGCATTTAGCTTCAACAACGGTCTAACGATGATATGGCTCTCTACAGTCAGCAAATAAACCATTTACACCAGTTCATATCCCCAGATATTCTACACCAAATATATTCTACAATATAGGCATGACTACCTATAGGAAATATTCAAAGAGCTATCTATTACAGGATTAAATCCATGATTAACCATGATCCATGATTAACTGGGTTATTAACATATTTTTGCCCAAGGAATAAATCACCTTTTCCAAGAAGTTAATCTTTTGATTCTAACAACTCAACCTGAATAATTCATTTCCATTCTTAATGAGGGCTCCAAACATTGATCAATTCAACAAGAGGAACAGAATGCATAATTCCATATTTGGCAGAGCACGCACGCATGCAATTTATTCCAAAACGATGAGTCCAGGAGTCAGCGTTCTACACCATAAATCAAGTGCAACACGTCGCAGCAGCAATACCTCACAAATATGATAATTGCACCCGCACAGAACGTATGGGCTTGTCACGCATTTTGAGAGGGCCGCCTTGCCCTAATGACATATGACTTCTTGGGGTGCAAAGACATTCGGTGTGAGTCTGCAGAAAGGCCTGAAAAGAATGGACTGCCGAAGATTGTTGCCATGGTAACCCATCGGTTTCATCGACTGACTTTGCGCTCACGTACAAAAGACAAATTACACTGCCTGGGAGTGGGGAAGGTCTGTCAAGCTGTTAGCCTAGGGGTCAAATATATGTTGTTTTATTTTCTCACCATTTCTATGGGGGATATGATCAGCTGAAATATTCATTCCCAGCTGTAATTTGCCTATTGGCTTCTTCCACTTTAAGAGAAATACAGTACAAGTCAAAAGTTTGGACACATGTACTCATTCAAGGGTTTTTCATAATTTTTTACTATTTTCTACATTGTAGAATAATAGTGAAGACATCAGAACTGTAACATAACACATATGGAATCATGTAGTAACCACAAATGTGTTAAACAAATCTAAATATTTTATATTTGAGATGATTGAAAGTAGCCACCCTTTGCCTTGATGACAGCTTTGCACAATCTTGGCATTCTCTCGACCAACTTCACCTGGAATGCTTTTCCAACCGTCTTGAGGGAGTTTACACATACGCTGAGCACTTGTTGGCTGCTTTTCCTTCACTTTGCGGTCCGACTCATCCCAAACCATTTCAAATATAGGTTGAGGTCGGAGATTGTGGAGGCCAAGTCATCTGATTCAGCACTCTATCAATCTTCTTATTGGTCAAATAACCCTTACACAGCCTGGAGGTATGTTGGGTCATTGTTCCGTTAGAAAAACAAAATGATAGCCCCACTAAGAGCAAACCAGATGGGATGGCATATTGCTGCAGAATGCTGTGGTAGCCATGCTGGTCAAATGTGCCTTGAATTATAAATAAATCACCAACAGTATCACCAGCAAAGCACCCCCACACTATCACACCTCCTCCTCCATGCTTCACGGTGGGAACTACACATGTGGAGATCATCCGTTAAACTACTCTGCGTCTCACAAAGACACAGCGGTTTGAACCAAATATCTCAAATCTGGACTCATCAGACCAAAGGACAGATTTCCACTGGTCTAATATCCTTTGCTCGTGTTTCTGGGCCCAAGAAATTCTCTTCTTCTTATTGGTGTCCTTTAGTAGTGGTTTCGACTATGAAGGGCTGATTCACACAGTCTCCTCTGAACAGTGGATGTTGAGATGTGTCTGTTATTTGAACTCTGTGAAGCATTTATTTGGGCTGCAACCTGAAGTTCAGTTAACTATAATGAACCTATCCTCTGCAGCTGCGGTAACTGGGTCTTCTTTTCCTGTGGCAGTCCTCATGAGAGCCAGTTTCATCATAGTGCTTGGTGGTTTTTGCGACTGCACTTGAAGAAACTTTCACAGTTATTGAAATTTTCCGGATTGACTGACCTTCATGTCTTCAAGTAATGATGGACTGTCATTTCTCTTGCTTATTTGAGTTGTTCTTGCCATAATATGGACTTGGTCTTTTACCAAATAGGGCTATGTTCTGTATACCACCCCTCCCTTGTCACAAACCCAACTGATTGGCTCAAACGCATTAAGAAGGAAAGAAATTCCACAAATTATCTGAACAAGGCGCACCTGTTAATTGAAATGCATTCCAGGTGACTACCTCAAGAAGCTGGTTGAGAGAATGCCAAGAGTGTGCAAAGCTGTCATCAAGGCAAATAGTGGCTACTTTGAGATTTTTCAAATCCAAAATATATTTTGATTTGTTTAAACACTTTTTTGGTTACTACATGATTCAATGTGTTATTTCATAGTTGTTATGTATTCTCTATTAATCTACCATGTAGAAAATAGTAAACAAAGAAAACCCCTGGAATGAGTAGGTGTGTCCAAACTTTTGACTGGTACTGTATTTCCAAATTCTTCAGCTAGTGTTGCTGCAGCCGTGTTTGTTGCCATTTTGGGTCCATATGCACTCAATATGAGTATGTAGCAGAGTTTAGTTTTTTTTTTACTATATTGGAGATTTGTGTTTTGGACTATTTTGGAGGTTTGGGGATATTCATTTAAGAAAAACTTTGCTTAAAAGTTCAACTTAAAGGTGTATGTTTCCCATTTGTTTTTAGCAACGAAGAAAAGAAAAGAAACTTTACAAAGAGAGGTATAAAACAGTGGGAGGTGTGTCGTTTAAGTCAGGGGGAGCTGTACTAAGTAGCAAATGTAACAAATGCTGTGGAATAACAACACACTCACCCCACTCTCTGGAAATGTGGTCCAGGCCAGTTCTGTGGTCGCCCACTTGCTGTCCATTAGTGTTTCTATAAATCAAGAACAGGAGAGTTAGTTAAACCAAGAAGCTATTGTAACAAACAATAACTCAGGGCCCAAGGGGTGCACGCTTTCGTTTTAGCCCTAGCACTACACAGCTGATTCAAATAATCAACTAATCATCAGGTTTTCATCATTTGAATCAGCTGTGCAGGGCTAGGGCAAAAACCAAAACCCCCTTGGGGTCCTGAGGACCCAAGTTTGGGAAACGCTGCAATAACTATTAAGTGGAGGTTGGAAATAAAAATTATAGTCCTAAAAGCAGATTATTTACCTTATTTATTATTTTTGTCTATTCTTCTCATAAGACGACAGTAAGTCTATCGGCATCAATTCCACACGGATACATACAAAACTGGGTACACAGAAAGTCTGTCATGAGAAAACTGTTAAATCATCATAAAGCTCTAAATAAAAAGATGATGATGGAAGAAAAAACCTGTCTGCCTTTGATATCACTGAAAATGTAGAAATTTGAGAAAACATCCCTTCCTCTAGGAGGGAGAAATCATCTCGATCGAATTTCAAAGCTTTATTACTAAGTGATATCACAATCAATCACAAATCACTACTCGGCCCAGCCATAGTGGATTCTCCAGAGTGGTGACCTCGTATTATACAGGTCATTTTGAGAGAGTCAGGAGTATGAAAATCGAAGGATGAGGAGGTTAAACAAATACAGGGAAGAAAGAGGAAATAAGAGGATCAATAGACCTCGTTGTCACCTGTCAATCTGTATGATGGTTGAGAGAAGTCATCAAAACACACCAAAGGCTTGCAAAAGGTTATCTTCTTGTTGTTTACTGGAATGCACCTCCAATTTACAGTTGTGTCAATTACTTTGAATAGAAGCTCAAGCATGGGAGCTTGGGCCCCCGTGTGGCGCAGCGGTCTAAGGCACTACATCTCAGTGCTTGAGGTGTCACTACAAACACCCTGGTTTGATTCCAGGCTGTATCACAACCAGCCGTGATTGGGAATCTCATAGGGTGACGCACAATTGGCCCAGCGTTGTCCGGGTTTGGCCAGTGTAGGCCATCATTGTAAATAAGAATTTATTCTTAACTGACTTGCCTAGTTAAATAAGGGTAAAAACTATCAGGGTTGGGTAGGTTACTTTCTAAATGCAATCCATTACAGTTACTAGTTACCTGTCCAACATTGTAATGGAATGTAACTTTTGGATTACCCAAACTCAGTAATGTAATCTGAATCATGGTGGTCTCCGATTTGTGGTCAGAACAAACTTAAACTTGCACCTTTTTTCAATGCTGAATTGAATGTCATTGAGAAAAAGGTGTCAATGTATTTTAGCAAAAATCCTTTCTGAATTTAAAAGTAATCCAATAAGTAATCATCTAGTTTTCAAAAGTACCTGTAATCTGATTAGAATGCTTTTTGCTGGTAACATATCTGATTCCAGTTAGTTTATTTTGTAATCAGTTACTCCCCAACCCTGAGGACTAGCTTCCTTATTACCATAGTTTGGATCTAGATTAGCTATAAGGTGTAAAAGGTAACCTTCTTGATTCTCATTCCCTTTACAGACAGACTTTACGGTTATGGTGCCTGCTAAAAAAATCTGCTGTTTTTTAGAACCCAATTCATATAGTTCCATTTTTTTTTTACCACATTCTTGCCGGGATAAGTCTTTTAAATCTCCAGTGTACATGCGGGCAAGTTTAGGAGCGATAGTAGACGTGGGCCCCATGTGGGTGGACGTCTATTTGAATAAATCCATTGAATATACACCATCACAAGGAAATCCGTTATTACATTTGTTTTAGGCAGGTCCTAAGAAACATTATAAGACTAATAAAATGTAATTTCTAAAGAATCGAATGGCATATTGAGATGAATTATGTTACTGGTCTGTGCAGCCCACAGTTGTTTTGTTCATTAAACAAACAAGACACACTTAGCCGTCTATAAAATATGTGTGTTGACTGCGATTAGGGTAGCCTAAGAATAGAATAAGCATAACAGAATAAAATACAAATAGTATTTATAGATACAGCAAGGTGTGGAATGGCTGCCATTTTGAATTGAGCCCAAGGCAAGCACATGCTTTTTTTTAAATCCACGTTTCATGTCTTTTCCTACCCTCACTCCGCTTTGTTAGGGAGAAAGGCGTCGGGTCTTACAACGAGAGTGTCTTCATCACGATACAGATAGAAAATAATCGAAAATCTATATTTTACAAAAGTCTTGTGTTCATATGTCACAACCTCCGTGGGCTTTTGGAGTTGCCTACACGCGATCAAGCTAAATAATAGGCCTGCACTTGATTTAGGCTACATTATTGCAATGCGAACTGTATCTAATCAGTGATAGATGAGCTAGCCCCTCTACTTATTTTCCCAGACAGAGATTTAACCAAATATACAGATGGTGATTCACTGAAACAAATAATCCACTTGTTATGCTACATACAGTAACATGCTTGGCAAAATGCTCTGATCAGTGCTAACAAATGAGCCAACGAGACAAGATGATCATGAGCAGCATCTCAATTTGGCTAACATTTCCACAGCCTAATTGTAGCCCAACCAAACAAAGATTTAGTGAAAAGAAAGAAATCGCACATTGATTGATTTATCAAGACGAGTCCCCGCGCTTGTCTCAAAGCAGTGCAAAATGGCGCCAAAACAGTTGATCACACTATCGCTTCAAATGTATTATAATACAATTCAAAAGGCTGATTGAGCACCTTTTAATGAAGAATGTGTTTGATTTCCATGACTGTGTTTTGCTTTCTGTGTATTGATGTGAATATTGACATGTGTATTTATGTGTATATATGTGTTTTGATGTGTATACGGGGTTGATCTGTAAAAGGGCATTTCCACGGTAACAGAGTGACGCTGAAACTCACTTTCTCACATTGAAATGTATGCCAAGCAAAAACCATTGATTGCAAAGTTTAACAAACCATACACCTATGAGGGTCTACTTTTAACAATTGCTTCTGACAATTTTACTAAAACACATTTACTTGAGCAACAGCGCCAATGCAAAGTTTGGTAACAGAATGACAGTAAAATCTCTCTCAGTTTTTCATGTGACCACATTTTCCAAACTCTTTGTTAAATATCTAGTCCGACTTAAGATTCAAAGATGTCTGCAGAAAGAATGGGGTGTCAGCTATAACATGACACCTTGAGTTTGAAAAAAATCTACTTTGATTATTGAACTAAGTGAAGTGAGTCAACACTCGGTAACAGAATGACGGTAACAGAACGACACCATGGGTCCTGGATCTGTACTATACAGAAATGTATAATTGTGAATGTCATTCTCTTCATGGTGATGCATCCTAAATAGGTACACAAAGGTAGAACATTTTTTGTTTGAGTATTATTCTACCCAATGGGTATTATTCTAATGAGATCTGCCCCCCAAACAAGACCCAATTTGGTTGGTCCATACTAGAGGTCGACCGATTAATCGGAATGGCCGATTAATTAGGGCCGATTTCAAGTTTTCATAACAATCGGAAATCGGTAACTTTGGACAGCGATTTTTTTTTTACACCTTTATTTAATCTTTATTTAACTAGGCAAGTCAGTTAAGAACACATTCTTATTTTCAATGACGGCCTAGGAACGGTGGGTTAACTGCCTTGTTCAGGGGCAGAACAACAGATTTTTACCTTGTCAGCTCAGGGATTCAATCTTGCAACCTTACGGTTAACTAGTCCAACGCTCTAACCACCTGCCTCACGAGGAGCCCACCTGTTACGCGAATGCAGTAGGAAGCCAAGGTAAGTTGCTAGCTAGCATTAAACTTAATCAATCATAATCACTAGTTATAACTACACATGGTTGATGACTAGTTTATTTAGCGTGTCCTGCGTTGCATATAATCGATGCAGTGCGCATTCGCGAAAAAGGACTGTCGTTGCTCCAACGTGTACCTAACCATAAACACCAATGCCTTTCTTAAAATCAATACACAGAAGTATATATTTTTAAACCTGCATATTTAGCTAAAAGAAATCCAGGTTAGCAGGCAATATTAACAAGGTGAAATTGTGTCACTTCTCTTGCGTTCATTGCACGCAGTCAGGGTATATGCAACAGTTTGGGCCGCCTGGCTCATTGCGAACTAATTTGCCAGAATTTTACATAATTATGACATAACATTGAAGGTTGTGCAATGTAACAGGAATATTTAGACTTAGGGTTGCCATCCGTTAGATAAAATACGGAACGGTTCCATATTTCACTGAAATAATAAATGTTTTGTTATCGAAATGACAGTTTCAGGATTTGACCATAATAATGACCAAAGGCTCGCATTTCTGTGTGTTCAATTATAATTAAGTCTATGATTTGATATTTGATAGAGCAGTCTGACTGAGCGATAGTAAGCACCAGCAGGCTCGTAAGCATTCATTCAAACAGCACTTTCGTCCGTTTTGCCAGTAGCTCTTCGCTGTGCTTCAAGCATTGAGCTGTTTATGACTTCAAGCCTATCAACTCCCAAGATTAGGCTGGTGTAACCGAAGTGAAATGGCTAGCTAGTTAGCGGGGTGCGCGCTAATAGCGTTTCAAACGACACTTGCTCTGAGACTTGGAGTGGTTGTTCCCCTTGCTCTGCATGGGTAACGCTGCTTCGAGGGTGGCTGTTGTCGATGTGTTCCTGGTTCGAGCCCAGGTAGGAGGGAGGAGAGGTACGGAAGCTATACTGTTACAATGGCAATACTAAAGTGCCTATAAGAACATCCAATAGTCAAAGGTATATGAAATACAAATGGTATAGAGAGAAATAGTCCTATAATTCCTATAATAACTACAACCTAAAACTTCTTACCTGGGAATATTGAAGACTGATGTTAAAAGGAACCACCAGCTTTCATATGTTCTCATGTTCTGAGCAAGGAACTTAAACGTTAGCTTTCTTACATGGCACATATTGCAGTTTTACTTTCTTCTCCAACACTTAGTTTTTGCATTATTTAAACCAAATTGAACATATTTCATTATTTATTTGAGGCGAAATTGATTTTATTGATGTATTATATTAAGTTCAAATAAGTGTTCATTCAGTATTGTTGTAATTCCATGCCTTCATTTCCCAAAAATATAGACTCTTAGCTTTCATTTTACACCAAATTCGATGTGCTCCTATAGATATAGGATTTGAAGGCAGTTTGCTACTTAAGGAAAATAACCCTGCTGTAACATAAAATGTTAATTATTACGTGGATTACAGCTAATGGACATTTTTGTAGGGGTTGATACATTTTTGTCAAGGCAAATCAAGTCTAATTTCAAAGTGAAATTAAAAACTTTAGAAGCCTTTTAAAAAAAAAAACAGGCTACGTTTCCTGCTGAGCAGGAACATTCTCAGCAACAAAAGTGATCAAATTAAGATCCTACATCTGATCCTTGATCCTACAAATTAAGATCCTACGCTCATGCGTCCTTTTACATGGAAATTGTCATGCCCTGATCTGTTTCACCTGTCCTTGTGATTGTCTCCACCTCCTCCAGGTGTCACTTTTCCCCCAGTGTATTTATCCCTGTGTTTCCTGTCTCTCTGTGCCAGTTCGTCTTGTATGTTTCCAAGTCAGCCAGCAGTTTTCCCGTTCTCCTGCTTTGCCTTCGCCTTTTTCTAGTCCTCACGGTTTTGACCCTTGCCTGTTTCTGGACTTGCCTGCCTGACCATTCTGCCTGCCTTGAGCACAAGCCTGTCTACCACTCTGTACCTGCTGGACTCTGCTCTGGTTTTGACCTTTTTGCCTGTCCACGACATTTCTATTGCCTATCCCTTTGATTAATAAACATTGTAAGACTCCAACCATCTGCCTCCTGTGTCTGCATTTGGGTCTCGCCTTGTGCCTTGATAGAAATGACCAAAAGAGACATTGGTTTCAGCATGACTCTCTGTCAAAATAAAGGTTAAATAAAATCTATTAGTGATTTTGGAATGTACTAATAGAGTAATTATACACTTTTGGCAGTGATTATAGCCTTGAGTCTTTTGGGGTATGATGCTACAAGCTTGAGAATCTTGTTTCTCATGGTCTGAGAGTCTTTTAGGTGCCTTTGGCAAACTCCAAGCGGGCTGTCAGGTGCCTTTTACTGAGGCATGGCTTCTGTCTTGCCACTCCACCATAAAGGACGGATTGGTGGAGTGCTGCAGAGACGGTTGTCCTTCTGGAAGGTTCTCCCATCTCCACAGAGGAACTCTGGAGCTCTGTCAGAGTGACCATTGGGTTGTAGGTCACCTACCTGACCAAGGCCCTTCTCCCCCGATTGCTCAGTTTGGCCCGGCGGCCAACTCTAGGAAGAATCTTGGTGGTTCCAAACTTCTTCCATTTAAGAATGATGGAGGCCACTGTGTTCTCGAGGACCTTCAATGCTGCAAAACTGTCATGGTATCCGTACGTCAGATCTGTGCCTCGACACAATCCTGTCTCGGAGCTCTACAGACAACTCCTTAGATCTCATGGCTTGGTGGGACTATGGGACCTTAAATAGACAGGTGTGGGCCTTTCCAAATCATGTCCAATCAACAGAATTTGCCACAGGTGGACTCCAAGTTGTAGAAAAATCTCAAGGATGATCAATGGAAAGAGGATGCTCAATGGAAAGAGGATATTTTTATTTTTATAAATTTGCCAACATTTCTAAAAACCTGTTCGCTTTGTCATTATGGGGTATTGTGTGAAGATTGAGGACATGAGAAGAGTTCCACGCACTAACATACAAAGAACATTGTAGATTAGAGGTCCTGTATCCACAGGCTTAACACATTAGTTCAATTCAGATTGAGAAGAATTTACTGTAGGCCCAATACTAAATCAAACATGCTTTAGAAGCATTGTTTTTGACAGAAACCTAAAGCCGGGCACAGCTTTCGATTGGATAGCATCCCAAGTGTACAACTCTCTACCTACGCATTTGCTTTCCATGTACATGTACCGTTTAAGTCTCCCCTTGCTGCTATAACTCAAATCTGGCAATTTGATGGGCTTCTTAAGGCAGCAAGAACCCTGACTAGCTGTCTTCACATTCAACAAGAGCCAAGACAAAAAGCCCATCTAAGGGTCCAGGTTGATTATTTTATGTTAGATCCAACGCTCTGTGTGCATAGAGGCAACATAAACTCTACTCCAACTGAACATTCCACAGACCCTAGTGAGGCTCATTATTACTTAACATGTGTTTGCCTGGGAAGAGTTCCACGCACTAACACACAAAGAACATCAGTGTAGATTAGAGATCCTGTATCCACAGGCTTAACACATGAGTTAAATTCAGATTGAGAATTAACTGTAGGCCCATTACTACATTTTAAAAAACGCTATAGACGCAAATTAAGTATATATCGTTTTTGACAGAAACCCAAAAGCCGGACACAGCTTTTGATTGAACAGCGTCCCAAATGTACAGCTCTCTACCTACGCATTTGCCCTTCATGTACATGTCCCATTTAAAAGTCTCCCCTTGATGCTATAACTCAAATTTACCCCCCCCCCCCCCATCAATAAAACTGGCAGTGATGATGCCTCCCCCAGGGCCAAAAAAACTGTGCTCAAACGGGTACTTGTTGTCCTTACAGCATCTCATTCACCGCCCATGGTGTATACTGTTTTTGATCACTGGAGCAAACATGCTCA
This sequence comes from Oncorhynchus nerka, assembly GCF_034236695.1. NCBI lineage: Eukaryota > Metazoa > Chordata > Actinopteri > Salmoniformes > Salmonidae > Oncorhynchus > Oncorhynchus nerka. The sequence goes on along the minus strand of NC_088424.1, from coordinate 4,390,670 downwards.
CTGCTGCTATGGGAGCACACATGCTAATATTTAATTCACTTTGTTGAGATGGGCTGCTATGGAAGGAAAGCCTCTCCTCGTATTAATTTCACACTCCCATCCACAAACAGATGAAATATTCAAAGGCGTAACATCTCTCCACTGATTTTGTGCATGGTCGGCTACATACAACAAATGGGTATTTTGACTGTAAACAGCAAATTCGTAGTGGCAAATGCAGAGTGCTTAGGCCTACTGTATGACTATCTCGCTGTCTAGTTTGCGTGTGAGTGAGCCTTCCTTTTCCTCTACACACAATTGCAAGATTGAGCAATGTTATGTTTGACGCTTGTTGAACCGCTTTAATCAACTCAAGCCGACCCCAATTCAACGTTCTCCTTCAGGCTATTTGCATCTGCACATATGGTTCCATTCATAATTATGAGTATTTACTGAATGCTCTACAGAGAAGAGATAAATAAAGCGTGCGCCGATATGGAGATGCTCTTCCGTAGTTATACGTGTGGAAATGATTGGATATTAGTGTGTTCTTCTGCAGCCATGCATACCTAGTGAGCTATTTCTGTAGGATGTTAAGGTTTTCTGAGCTATTACGTAATTGCAGCTACGTTCCAATACCATGCGACTCTGAAAATAGCACAAGTGCACAACATCACTGTTATAGGGGTTAGTCATAAAGAAGATGACAGGGTCAGTGAGTCACATGTCCATTGCATGGGTGACTAGGAGGCCAGAGCTTATGTCACTAGCTAAACTCATGGACAGACCCAAGGACACAGTTGGACATTGCACTCAAATCCACAAAAAAAATTGACTGACATACACTGATGTTGAAAAAATACATATCCTAATGGAAACCAAGACTTCAAGACTTCCATGAATTCCAATGAATCTATTAGAGTGAACTAAACGGAACTGTACCTCACTCAAATGAATTGGATTAATTCGAAGGACAAAAAGTAAATAAATAGACAAAACAAAAGTAACGGAAACCAACAGGCAACTGCCAATTCAAGAACCAAATTCCAATGAAATCTCTTGGAATCCACCATACTGACAACCTGAGGCATCCTTAAACAACCTTAAAACCCATAATACCCTTCAACTACTCAAACCTGCCCCCGTCCTCAGAGGACAGACATTAGTTAACAACCCAGTGACGTGTAAGTGAAGTTGTTGGTCGGTGGGAAAACTGGCTGATCATCAGCCTATGAAAATCTCTGTGAGACCAGCTAGGGAGGCTGCCGCTGCATTGATTTACACGCTGGCACCATAATTGACGAGCGATAACACTGGCTGGCGTCCAAGAGAAGCACATTTTACTCAGGGAAGGAAAGGCAGGCGGGGAACGTGGCGGAATTTGGACAGAAATATATAAAGGAGCTGGTAGAGTCTAAATGAAGTTACCTTGGTTTAGGTTTTCTTTAAGTATGGTACATGGGATACTTCGACATGGACCATACCATTACAACCAATCACAAATTATTGGCATAAAAAACATATTCAATATATCAGATTGACAATTCATAAATACACAGACTTCAATTAAAAGTGTAGGACCCTGCATAAAGCAGAAATAAATCCGGGGACATTTATCTCTCCCTGGGATTTGACTAGTTTGGCATAACCCAACACAGAGGATAATGCCCCGTTCATGTGCTAGTCGGAACTAGGAAACTCTGACATTTCCGACCTGCTAAACTACAGTAGTTGGCCAAAGCACGAGTAGAAATACAACCAGTTAGCAAGTCGACTAACCCATGAACTCAGCACAAACCGCGGACCTGGTTTGCCAACCCTCCTGATGTACAGTACCAGTCAAAAGTTTGGACACACCTACTCATTCAAGTGTTTGTCTTTATTTTTACTATTATTGTAACAGACATCAAAACTATGAAATAACAAATATGGAATCATGTAGTAACCAAAAAAGTGATAAATCAAAAAAGCCCCCCTTTGCCTTGATGACAGCTTTGCACACTCTTGGTTGAAGTGAAGCTGGTTGAGAGAATGCTTGGCTGTGGATATTTTGTCTCAAATTTCAAGCAGCTGAAGGAAAAACTGCCCAGACAACAGCTAGTTCAAATGTAATTATATTCAACAGTCTGGCTTGTAAGGACATTTTACATGATTTTGCACTCCAATATTTTAGGCTGTATATACCAATTACATTGTGTATTACAGTCTTCTTGATCAGACAAAGCTAAAGGCAACTTGCCTACATGTATCTTTGGCCTGTCATTTTGTATGTGTCCAATGACACACACAATTGACTGGTATTGATTGGCTAGAGAGAAAGCTTCAGGATATTAGAGGATTTGTTTCTTCTTTCCTCTTTAAATTGCCAGAGATATTGGCTTTTCCCTACAGGAAGGAAATGTATAGACTGACGCTAACGTTTTTTACACTGAGCATGTTGTAATGTTTGGCACCTATTTTGAACATATATGAAAACAGTCAGTATATAACCTCCCCATCAGTGTAATGTCAAAGACACTGATAACTAGCTCCTAGCTGTGGTACTTTGTGTACCTTGTGTACTTTGTGAGAAGCAAAATACAGTATGTGGGTGTTTTATTTAGGATGAATCCTTTATGTCATATTGAGCTGTGTCATGGGCTTGGTCAAGCAACCCAACATAATGAAATACTCAACTAGTGGGTGTGACAACGCAGCAAAAGGTACTTGACAATAGCGACAGGGATGCAGCTGCAATGACGTGTGACACATATGGGTGACACGTGGAGGACCGAAAATGCATGGGGCGTCCCTGCTTTCCTTTGTGGGGAAAGCTATACCAAGGAACTGTCTCTGTGTGTGTGTGTGTTGTGTGTATGTTCTCATTAGTCCATTTTCCTAGAATAAATCCAATGCGTGACTCAACCACAGCACAATACAGTGGTGTGATACAAAACAGGCCGTACCCGAATAGTATGAACATAAATGGTAACTTTGTATCCAAACAATCGATCTACTCTATCCATTTTCAATTGTGGCAACAGAGGCGATTTAGCAACAAAAAAAAACTATTTTTAAGCCTATCACAGTTAAAACCTGCAATGAAAATAACAGATTTTTGTATACGCCACGCCATTGGCAAAATAAAGCTGTGCTTCATCTTATTATACAATGTAATATTCATATTCAAACATAATCGCATTTTTGGCAGTTCATCGTGGCTTGCAAACACCCACATTCTTTGGAAACATCTAGGCTGCTAGTCTGATTAATCAGGCTGTAATACGCAATTCATTGGTATATACAACCTGAAACTAATGCCTGCAAAATTGTGTAAATGTTCCTTACAAAGCCAGAATACAATTATATCTAAACTTATTCTACCGGTTGTCTGGGCGGTTTATCCTTCAAGCTGTTCGAAATTTGAGACAACATTTCCACGGGAAAGTATTGTTTACCTGACTTTCTGTAGAGCCTGTAGGTATATGGTTCAGTGACATCTGCTGATGGCTTTTTAAATGAATTGGATTGATTGAGTTCAGCACCAAGGTAAAAATGTGTTTTATATTGGATATTTGTTTTTCTCTTGTCAATTTCTATTGAACCAAGCATGCCATGCCATTTTATTTATTTAAATAGGCAAGTCAATTCAGAACAAATTCTTATTTACAATGACAACCTACCCCAGCGTAACCCTAACGACACTGGGCCAATTGTGACTGCCCTATGGGACTCCCAATTACAGCCGGTTGTGATACACTGAGATGCAGTGTCTTAGTGTGCTGCACCACTCGGGAGCCTGACATTGAAAATGATATATTCAGACTCCTTTTTTGTGTGAATTTCATTATTCGTTTTTTTATTCTGATTTACATAAAATATATATATTTTAAACCACCCAACAAAAAAGGTTTTGATTGTTCGCCATCCTCCCTTGATTCAGAATATACAATATTTAGTGTCATGGTAGGCTTGGTTCAATAGCCATTGACGAGAGAAAAAACAAAGATCCAATATAAAATTCACTTTACCTAGGTGCCAAACATATACAGTGCCTTGCAAAAGTATTCAAGCCCCTTGGATTTCTTCACATTTTATTGTGTTACCAAGTGGGATAAAATTTGATTTAATTGTCTTTTTTTTGTGTCAGCAATCTACACAAATTGCTATTTTCAAGTCATGCCATAGATTGTCAAGCAGATTTAAGTCAAAACTATAACTTTACCACTCAAGTACATTCACTATCTTCTTGGTAAGCAATTCCAGTGTAGATTTAGCCTTCTGTTGTAGGTTATTGTCCTGCTGAAAGGTGAATTCCTCTCCTAGTCTCAGGTGTAAAGCAGACTAGGATTTTGCCTGTGTTTACCTCCATCCCATTTCTTTTTATCCTGAAAAAATCCCCAGTATTTGCCGATGCTTGAAAATACGGCTGCAGTTATTCAGTGTTGTGTTGTGTTTGCCCCCAAACAGAAGACTTTGCATTTAGGCCAAAAAGTGTATTCCTTTTTTGCAGTAATATTTTAGTGCTCAAAGATGCATGTTTAAGAATATTTTTGATTTAGTATACTTGTGTTCTTCTTTTCACTTAGGTCATTTAGGTCATTATTGTGGAGTCAGTACAATGTTCTTGATCCGTTTTCTCCCATCACAGCTTTTAAACTTTGTGGCTGTTTTAAAATCCCAGATGGTCTCATGGTGACATCCCTGAGCAGTTGTCTTCCTGTCCTGCAGCTCAGTTCAGCAGGATGACTGTGTCTTTGATGTGTCTGGGTGGTTTAATACATCATCCACAGCATAATTATTAACTTGACCATGCTTAAAGAGATAGTTATTGTTACCTACCTACCAATCAATGCCCTTCTTTATGAGGCTTTTGAAAATGTCCCTCATCTTAGTAGTTGAATCTCTGCTTGAAATGGAATACTTGACGAAGGGAACATTAACCTTTTATTTAACTTGACAAGTCAGTTCAGAACAAATTCTTATTTACAATGACGGCCTACTCCAGCCAATCACGGCCATATGTGATGCAGCCTGAATTTGAACCAGTGACGCCTCTTGCACTGAGATGCAGTGCCTTAGACTGCTGCGCCACTTCGGGAGGCAAACTTACAGATGTAATGTATGGATGGGTGGGGAACAGAGGAAAAATGAAAGTAAAAAAATTATGTCAAATGCTATTATTTCACAGAATGAGCCCATGTAACTTATGTGATTTCTTAAGCTAAATTTGACACTTTCACCAAATTAGGCTTGTGGAAAACGTACGCAAGGACTATATTTGTTAGATTTTTATATATATATATATATATATATGCTATAAAAAAAACGTATATGAAACCACGTCCACTTTGACATGAAAGTATGTTGTGTAGATTGTTAACAAAAAATGACAATTGCATAAATTTGAATAGCACTTTGAAACACAATAAAATGTGAAGAAATCCAAGGGGTCTGAATACTTTTGCAAGGCACTGTACCTACCGGACCCCTAAAAAGTCGGGTAAAAAAAATATTTCCTGTGGATATTTTGCCTCAAATTCCGAGTACAGATTTGTATATTTACTCAACATTCTGTCTTGTGAGGAATATTTACACGATTTTGCAGTCATTAGTTTCAGGCTGTATATACCAATTAATGGTGTATTAGAACCCGATTAATCGGAATGGGGCTACATGTAAAAGAAAAGTTCAAGCAAAAGTGTAGTATATTAAAATGATTTGACATACATACCTTCAACAGCTAATACCACGGGAAGCACAAAGCTGCATATCCACAGCAAGTAATCCATTGTCATAAACTAGGATCTTGCAACATTAATAAAGGATTTGCCTGGACCCTTCAGATGGTGCCACACAATACACAGCACCTAAACCACCCGAGACGTAGAACCTTTTACAAATCTCTTTATTCTCATGTCTTGAATTAATGCAACAAATAAAAACCATCCCATTCCACTAGTCTACATCCAATCGCCGAAAGTAGTCATTTTTGTTATTCATTCAAATCATCGGCCAAATCCACGGAGAAACAGCAAAGCTATGGAGCATTACAATGCGCTTTCTCTCCGCCTTTCTCGCGCTTTATCGATGCCAAATTGTAGTCCAAAAGCGCATCTATATACTCGCACATTGCTCCAAAAATACTGCAAATCTTCTTCTTCTTCTTTTTTTCTTCGAAAAACTCAGTAATCCACTTCGCTGACTCAGATGTAGCTGTTGCTCCTCAAGGAGTGTTCGTTGGAATGGCAATTGGGACTGCCTCGACAGAGGGGGGCTGGGGCGTGCGGGTGAAGGGGTAAGAAGAGGGGGGTTGTCGGCTGCGGAGCAGCTGCCCTGCTCTGCGAGTCACACCCCCTCCCGAGACGCAGAGAGAATGTCGTGAACTTTGGGGACCAGCATCAGAGACAAGAGAAAGGCCTCTGGGTTCTGTTCATTCAAATCCTAACCTGTCTGAATCAATCCATTTTCGATACAAAACGAACTGTGGATAGATGACGAATGTCGATATCTACGCCTCGTTTTGAAATGGATAGATAGCGCCTCCCGCGGGTTATTGAGTGTCCAATCATATTTTATTTGTCACATGCTTTGTAAACAACAGGTGTAGACTAACAGTGGAATGCTTACTTACGGGTCCTTTTCCAACAATGCAGAGTTGATTAAAGATAAAAATGAAAAATAAATCGAAATTGTGACAATAGGAATAAATATACAGTGAATAATGAATAATAATAATGAGTAAAATAACATGGCTATGTACAGGGAGTACCCGTACAGAGTCCATGTTCTGGGGTATGAGGTAATTGAGGTGTATATGTACATATAGGTAGGAGTAAACTGACTAGGCAACAACATAGTAGACAGTAGCAGCAGCGTATGTGGTGAGTGTGAAAGTGTGTGTGTGGCATCAGTATGCATGTGTGAGCATATTATGTTTGTGTGGTGTGTGTATTTGTGTTTTGGGGTGTCAGTGTAAGTATGTTTGAGTGTGCGGGTAGAGTCCAGTGTGAGGACATAGAGTCAGTGCAAGAGAATTAGTGGAAAAATTGGTCAGTGCAAGTCATCCGGGTAGCCATTGATGAGCTATTTAGCCGTTTTCTTGGCTTGGGGGTAGAAGCTGTTCAGGGTCTTGTTGGTTCCAGACTTGATGCAGTGGTACTGCTTGCCGTGTGGTAGCAGAAAGAATAGTTTATGACTTGGGTGGCTGGAGTCTTGACAATTTCTCGGGCCTTCCTCTGACACTGCCTGGTATAGAGGTCCTAGATGGCAGGGCCATACACACCACCCTCTGTACCATCTTGTGGTCGGGTGCCTTGCAGTTGCCGTACCAGGCGACTGCAAGGCACCCGACCACAAGATGGTACAGAGGGTGGTGTGTATGGCCCTGCCATCAAGCCAGTCAAGATGCTCTCAATGGTGCAACTGTAGAACTTTTTGAGGATCTCGGGGACCAAATCCTTTCAGCCTCCTGAGGGGGAAGAGGTGCTGTCGTACCCTCTTCACAACTGTGTGGGTGTGTGTGGACCATGTTAATTCCTTAGTGATGTGGACACCGAGGACCTTGAAGCTCTAGACCCGCTCCACTACAACCCCTCTGTTTCCTGTAGTCCATAATCAGCTCCTTTGTCTTGCGGACGTTGAGGGAGAGGTTGTTGTCCGGGCACAACACTGCCTATAGGAGGCTCATCGTCATCGGGGATCAGTCCTACCACCGTCGTTCCGTCAGCAAACTCGATGGCTACTATAGCCTTTAACACTATAGCCCATAGAATCACCTTGAATAACACATTCAGAAATGGCAAAAAAGACAGTCAAAATCATAAGGAATAAGGTTTTTGAAATGTCTGTCCTATGTCTAGGAGATTTAAGGAAGCTCAGGGAATATTTTTGTTTTTTTTGACACATTAAACCCCTTATTTGTGATGTCACAAAACGACTTCCATTTGTTTCTATGGGTTACCTTCAGATGAGTCCCGTGTCACTTGTGGTGGTCATAGAGCAAAACAGAGAACACCATCATGTTCATTTGAGTCTCCCCTTTCCATATTGTGGAAGTCCGGGTTTTCAGGATGTTTCATGGTCTGACAAACACCGCTGTAGCAGATGCGGTGCATTGGAGTGCTGCCCATGCAAAAAGACCTGATATCTCTACCTTAAATTGACAGACTTTGATGGGATTTTTTTGATGATGTTACTTAGACTCATAAGGATCAAGACTCCATTACACCACACCTCTTCTCCTTTGTCTCTCCCCCCAGTGGTGTGTGTAGGCTACAGGGCATGGCCCTCATGAGTCCCATGTTCAAACAAGGCTCCCCTTCAACACTGCTAATTCATCTGTCTCTCTCCTCTGTTTCTCCCCCTCCCTTTTGCCCCCTCACCAGCTTGATCCCCCCATGACCAGCTCCCCCTAGCCCCCCATGTGACCCCCCTGCCCCGAACCCACCCACTCACATAGACTCCCCAGGTCCCGACTATTTTTGTTTTGTCCCCAGTCTTTGTGGTCTTATTATCTACAGTTCAGCTCCCAGCAGGCTTGGGTCTGCCCTGCCATTGAAACAGTGATGGACAGGAGGACTCTTTAAACCACATATCACTACATTGACACTGAACCAAAAATATGACGCTGCTTCCTGGCATTTTCATAGAATCAATGACATCATACTAAAATGAAGGAGGGGGGTATTCTACATCAATTCCAAGAATGCAGCATATATACATACTGTATATACTTGTGTGTGTGTGTGTGGGGGGGGGGGGGGGTGTAATCAATTGGTGTGGTTGTGATGTAACTTATGCATCTAGCGATGTATTGGGTGCTTTAATAGTTGACAGACTCAATGCAGTGTTTTTCTTTTGAGAATATGGAAAGTGTACCTTTTTTTTTATACAGGGTGTATTTCTCATTAGCAGATGTCAAGACAACAAATGAACTGTATATTCAGTCAGTGCTATCAAGAAGCAAAGAGTAACCAGTCTATCAAGTAGCCTGTGGAGGAGGGTTTTCAAATACTTTAATTTGTGTGTAGGGGTGGTAACACTCTCACTCTCCTCCCTATGTGTATTGGATACCCCTTCCTGTGTGTATTGGATACCTGTGTGTGTGTGTGTGTGTGTGTGTGTGTGTGTGTGTGTGTGTGTGTGTGTGTGTGTGTGTGTGTGTGTGTGTGTGTGTGTGTTTGTGAGAGAGAGAGGATCGATTTCTGTCATTTAACAAAGGACCAGTGTTTCCCCGAATTCAAGGGGGAAAGTATGAAAGGCGTTAGGTGGGTTATAGGGCAAACACTGCATTTTAGACCACCACTTATAGCAGGAATTTAACAACAGAGGGGCTTCTGAAGAGAGGAAGGACTGTCATCTGAAGAGTGTTGCCAGCATCTATGCGGGTGTGAAATCTAAACCTCTCACTCATTCTGTGACTTCCTCTTCCTAGGAACGTGTTGGTCAACAGTATCATTTACACACTATCATTAACATGTTGCCATCAACACATTATCATCAATACCACCATGATTCTGTCTGCTATTTCCAGAAGGTTGGGGCCTGAGAGAATGCTCTATAGTGTTCTGTATATTAATTAGAGGTCAGGTAAGTTATCTACAGTGCCTTAGGAAAGGATTCACACCCCTTGACTTTTTCCACATTTTGTTGTGTTACAAAGCAGGATTAAAACGGATTTGTCTTTTTTGTTGTTGTCAACGATCTAAACACAATACTCTCTAACGCCAAAGTCTAAATTATTTTGGGGGAGGATGGAAAATTAATCACAAATACATTTTCATTAGATAAATGTTCAACCCTCTGAGTCAATACATGTTAGAATCCTAATTGGCAGCGATTACAGCTGTGTCTTTCTGGGTAAGTCTCTAAGAGCTGTGTGAGTCTTTCTGGGCAAGTCTCTAAGAGCTGTGTGAGTCTTTCTGGGTAAGTCTCTAAGAGCTGTGTGAGTCTTTCTGGGTAAGTCTCTAAGAGCTGTGTGAGTCTTTCTGGGTAAGTCTCTAAGAGCTGTGTGAGTCTTTCTGGGTAAGTCTCTAAGAGCTGTGTGAGTCTTTCTGGGTAAGTCTCTAAGAGCTGTGTGAGTCTTTCTGGGTAAGTCTCTAAGAGCTTTGCAAACCTGGATTGTACAATATTTGGCCATTTAAAAAAATATATATATTCTTCAAGCCCCGTCATGTTGGCTGTTGATTATTCTTAAACAGCCATTTTCAAGTCTTGCCATAGATTTTCAAGACGATTTACGTCAAAACTGTAACTAGGCCACTCAGGAACATTCAACGTTGTCTTGGTAAGTAACTACAGTGTATATTTGGCCTTGTGTGTTAGGTTATTATCCTGCTGAAAGGTGAATTTGTCTCCCACTGTCTGTTGGAAAGCAGACTGAACCAGGTTTTTCCTCTAGGACTTTGCCTGTGCTTAGCTTTATTCCTTTCCTTTTCATCCTAAAAACTGTCTAGTCCTTGCAGATGACAAGCATACCCATATAACATGTTGCAGCCACCACCATGCTTGAAAATATGAAGAGTGCTGCTCAGTGATGTTGGTATTCAGTAGAAAATATGCATTTATTTGCAAATTTTTTCACAGTACGACTTTCCGTTTTAGTCAACCAGCAGACACTCTTATCCAGAGCAACTTACAGTAGTGAGTGCATAAATGCTCTTCCTTTTTTTCTACTGGTCCCCTGTGGGACTCAAACCCACCACCCTGACATTACAAGTGCCATGCTCTACCAACTGAGCTACACAGGAGATCAATAAGGTGCCTTTTGCAAACTTTAGTGCCTTATTGCAAACATGATGCATTGTTTTGTAATATTTATATTCAAATCAAATCAAATGTATTTATATAGCCCTTCTCACATCAGCTGATATATCAAAGTGCTGTACAGAAAACCAGCCTAAAATCACAAACATCAAGCAACACAGGTGTAGAAGCACGGTGGCTAGGAAAAACTCCCTAGAAAGGCTTAAACCTAGGAAGAAACCTAGAGAGGAACCAGGCTATGAGGGGTGGCCAGTCATCTTCTGGCTGTGCCCGGGTGGAGATTATAACAGAACATGGCCAAGATGTTCAAATGTTCAAAATAGACCAGCATGGTCAAATAATAATAATCACAGTAGTTGTCAGTTGGCTTTTCATAGTCGATCATTGAGAGTATCTCTACCGCTCCTGCTGTCTCTAGAGAGTTGAAAACAGCAGGTCTGGGACAGGTAGCACGTCCGGTGAACAGGTCAGGGTTCCATAGCGCAGGCAGAACAGTTGAAACTGGAGTAGCAGCACGGCAGGTGGACTGGGGACAGCAAGGAGTCATCATGCCAGGTAGTCTTGAGGCATGGTCCTAGCGCTCAGGTCCTCAGAGAGAAAGAAAGAAAGAAAGAGAGAGAGAAAGAGAGAATTAGAGAGAGCATACTTAAATTCACACAGGACACCGGATAAGACAGGAGAAATTCTCCAGATATAACAGACTGACCCTAGCCCCCCGACACATAAACTACTGCAGCATAAATACTGGAGGCTGAGACAGGAGGGGTCAGGAGACACTGTGGCCCCATCCAATGATACCCCGGACAGGGCCAAACAGGCAGGATTCTGTACAAGCTTCCTTCTTTTTACTATGTCATTTAGGTTAGTATTGTGGAGTAACTACAATGTTGTCGATCCATCCTCAGCCATTTATGTCTGTAACTGTTTTAAATTGACCATTGGCCTCATGGTGAAATCCCTGAGCAGTTTTCTTCCTCTCCGACAACTGAGTTAGGAAGGACGCCAGTATCTCTGTAGTGACTGGGTGTAGTAATGAATAACTTCACCTTGCTCAAAGGGATATTCAATGTCAGTTTTTTTGACCCATCTACCAATAGGTGCCCTTCTTTGCGAGGCGTTGGAGAACCTCCCTGGTCTTTGTGGTTGAATCTGTGCTTGAAATTCACTGCTCGACTGAGGGATCTTACAGATAATTGTATGCGTGGGGTACAGAGATGAGGTAGTCATTCAAAAATCATGTTACACACCATTATTGCACATGGAGTAGGTCAATGCAACGTATCTGACTTGTTAAGCAAATGTTTACTCCTGAACTTATTTAGGCTTGCCATAACAAAATGGTTTGAATACTTATTGACTCAAGACATTTGAACTTTTACTTGTTTTTATTCATTTGTAAAAATGTCTAAAAACATTAGTTCCACTTTGACATTATGGGGTATTGTGTGTAGATCAGAGACACAACATCTAAATGTAATGAATTTCAATTTCAGGCTGGAACACAACCAAATGTGGAAAAAGTCAAGGGGTGTGAATACTTTCTGAAGGCACTGTAGATAGATGGATGTGCCCTGCTAAATGACTAAAATATGTCTGTCTGTCTGTCTGTCTGTCTGTCTGTCTGTCTGTCTGTCTGTGTCTTCATTCATTCATTCGTTCATTCAAACCGATCCTAACACAGGCAGTCAAGTACATCACATACTGTATACCTTAGCTTTTGACCATGGACTGAAAATACAACCATCTGGGTTTTGCTGTGGTGGTGACATGTGTGTTATGAAGAATCATTGTGGAGAAAACCTTTTACGATCCCACTGCAGTCCACAAATGATAATTCAGTCATTGGGATGAGGTGGGGGGGAAAACACATTTCACAAAGCATGCCGAAGAGACGCTGCAGCGAGACGACACGAAGTCAAGGGCTAACTCCCAAATGGCACCCTATTCCCTTATGAAGTGCACTACTTTTGAGCAGGCCCGTAGGGCTTTGGTCAAAAGTAGTGCATTATGTAGGGAATAGAGTGCCATTTGGGACGCAGACCCAGGATAAGCCTGGGAATAGAGAATTGCACTAGAGGTATCAGCTGCGAAACAGCGTCTGAAAGGGGAGGCACAGTGGCGCTAAGCTGACAGGAGAGGATGACAGATCATCTCAGAGCCTGAGCTCTCCTGCGTATTATGGAGTCAGTCGACTCTGCCACCGTATGTGTGGACGGGGTGTGTGTGTGTGTGTGTATGTGTGTGTGTAGGGGGGTTGTGTTTGCGTGTATGGGCCGGGGGTGGGGGGAGGGCATTGAAGGCCAGGGCATAAAACAAAAGTGAATAAAGCTCTCTGGACAATATTGGAAGTCTGTGTGTCTTGGTTCTAAATTATGTATATATTTCAAGACTGAGGTAAGACTTACAGCTAAGAAGGCAATAGAATAGGAGCCGGAGACATAAAAAGTTACTGCAGTGCAGACTGATGAATAATAAACTTGAAAAAGTAATACCAAACATTTGTCCTGTATTTCAATACTGACGTATAATAGTGTCAAACTGTATGAAACTTTTAAATTCATTTCTCAGCCAACAAGACTGTCATTCGCTCCATTTTCATGCCAATGAAATGAGAAGTCAGTGGGGTTCTGGAGTAGAGCTTGATTCACTGCAAGACACTAATGATTCGTGTGGAGAAAGAACTAGTTGATGCGCAAGGGCTCCAAGACTGTGGAGGTGGAGGTTTACCTTTTTCACCATGTGAGTGTTGCACCACAACTTGATGAAATATGAATCAATGATCACACACCTTCAATGTGTTGGGATTTTTGAAAATAGATCCTGAACCGGGATTATTTATGAACCTGTCAGTGTCAACCTGGTAAAATTGTATGAGCAGGCTACTCAAATATGTCAACGCATCCAATGACACCTGACTACTATTATTCAACTGGTTGCCATGGGAGACAGCTCTTGTTTGTGGGCTTACCACGACCATTGTGCCCAGCCTTTCTGAGTACGCCGAACTCTCTCTCAGCCTACTTGCATAATGAGTCTACACGATGAAAACAAAACAAGACGCAGCGAAACTCATTAAAAACAACTCGGGGTAGGGATATTTCATTTTCAGCAGTAGTCTTTTTTTATTCCAAAGTATTCCCACCCTCTGTCTGTTATTGATGATTCGCCACATTCGGGCAATTTTCCCACCATTCCCCCTCCTCCATTATTCATCTCCCTCTTTTTAATCTCCTGTGAGCTGACTCAGAACTCCTTTTCCATTTGGAGACTGTTCCTCTTCCATGCACATGTCCGTAGCATTGATTAAGTGGGCCTCGTTGGGCTGCGGATTACATTGGGGTCTATTTGAAATGACATTTCAGAGTGTTTTTCCATTATGGAGCAGGAGGAAGGGGAATTTAGATAAACTTGGCCTTGCACTTCTCTGCTGAGTTTCGCCTGGTTTGCCTCGTTCACTTGTGGCTCCGGCGCAAGTAACAATTACCGCCCTCGACTGTTGCCTAATTTTATGTTTACATCCCATCAGCAGTAGGATTCGCCAGCCAAACAGAACTCCCATAGGAAGAGTGTGGAGGGAAGGAAACTATGGAAGAAGAGACAATAGTAGTTTATGTCCAGTGAGATAGTGTGAGGGGGGTTATTAAATTAGATTGTATAAAGGTGTAGAATTAGGGGCTGGACTGGAGGTTTTCCTGGTCATGTCACATGGGTAATATTGGTTGAAGCGACATCAGACTGAAGTGACTGAAAACGTTGTCTTTTTGTAATCCTGAAAAAAAACATCTTTACCTGGTTGTATTCTGGTTATCTGACAAGGAAGTGACAGTTCAACCAGAAAATGGTGTCTTTATGACAGACCAAGTGGAAAACTAAGAAATGACAGATGGGCTGAATAGATTACGTCACTTCAAACATCAACTTCTAATGTCTTATGTAACCACCAGTGTTGTCACTGGCTTCTGATTGTCTGTGGATGACATATCCCACATCACAGAAGTGGGATTCTGTCTCCTTATCAATACAGTTTGAGGCAGAAAAACAGGGATCCCTTTCTGCAGGTCAAATGCCCTCTACATGTTTCATAATGGGGTCAGAGTGAGCAGGTTCGTCTTCTCCTGTATCTGTATGTATGAGTCAAGTGCCTTAAGAAAGGCTCACTTATGTGTCAGTGCATTACTGGGACATGTCCCGGATGAATTACATGTCTCAGACCTGAATGTCTCTCCATAGCTTTTTTAAGGCACACTCCATAATTGGACAAATACATTGTTCACCAAGAGTAAACCAACCGTATATTTTGGCCTATGATAGTTTAACTAAGATCATGGGGCTTTTCTAAGTGATATTTCTAAGTGATATGGAGATATTGCATTTTTTGGCGGTTGATTGGATTTATTTGACCATTTTAAAACACAATACATTCACACATGTGGATGCCATTTTAGTTTTTCTCAGTTGCTAAAACACAATTTCTGAAACCTTGCTCCATTTCCTGAAAACAGTAAACACAAAACCTCATCTTCAAGCACTATTTACATAACCTCTGACTCCTCTTGCAAAATGAAACATTCGCCTCAAAACAGTTTTACCTGTGTTCAAAATCAAACACTGCTCTCAAATCATAAACAAAGTGATCAAAATGATATACACTATACACTCTCAAGCAGTCAGTAAACAATACACCGAAAAATAGAAAACACATTGTTCAAAACATACAATTCTCAGGGAGAAGTACATTTTTTATCTAAAAAAAAATATTCATATTTTTCCGTCATTGTCTTTTGGTGAACGAAAACAAGTTCTATAATAGTAGCTCAAAATTGATCAGAAATTACTACTCTGCTTTGCTCTTTGCAATTTAGTTTTTTGTTCTTCCTTCTCCTTGTACCCCTATTTTTTACAGTACTGTACCCTGCATCTCACAAACTTGTCCTTTGTCTCTGTGATACTGTAATTCTTGTTCTTTGTTGATATGAACCTGCAACCAGTCAAAATCTATTGAGCAGTCAGTACTGTTAATAAATGGAAAGCACAATGTTCAGGACCATACAATGTGTCCATTGTACAGTATACAGCCTACAATGCACTGTACTACAGTATCCATTCTCAGACTTTCTCCTCCCCACCTTCAACAACCTGTTTGCTATCTGAACGGGCTTATATTGGTTGTGTCGCATCATTTGAAACAGGTTAAATCAATTTTGAGTGGTTGTGTTCAATCAATGACATATGTTCTCTATTTGTATTTGATTGTTGCCACTTGTGTTTACCAGTATGGATGACATGTGCATTAGAGTACAGAATGTGTTTTGAGAATGAGAATGTGTTTAGAGTTTTGCTGAAAAGTCTAAGTGAGATCTGCAAATTGTGTGAAATGGTTTAAGGTATTGACAGCAGACTGCATAATTAGCTAAATTAGTCCAGGCAACTGAGAACTTAGTTCAGCCAATGGGTTTTAGTGTTTTAGTAATTGAGAAAAACTGTAAAATCATTGAGGGTGACACAAAAAAGTTTCAAAACGTATTTCCATTGTGGTCCTCGTGAAAATATATAGATTTTTATTACATTTTTTATTTCTTTCACCTTTATTTAACCAGGTAGGCCAGTTGAGAACAAGTTCTCATTTACAATTGTGACCTGGCCAAGATAAAGCAAAGTGCGTGCGTAAAAACAACAACACAGAGTTACACATGGGATAAACAAACGTACAGTCAATAACACAATAGAAAAATCTATATACAGTGTGTGCAAATGTAGTAAGATTAGGGAGGTAAGGCAATAAATAGGCCATTGTGGCGAAATAATTACAATTTAGCATTAACACTGGAGTGATAGATGTGCAGATGATGATGTGCAAGTAGAGATACTGGAGTGGAAAAGAGCAAAAATAAACAACAATATGGTGATGAGGTAGTTGGGTGGGCTATTTACAGATGGCTGTGTACAGGTACAGTGATCAGTAAGCTGCTCTGACAGCTGATGCTTAAAGTTAGTGAGGGAGATATAAGTCTCTAGCTTCAGTGATTTTTGCAATTCGTACCAGTCATTGGCAGCAGAGAACTGTAAGGAAAGGCGGCCAAAGGAGGAGTTGGCTTTGGGATTGACCAGTGAAATATACCTGCTTGAGCGCGTGTTATGGGTGGGTGTTGCTATGGCGACCAGTGAGCTGAGATAAGGCGGGGTTATACCTAGCAAAGACTTACAGATAGTGTTAAGGGAATTTTTATCAATAATGACTAATTATGTATACAATTCAATCAGGACTGACTAATCAGAATACTATTATGTTACTGTATATGTACTAATCCGAATACTATTATGTTACCTTATATGTACTAATCAGAATACTATTATGTTGCTGTATATGTATGAGTTTTCTTTCTTGATCCCAGTGCTGAATATAAATGTGTGTAAATGTGGTCAAGAGTTAGAACAATGACTGTCTGTTCCTTGGTAGAAATGAATGAACGATATCTTCAGACTGGCTAGAATGCTTATCTACACAAGAAGACCTTGGCTCATAAATTATATTCAATTGGTAACGAGACGATGTGGGAAGGCTTGAGATACTGCCTTTGTACCAGGGTGGGAGAAGAGACGGGTTGGTACTGGAACTAATGACGTCATTTTCAGTTTATAACCTGTGGTAACCTGTATCGTGTTCAGTACTCTCGTGAATAAAGGCTGCTATTTGACTTTAAGACCGGGCTCTGTCCATTTCTATAAAATAAGGGTCATACAAATTCTTATGAATTGACAGAGTGTTTAATTTTAATTGGGAATTAAAACAGAGGAATTAAATTCCTGCAACAGATAGACATATGAAAACAAATATACACAATATTATGACATGAAAACAAAATACATATAAATTACATCTCATCAATAGGGAGGAAATAGTCAAAGGAATAAAATCAATTTGCAAGTAACATTTATTGAAACAACTATACTTTATTTAGGCCTGAGCAGTTTTAAAGCATTTTGTCCATAAACCCTTAAGGTTTATATTAAATATTTTATACGGTTTGGTACTGTACACCATTCAATTCCTCTGCACCAGTGTTAAGGAAAGACATTTTTCCAGCCATGCTCCTATAGCCAGCAGTCTGATATTGGCAACACTGGCTCTGGTGTGATAGCTATGAGAGTCTAATGAAATTAAAATAACCAGACAGGTAACTGGGGGCAAGGTCATGTATAACTTTAAAAACCATCAACAGTTTGATCTGCACCACCCGGAGATCAACTGGAAGCCAGTTCAGTTCCTTGAAATGATTAGGATCAATGTGTGTCCTGAGCTGCGCTTGAGTATAATTCTCATTTGTTTATTTTGGGCTGTTTGAAATTTGTCCTTCAGATTTTTTGTTATGCCACTAAACCATGAGATACAAGCATAGTCATAGAGGCACGGTATCTGAGATGTTTGCCAGGGTCCTCTCTGTATGCAGGAATATTTGTCATGGAGTGAACCTTCCCAATGACCTTCCGAGCCATGAGTTCACCTGTCATGTGTTGGTCCAGTTCACATCCCAATTATATAACAGAGCATTTTTCCTTCACCGCTACACAATTACACTTGACTGAAAGGCTAGAAGAGTTTCACACTTTGTGGATGCATTCTGTCTTGCCTAAATGCAGAGACAGATTGTTGTCGGATAACCACTTGGTGACTATAGTCAGCTGGCTGCGTAGGGTCTTTTCAACAGTCTCCTTATTCTTATGTGAAACCAAAGAGGGCAGAATCATCTGCATACAGGTACAGAGGGCACGAACAGGCAGAGTCCATGTAATTTCTGTAGAGCAAAAAAAGCAAAGGTCCCAATGTGCTCCCTGGGGGACACCACTGTTTATCTCCTTAGCATCAGACAGTGTCCTGTCCACATCCACCCTTTGGACCCTATCAGTTAGGTAAGACTTCACCCATCATACGGAGTTGGAGCCAAAACCAATTGTCTTCAGTTTGTATGACAAAATATCATGGTTCACAGTATCAAATGCTTTTATAGATCAAGCACGACCATACCTCAGAAGTTGCCATCAGTCAAGAATAGTAAGCAAGTGTCGGTAGAATAAGATTGCCTAAAACTGGACTGAATGTCATATAAAGTGTTATGGTCATCAATGTACTGTACTTTAGGATCTGTTCATGGAGTGCTCTTTCTAAAACCTTTGACAATACACTCATTGTTGACACTGGTCTGTAGTTCCCTTGTTCAACTTTGCTTCCTTTCTTGCATGTTTCAACTCTTGTGGTTCCTTTCCACGTTGAATGGAAAGGTTGATGATCTGCGTTACATAAGGTCCAATACGATCAGCAGCATCATTCAGGATTCTAGCTGGAATGTTTTCCAGTACTGTGGCTTTCTGTTTGTCAAGATCTTTAAGCATCTTTGTAACAATCCTGATGTTGAAATCTGGGAAAATGCTAACTGTCCTTCAGAGATGCCATTGGCTGAATAACAGATTTGAATATGATGGTCATTCATTTAAATGACAAAAAACCATCTGTATATATCACAAACTGCCCTTTAAGGGATGTTGACACTGAGATGGTGGCAGGGGTCCCTTATAGTTCCCATACAGGCGACAGGGGTGGATTTAGGTCATCAGTGAAGAATGCTGACATTTGAAAGGGTTGATGAGTTACTCAAGCTGGCATGAGGACATTGGGTATGTTCTCTTGCACTGAAACCTGCTGGCTATTTGCTTAATCACATTATTGTCTGAATGCCAGATGTTCACTAAATTATGGAGTGGAGACGCCATCTAGTGCTTGATAGAATCATTACAAATCAAACTTTTGTACTGTTGTTGTGTTAGTAGACAGTGTAAAATAATGGTCAATAATTACAGCATAAATCTGGGAAAGAGTTGCAAAGGTAGGATTTCTTTTCTCACATTTTCAATTAAACATAACTATGTGGTATGAATTAGGTTATATATGATTTGCTGTCTTTGAGGCGGTCCATGGTCAGTGGTGGCATGCTCAACTGCTCATGTTATATGAAGGGCAGCACCCTTTGCAGGGAAACGTTCCAAAAAAAGAGTGCCCCTTTCTGTCCTTCCAACAACAAACTCCCATGAAGGTATTGACAAGACTCAGCCCTGCTTAGCTTCAGCAGGGATGCAGGGGGGGGGGTAAGGGTGCCTAGGTCTTTCAATGATGATACCAATACATTAGGAGGTTATCAATAC
Source organism: Oncorhynchus nerka (assembly GCF_034236695.1). Classification (NCBI taxonomy): domain Eukaryota; kingdom Metazoa; phylum Chordata; class Actinopteri; order Salmoniformes; family Salmonidae; genus Oncorhynchus; species Oncorhynchus nerka. Next base: position 4,370,750 of record NC_088424.1, on the reverse strand, counting down.
ATGGTCCCCCTGAAAGTAGTCCATGGCCCAGGAGGAACTGTAATAAACAGCCACTACATACTTCAGCTAACTTTAGCCACCACTAGCTAACAATCATAGGAACTGAATATTAAAGTCCAAAGTAGTAGTAAGCCTACATCAGCCTCCATTGCCAAATGAATGATACTGTGCCATTATACAGCAGCAGGTGTCATGCCTCACGACATATAAATCATGATTGTGACACAGACTCTGTCTGGCTGACACGGACTCTGTATAGAGTATGCAAGCCTCTACAGAAACAGACATTTAGAAAATGTAAAGGACACAATTGGCATGATGCAGATGTAAAGGGAACAATGGGGATGTGAAGCATATAGATTGTCTCTCTTTACACCCCTGAGTTATACCAGTCAGTCATATATCAATATATTTCATACCAGTGACCTTCTTCTGAGTTTTTTATGGTTTAAATATGGAATTGATAAAGAGTTGGATAGAGGGCTTTTCTATAATGGTTCTGTGACAGCATGGGCAGTGCCATTGAAGGCTTTCTTCATTAAAGTAGCTCATTCTATTACTTCTATGAAACAAACTGAAAGGGAGCATAATGGCAGCCGAAGTGCGTTGTGTGTAAAGCCATGGTTGGTGATTTACTGCCACCTGCATATGCGCGCGGAGTATGATTCATGGGCTGATTTCTCCTGCTGACCTGGTTGGAATTCTGTGATTCTTCCTTGACCCATAACAAGTCCCACCCAGTTGACTACTTCAAAGTGGTGGAAGTCCTCAATGGCATTGCCCATGCTAAAATCAAATCAAATCCAATTTTATTGGTCACATACACATGGTTAGCAGATGTTAATGCGAGTGTAGCGAAATGCTTGTGCTTCTAGTTCCGACTATGCAGAAAATTCTAACAAGTAATCTAATAAATTCACAACAACTACCTTACACACACAAATACACACAAACGTAAAGGGATGAATAAGAATATGAGGTGAGGATTTGGAGGATGTAGAATAATAGCTCTCCTCAGTGTCTCTTCTGAATTTTGTAGAGAGATTGCTATTTATCCCAAGTCTGCTACCTTTCCCATTATCTGTTTGGTCTTGAAGCTTTCCCACTAACTCTCCATAGGAAGGTAGGGTTAGGGGAAAATAAGAAAGGAAAATATATTTCATGAAACACTCTCCACCATGGGAACACTTGGAAATCCTAACACACATGGAAAAATACCTCTGAGGTTAACTGGACCATGTGAACTACAAAATAACAAACACTACAAACAGAGGGGGAGGAATATGGACAGAAAAACAAACAAAATATACAATGTTTTATGATCCCCAAATACATTTAGTCAGTTAATCTTACCTATACCATCCATTTGGTTGTAGATGACAAGCGGGTGAATGCAATTATCTTACAGAGAGTTTTTCATTGTAGCTTTTGGCATTTTCTTGGTAACACTTACCCCAAATATATGGTGTGGAAATGTTCTTTAGATGTTCAACTAACTTTCAACAACATTTGACTTTTTTATTTTGTTTAATTTGTCGTATAATTTTTTTTTTTACTACGTCTCTTTATCAAGTAAGCCCTTGAACCCCGTTGAAATGGAAGATTTGTTCTTGTATGGTTTTTTTATTTATTTTATTTCACCTTTATTTAACCAGGTAGGCAAGTTGAGAACAAGTTCTCATTTACAATTGCGACCTGGCCAAGATAAAGCAAAGCAGTTCGACAGATACAACGACACAGAGTTACACATGGAGTAAAACAAACATACAGTAATAAACATCCTAAGCATAAAACAGTTTTTCAATTATCTTAACTGTCGGGAAGGTAGTCACTCAAATCCTCTCACTAAGAGTTGATCAATTATTTCCTCAGACTGTCCATTAAGTCTCCCAATAATGGCTTTTATCAAACTGTGTTCATAACGAGAATTGATTTGACTGAATCTAGAGGTCTTCCCACTGTTTAACTGCTGGCGATGAGATGAAGTCAATCAAATGTGAAAATGTACAGTACATGAATATACCAACGGTCGTCTCTTTGATGCAATTGTTTAAAACTGCTTTGTGTGTGTGTGTGTGTGTGTGTGTGTGTGTGTGTGTGTGTGTGTGTGTGTGTGTGTGTGTGTGTGTGTGTGTGTGTGTGTGTGCGTGAAGTGTGTGTGCGCGCACAATCACAGGCTCTCCTATGTGTTTAAAATGCAATTAGTACCACTAGAGTGGTAAATATGAAAATAAAAGCTCATTACAAATTAAACAAAACACCCCCACCTCTGTGTCATGGCTACACTCATCCCAGGACAGTCCCATATTTCAGCCCCTATTCAGTTGTCCCAACTTTTCTTTCTACAAAAAAACAGGTCCTTCTTGTCAGCAAGACGTATCAAATAATACAGACTACAACCGTGTAGATCCAATGAGAATGGCGAATGTCATTACACTTTTTGGTGTTTTGTAACAGATGTCTCTTTCCATTCATCAAATGGCGGGTGCACAGTGCACTGTTTGGATTCTGGATTTAATTTGGAGTGGACGAGGTAGCGCAGGTAGCCAGCCTACTTTTCGAAGTGATTCGTTCGAGAGTAAGATGAAAACATCATGATTGGTTGTGTTCATGCCACATTGAAAGGTAATGAAAAATGTTTTACTGTTAAATGACATGTCTTTACTATTATGCCCGTTCCAAAAAATGTGCGCACGCGTGAAGAAAATATAGAACCCCGAATGTCACGGTATAATTTGCACTCTGTTCCCTCTACTTCCTCATTTGTTTGTTATAGAAGTCACTGAGGGGATCCTGGCTTTATCCAATGACTGATTTTTATCACCCTAATTCAATGGGTTTTTGACCATCACGAAATGTGCGCATGTGGATCACCTGCTTGGTGTCTGGCGGCAGTCGGATGAACATTAGATATCTCGGTGAGCTTGTAAGATCAAGTTGTTGATGAACCCTGAAGACTACACTGTTTGCTACTTTGTTTCTCCATCTTCCTCGCCCTTTTTCTCTCTCTCACACACACACACACACACACACACACACACACACACACACACACACACACACACACACACACACACACACACACACACACACACACACACACACACACACACACAGTACAGTACACATCCTGGTCCTCCATGTTCTGTCCCCACTGCTCAATATAGCGTCTCCAGCATCCTTTCTCTCTATCCAGCTGAGAGTTATTGGGAATTTGGCAGACTGTGTGTAAAATGGACACTGAGTTCCATCTGACAGTCATCGATGCCTCTCCCACCGGGCCACTCAAACTCCCAATGTGGCGATGTCACACTGCTAAGAGTGGACAGGCAGATGAACATAGAGACATACTCTGGTGGTACCTATTTAACACACTGTTATATGCGCCCAATGTTAGTTTAAAGCGGTGCATTAGAAAGAATGCTTGCTCTAAACTACAGCATTTGGAAATGAGTAGCCTTGTACTACAGAAAGTGTACAATAACTCAGAGGATGGCTTAACATTGCCTCCTGCTGCTCACCAGTATTAACCCTGTGGCTGCAACTTCTCCTATTGCTATGAAGGTTTATGGACGTGTCAGTGTTCTGGGTCTGGGTTTATTCCCATTCCATCTATACACTCTACCTGGAACCAAAATGGTTCTACCTAGTAACAAAATGGGTTCTACAAAGGGTTCTCCGATGTGGACAGCCGGAGAACCATTTCAGGTTCTAGATGGCACCTTTTTTTCTGAGTGTATATGTGCTACATTGTCTTTTTAGCTCTGTTCTTCCAGGATGCTGTGTCTGAGGCCAACCTGGATGAGACGGGGGCTGAGATCGTGAGAAACACTCTAGTGAAGTGGCATCAAATCAATGTAAAATATCTCTGTACTTCCTCAGATCTTGAGCACTACATTAGACAGGCATGGAATGAATCTCTGGAATGAATCTCTGGAGTCTGAAAAATATAAATGTAATGTTTTACATTTGAGTCATTTAGCAGACGCTCTTCTCCAGAGTGACTTACAGTTAGTGCATTCATCTCAAGTGAGCTTGGTGGGGCAACCACATCTCGGTCATAGTAAGTACACTTACACCTTTTTTTAATTTATTTTTTTAGGTAAGAGTAGTGTAAAAGCATCAAGAATGACATTTTGAATGCTATGGTTTTCTTTTATTTTGAGGACTACTGTAGTCTCTGTTGGGGGCCTCTGTTGGGGAACTCTTGTGGATTAGGTAGTCCACTAACCAGCCAGGCTTCATCATGGACAAGGTGGGAGGTGGTGGCACAGGCTTGCTCTGTAGAATTAAAGGGAGACAGGACTTTACACCCACAACCAGATGTGATGTAATGCGTAGCAATGAATAAAATTAAATCTCTGCAACAAAGGGACATTTTGTCCACCAATCGGTTGAGAGATTTGTCCCAGACAATCTGAGGGAGAGGACAGTAGGATCTAACCATCAATAAATGCATTGATTTGATTTGATTAGGATATTTTTTAGTCTTCATTTGGACTAATCTTCCAAGAGTCCTTAAACAGCCAAATACAATTTATAACACAATCACATTTTCACTGTTACAAACAACAGACATAATACACTTACATATGACCAGATAAATGCTGAAAAGATTGGTTCCTTCATCTACCATAGTCCTACACAACCTTCCAATTTATATTTATATTTAAAAGGTTCTTAAGTATTGTTTGAATTTATATAGTGAAAGGTTTCTCGTTTGCTCAGATACATTATTCAATTTATTTATTGCTCGGAATTGAAATGTTACTGTGCCTATTTCTCTTTTCTGTCTGGATAACACATAGATGGTGGACAATATATTCCTAGTATTTACTGAATGTCTGTCCCTTACCAACTGAATACTCCTGTGAATGGAGTTTGGGTGTTTTAAATGGTGTACATTGTAAAATAAAAAAAAGCATGTTTTTTTTCTCAATTATCTTGTTGATTGATGACCACCCAAGAGCATTGTTTATGACTACAACAGAAGAATCATATCGCCACTTTAAAACAATCCTTGCTGCTTTCTTCTGTGCAATCTGCAGCCTCCTAATCTCACTTGCTGAAGCCTTTCCACAGACCACAGAACAGTAGTTCACCTGACTCCCAATTAAATATAATATAAATGTAAACATTTAGCTATCCTTCTGATCATGCATGCAGTTTAAATATTTGTGTTATTTGAGACGACCATGATAAGCAGTTGTCTAGCTGCACCCCTAATAGTTTGGTTTCTGCCACTTTCTCAATTTGTACTCGCCCCCATGCTTATTCGCATCCTCTGTTGTTGAACTTTTCCTCGTGGAACAGACCAACATTACCTTGGTTTTCTTGGAGTTCAAAACAAGTTTGTTCTGGCAAACCCACTCCCTGATATTTCCCAGATCTACTTGTAGAGCTTGCTGTACCTGTTGAACCGATTGTCTTGCTGTATAAATTGTAGTATCGTCTACAAATACAGTAGCTTGAGTTTCAGATAAGGTACAAGGAAGGTCGTTGGTATATATTAAGGAGAACGCTACCTAATGCATAGTGTCAACTGTAAAGTTTGGTGGATGAAGAATAATGACAAGACCCCTTAGTTCCAGTGAAGGGAAATCTTAATGCTACAGTATACAATGACATTCTAGACAATTCTGTGCTTCTAACGTGGTGGCAACAGTTTGGGGAATGCCCTTTCCTGTTTCAGCATGACAATGACCCCGTGCACAGAGCGAGGTCCATACAGAAATGGTTTGTGGAAGAACTTGACTGGCCTGCATAGAGCCCTGACCTCAACCCAATCGAACACATTTGGGATGAATTGGAACGCCGACCGCAAGCCAGGTCTAATTGGCCAACATCAGTGCCTGACCTCACTAATGCTCGTGGCTGAATGGAAGCACGTCCCCTCAGCAATGTTAGAGAGCTACATGTCTAAACAAAAGACTCAACTGTGCAAGATACCATTTCACTTTACACCTAACAAGCTAGAAAGAAACAAAACATTGCTTAGAAAGTTGCTTTTAGTTGCCTGGTTTGCTAGATTTGACATATACTAAAATCATTTTTAAACCGATTGGTTTATTGGTGTTAAAATACTATTTTGGACCCACAGGCTGATAATGTCATGTAGCCTGTCATTTTTGTATTTATACTTTTTTCATAACGGCAACGACAAGTTTGATGTCGGACAACAATAGAATGTTCATGATGTCACTGCGACAACTGCATACAGACATGTTGATAGAGGTAGTATAAACCAGCCTTCAGTCTTGAAGTGTTTGGTTGTACACTACCGTACTCACTGTTTACACGTTTATCAACTTTTAAAGCAGAATTACTTTAATTATGTGTTCCTATGATAAACCATTTTCTAGCTCTGAGTCTCTGCTTTTATCCAATGTAAAAAACAACAACACAATTTTAAATAATTTAAACAATTTTAAATAAGACCGAACCAAGGCAGTCGGTCACATAGATGTTTAAATGTTTAAGTTGAAACGGTGCTGGAATAGTGGGGGCAGTGCTCCTGTTGTCTTTGTGCTGAATTGCGGTAACTCTGTTGCTTTCCGGTTTTGGGATGAAACAAACGTATGTGAAGTTTGAATTTATTCCGCCACTGTGTGACTGTTGTCTTTATGTTGTCAGGGCCTTATTGTATATCAGGGTGGCGTGAGAACGAATGGGTTATAACAACGCAATTATCACAACATAGTTGGCAATGAGGCTATTTTACTGGCTTGGCTTCCTCAAATCAAATCAAATCAAATCACATTTATTTATATAACCCTTCGTACATCAGCTGATATCTCAAAGTGCTGTACAGAAACCCAGCCTAAAACCCCAAACAGCAAACAATGCAGGTGTAAAAGCACGGTGGCTAGGAAAAACTCCCTAGAAAGGCCAAAACCTAGGAAGAAACCTAGAGAGGAACCGGCTATGTGGGGTGGCCAGTCCTCTTCTGGCTGTGCCGGGTAGAGATTATAACAGAACATGACCAAGATGTTCAAATGTTCATAAATGACCAGCACGGTCGAATAATAATAAGGCAGAACAGTTGAAACTGGAGCAGCAGCACAGTCAGGTGGACTGGGGACAGCAAGGAGTCATCATGTCAGGTAGTCCTGGGGCACGGTCCTAGGGCTCAGGTCCTCCGAGAGAGAGAAAGAAAGAGAGAATTAGAGAGAGCATATGTGGGGTGGCCAGTCCTCTTCTGGCTGTGCCGGGTGGAGATTATAACAGAACGTGGCCAAGATGTTCAAATGTTCATAAATGACCAGCATGGTTGAATAATAGTAAGGCAGAACAGTTGAAACTGGAGCAGCAGCATGGCCAGCTTCCTCAGTGATTTTACCCACGCACCGCTACTGATAAGGAGAGGCCGGGCGAGATGCGTTGCTGAGGCTCCAGACCTGTCCATATCTGACTGACTGTCTGGCTCCAATGGCTGCGATGCAATGCTCCCTCTGCTCAGACACTCAACGATGCTCCCTCCCCTCCAGTCCTAACCTGCTTCAATCAACCCTTCATCCATTCCCCCTATCTAAATCTACTCATTTTTATTTTGGTCTGTATACTGTAATTCAGCTTTCAGTTGCAAATGTGTTCAAATGAACCTATTTTGTAATCACTACTGTAACACAGTAGAGACATCATAGAGGCTCTCGAGTGGCACAGGGGTCTAAGGCACTGCATCTCAGTGCAAGAGGTGTCACTACAGTCCCTTGTTCGAATCTAGGCTGTATCACATCCGGCCGTGATTGGGAGTCCCATAGGGTGGCGTAACATTGGCCCAGTGTCGTCTGGGGTAGGCCGTCATTGTAAATAAGAATTTGTTCTTAACAGAATTGTCTAGTTTTTTTTTTTTTTTTCCTACATTGTAGAATAATAGTGAAGACATCAAAACTATGAAATAACACATATGGAATCATGTAGTAACCAAAAAAGTGTTAAACAAATGTTCTATTTTTGATTTTTCAAAGTAACCACCCTTTGCCTTGATGACAGCTTTGCACACCCTTGGTGTTCTCCCAACCAGCTTTACCTGGAATGCTTTTCCAACAGTCTTGAAGAAGTTCCCACATATGTTGAGCACTTGTTGGCTGCTTTTCCTTCACTCTGCGGTCCAACTCATCCCAAACCATCTCAATTGGGTTAAGGTTGGATGATTGTGGAGGCCGGGTCACCTGATGCAGCACGTCATCACTCTCCTTCTCGGTCAAATGGCCTGTACACAGCCTGGAGGAGTGTTTTGGGTCATTGTTCTGTTGAAAAACAAATGTTAGTCCCACTAAGTGCAAACCAGACGGGATGTGTATTGCTGCAGAATGCTGTGGTAGCCATGCTGGTTAAGTGTGCCTTGAATTCTAAATAAATCACTGACAGTGTCACCAGCAAAGCCCCCCACACCATCACACCACCTCCTCCATGCTTCACAGTGGGAACCACACATGAGGCAGTCATCCATTCACCTACTCTGCATCTCACAAAGACACAGCGGTTGGAACCAAAAATCTAAAACTTGGACTCATCAGACCAAAGGACAGATTTCCACCGGTCCAATATCCATTGCTCGTGTTTCTTGGCCCAAGCAAGTCTCTATTTTTTTGGGCTGCAATCTGAGGTGCAGCTAATTCTAATGAACTTATCCTCTGCAGCAGAGGTAACTCTGGTTCTACCTTTCCTGTGGCGGTCCTCATGAGAGCCAGTTTCATCATAGCGCTTGATGGTTTTTGCGACTGCACTTCCTGAAATGTTCCGGATTGACTGACCTTCATGTCTTAAAGTAATGATGGACTGTCGTTTCTCTTTGCTTATTCTTTTACCAAATAGGGCTGTCTTATTATTATTATTATTATTATTTTATTTATTTTGTATTATACAATTTCAAATTACAATAAAATAACAAAAAAACATAGCATATCGCAACACATATATTTTCTCTGAAGAAACATAAAATAATAGAGTTCTGGTTCTGTATTCTAATTCTCTGGTCATGGTGACTTCACAGTGAAAAGATCGGAGAGATCTGAGAGACCCATTACTATCCAACTATTTTAAGTGGTGGTGCCTACTTTACACACATGAACTATCCTGCTGGTGGAATTTAGTTGGTGGAAACTCTAAGCTGTGGTCTGTATGTTCAGGCACAACATTGATTTCCTATTTCCACCCACATGAACTACAACTGTGTTAAGTGGCAGACATGTATTCTAATATGTCAAATGGATTTGAAGGATGTCAGACCATCTCTCTATTATTGTTTTGGTGTGGACAAAGTCTCCAAAGTCTCCTTTTCTCCAACTCACTGGTATCGGAAAAGGTCAAGGACTGAGAGGGACGCACTTTGTCAGTGCAGGTACACCTGGGGTAGTTTTGTGCAAACAAGATAAAAGGGTTACAAGGTTACATTTGAAGTCTGTGCAGATGAAAGCTGTTGATATTAATCCGTCAGACTGTAGTGCACCTGCTTGGCAACACCAAATAGCAAACAAAACTATCAACTAAAGGGATGTTTCCTGTACTATAATGGGTAGTTCAGGCATTGTTCCATGGCCTTAAGAGGATAGGTCTGGTACAGTGCAAACAAGTGACGTCGGCCCAGATTTGTTTGTGCTGTCTTGCCAACTCCTATGGTCAATATCACGCTCGCAGCGTAGTCTTGACATTCAAAGGAAGTAAATAACAGGAAGAGTACTTCACTGAAATTCCTGAGAAATGTCCTGGTGACGAGAAATGACTGGAAAACAATGTCCTCGTGTCCACGTTTATCCCCATTTTTTTCTTCTTTCCGTCAGTTTATCACCGGATCATCAGTGATGTGTGCGCCGAGGAACCTGTAACAGCACATATTGATTAAAGTTCTGGACGTAGCCACATCAACACGTAAACAGGGTTTGTGTGCATCAGAACTCCATAAATAGGTGATCCTTTTTTTTTTTGGAAACGGTGATGAATAATGTTATGGACTGAGTCAATCCACGCCAGGACAGCGGAGTCAATCACCACCTTCCGGAGACACCTGAAACCCCACCTCTTTAAGGAATACCTAGGATAGGATAAAGTAATCCCTCTCACCCCCCCTCCCCCTGAAAAGATTTAGATGCACTACTGTTCCACTGGAGGTCATAAGGTGAATGCACCAATTTGTAAGTCGCTCTGGATAAGAGCGTCTGCTAAATGACTTAAATGTAAATGTAAATGTATTATGCGTTTCAACTTTGAGTGTGGTCCTCATTATAAATAAGCACTTTATGGATGGTGTCATGATAAAGAATAGCCAATACAATGAACCAGGAAGGCTTTTGTTTCCGTCAAATTTGACTGCTGATTTAGGTCAAAGGGGAAATGTTAAACAACACACTGCAGACCATTTGTCCTTCTTTGGTCTTACAGTACAATCCACCTCAATCATTCTTTACATTTTTTATTTTTTTGCTGTGCAATGTTTTTAATGGCAAAAAGGCAACAGCTGATTTGTTAAGTTGCGGCTGTAGTGTTTCATGCAGTGGTGTGGTGGAGGGTATACGCAGGCACAGTATACGTCATATACCCACTTATTTCTCAGTGGGCATTGCGCATGCTTCTTATTTCCCACTGATGCGTATCAAAGTAGTGTAGTGGAGGTATATGCCGTATCAATTAATAAGGCTGGTGGAACAGATCAGAATGTTAACTCTTATTTCTGAACATTCTAGGCACGTAAATGTGCACACGGCGGTAGGCCTGTGCGTGAATCTTCCAAAATGCAATTTTGCAGGAAAACACCGTTCTAAAATGTGCACCGCACATGCGAGAGGTTTCCAAGACAGAGATGGAAATATACATTCAATAAATATACATTTTCAAAAGAAGGGAGTGTTATAGATGCAGCAACTATCATGGGTTGCTAACATGACTAAGATCATGTCTTTGGCTGCTAGATAACGAAAGAAAGTTGAAAGAACACCAATAGAACAGGAGAACGCGTATGAGGATATATGTGTTGACCACATCAGTCACCGGCATCGACCGGCATCGTCCCCACAATGATCGTATGTTCAGTACATGTCCCAACCAGAAGCCATGGATTACAGGCAACATCCGCACTGAGCTAAAGACAAGAGCTGCCACTTTAAAGGAGCAGGACACTAATCCGGACGTTTATAAGAAATCCTGCTACGCCTTCCGATGTACCACCAACCAGGCAAAGCATCAATACAGGACTAAGATCGAATCCTACAACACCAGCTCTGATGCTGATCGGAAGTGGCAGGGCTTGCAAACTATCCCACGTGCAGTGACGTGAGCCGACCAGACGAGCTAAATGCCTTCCATGATCGGCAAGAAAATCTGAACCCTGCATGAGAGCATTTTTCCCCAGATGACTGTGTAATCATGCTCTCCATAACCTATATGAGTAAGACATTTAAACAGGTTAACATTAACAAGGCCGCAGGGCCAGACGGAATACCAGGACGCGTACTCGGAGCATGCGCTGACCAGCTGGCAAGTTTCTTCACTGACAATGTCAAACACTCCCCGACTTAGTCTGTAATACCTACATGTTTCAAGCAGACCACCATAGTCCCTATGCCCAAGAACGCCAAGTAGCACTCATCTGTAGCCATGAAATGCTTTGAAAGGCTGTTAATGGCCCACATCAACACCATCATCCCAGATACCCTGGACCCCCTCCAATTTGCATACCGCCCCAACAGTTCCACAGATGACTGAATCTCTATTTCACTCCACACTGCCCTTTCCCTACCTGGACAAGAGGAACACCTATGTGAGAATGCTTTTCATTGACTACAGTTCAGTGTTCAACCCCAATGTGCCCTCTAAGCTCATTACTAAGCTAAGTGCCACGAATACCACCGAAGGTAGCTCCCCTTCCTGTTCGGGCGGTGCTCGGCGGTCGTCGTCGCCACCGATCCCTTTTTCCTTTTCGTTTGTTTTTGTCTAATTGTTTTCACCTGTTCCTTGTTGGGGTTTTGGGATGGGTGTTATTTAAGTTCGTTTTGCCCGCTGGTGTTTGTGCGGCCTTGTTGTTATTGTTACGTTTGTGGTTATCGTTGTCTTTTCTGTTTTCGCTGTCCGGGTTTTGTAACTAAGGTTTTGGGTTTGTTTGCGCCTGTGTTGAGGGCTTCACCCATGTTTGGACCTTTGTAGAGGACATTAAAGCGTTTTTCCCCGTTTACTTTTGCTCTCTGCGTCTGACTCCACACCCATCACTCACCCTCCGTTACACTAAGGACCCTGAGATTGAAATCAATTCAAATTATCTCCATATTTGGTTTGATGTTACTTTTTTTTAAATACATGCTCCCATCACTTTCATTGATTGTTAGCTAGTGGTGGCTAAAGTTGGCGGAAGTTTGTAGTGGCTGTTTAAAGAAAACTGCACCGTGGATTACAGTTTTTCCGAGCCCATAACCCACTTTCAGGGTGAGGAACCATCTAACATCAAGTTGTAAAATACTGAACTACTCCTTTAAGTTTATGATGACACAACGGTGGTAGGCCTGATCACAGAAAACAACAGACACAGGGAGATTCTATCCCCAACCCCCTGAACAGCTTCTACCCCCAACCCCCTGAACAGCTTCTACCCCCAACCCCCTGAACAGCTTCTACCCCCAACCCCCTGAACAGCTTCTACCCCCAACCTCCTGAACAGCTTCTACCCCCAACCCCTGAACAGCTTCTACCCCCAACCCCTGAACAGCTTCTACCCCCAACCTCCTGAACAGCTTCTACCCCCAACCCCTGAACAGCTTCTACCCCCAACCCCTGAACAGCTTCTACCCCCAACCCCTGAACAGCTTCTACCCCCAACCTCCTGAACAGCTTCTACCCCCAACCCCTGAACAGCTTCTACCCCCAACCCCTGAACAGCTTCTACCCCCAACCTCCTGAACAGCTTCTATCCCCAACCCCTGAACAGCTTCTACCCCAACCCCTGAACAGCTTCTACCCCCAACCTCCTGAACAGCTTCTATCCCCAACCCCTGAACAGCTTCTACCCCCAACCCCCTGAACAGCTTCTACCCCCAACCCCTGAACAGCTTCTACCCCCAACACCCTGAACAGCTTCTACCCCCAACCCCTGAACAGCTTCTACCCCCAACCCCTGAACAGCTTCTACCCCCAACCCCTGAACAGCTTCTACCCCCAACCCCTGAACAGCTTCTACCCCAAGTCATCAAGGCATAGTAAGACTGCTAAATAGTTAGTTAAATAGTTAACCAAATAGCTACCCGGACTACCTGCATTGACCCTTTTATCATGAACTCTTTGACTCATCACATACAGTTTATTATCTCTCACTTTATTCCTAGTTATTTGTACAGTACATATCTATCTCAATTACCTTGTACCCGTGCACACTGACTTGGTACTGGTACTCTGTGTAAATAGCCAAGTTATTGTTGATTACTTTGTATTTATTATTGCTTTTGTTATTACACATTTGTACTTTGCTATTATTTCTGTATTTTCTTTCTCTCTGCGTTGTTGGTAAGAGCCCATAACTAAGCGTCAGTTAGTTTTCACCTGGTGTTTACGAAGCATTTGATTTGATTCGAGTCAGTCTTTATAAAATAACTGCCTCCGTATTTCTATGGTGAGATCTTGGCTATAGGCGACTTTGAACCAAGGTAAGATATGCCTCATAATATGACGTAAAACTTCCATGTTTCAAAGATTTAAGGAACAGGAAAAATGTCATGAACAGTCTTCTGGTAGATGGAAAGGCTTTCCCAAAAAAGCTGCTAACTGCTAACCAAACAATTGTGCTATAGGTTCCTGCACACTTGAAGTAAAGGGTAACTAATGATTACCAACAATGACGAGACAGCCTACAAGGAGGAGGTGAGGGCCCTGGGATAGTGGTGCCAGGAAAATAACCTCTTGCTCAACGTCAACAAAACAAAGGAGCTGATTGTGGACTTCAGGAAACAGCACAGAGGGTGGAGCACGTGGAACGTTCCTCGGCGCACACATCACTGACGATCTAAAATGGTCCATCCACACAGACAGTGTGGCGAAGAAGACGCAACAGTGCCTCTTCAACCTCAGGAGGCTGAAGAAATTTGGCTTGGCCCCTAAAACCCCCACAAACAATAGAGAGTATCCTGTCGGGCTATATATCCGCCTGGTACGGCAACTGCACCGCCCACAACCGCTTGGCTCTCCAGAGGGTGGTGCTGTCTGCCCAACGCATCACCGGGGACAAACTACCTGCCCTCCAGGACACCTACAGCCCCTGATGTCACAGGAAGGCCAAAAAAGATCATCAAGGACATCAACAACCCGAGCCACAGTATGTTCACCCCACTATCATCCAGAAGGCGAGGTCAGTACAGGTGCATCAAAGCGGGGACCGAGAGACTGAAAAACAGCTTCTATCTCAAGGCCATCAGATAAATAGACATCACTAGCTTCCACAAGAATTTCGCTACACCAGCAGTAACATCTGCTGAACACGTGTATGTGACAAATAACATTTGATTTGATTTGACCCATTTATGCAACCCTGCACCTTAGAGGCTGCTGCCCTATATACATAGACTTGGAATCACTGGCCACTTTAAAAATGGAACACTAGTCACTTTAATCATGTTTAAATCATGTTTACGTACTGCTTTACTCATCTCATATGTATATACTGTATTTTCTACTTTATTTTAGTCAATGTCCCTCCAACATTACTCAATCTAATATTTATATATTTCTTACTTCCATTCTTTTGCTTTTATATTTGTGTGTACTGTTGTGAATTGATACGACTGCACATGTACTACTGCACTGTTGGAGCCAGGAACACAAGCATTTCGCTACACCTGCAATAAAATCTGCTAAATATGTGTATGTGACCAACACAATTTGATTTAATTTTTAACTATTGATTTAATTTAACTACACTCAAAAATAAAAACTCTTAGATTTTTCCCAGACCTCAAAATAGGTCTCCTGATGTTGTTTAAGCATTCTTATGGACTTAGAACATCCAATTCTGTTGTTTTTCTATTTAAAAAGTTTGAGAGCAAAAACCTGGGAAAAATCAGAAACCTGTCTATTTCTGACAGTTGACAGCCTAATTGATCAGTTTCAATAGTATACCTACTATTAGCCTACTACGATAGTACAACTTGAGTTGGCCTGACTGTGAAAGACCAATACATTTGATGTCATTCAGAGTGTACTGTATGTTACTGTTTCTATTATAATATTTTACACAGGACGCATTTCCTTCGCCGTTTGGGAAATTTATGGGGAAATTTGAGTATACCCAGTTCTCCAGGCACCACTACACCACTGGTTTTCCCTGTCTCACGTGTTGGTGTTACATCTTCACAGCCTGTGTCATAGCCTATGTCAAAGATAGTTTTTCTTCCGTGCATCCCCTGCCAAAAAATCCAAGTCCACCTATGATCATAGCCACCCGGGGGCGGTAGTTAAAAAAAGTGAATAAACGAGTTCTGTCACTTGTCTTGAACAGTTGAGAGACATGCTGTACATACATTGTATATATCAAATATAAAATAAGTAGCATCATGGAAAAAAGATTAGATCTGACAATGATAAACCCTTTTAGCAAGGTGATGCTGAGGAATTTGTTTTTGATGCTTATGACTAGCTTTAGCCAAGAATCCTTCCAGAATATTCCAGTAAAGCAAGAGACAGAGTATCCTCTATATATTGTATATTGACTCTGACAGAATTCTTTCAGCTGCGGGTTGTCGTGTCCTTCAGCAGTCTCCTGACGAAAAGTGAAGGACAAAATAGAGCGAACGAGAGAAACTGAAAAGGGACTGAAGGTTTCCTGAAATGAACCCCCTGGGATAGTTTGTGAGAGGTCACCGACAACAACGACAGCCATCCAACAATGGTCACCAACAATCCACGACCCCCAGTTTGTCAGAGATATGTCCAACAAATACATTTATCTCATTATATCCTCAATGCATGGGGACAGATCCACAATAGTTCTACACCTATAGTTTTCACCGGTGTCCTATTCCAACTGTTACATTTCGAAATGATGGGATTCATTTATTCACTAAAAGCACTAAGCAGTATGACATACAGTATAGCCAGTATAGTGCTCACCATTGGTCTGGTTGAACCAGATTGAACGCTGCGCTCACCATTGGTCTGGTTGAACCAGACTGAACGCGGCACTCACCATTGGTCTGCTTGAACCAGACTACATGCTGTGCTCACCATTGGTCTGCTTGAACCAGATTGAACGCTGCGCTCACCATTGGTCTGGTTGAACCAGACTACATGCTGCGCTCACCATTTGTCTGGTTGAACCAGACTACATGCTGCGCTCACCATTTGTCTGGTTGAACCAGACTACATGCTGCGCTCACCATTGGTCTGGTTGAACCAGACTACATGCTGCGCTCACCATTTGTCTGGTTGAACCAGACTACATGCTGCGCTCACCATTGGTCTGGTTGAACCAGACTACATGCTGCGCTCACCATTTGTCTGGTTGAACCAGACTGAACGCGGCACTCACCATTGGTCTGGTTGAACCAGACTGAACGCGGCACTCACCATTGGTCTGGTTGAACCAGACTGAACGCGGCACTCACCATTGGTCTGGTTGAACCAGACTGAACGCGGCACTCACCATTGGTCTGGTTTAAACAGGCTAGGGATGACATATCACAATGCCAGAAATGTCCTTATACAATAACCTCTTATCAAGTCTATAGCTACTAAAAAAGTATCCTGTCTTTCTCTTTTCCTGTTTTTCTGTTGTCTCAAATGCCTGCCGGAAGCCTCTTAATGGCCGGCAATGTAAATAATAAATGATTGACTTCCCACATAAATAAATGCTGACTGGACGGAATAAATCAAATGTTACATATATGAATATAATAATAACAGACTAAAGGAGGGTCAAGTCAATATCAGCCTGCAGCCTAATTGTGGCTAAATGTCTTAGTCTGGCACTGCACCACAGGATTAAGACCTAGTGATTTATTTCCACCACATACAGTCAGGTCCAAAATGATGATGGCAACCAAGCCTTTTTCCTACATTGGAAGGGATCTTAAGACCACGGTTCACTTTGGACTTGAACCCCATTAAAAAACCTGTGGTTTGAATTGAAGAAGGCAGCCCATAAACGCAGACGAAGGATGTCAAGGATGTGGAAAGATTATGTATTGAAAACAGCTGTGTCAATCATTTTGATCCCTTTCTTTTTGAAACGTTTTGTTTAACTTTGTATACAAAACGTCTTTCTCTGAGCAATTGTATTTACATAAAATAATGTTTTATACATATTTCTGAACACACAATATTGCTCAGAATTTTTTATTATTTATTTAATTTAAATATTTTGCTCATCTTTATCAAGGGTGCCAATAATTATGGATCTGACTGTACATAGAGGATGAGACCAGAGAGAGGAGAAGGTTATAGAGAGCTGAGCATCATTTACTCTAACAACGGAGAAGAATGAGAGAGCGAGAGAGAGCGAGAGAGCGGGAGAGAGCGAGAGAGCGGGAGAGAGAGAGAGACTCCTTTTGGCTCTTAGCTCTCCAGTTCATAAAGACTGAGAGCGGAGAGCAGCACTCTCAGTCTTCACTACGGCTGTTCAAGAGGTATGAACACGGGGAACCAAACAGACAAAAGTACAGAAGTAAGGACTCGTTGCAACGTTGAAAATGAAGCAGCGGAGGACAATTGATGAACGCTGATTCGCAACCTTCCCCCCCCCTCTCTCTCGTTTACATCCATGTCTGAAGAGGAATAAGAAGAGAACATTTAAAAAGGACTAGGTGAGTTTTCCATCTTTACATCAATGGCAAATGAGTAGGGAAGGACATTTCCATAATGACTACCGAGAATGCTTATTATAAACTAACGTCCATACACAAATCCAAGTTGCGTTAGTGTCCATCGGTGGTTCTTGGTAGACAAAGAGAGTAATGTTCCCTTTTTGCAGTGACATACTGTGAGGTCGGTGCCTGGGTAGGTACTGGCTATTATCAAAGCCAGATTCACAACACACAACAGCTCCAACAACATTCATCGAAATTACCCAACTATTTCCACCAAACGTAGATACCAATATAGTCAAGATACACAAGCGATAGCCTCCGATGGTGGAATGTTTCATCCGTGACCCAAAATGACACACTGCTCAACTCATCTCAGTCATGGACCGATGTAGCATCCACAGTTACTGACTGATAGGTGGCAGTAAAATACCAATATATGGACACGTCTCATCGGAATGATTCGCAACGCAAACTCCATTGCCTTACACAATGGATTTGCAATTCTTCAATGCGTGGCGTGTGCGCAAACACACAACACCGAATAAAATGATGTGAAATATTATTACACACACATACAGTACCAGTCAAAAGTTTGGACACACCTACTCATTCAAGGATTTTTCTTTATTTTTACTACTTTCTACATTGTAGAATTAATAGTGAAGACATAAAAACTATGAAATAACACATATGGAAACATGTATTAACCAAAAAAAGTGTTAAACAAATCAAAATATTTTATATTTGAGATTCTTCAAAGTAGCCACCCTTTGCCTTGACAGCTTTGCACGCTCTTGGCATTCTCTCAACCAGCTTCACCTGGAATGCTTTTCCAACAGTCTTGACAGAGTTCCCACATATGTTGAGCACTTGTTGGCTGCTTTTCCTTCATAATGAGGAAAAACTCATTCCAAAGCCTCTCAATTAGGTTGAGGTTGGGTGATTGTGGAGGCCAGGTCTGATGCAGCATGCCATCACTCTCCTTGGGCAAATAGCCCTTACTCAGCCTGGAGGAGTGTTGGATTATTGTCCTGTTGAAAAACAAATGATAGTCCCACTAAGCGTAAACCAGATGGGATTGTGTATTGCTGCAGAATGCTGTGGTAGCCATGCTGGATAAGTGTGCCTGTGTGCTGAATTTTAAATAAATCATTGACAGTGTCACCGGGAAAGAACTCCCACACCATAACACCACCTCCTCCATGCTTCACACATGCGTGGGAATCACACATGCAGAGATCATCCTTTCACCTACTCTGCGTCTCACAAAGACACGGTGGTTGGAACCAAAAATCTCAAATTTGGACTCATCAGACCAAAGGACAGATTTCCACCAGTATAATGTCCATTGCTCGTGTTTTTTGGTCCAAGCAAGTCTCTTATTCTTATTTATGTCCTTTAGTAGTGGTTTCTTTGCGGCAAATCGACCACAAAGGCCTGATTCACACAGTCTCTTCTGAACAGTTGATGTTGAGATGTATCTGTTACTTGAACTCTGTGAAGCATTTATTTTGGCAGCAATTTCTGAGGCTGGTAACTCTAATAAACTCTGGGTCTTCTCTTGCTATGGCGGTCCTCATGAGAGCCAGTTTCATCATAGCGCTTGATGGTTTTTGCACTTGAAAAAACTTTCAAAGTTCTGGAAATGTTCTGGATTGACTGACCTTCATGTCTTAAAGTAATGATGGACTGTCATTTCTCTTTGCTTATTTGAGCTGTTCTTGCCATAATATGGACTTGGTCTTTTACCAAATAGGGCTATCTTCTAAACTCAGCAAAAAAAAACGTCCTCTCACTGTCAACTGCGTTTATTTTCAGCAAACTTAACATGTGTAAATATTTATATGAACATAACAAGATTCAACAACTGAGAAATAAACTAAAATAATCTAAAATATTACATTTATTTTGATTTGTTTAACACTTTTTTGGTTACTACATGATTCCATATATGTAATTTGATCATTTTATTGTCTTCACTATTATTCTACAATGTAGAAAATATTACAAATATAGACAAACCCTTGAATGAGTAGGCATGTCCAAACTTTTAACTGGTACTCTATATATACTTTATATATAAAGATTTGTTAAAATATAGATAATTTCGCTTCATAGTACAAATATAGTCTCTCTAGAAAGATGGGTTGCCTCCCAGGGCTCTCAGATGTGACTCTTAATATAGCCTATAGCCTTGAATTAAATAAATGTGTGACATGGAATCACCTCAACTTAAAAAAATACCACTTTTCTAGCTTCAAAATGACAAAAAATATATTTCATAATGAGTAAGACATAAGGCAATAACACTTCACATCAAGTTCTTATGTGTAGTAACTATATGATTATTACAATAGCAACATTGTTGTTACCTTGGACTTTGGAAATTGCTTGATAACTGCATAATAGTGGAGTTATTACACAAGTGGAATGAGGAACAGTGCCTATTCCTCTTGTATACAGTACTTACAAAAACTCTCAGCTCATTATGCTAAAATGCAATTGCCAAAGTATGATGTCACAACAAGCTAATAAAATGTTGGTTAAAAGTCATTACAGTTTTATTACACAGACACAAGAACAGTTTAATGTTAAGTGTTACTGAGCATGCAAACAGTAACAATATGGCTATTAAATGTTGAAAGGAAACTAAATATCCATAAACTGCTTCCTTGAATCTGCTAAAGCCAAGGTAGGTGCAGAATCATGTTAGTTTTTTTGTATTCTGAGTAATCTATCCCTTTAAAGATGGTATCGTTTGTGTGTTTGAAACAAGAACACTTGTCCTCAGATGGACACAGAGTTTCAACGTTGTTTTTGCTAAGCGTTTGCAAGTGTCTTTTGAATGTCTCTGCAGAATGTTCAGGTATCATTCAATTCATTCCAACGTTTTACCTTTTCAGTGGCATGTTGAACGAGTCATACAGTAGTTGAGCGTCACAACTTATCTATACCTGTCTGTACAAAATATCATTGGTTCGTTGGTTTGACTTGATTATGCACACCTGGGTTAATGGATATTCAGGGAATTGGACATTTACAATCATGTAGTAATGTATTAATAACTGTATTGTGTAGATCAAATATGACTGTCAGATAGATTGGAATTGTATAGGAGATTGTGCTTGCTATTTGTGATATTTCTATCTTCAACATGCAGCTCCAGATAGAGCCCTGCCATTAGTTGAAGGCCAATAGTTTCTGAAAAATAGTACATTCCCGAGATCTGTATTCAAATATATTTTTTTAAGGAGTTGCTTTCTCAGATCTGTATTCAAATAGTTTTGAAAAGTAGTCACGTTCTGAGATCTATATTCAAATAGATGTGAAAAGTAGTACTTTTTTGGATCTGCATTCAAGTAGTTGTAGTCACCTCCCAAGTAACTATTTGTTCCCTCTCAAAAATAGCTATATGTTCAAAACTCTATGTAGTACATGTATCACTAAGAGAATGTCCAAATGAATAATGTATACATTTATGCAGTACAAATAATACAGTAGAAGGCATATTTGTATTCCCATATTCATCTTTATATTTTAATACTTCCTATAGTGTCATATTCTGACCTTAGTTCCTTTGTTTTGTCATTTGTTTTAGTATGGTCAGGGCGTGAGTTGGGTGGGTTGTCTATGTTAGTTTGTCTATGATTTTCTATTTCTGTGTTTGGCCTGGTATGGTTCTCAATCAGAGGCAGCTGTCAATCGTTGTCCCTGATTGAGAACCATATTTAGGTAGCCTGTTTTCCATTGTGTTTTGTGGGTGGTTGTTTCCTGTTTAGTGTTTTTGTTTCACCTTGCAGGACGGTTTGTTTGTCGTGTTTGTTGGTTTGTCTAGTGTTGCATATTTCATTAAATAATATGAACACTTACCAGGCTGCACCTTGGTCCTCCTCTCTTTCCCCAGACGACAAGCATTACATATAGCTAATAACCTTGAAGTTTATATGAATTTTAATGGGGGAGTGTAGTAGTTGGTTGGACTGAATTAGTCTCAGTAGTTTAGCCAAGCTGTGGGGGAGGGATCTTAGACCAATCCTCCGTACAGAATATTTCCAGATCCTTGAAATCTTTCATGTGCGCTTATGGACTGCTCTCTTCAATTCAAACAACAGGGTTTCAAAGGGGCTCATGTCAGGAGACTGAGATGGCCATTGCAAAATGTTGATTTTGTGGTCAATTAACCATTTGTTTGTGGATTTTGATGTGTGCTTGGCATTATTGTCTTGCTGGAAGATCCACAAGTTTCAGCCTCCTGACAGAGGCAACCAGGTTTTTGTCTAAATCATTTTGACCCCTCTTTAAAATATATACAGTACTTGTGAAACACAATCTATTTCTCTGAGCAAATGTATTTGTTTAAAATAATATCATTTGCCAATTTGAGCATATAATATAGCTCAGTAGTTGTGATATTTACTTTATACAATTTTTTGTTGTTGTTGTTGCTCATCTTAATCAAGGGTGCCAATTATTTTGGACCTGACTGCATGTGACATCCATTTCAATCATCCATTTCAATCCATTTCAGTCTCCCCAAAGCTCTCCTTTCCATTTGCTGCGGGCAAATATCATTAACAAGGTTATTCAAAAACTGCTAGATGTTGTTAGTTCAGACTGCAGTTAAACTAACTGTCACCTACACTGAGACAAGCAAAACCTTTCGTTCCTATTCTTTCCATTCATTCTTTCCATTCTCCCCCTCAGGTGTTGTGTCCCCATAAACCACAATGGCTCAGTATAACTGTTCCTCTCTGGGTCTACCTGCCACCACTCCTGACCAGCTGGGTTGGAATTTGTCCTGGGCTCTGGGCAACATCAGTGCTGATGACATGGAGGACATGTGCCTGAGTCGGAGTCAGTACCTGGAGAAGTTTCTAGGCTTCCGGCGGTCACCCATGTTCCTGCCTGTCTGCATTACCTTCCTCATCATCTTCATTGTGGGATTGTTTGGGAACATGCTCACCTGCAGCGTCATCGTGCGCAACAAGGTGATGCGGACGCCAACCAACTACTACCTGTTCAGTCTGGCCGTGTCCGACTTATTGGTCCTAGTCCTGGGTATGCCATTGGAACTCTATGAGATGTGGAGCAGCTACCCATTCCTGTTCGGTGCTGGCGGCTGCTACTTCAAGACCTTCCTGTTCGAAACTGTCTGCTTTGCGTCCATCCTCATTATAACAGTGCTGAGCGTGGAGCGATACATCGCCGTGATACACCCGCTCAAGGTCAAGCACGTCACCACTCGTGCCCACGCCAAGCACGTCATCCTGATGCTGTGGGCCATGTCCATGGCGTGCGCCGTGCCCAACACCAGCCTCCATGGGGTGGCCGTGCTAGGAACCCGGTTCGGGCGCCAATTCCCAGAGTCGACCATCTGCATGATGGTGAAGCCCCGGTGGATATACAACCTGATTATCCAGGTGACCACGCTGGTCTTCTTCCTGCTGCCCATGCTCATCATCACCGGGCTGTACCTTCGCATTGGCCTACAGTTGAGGATGGAGAGGGGCATGCAGGGGCTGGGGACCGGGCCGAGTTTTGGTTCTGACAGCCACTGGAGTGTCCACAGGCAGCAGCAGACGGCACGCCACCGGCAGGTCACCAAAATGCTATGTGAGTTTCACATCCACTGTCTCTATAGTACCAGAATGTCCTGGACATGTGCCGATTATAGACCTACTGTATATCTATATTCAATTGTGATTTAAAACTCTTTTAATTAGCAAGATGCTGTGTAAGTCCTCACCCACTTTCTCTACAGTACCAGAAGGGTTGAGAGGAGATAAGAGGAAATGACAAATTATAGCCCGATATCTCAATTGAATTGGGATTTCAAGGTGTTTTCTGAAATACAAACTAAAAGATTAGTTCCTAATCGTGTCCATTGTTACTGAAATATTGCTCTTGCTTTCAGATGATAAGATGTTCTGGAAAGTGACAAATTATAGACCGATCTCTTTTGAATTTGGACTTAATATTCTGTGCTGAGGATACAAACCAATATATTAGTTTCTGAACATGTTTATTGTCACGTAAACATGTCTTGTTCTCAATGTCTGCAAATGAATTTTCTTCTATCCTCCTGTCCACTTGCCTGTCTGTCTGCATCTGTCTGTCGGAGTGCCTAGCTGCCCCTCTGTCAGCTTGCTTTTCTGTCCATCCATCAGTCCATCTAACTGTCCGCCTTCCCACCAGGCGTACTGGTGATCGTCTTCGGCATCTGCTGGGCTCCCTTCCACATTGACCGCCTCATGTGGAGCTTCATAAACTCCTGGACTGGCCACCACCACCTGGTCTTCGAGTACGTCCACATCGTCTCCGGGGTCTTCTTCTACCTCAGCTCGGCGGTCAACCCCATCCTCTACAGCCTCATGTCCACCCGCTTCCGGGAGATGTTCCGGCAGGTCACGTGTCGCTACGGCCCATGTGGTGGTCACGTGCGCCGGCTGACCTCCGGCTGCACCCAACTGACCCTGCGTAGTACTACCGCAACACAATGGGACCCCAGAGAGAATCACCCCAGACAGAGAGGAGCACCACGTGTACGTATACTCCCACCACCAGCCTGTATATGCCAACACAAGCCCAGATTAGATATGGGTGAGGGGGTGGGGGTACCAAAACGAGGCACAAAAAAGAACCAGGATTTGGTACCAAAATGACCATATTTGTGACTGAATGAGCGTGTACAGTGAAAGTTTGGATGGAGCGAAAGCAACAGTGTTGAAGTTTTGGCCTTGACTTTGGAGTAGAATTCTCACTGGGGATACCAAAATGAAACAAGATTAATAACAAATGTATCACTGATTGAATGTGTACAGTGAGAGTGGCTAGAGCGAAAGTTGTCTTTGGCTTTGGATTTAAAATAAACTTCCCACAAACATACTAATTGTTTTGTGGGATATTCAAATGATTATTCTGTGCAGATGAAAGTGTTCTTCGTTCGGATATTAATATTCCGGTGGAACACATCATTCATAAAGCTTATCTAATAATTGAACTGTGAAAAAGAAACAATACCCAGCTTTGTAAATGAGCTTATTGATGTGTAATCCGTGAAGCTTGAATATCTTATTCTGTTCAAACGTTTCAGGAGGCACAATTATAGGTTGTCGCGGTCTTCTTAACTGTCTTCTTCAATGTGTTGTTGTACCGTTCGGTGTACTAGCTATACCATCAAAATCCCACTCACTATGAATGTATAGCACAGGCAATATGGAAGTACAGTACATGGGACATGGAAAAGACAACTTTCATAGAAAGTCGAAAATGTGACATGCGATTTACGCATAACATCCTTAAAGAAATGGAAAAAGGGGGTAAACACATGTGCTAAACACATGTTATGTGCCTTTGTAGTACTACTCCAAAATGTATAGTATTTAGCTTCAAGTGCTTTCTGGAAACTGCAATCTTTTGTTCCTGTGTAAACTGATTTAGAATTGAACATGTTTACAACGACAAAAGTTTTCAGCATCACCTACATTTTCACTGCTAAACAATGTGTATCATATTATTTGCATAGTCCCATAGAGTCTCAAATGTTTTGGAATGGTCTTCAGTATAAAGAGACATAACTTGAGATACCTGTCATGTTGTCATGTGGTTTTAGTAAGGGCTTGATTGTTTACAGAAGAATAATTATATTGCTTTTAAGAAGCCTATTGTAAAGCATGCACATTAAACAGTGCTTTAGGTGTCACTACAGGCACCCTGGTTCGAATCCAGGCTGTATCACAACCGACTGTGATTGGGAGTCCCACAGGGCGGCACACAATTGGCCCAGGTTTGGCCGGAGTAGGCTGCCATTGTAAATAAGAATTTGTTCTTAACTGACTTGCCTGGTTAAATAAAACAATTACAAAAAAACGTTTCAACTTTATGGTTTTATTGAGGAGATGCATGACAAATCATTTATTTTAATTTTTTGTTATTTCCGTGATTCAATTGCAACAGTGTAATTGAAATTTAAGAGAAAATAAATACTGCATGGGGATTCCCAATGAATACATCACAGGCATATCCTAAAGCCAATATGTGTTTGATCCCACAAGTTTGATAGGAACACATTCCTTCAAGATGAATAAGACTTCTCTTGACCTTTCCCCGTGTGACCTTGAGAATATTCCATAGGATGTAATATAGGGACAGCTAATTGTATTCACAATCTGTCCGGTTGAATGACAGCACTGGGGGAACAGTATAAATGTCCCACAGTTCCCCCGCTTTTACCTTTGACCTCTGCTGGATTTCTGCTCTCCTAATCAAGTAGTATACTAGACCAAAAAGGTCATTAGCTTTATACATAACAACAACACTGTTCGACTTGTAGTAAAACGCCTAATGTACACTGCATGTACGCAACGCAAGAACGCTATGAAAAATGTAGATCCTGTGTACACAGGTCAAGTTTGTAATTGTGGGGCTGCACACGTCTGAGTTTTTGTTTTTGCTACACAATGCCATTTTGCGTAGCTACTTGACGTTTGTGATTTGGGAACGTACACACAATATGAATTGGGCTTAATGCAGCATCTCAGTGGAATCTCAATGGAATGACCGCATTAAGGGCACAGTACAAATGGCTCACAGTTCCCCCGTTATTACCCCGATCCATCCAGGATGAGTCTACTGACTGCTCCGGTAGCGTTCTGCTCTCGAGTAGATTAGTGGACAGACACTTTATTTAGCTTTCTAGCTAACGACAGCACCGACTGACCGGCATCTCTCCTCACCAAGTATTTTATTAGATAATGACCAACACTTTTCTAGTTAATGACATACTTATCATAACATCTCAGAATCACAATCTGTCAGGTCGAATGACAGCACTGAGGACACAGTATAAATGCCCCCAAAGTTCCCAGGATGATTACTTTTTACCCTGACCCATCTGGGGTAATGAGTTTACTGAATGCTCTCTGTGTGTGTGTGTGTGTGTGTGTGTGTGTGTGTGTGTGTGTGTGTGTGTGTGTGTGTGTGTGTGTGTGTGTGTGTGTGTGGAGGGTGGGATTCCCAAGTGGTTACAGTCACTTGGGAATTACAATGGGAGTCTGGGACAAGTAACAGGGAAGGATGAGAAAGAGTAACTGGCACAAGTTGAGGCGACCAAGGGATTTAATACAAAAATATCAAGACAAAATCCAATGGAATTGAAAAGCAGTGCAGGTGGTGCTTTCTAAGATTCATCCTGAGATTGTCTGGTGGGAGCATGCTTACCTCTGCGCACGCCAGTTTTAGAAAATGGTCAGAACGCATGAGCATCATACTCATTATAATCATGTAATGAACATGGAGATACAATTATTAATGAAATCATTATATCATCATTATAATCTATTAGATTCATAATCATTATAACATACTTTTTCAGGGGTAAGTTGAGAACAAACTCCCATTGACAATGACAGCCTGACATCAAATACAGAAACAACATCAAAGACAGATTAATGATCTGTGTATTAATTGTTAGAGTTCGGGAAATTGGAAATTCAAGTGCCAGAGGCAATATTCGGTCTCTCTCTTAACTGGCAGAAGTTGCTAATCTGAAGATAATGACTGCATACACTGAATGTCAGTGTTATTGATTGACAGGCACCAACTCCAGAAGCTTCTAAGCTGAAATACAGCTGAAGTCGGAAGTTTACATACACTTAGGTTGGAGTCATTAAAACTCGTTTTTCAACCACTCCACTATAGTTTTGGCAAGTCGGTTAGGACATCTACTTTGTGTAAGACACAAGTAATTTTTCCAACAATTGTTTACAGACAGATTATTTCACTAAAAATTCGCTGTATCACAATTCCAGTGGGTCAGAAGTTTACATACACTAAGTTGATTGTGCCTTTAAACAGCGTGGAACATTCCAGAAAATTATATGGCTTTAGAAGCTTCTGATAGGCTAATTGACATAATTTTAGTCGATTGGAGGTGTACCTGTGGATGTATTTCAAGGCCTACCTTCAAACTCAGTGCCTCTTTGCTTGATATCATGGGAAAATCAAAAGAAATCAGTCAAGACCTCAGAAAAACAATTGTAGATCTCCACAAGCCTGGCTCATCCTTGGGAGCAATTTCCAAAAGCCTGAAGGTACTACGTTCATCTGTACAAACAACAGTACGCAAGTATAACCACCATGGAGCCGCGTTCTGAAGCAGTCGTCATACCGCTCAGGAAGGAGACGCGTTCTGTCTCTTAGAGATGAACATACTTTGCTGCGAACAGTGAAAATCAATCCCAGAACAACAGCAAAGGACCTTGTGACGATGCTGGAGGAAACAGGTACAAAAGTATCTATATACACAGTAAAATGAGTCTTATACATAGAAGCCACTGCTCCAAAACCACCATAAAAATGCCAGACTACGGTTTGCAACTGCACATGGGGATAAAGATCGTACTTTTTGGAGAAATGTCCTCTGGTCTGATGAAACAAAAATAGAACTGTTTGGCCATAATGACCATCATTGTTTGGAGGAAAAAGGGGGAGGCTTGCAAGCCGAAGAACACCATCCCAACCGTGAAAATTATGTGGATATATTGAATCAACATCTCAAGACATCAGTCAGGAAGTTAAGGCTTGGTCGCAAATGGGTCTATTGGAGTCGCCATCACAAAGCCCTGACCTCAATCCCATAGAAGATTTGTGGGCAGAACTGAAAAAGCGTGTGCGAGCAAGGAGGCCTACAAACCTGACTCAGTTACACCAGCTCTGTCAGGAGGAATGGGACAAAATTCACCCAAATTATAGTGGGAAGCTTGTGGAAGGCTACCCAAAACGTTTGACCCAAGATCATTTAATTATAATAATAATTTAAAGGCAATGCTACCAAATACTAATTGAGTGCATGTAAACTTCTGACCCACTGGGAATGAGATGAAAGAAATAAAAGCTGAAATAAATCATTCTCTCTACTATTATTCTGACATTTCACGTTCTTAAAATAAAATGGTGATCCTAGCTGACCTAAGACAGGGAATTTTTACTAGGATTAAATGTAAGGAATTGTGAAAAACTGAGTTTAAATGTATTTGACTAAGGTTTTATGTAAACTTCCGACTTCAACTGTATGTAAATCAGTTAAAGCGATGTCCTGTTTACGAGATTCATAGGTTAACTCACTGGAGACAAAATTGGAGTCCAGAGGCAATATTTATTTAACAGCCCGGGATCAAACCAGGGTCTGTATTGATGCCTCTAGCACTGAGATGCAGTACCTTAGACCGCTGCACCACTCAGAAGCCCAATATCATCACAGTGTCAATAACACACTTTTTTTTTGCAAAGACATTACTCTCATAGGGAGACTAGGTATTCAATCATATATTCCCGCAGGCTTATTATCAGCACAGGTGCTAACTTTAGGATTCATGGGGGATAGTTGCATCCCAGGGCACCATCAACAATCTCCTGACATTGCACTCTCCTTGTTTCTATAATCTTACACTTGTGTTCAAAATGGTTCATAAAAACTTCAGTGGTGAAGTTAGAATTTTATTAGTGCCAAAGAAAGAAGTTTCGTCAAATCCTACAAAAAATCTTTAAAGAGGGACTGAATGCACCAATTCTGCATGGCATTTCTCTGTTTCTCACTAAGAAAATGTTGATTTCAGTCTTGGGGGTTTGATGTGGCAGTTACTGATGTTTGTCCACCATGAGACACATTAGGAAGAAAGCCTAAAATAGTCTGAATGAAACTATGATTACTAAAGAAATCTGTAATTAAATGTTAGGCTTTTGCAGTGATTTTAGTCGCGCAAGTTTACATCTACATAAGGTATTTGGTACAGTATTTCTCAAGTAACAAAACGAGCAATGTGTTGTTTTAGGTAAACAATGTCCGAGCAGCAGAGGAAGGATTGGATAGAGCGCAATTACTGCAGCTGGGTATCCCGTGTTAATGGGCAAGTGAGCATTGTCGAAAGCAAAATTCACCCCTCAAGTCACAACAAACTCACTTATGCTGACTTTATGCTAACGATGTACTATTTACACTTGAGCAAATTTTGACACTAGAATAATATCGATGCCACATAGGCCGTCTTTCTTTTTTAAAATCAGATAAGTTGTTTATTGCCTTCAGTTGTGGATTTAATTGTTATACCTGGAGGGGTTCTTCAATGCCTTCTTGCCTGGTAATAAGCAGAGCTCTGAACAGTGCCTCGTTGATTTTGTTGTTAAAGCCTGAATTAAAAAATGTATTAAATATATGTTTCTTCTTACTCATCAACACACAAAACCCCATAATGACAAAGTCCAAAAATGTTTTTAGACATGTTTGCACATGTTATCTATATGAAATAGAGAAATATCACATTTTTGCAAATTTATTTAAAATGAAATACAGAAATATAATATTTACATACATAAGTATTCACACCCCTGAGACAATACATGCTAGAATCACCTTGGTCAGTGAGTACAGCTGTGTCTCTAAGACCTTTGCACACCTGGATAGCACAATATTTGCAAATATATATGTTTTTAATCTTCAAGTTCTTTCAACTTGGTTGTCGATCATTGCCAGACTATTTTAAAGTCAACATTGGCCTCGTGGGGATATTCCTGAGCAGTTTCCTTCCTCTCCGGCAACTGAGTTAGCAAGTTACACCTGTATCTTTGTAGTGACTGGGTGTATTGATACACCATCCAAAGAGAAATTAATAACTTCACCATGCTCAAAGGGATATTCAATATCTGCTTTTTGAATTTTTACCCATCTACCAATAGGCGCTCTTCTTTGTGAGGCATTGGAAAACCTCTCTGGTCTTTGTGGTTGAATCTGTATTTGAAATTCACTGCTCAACCTTGGGTGGTTTTCGTGTTTTCACTATTTTTGCACACAGAATGAGTCCATACAACTTATTATATGACTTGTTACTCCTGAACCTATTTATGTCTGCCATAACAAAGGGTTTGAATACTTAATGATTTGTAAAAATGTCTAAAAACATAATTCCACTTTGACATTATTATTGTGTGTAGATCAGTGACACAAAATCTCAATTTAAAATATTTACATTTCAGGCTAACACAATAAAATGTGGAAAAAGTCAAGGGGTGTGAATATTTTCTGAAGGCACTGTAAATCAACTTGCTTTGTGCCCACAAGAAGAGCCATCAGCTCTGTGTAGGTGTACTTATACCCCCATCACACTACTAAGTTGTGCCGAACTGTACTGGCTGGCCTGGTAGCGCATCCAACACAGTTGCTGAAACTGCTGGAAAGGACAACTTGAAAGAAGAACCTCAGAGCCAGCACTGTACAGTTTGGCTTGGTAGTGTGAAAAGGGTATTACAGAGCAGCTGAGCCGAATATTTAATTGAAGATCATATATACAGCATATATTAT
Organism: Oncorhynchus nerka; assembly: GCF_034236695.1. Taxonomy (NCBI): domain Eukaryota; kingdom Metazoa; phylum Chordata; class Actinopteri; order Salmoniformes; family Salmonidae; genus Oncorhynchus; species Oncorhynchus nerka. Next base: position 4,339,622 of record NC_088424.1, on the reverse strand, counting down.
CAGAGCCAGCAGGGCTATTCCAAGAACCGGATGACTGGAAAACCTTCATTATAATACTTTCTACCAGAGCCCTCGGAGCTCTATGAAACAAACAACACCACAAACGTTTACACGACACAAATTAACTACCAACATAAGGCACTAATGTGAGAATAAAAATACTAAAGAAGATACATTGTATATGTGTGGCTTTGTAACCCCCTTGCTATTACAATAGTCTGTGTAGACCCATTATATTGAAACTGTGTTCCAGCTAAAACAGCTCATTACATGAAACATAATAGCATCTATTCGAGTCAGCATGCAACAGTGCCCCTGAGTTAATACCTCCATATATGGGTATTCTTCACAATTCAAAGCCACACCCCCATAGGGAGAATCTGTAAGTATAATAACTGAGATATTTATTGCAGCCCTCATCCTCCACATACAACACCCATTCTGCCAGTTACATTCTGTTAAAGGTCTCCAAAGCACACACATCCCTGGGTCGCTTGTCTTTTCAGCTCGCTGCAGCTAGCAACTGGAACGAGCTGCAACAGACACTCAAACTGGACAGTTTTATATCAATCCCTTCATTCAAAGTCTCAATCATGGACACTCTTACTGAGAGTTGTGGCTGCTTTGCGTGATGTATTGTTGTCTCTACCTTCTTTCCCTTTGTGATGTTGTCTGTGCCCAATAATGGTTGTGCAATTTTTTGTGCTGTTACCATGTTGTGCTGCTGCCATGTTGTGTTGCTACCATGTTGTTGTCATGTTGTGTTGCTACCATTCTGTGTTGTCATGTGTTGCTGCCATGCTACGTTGTTGTCTTAGGTCTCTCTTTATGTCGTGTTGTCTCTCTTGTCATGATGTGTGTTTTGTACAATATATATATATATATATACAGTGGGGCAAAAAAGTATTTGGCCAGCCACCAATTGTGCAAGTTCTCCCTCTTAAAAAGATGAGAGAGGCCTGTAATTTTCATCATAGGTACACTTCAACTACTATCTTTTTAAGTGGGAGAACTTGCACAATTGGTGGCTGACTAAATACTTTTTTGCCCCACTGTATATATATATTTTATTTTATTTTTTATCCCAGCCCCAGTCCCCGCATGAGGCCTTTTGCCTTTTGGTCATTGTAAATAAGAATTTGTTCTTAACTGACTTGCCTAGTTAAATAAAGGTTCAATAAAAATAAATAAATGAGTATTTGAACACAGGCATAATTAATGCAAATGTTTAATGTGGTGGCAGAGACAGTTATGGGGCCATTGCATTCTGACAGCGGGTTCCAGGTTGCTTTGCAGTGCAAAATCTCAAATCATTGAGATAGAAAGACATCCAGCAACTTTATGTTGCTTAATTAGGGAGGGGTCCATCAATTTGTGACAGATTTTCAACGCTAATATTCTAAAATCTGCATAAAACAATATGCACATTTTCCTACCAGCGATGTGTTTCCATCAAACTGATTTATTGTGGATAAAAGTCCATGAGTGATGACATACTGCACATTAAATTAACTTTGCGTTTAAATTCCTATGTACAGAATGAAAAATACAAGTTGAATGGGTTTCCATTGCATTTTCAAGGCTATTGATAGTGTTGTCACTGTTGCGTTATATAGCAAACGTGCCCACTCTGGTCTTGGTACTTGCACTTTAGCCGACAGCTCGCAGATGTAGTGCGGATAGGCTACTCTACATTATGAGATTATTATGGATAAGAGCGATTTTGAGCGAATTTGTATTTGTCTAATAGCAGCCAGGCATCGAACATTATGTCACCAGAATAAGACCCTCAATATTTAAAGGCGAGTCAAGCATCAAGCTCGTCAAGTGCGCTTTCACCACACTGTGAAGTTAATCTGTAGCCTAAAAACTGATTTTTCCCCCGAGTCGTAGTGGGAGGACCACACAACATATCATCATGCAACCTCCAAGTTTACTTTGATATGGTGGTTATTAAAGCAATATTTGCGCATAAAGGCGTTTCCACTGCCATTTTTTGCATAATACATTTTACCAACACATAAAAGATCCCACCTACACAAAAAGACCTCACCATGTCGAACGAACAAATTGTCTGTTTCCATCAGCCTGGTGTTGTTCCGAAAAACTTTCCCCTGACAGAATGCCCCGTTCGCATGAGCACGCATGCATTCAATTCGTTATTGCTGCGATTTGCATGCTAGTTGAGATTTATGTTCACGTTAGGCTGCGTTTCATTTGATATTTTATCACGGTTTGGATCGCTGGGAGGCACTAGTATTGTCTGCAGTTTTCGGTTTGGCTATTTGTTTCAAGTGTATTAGAATATAAATAAATCTCTTTGCCAAAATTCGTTCTCTCCCATGTCTTATTCGACTAGTAGTTGTTCTGAGATGTTTATTGCTTGCCTACATTTTACTCCCTCCTCTGTTTAATATAACACATACATTAATTATTCATTTCGGTTGCCTATCCCGATGTTAAGTTTGTTCTATAGAAATGATTTGACTCTGATGTGCGCCAAAGAAAGTATTTGACTCTAGCCACAAGTTTAAGGATATTAGAACGGGGGAAGGATTTCTGCAAGGGTGTTTTCTTTGCCTGCCGAAATCCCCCCCTTCCATTTTGGGAAATCCCCCCACCCCCCCTTCTATTTTGGAACTGCAATGCCTGGCGCACTTCTGAATCATTTTGGTAGCTCATGTTGACCAGTAGTGTGCGCTACAGAAATCAAAATTAGATTATAAAGAAACATAAACATTTCTTAGATTCATTTTGTAATGTTTAAGAAAATCAAGATAATCCTCATATTATCACACAAAAACACAAAAACATCACAGAAAGTTAAGCTTGTTAACAGACATTAAATAGGAAATACAAATGTTGATCTTTGCATAATAAGATATAAAATGACAATACATACAATATAAAAATACAATAAATAACATAAACAAATATTGGAAAGCTGCAACAGCTCGACTATCTCCCAGGTGATACAGCTGCCTAGAACTCAAGCCGAACCTCGTCCTGACAGACATAATGTAACGGTTTTCTTCCTGGGAAGGAGAGGAGGACCAAAATGCAGCGTGGTTATTTATAAACATCTTTAATGAAAGATGAAAACGTGAACACTATACAAAATAAGAAAACGTGGAAAAACCGAAACAGTCCTAACTGGTGCAAAACACAGAGACAGGAACAATCACCCACAAGATACCTAAAGAATATGGCTGCCTAAATATGGTTCCCAATCAGAGACAACGATAAACACCTGCCTCTGATTGAGAACCACTCTAGGCAACCATAGACTTACCTAGACAACTACACTGAACACAACCCCATAAATCTAATAAACCCCTAGACAAGACGAAACACAATAAATCACCCATGTCACACCCTGGCCTAACCAAAATAATAAAGAAAACACAGATAACTAAGGCCAGGGCATGACAGTATCCCCCCCCAAAGGTGCGGACTCCCGGCCGCACACCTAAACCCATAGGGAGGGTCTGGGTGGGCGTCTGTCCACGGTGGCGGCTCTGGCGCGGGACGTGGACCCCACTCCAACACAGTCTTAGTCCGCTTACTTAGCGTCCCTTGAGTGGCGACCCTCGCCGCCGACCTTGGCCTAGTAACCTTAACAAAGGGCCCCACTGGACTGAGGGGCAGCTCCGGACTGAGGGACAGCTCGGGACTGAGGGGTAGCTCGGGACTGAGGGGTAGCCCAAGACTGAGGGGTAGCCCGGGACTGAGGGGTAGCCCAAGACTGAGGGGTAGCCCAAGACTGAGGGGTAGCCCAAGACTGAGGGGTAGCTCAGGCAGGTTGACGGCTCTGGCAGATCCTGGCTGACTGGCGGCTCTGGCAGACCCTGGCAGACTGGCGGTTCTGTCAGACCCTGGCAGACGGCGGTTCTGGCAGACCCTGGCAGACTGGCGGCTCTGGCAGACCCTGGCAGACTGGCGGCTCTGGCAGACCCTGGCAGACTGGCGGCTCTGGCAGACCCTGGCGGCTCTGGCGGCTCTGGCAGATCCTGGCAGACTGGCGGCTCTGGCAGATCCTGGCAGACTGGCGGGTCTGGCAGATCCTGGCAGGCTGGCGGCTCTGGCAGATCCTGGCAGGCTGGCGGCTCTGGCAGATCCTGGGAGGCTGACGGCTCTGGCAGATCCTGGGAGACTCTGGCGGCTCATGACAGACGGGAGACTCTGGCGGCTCATGACAGACGGGAGACTCTGGCGGCTCATGACAGACGGGAGACTCTGGCGGCTCATGACAGACGGGAGACTCTGGCGGCTCATGACAGATCTGGCGGCTCATGACAGACGGGAGGCTCTGGCGGCTCATGACAGATGGGAGGCTCTGGCGGCTCATGACAGACGGGCAGCTGAGGTGGCGCTGGAGAGGAGGAAGGCTCTGGCAGCGCTGGACAGGCGAGGCGCACTGTAGGCCTGGTGTGTGGTGCCGGCAATGGTAGTACTGGGCAGAGGACACGCACCTCAGGGCGAGTGCGGGGAGCTGCCACCGGAGGACTGGTGCGTGGAGGTGGTACTGGATAGACCGGACCGTGCAGGCGCACTGGAGCTCTTGAGCACCGAGCCTGCCCAACCTTACCCTGTTGAATGCTCCCGGTCACCCTGCGAGTGCGGCGAGGTGGAATATCCCACACTGGGCTGTGAAGGCGAACCGGGGACACCATGCGTAAGGCTGGTGCCATGTACGCCGGCCCAAGGAGACGCACTGGAGACCAGATGCGTAGAGCCGGCTTCATGACACCTGGCTCGATGCCCACTCTAGCCCGGCCGATACGAGGAGCTGATATGTACCGCACCGGGCTATGCACCCGCACTGAGGACACCGTGAGCTCCACAGCATAACATGGTGCCTGCCCGGTCTCTCTAGCCCTCCGGTAAGCACAGGAAGTTGGCGCAGGTCTCCTACCTGGCTTCGCCACATCTCCTGTGTGCCCCCCCAATAAATTTTGGGGGCTGACTCTCGGGCTTCCTTGCCAGCCGTGTTCCCTCGTATCGCCGACTCCTCTCTCCGGCTGCCTCTGCTCTCCTAGCTGCCTCCACCTGTTCCCATGGGAGGCGATCCTTTCCCGCCAGGATCTCCTCCCAAGTGTAGCAACCCTTGCCGTCCAACACATCATCCCATGTCCATTCATCCTTGCGCTGCTCCTGCTGCCGCTGCCTGTCACCACGCCGCTTGGTCCTGTTGTGGTGGGTGATTCTGTAACGGTTTTCTTCCTGGGAAGGAGAGGAGGACCAAAATGCAGCGTGGTTATTTATAAACATCTTTAATGAAAAATGAAAACGTGAACACTATACAAAATAAGAAAACGTGGAAAAACCGAAACAGTCCTAACTGGTGCAAAACACAGAGACAGGAACAATCACCCACAAGATACCTAAAGAATATGGCTGCCTAAATATGGTTCTCAATCAGAGACAACGATAAACACCTGCCTCTGATTGAGAACCACTCTAGGCAACCATAGACTTACCTAGACAACTACACTGAACACAACCCCATAAATCTAATAAACCCCTAGACAAGACGAAACACAATAAATCACCCATGTCACACCCTGGCCTAACCAAAATAATAAAGAAAACACAGAACTAAGGCCAGGGCGTGACACATAATCCTCCAATGATGGGATGGTTTTCATAAAGGACTGGTGGAACCAACGTGGGCAGCGGTTACAACCATTCTGAAATTTATGATGAAAAATGTTGAGATATTTTAAACATTAAATACATTCTCTTGAATTACAATTATTTCATTGCCAGACAAAGCAGATAATACTACCTCTAGAAATATTACTGCTTATACAAAATCGTACTCGCAAAAATGTGCCTTTAGAAGTGAACAAGCAATTACCCAGTTACCCAATGTTTTCCTCATTATTGTCCACCTCCCCACGGAAGTGGCACAGTTGGCTCAGGTCATCTAGCAAAACATAATTTCAAGTAGTCTATACATCTTTACATGTATTTTTCAGAGCAAACAGGGAACGGAACAAGGGAATAGTATAGGTTTCTTGTAACACAATTATTTAAATACCTGTGTTTCAGTGGACATCTAGTCAGAAGTTGGATCAGAGATAACCTTGAAAGATCCATATAAATGTTTTTTTTTAAATTTGATCTACGATTATATTAAATTAGAAATTGAACATACCAGTGTTTGAGGAGAGTGACTGCTATTTCAATTCTCATGATAACATCTTTGTCCGTATTTGAAATGACAATCGACTCCTCCTTCAGAACACATTCAGAAAACTGGGAAAAACATTTGATGGGTATTTCAGTCTTCCCCAACAAAATTGTTACACTTAAGATTCTAATTTGCAAGTATACAACGACACAGCTATAATATAATTTGAGAGTTCTGACCTCTGTCATTGCCAACAAAGGGTATATAACAAAGTATTGAGATAAACTTTTGTTATTGACCAAATACTTATTTCCACCATAATTTGCAAATAAATTAATTTAAAAATCCTACAATATGATTTTCTGGATTTTTTTTCTTCTCATTTTGTCTGTCATAGTTGAAGTGTACCTATGATGAAAATTACAGGCCTCTCTCATCTTTTTAAGTGGGAGAACTTGCACAATTGGTGGCTGACTAAATACTTTTTTGTCCCACTGTATATGTTTTTAAAATACAGCATTTTGAAACACTTTAATGATTACAATACAGAGATTAATAATAGTATAGCATTTCAAAGACTTTATTGATTACAATACAGAGATTAATAATAGTATAGCATTTCAAAGACTTTATTGATTCCAATACAGATATTAAAAAAATATATAAAAAGCAGTTTTTACCTTTTGGCATCTTTTTATTTTTGTGGCACTTTCCCCCATTGGGTTGAGGAACAGAGCCCTCTTTTGGGATTGACAGCTTAACCTTTCAAATTTAGACAGACAGACACACATACATATACACATATTACATTCACACATATGGCATACACACATTTTACACGTGTGTATGTGTTCACATGTATATTCTGTATTATGTATGTATTTCTTAGTTCTTAATACTGCCTTAGCGGCTCTTACCGTCACAGTCCAGTGGTTGTGTTCATTGATGATGCCAATAATGTACTTGTACATCATTGGATCAATCTCAAATTTCTCAACCTAAATCTCAATCTCAATCTCAACCTAAAACAAAGACATAACAAAAGAACTAAGGTCAGAACGCGACAGCTCGGTTGACTGCCTATTAAAATTATTCACCAGATGGAACATGTAGGCATTGATGGTCTGACAGAAAAAAAGAAAGACATTGAAGGTAAATCTGTTACATGGAAAAACAACAATTGAGGTTTTCCTTATAACTACACAGATTTATCACACACATACAGTGTTTACATATACTGTATGTGCAACACAGTCTTACCTCACTTTCCAGCTCTATATTTGGACCAGTTCTGTGGAGATCCTGATAAAAGATTTTCTATGGGCCGATTCTAGACAACAGCACATATACATCTTTTCCACCCCAAGCCTCTGCCTCACCTGGAAAAATGTACCTGTAAGTGTACTGAGATATAGAAATGGATCAACCTGAAAATATTACATACATATATTTGTTTATATCAGTAGCTGCTGCTGCTGGTGTGGTGGCTGTGGAGGTGGAGGCCACTAGTGTGGTGGCTGTGGAGGCCGAACCTGCTGGTATGGTAGTTGTGGAGGCTGCAGCTGCTGGTGTGGTGGCTGTGGAGGAGGAGGCCACTGGTGTGGTGGCTGTGGAGGCCGAACCTGCTGGTATGGTAGTTGTGGAGGCTGCAGCTGCTGGTGTGGTGGCTGAGGAGGTGGAGGCCACTAGTGTGGTGGCTGTGGAGGCCGAACCTGCTGGTATGGTAGTTGTGGAGGCTGCAGCTGCTGGTGTGGTGGCTGAGGAGGTGGAGGCCACTAGTGTGGTGGCTGTGGAGGCCGAACCTGCTGGTATGGTAGTTGTGGAGGCTGCAGCTGCTGGTGTGGTGGCTGTGGAGGAGGAGGCCACTGGTGTGGTGGCTGTGAAGGCTGCACCTGCTGGTGTGGTGGTGTTGGAGGTTGAGGCTGTTGGTGTGGTGGCTGTGGAGTCTGCACCTACTGGCATGGTGGCTGTGGAGGAGGAGGCCACTGGTGTGGTGGCTGTGAAGGCTGCACCTGCTGGTGTGGTGGTTTAGGAGCATGCAGATTTTATTTTATGAGGGATCCGAGGAGTCTCCTCTACATGAGGCCTCAGGTGATCCATGCTTATTTTAGGGAAGAAAACCTCCTTGTCATCTTCCAAGTTCACACTCTTCCCTTCAAGACCTCAAATCGTATTTTTGCCCAGATAGTTTGGATCTAGTTTGCCCCCTTTCCTCTGCTAGCTATGGATATTTACCCTCCACACCCTGTCACCCACATTCAGTTTTGGCACTGTGCCTTTTGTTTTTTGGAAGATTTCCTCTGGACCACATTAGTGTTGTCCATGGCAGTCTGGAGAACCTCATTGAGCTTCAGCATATCTTCTTTAAGTCTTCCACTGCTAAGACCTCCTCGACACTGCTGTCAATCTATACATACATTTCTGATATTAATTTAAACTTACAAAGATACACTCTGCACTTCTCAAATCAACTAGAATGTAAAATGATGTTCACCAACCCTCTAATGTTCTGGAAGCTCTGACGAGTAGCGAGCCTCTCTACTGAACATCAGGTAGAAGGGGGAGTATTTTGTTGTCATTTGATTATTGGTTCTTAAACCAAACATGTCCCTCTCTTTTGGTTTTTGGCCCACTAATTTAGAGATGGATCTGAAAATATGATTGAATAGAAAATAATATGACACAAGTTGTTCTTAGAACGTGAAAGTTTTTACAACATTACAGTTGATGAACTCAAAACCACTAATGCCTGTTAAATATGTTATAACATCAGTCTACAGATGTTGCTTATACCTCTGTATTGTCATGTTCATCCTTTCTACCAATCCATTCGTTTGGGGATGGTACGGTGAGCAGAGATTTCTTCAGATCGCCAGAGCCTTGCAGACATTTCCGTCGATCTTTTATTATAAAAGGGGGAAAAAACTTTTAGAAAGCTGAAGACATTTAAACAAATATTAAAGTTGAGAAACACAGCTACTATATACCTCATGACCAACTCCTTTGCTTGGTCTGTGAGTATACGTTAGAGTGCCTCAAACGGATATAAAAATGTCATTATGCAATCTGTGACCTCCTTAGCAGACTTTGTGCGGAGGGGGTATGCATGTGGCCATTTAGTGAGGTAGTCAATCATAACACAGATGTACTGGTGTCACCTGTCTATCTGTGTCAGTTTGCCAATAATGTCAATTCCATGTAGTTCAAATGGCAGTTGACCTTGAGGAAACCTTGAACACACTTTACGTTAAGTCCAACATTGTAGATGGAATTGCTATGTCATTAACCTATCTGATAGGTTAGGGTCACCTACATCACACGCACTAAGACACGCACAAACTTAAACACACAGAAAAACAACTGGCTTTAGTGGCTCTCTCCAGGAAACCAGGGCAATAAATCAGAAGAGTGGCAAGGGGAGAGTTCTCTCCACACACACACACACACAACTCCCCACAGTTCTACTGTGAAACCTGACACCTTCACACTAGTGTTTGAGTCTATTACTCAAGAAATTAAATGTGATTGCTAGCCCCCAGGTCCAGACAGTACCACCTGGAAAACTAGCCATGTCCAATTTGAATAAATGTGAGGCACAACAGCTCCCAATGGCACCAATCAGTCCTATACCTTGTATCCACCTATAACCTATACTGCTATTACATAGCTGTTCCTGTGTAACTGCAATGTTGTTTTGACAGGTAAGGTAAAGTTATGTAATAACATAGTAACAAATGTACACTAAATGTAAGATGGTAACATTATGACTTTATATTCTCAAAATAAATATGTAACATTTTGTAAATGCAGGAATGTAAACGTGAAGCCACATACCACTATTGGAGTGTACTCCACCTCCTGTTTGATGGATGTCATGCTTGCCTGGCAAGGCACACATTGTGACACCTGATTGAAGGAGGAGAAATATTAGGACTATAGTTTTCAAAAGTGTTTCAATAGTTCTCAATAGCAATTGCCAACTACTAAAACAAACACAAAAACATCTGCATATTTTTTCACAAGAAGTATCAGAATATAATAGCCAGTTTCATTTAGACAAGAGGACATTAGATTTATAATTACCCATTTGTCTATGTCAGCGGACATCCCTGACGATAAAATATTTTTTAGATTGCATCTCTTGTTTTTTTTGTCCACAATGAGCCCCAATGCTGCTCGCATGGATACATGATTAAACATGATAAAAGTATTCATTAAGAATACTTGGAACAATTGAGCAAAATTCAATTTGTTCCATTCATTAATTGAATTAAAAGCTGGATATAGTAAGACTAAAATATTCAACAAGTTGGCCTACTTACTTCAAACCTCTACTGTTGATTCTAAGACAAAATGGCTAAGTTTTAGCCACCGTCTGGAAACCTGAGCCATACTACTATATTATGATAACTATGAAACTCTGACATTTAGATAAATCACTCAGCCGTTTGGATTTGATAGTAAGCTATTTTGTCATATGCACAGGTGAGTGTAAATGATGCATTATTAATCCCAATGTTAAATTAAATGATGGCCGTTTAAAACAAGTAGATCTTACCTTGATATCACAAAACCGTTTTGTAAACTACAAATAACATTGAATTGACAGCTGCAACATCGAGAGCATCCTGACTGGTGGCATCACTGCCTGGTACGGCAATTGCTCGGCCTCTGACCGCAAGGCACTACAGAGGGTAGTACGTACGGCCCAGTACATCACTGGGGCTAAGCTGCCTGCCATCCAGGACCTCTACACCAGGCGGTGTCAGAGAAAGGCCCTAAAAATTGTCAAAGACCCCAGCCACCCCAGTCATAGACTGTTCTCTCTACTACCGCATGGCAAGCGGTAACGGCGTGCCAAGTCTAGGACAAAAAGGCTTCTCAACAGTTTTTACCCCAAGCCATAAGACTCCTGAACAGGTAATCAAATGGCTACATGGACTATTTGCATTGTGTGCCCCTCCCCAACGCCTCTTTTTACACTGCTGCTACTCTGTTTATCATATATGCATAGTCACTTTAACTATACATTCTTGTAAGTCTTGCCTCACCTTCTACAACAAAATTAATGTCCTTTTTCAAAACAAAACAAAAAAACATTCATCCTTGGTCAAGCCCATAGGATAGCCACCATTGCTTTTGTAATTGACAAAGTTAGTATAGGTTGCAGGATCCATTCTTCTGAAAACATACGTTTTGAAATTCAATCAGTCAACTGTGTTCTAATAATCTGCAACATTATGACATTGTCATGACGTTGGCCTGGGGGGTAGGTTTATGACAGTCATAAATACCTCTTCCCCCTTTTTCCTCTCTCTACCCTACTGAGGTTACATTTGCAAACCCCTTGGTTAACATAGAGACTCTGGGAACATCAGAATGTGGGGGGAAATTAACTATATTCTGGTCATCCGAACAATTGAACATATGTGGTGGTACTTAATGAATATGATATCAGTTTGGTTGTCATCTCAAATCAAATCAAATCAAATCAAATCAAATGTATTTGTCACATACACATGGTTAGCAGATGTTAATGCGAGTGTAGCGAAATGCTTGTGCTTCTAGTTCCGACAATGCAGTAATAACCAACAAGTAATCTAACCAACAATTCCAAAACTACTGTCTTATGCACAGTGTAAGGGGATAAGAATATGTACATAAAGATATGTGAATGAGTGATGGTACAGAGCAGCATAGGCAAGATACAGTAGATGGTATCGAGTACAGTATATACATATGAGATGAGTATGTAAACAAAGTGGCATAGTTAAAGTGGCTAGTGATACATGTATTACATAAGGATGCGTTAGATGATATAGAGTACAGTATATACATATTCATATGAGATGAATAATGTAGGGTATGTAAACATTATATTAGGTAGCATTGTTTAAAGTGGCTAGTGATATATTTTACATCATTGCCCATCAATTCCCATTATTAAAGTGGCTGGAGTTGAGTCAGTGTGTTGGCAGCGGCCACTCAGTGTTAGTGGTTGCTATTTAACAGTCTGATGGCCTTGAGATAGAAGCTGTTTTTCAGTCTCTCGGTCCCAGCTTTGATGCACCTGTACTGACCTCGCCTTCTGGATGATAAGCGGGGTGAACAGGCAGTGGCTCGGGTGGTTGTTGTCCTTGATGATCTTTATGGCCTTCCTGTAACATCGGGTGGTGTAGGTGTCCTGGAGGGCAGGTAGTTTTCCCCCGGTGATGCGTTGTGCAGACCTCACTACCCTCTGGAGAGCCTTACGGTTGTGGGCGGAGCAGTTGCCGTACCAGGCGGTGATACAGCCCGCCAGGATGATCTCGATTGTGCATCTGTAGAAGTTTGTGAGTGCTTTTGGTGACAAGCCGAATTTCTTCAGCCTCCTGAGGTTGAAGAGGCGCTGCTGCGCCTTCTTCACGATGCTGTCTGTGTGAGTGGACCAATTCAGTTTGTCTGTGATGTGTATGCCGAGGAACTTAAAACTTACTACCCTCTCCACTACTGTTCCATCGATGTGGATAGGGGGGTGTTCGCAGTCGTGGGTGAACAGGGAGTACAGGAGAGGGCTCAGAACGCACCCTTGTGGGGCCCCAGTGTTGAGGATCAGCGGGGTGGAGATGTTGTTGCCTACCCTCACCACCTGGGGGCGGCCCGTTAGGAAGTCCAGTACCCAGTTGCACAGGGCGGGGTCGAGACCCAGGGTCTCGAGCTTGATGACGAGCTTGGAGGGTACTATGGTGTTAAATGCCGAGCTGTAGTCGATGAACAGAATTCTCACATAGGTATTCCTCTTGTCCAGATGGGTTAGGGCAGTGTGCAGTGTGGTTGAGATTGCATCGTCTGTGGACCTATTTGGGCGGTAAGCAAATTGGAGTGGGTCTAGGGTGTCAGGTAGGGTGGAGGTGATATGGTCCTTGACTAGTCTCTCAAAGCACTTCATGATGACGGAAGTGAGTGCTACGGGGCGGTAGTCGTTTAGCTCAGTTACCTTAGCTTTCTTGGGAACAGGAACAATGGTGGCCCTCTTGAAGCATGTGGGAACAGCAGACTGGTATAGGGATTGATTGAATATGTCCGTAAACTCACCAGCCAGCTGGTCCGTGCATGCTCTGAGGGCGCGGCTGGGGATGCCGTCTGGGCCTGCAGCCTTGCGAGGGTTAACACGTTTAAATGTTTTACTCACCTCGGCTGCAGTGAAGGAGAGGCCGCATGTTTTCGTTGCAGGCCGTGTCAGTGGCACTGTATTGTCCTCAAAGCGGGCAAAAAAGTTATTTAGTCTGCCTGGGAGCAAGACATCCTGGTCCGTGACTGGGCTGGTTTTCTTCTTATAGTCCGTAATTGACTGTAGACCCTGCCACATACCTCTTGTGTCTGAGCCGTTGAATTGAGATTCTACTTTGTCTCTATACTGACGCTTAGCTTGTTTGATAGCCTTGCGGAGGGAATAACTGCACTGTTTGTATTCAGTCATGTTACCAGTCACCTTGCCCTGATTAAAAGCAGTGGTTCGCGCTTTCAGTTTCACGCGAATGCTGCCATCAATCCACGGTTTCTGGTTAGGGAATGTTTTAATAGTTGCTATGGGAACGACATCTTCAACGCACGTTCTAATGAACTCGCACACCGAATCAGCGTATTCGTCAATGTTGCTGTCTGACGCAATACGAAACATATCCCAGTCCACGTGATGGAAGCAGTCTTGGAGTGTGGAATCAGCTTGGTCGGACCAGCGTTGGACAGACCTCAGCGTGGGAGATTCTTGTTTTAGCTTCTGTTTGTAGGCAGGGATCAACAAAATCGTGGTCAGCTTTTCCGAAAGGAGGGCGGGGCAGGGCCTTATATGCGTCGCGGAAGTTAGAGTAACAATGATCCAAGGTTTTTCCCGCCCTGGTTGCGCAGTCGATATGCTGATACAATTTAGGGAGTCTTGTTTTCAGATTAGCCTTGTTAAAATCCCCAGCTACAATGAATGCAGCCTGCTCACTCAGTGGCCCGCCCACGTGAAGAGACAGAGGTTGTAAACTATGAAACACACCCCTTTTCTCCATTCCTATATAAAGCCTTGACGACAACATAACTTCCTGTTCCAAGGACGTGAGGACGACGGTCCTATGTCAGAATGGTTCACATAATAACTACAGAATGAAGCCAACATCAGCGTGAGCTTTGGTTCCGAATGGTATGAACTTTGAACTCTTATTCACTACAGAAGTGATACCTCCTAGCCGTTGAGTTAGCAACAGCAGCTGCAAACGCAGGTTAGGAAGGAACAGACAGTCTACCATACAACGACGTTACTACAACGTATTCAACTGACCACCAGAGACATTCTTCAAAGGACTCGGTTTGGCAATACAGCCTTCCATCTACCACCTTCCATCTACCACCAACCTACTGAAGCGCAGCTCAGAGTAAATATTTATTAATTTTCCTTTTCCAAATGGGTGGTAATTTAGAATGGATAAGATACTGTATTTATGATAGCACAGCTTTTTCCCTTTGTTCCTCAGTCTCCCGCTCTTTCACTCAACCCAGCCCCTTTTCCTTTGTGTAACAAGCTGTCATATCTGTTCCGCCCGCTAGGGACGTTTTCCTTTATGACGTCATTTGTAATCAAGTTATGATTCATTGTGTGTATGTGTAATTAGTTAGGTATTTAGTAAATAAATAATTAAACCCAATTTTCTATTGCTGATTCAACTTGTTAGCCAGGGTTCGTGAAGATAAAAGGATTTACAACTTTCAGATGAGACTGAATTAAGGTGACGATTGATATGGACGGCTATTGATGTAAAATATTACTAGGTCTTTAAGAGTTAATTCGGAAGATAACAGCTCTATAAATATTATTTTGTGGTGCCCGACTCTCTAGTTAATTACATTTACATGATTAGCTCAATCAGGTAATATTAATTACGGATAAATTATTTTATAGAATAGCATGTCATATCACTTAATCCGGCCTAGCCAAAGACACGACAACATTTATGCAAGTTGTGTAATTTGGATAACCTTGCCTAATGTCAGTCTTCAATGAAGCACTTGTTGTTGTTCTACTGATAGGTCAAATGCAAATTAAAAGTATTGCGTAGTGTAGGTAGGCCTGAAGTCTTCCGTGATATGTTGTGACACTTATTATTATTATTTTTTAAATACTCTTCAGTATAAAAGCCATTAACACTAAAATTAAGCACTCTTTCACAAAAAAAGAGGCGTTAGCAACCCACAGAAAGACGCCCACGTTTATATATTGTTTTGTGTAAATACAAACGTATCATTACAATCTTTATCATCTGTGATGCTGATAATATACGTATATGTTTTTCATAGATGTGTAGCCATCTCACCTTATAGTCATAAGAAGAATGAGTGTGTCTGTATGTGTATGTGGTATATGTTGGATTTTGGACAAGCCACCGTGATGGAAAATAAATCAGTTCATTCTGTCTTTATTGTCAATCATGATATCTGTGAGGCAAGACAATACCATATGTTATGACTAAACAGACAAACCAAACCTGTTGTGTCATTTGAGGTTAACTCAATTTAGAAATAAGGACAGGGGAGAATCAATGTACCTTTAGCAAATCAAATGTACTTTAAAGTTATACATTTGTGCAGTATATGCTGAAACCATAAATACATGTTATGGTAGATGTCGTTTTACATGATGGAATCTACCATATTCTAAAATGTAACACATACAGTACATTATATGCAATACGATAAGTAGAAAACTGCTACCTAACCTGTTCACTGCTAGAGTAAAAGCACAAACAACAAATGTTTCTATTATAAACATAGAGCAACAGGTTGAAGTGTATTCCTAGTACAAAAGTAAATCAGCATTTTTGAATAGGTGGTTATACAATCAGCATTTACAAACAGCAAGGGACTTTGCAGTTATTAATGCCTGCAGCTCAACTCATTCAACCAATTAGGCAACAGTACACAGAGAAGTCTTGGTGATTGTCCACTGAATCCTTAAAGAGAAGACAACTCCAAGAACGCCACAATTGTAGATCACAGAGAAAGAACAATGGTCGAGACCGTCAGAAGAAGTGGACCAAAGCGCAGCGTTGTGAGCGTATAGTACTTTATTTTTAATGTCGCAAACAATAAACAATACAAAACGACCGTAAAGCTTCTTAACAGGGCATTAGTGCCACTAACAAAGATAACTTCCCACAAAACCAACAGGGAAAAAGGCTGCCTAAGTATGATTCCCAATCAGAGACAACGATATACAGCTGTCCCTGATTGAGAACCATACCCGGCCAAACACAAAGAAATAGAAAACATAGAAAATCAGAACATAGAATGCCCAAACTAAAATAGAGACATAAAAAGGCTCTCTCAGGTCAGGGCGAGAGGTATTAACAACAGTACAGCACTTTACAACAACAGTACAGCACTTTATCCAGGCCGAGAGGTATTAAGGAGCTTGTCATTTTCTGGCCCCGTAGGCTAGAATTAGAATCCTGAACATAATGTGAGCTGCAATAGGGAGCACGTCCAGGGTGCAAAACAGTGGAGGAGAATCTGAGAATGCAAGGATTCCAGCAGGGTGTGAGTTGAAGTAGTCAAAGCTGGAGCTGACAAGGGCTAGAATGTAAATGACATGTGATCATCTCAGATTATCTAACAACTGAGAATGGGCAGGCCTTCCCTCGGATGAAGAGCATCTCCGTCTTGGTGATTATGTGCTGTCATCCAGGTGGAAATGTCACCTGCATATATCTAATGTAGGAAAAGAGATAAGAAATAAGTTGAGTGTCCTGTGAATATGTTTATGTATATGTACTGTACATGTGTGTGTATGTGTATATATATCTTAGTATATATTTGTTGTATTTTAATTTCTATTATTATTGTCATTATTGTGTTTTGTGGTTGAGGGGTGGGGGGAGGTTGATGGGGATGGTAGAGGTGCTGGGGGTGTCCTATTGAGGGTTGATGGGGATGGTGGAGGTGCTGGGGGTGTCCTATTGAGGGTTGATGGGGAAGGTGGAGTTGCTGGGGGTGTCCTATTGAGGGTTGATGGGGATGGTGGAGGTGCTGGGGTGTCTTATTGAGGGTTGATGGGGATGGTGGAGGTGCTGGGAGTGTCCTATTGAGGGTTGATGGGGATGGTGGAGGTGCTGGGGGTGTCCTATTGAGGGTTGATGGGGATGGTGGAGTTGCTGGGGCTGTCCTATTGAGGGTTGATGAGGATGGTGGAGGTGCTGGGGTGTCCTATTGAGGGTTGATGGGGATGGTGGAGGTGCTGGGGTGTCCTATTGAGGGTTGATGGGGATGGTGGAGGTGCTGGGGGTGTCCTATTGAGGGTTGATGGGGATGGTGGTGGTGCTGGGGGATGTCCTATTGAGGGTTGATGGGGATGGTGGTGGTGCTGGGGGTGTCCTATTGAGGGTTGATGAGGATGGTGGAGGTGCTGGGACTGTCCTATTGAGGGTTGATGAGGATGGTGGAGGTGCTGGGACTGTCCTATTGAGGGTTGATGAGGATGGTGGAGGTGCTGGGACTGTCCTATTGAGGGTTGATGAGGATGGTGGAGGTGCTGGGACTGTCCTATTGAGGGTTGATGAGGATGGTGGAGGTGCTGGGGCTGTCCTATTGAGGGTTGATGAGGATGGTGGAGGTGCTGGGACTGTCCTATTGAGGGTTGATGGGGATGGTGGAGGTGCTGGGGTGTCCTATTGAGGGTTGATGAGGATGGTGGAGGTGCTGGGGCTGTCCTATTGAGGGTTGATGAGGATGGTGGAGGTGCTGGGGGTGTCCTATTGAGGGTTGATGGGGATGGTGGAGGTGCTGGGGTGTCCTATTGAGGGTTGATGGGGATGGTGGTGGTGCTGGGGCTGTCCTATTGAGGGTTGATGGGGATGGTGGTGGTGCTGGGGGTGTCCTATTGAGGGTTGATGAGGATGGTGGAGGTGCTGGGGCTGTCCTATTGAGGGTTGATGAGGATGGTGGTGGTGCTGGGGCTGTCCTATTGAGGGTTGATGAGGATGGTGGAGGTGCTGGGGCTGTCCTATTGAGGGTTGATGAGGATGGTGGAGGTGCTGGGACTGTCCTATTGAGGGTTGATGAGGATGGTGGAGGTGCTGGGACTGTCCTATTGAGGGTTGATGAGGATGGTGGAGGTGCTGGGGCTGTCCTATTGAGGGTTGATGAGGATGGTGGAGGTGCTGGGGCTGTCCTATTGAGGGTTGATGAGGATGGTGGTGGTGCTGGGGCTGTCCTATTGAGGGTTGATGAGGATGGTGGAGGTGCTGGGACTGTCCTATTGAGGGTTGATGAGGATGGTGGAGGTGCTGGGGCTGTCCTATTGAGGGTTGATGAGGATGGTGGTGGTGCTGGGGCTGTCCTATTGAGGGTTGATGAGGATGGTGGAGGTGCTGGGGCTGTCCTATTGAGGGTTGATGAGGATGGTGGAGGTGCTGGGGTGTCCTATTGAGGGTTGATGAGGATGGTGGAGGTGCTGGGACTGTCCTATTGAGGGTTGATGAGGATGGTGGAGGTGCTGGGGCTGTCCTATTGAGGGTTGATGAGGATGGTGGAGGTGCTGGGGCTGTCCTATTGAGGGTTGATGAGGATGGTGGAGGTGCTGGGGCTGTCCTATTGAGGGTTGATGAGGATGGTGGAGGTGCTGGGGCTGTCCTATTGAGGGTTGATGAGGATGGTGGAGGTGCTGGGGCTGTCCTATTGAGGGCGAAGGGACCTATTGGGGAGGGGATTCTTCACGGAGGCACATTCAGTCGTAGTGTTGTTTACTATACTATTACACATTTATTTATTTTTTTCGTTTATTTAAAAAAATCTATTATTATATTACTGTGATTATGGATATGTTGACTTATATATTTGAACTATATTTCGTCCAGATTTATTATTGTTATCATTATTTTATTATTACTACTGTACCTACATTCTTAAAAACTAAGACAGAAAAAGTGTAAAACATTTTTTTAGGAACAGACATAAGAGGAAAATGCACGAATGGATGGGGGGGTTGAGGGATTGGTAGAGAGAACTGTAGAGGGCTCTATTATTTCTGAAATGACCAATTCCTTTTGTGACTAGAGTCTAATACTTAAAGTGGCATACATCAGAGAGCATGATAGATCACCAAACATGATTCTGAAGTGTGCCAGATACTTTCTATTGAACAATCTTAACATCAGGATAGGCAACCGAAATGAATAACTAATGTATGTGTGTTATATTAAACATAGAGCAGGGAGTCAAATGTAGGCAGAAAATAAACATTTCAGAACAACTATGAGTCGAATAAGACATGGGAGAGATGACGAATTTTGGTAAAAGAGATTTATTTACAGACTAATACACTTGAAACCAATAGCCAAACCCGAAAACTGCAGACATTACTAGTGCCCTCCCCGTGATCACATCGACATAAAAATAAAATGAAACGCAGCCTAACGTGATCAGAAATATCAGCTAGCAAGCAAGTGGCAGCAATGAAGAATTGAGTGCGTGCAATCTCAGATTGGCCAATAAAAAGAAAATATTAATATGGGCAAAAGAACACAGACACTGGACAGAGGAACTCTGCCTAGAAGGACAGCATCCCAGAGTCGCCTCTCCACTGTTGACGTTGAGACTGTTTAATGTTGTTGACGTTGAGACTGTACTATTTAATGAAGCTGCCAGTTGAGGACTTGTGAGGCGTCTGTTTCTCAAACTAGACACTCTAATGTACTTGTCCTCTTGCTCAGTTGTGCATCAGGGCCTCCCACTCCTCTTTCTATTCTGGTTAGAGCCAATTTGCGCTGTTCTGTGAAGGGAATAATACACAGCATTGTACGAGATTTTCAGTTTCTTGGCAATTTCTCGCATGGAATAGCCTTCATTTCTCAAAACTAGAATAGACTGACGAGTTTGTTTGGCATCGTTATCATGTTGGAATACTGCCCTGCGGCCCAGTCTCCGAAGGGAGGGGATCATGCCTTCAGTATGTCACAGTACATGTTGGCATTCATGGTTCCCTCAATGAACTGTAGCTCCCCCAGTGCCGGCAGCACTCATGCAGCCCCAGACCATGACACTCCCACCACCATGCTTGACTGTAGGCAAGACACACTTGTCTTTGTACTCCTCACCTGGTTTCCGCCACACACGCTTGACACCATCTGAACGAAATACGTTTAGCTTGGTCTCATCTGGCCACAGGACATGGTTCCAGTAATCCATGTCCTTAGTATGCTTGTCTTCAGCAAACTGTTTGCGGGCTTTCTTGTGCATCATCTTTAGATGAGGCTTCCTTCTGGGACGACAGCCATGCAGACCAATTTGATGCAGTGTACGGCGTATGGTCTGAGCACTGACAGGCTGACCCCCCACCCCTTCAACCTCTGCAGAAATGCTGGCAGCACTCATATGTCTACCTCTGGGTATGATGCTGAGCACGTGCACTCAACTTCTTTGGTCGACCATGGCGAGGCCTGTTCTGAGTGGAACCTGTCCAGTTAAATCAAATCAAATCAAATGTATTTATATAGCCCTTCGTACATCAGCTGATATCTCAAAGTGCTGTACAGAAACCCAGCCTAAAACCCCAAACAGCAAGCAATGCAGGTGTTGAAGCACATTAAACCTCTTACACCGCCTGGTATAGAGGTCCTGGATGGCAGGAAGCTTGGCCCCAGTGATGTACTGGGCCGTATGCACTACCCTCTGTAGTGCCTTGCGGTCGGAGGCCGAGCAGTTGCCATACCAGGCAGTGATGCAACGATGCTCTCAATGGTCAGCTGTAGAACTTTTTGAGGATCTGAGGACCCATTCCAAATCTTTTCAGTCTCCTGAGGGAGAATAGGCTTTGTCGTGCCCTCTTCACAACTGTCTTGGTATGTTTGGACCATGATAGTTTGTTGTTGATGTGGACACCTAGGAACTTGAAGCTCTCAACCTGCTCCACTACAGCCCCGTTGATGATAATGGGGACGTGCTTCCTGCAGTCCACAATCATCTCCTTTGTCTTGATCATGTTGAGGGAGAGGTTGTTGTCCTGGCACCACATGGCCAGGGCCCTGTTTCAGAAAGTGGGTTTAGTGAAAACTCAGAGTTATTTGACTCAAGTTGAAGGAAACTCTGGGTTTTCGGTTTCACAAAGCCAGTTCAGCTTAACTCTGAGTCAGTTACTATGGCAACATACTCTGTGACGCTAACCTGCTCACTGGCAGGTTTTCTTCAACTAACCCTGAGTTTCTCCTCCTCTTTAGCTGAAGATTGCAGACTGAAGGAGGTGTCAGACATGGCGTGTCCTTTTCTTAAAGAACCAGTTGATATTGAAGCACAAATAAGTCTGCATAAATCTCTGTCGAGAGAGGGTGATCAGACCCCGCTTGGATGTTTTATCATTCCCTGACGATTATCTGTTGGAGCGTTTCAGTTTTCCTGCACAATCGATCATTCATCTGAACAATATTCTCATCCCTCATATCGTTCATATGAAACATAGTGGACATGCTCTCAGTTCAGAACAAATTCTTTGTGTTGCACTTCATTTTTTTTTTTTTTGCCAATGTTGAGCATATTTCCAAGGCAACCATCTGTCGGGCTGTCAGAAATGTGACTCTTGCACTGAAACGTTTACTGTACACTTTTGTGGTGTTCCCAAGTCACAGACCCACAGCATTAATGTGCTGGTAGGCCTAAATAGTAGCCTTTGGCATTCCAAATGAAAGATACTTCACAATACAGCTACTGCAGCTAATTACTGTTCAGCACTGTGAAGATAATATGTGATGCAGCTCATACCATCAGCAACGTAGAAACAAAGTGGCCTGGGTCTGTGCATGACTCGCAAATCTTTCTTGAGTGCACACTGAGCACTAGATTTGCCAGTGGTGAGTTTATATATATAGCTATATGCTATTATAATCAATATTTTGTTTCCTGTAACTGAGCATTTCAACTGTATCCTCGTATTATCATAAGAGAGTTGGATGGTTACCTGCTCGGTGACAGAGGGTACCCCTGCCAGCCCGATTCTCCACCACATTGCCACAATTAGAGGAGGTCAATGTCCTCCTCAACCAGTGAAGGATCCTGATAACGATCCTGACCGTCCCCGCTGACGCACCAGATAGAAGAGCAGTCAGAGACACAATATGCTACCATCATTTCTGATTGACCCATCACCTCCCCAGTGTCAAATAAAGACAACATGCCTTTCTTTTTATGAAGTCTTCTTTATTCTCTTCAAGTACAAATGCAGTACAGTATTTCATACAGTAACCACCCACCTTTTAACTGATGTTCTTGCAGTTGTATTTCTATTTTTATCGTCTGCATGTTTTCAATGTGTTTCTCTAAGTACAACTCGTACAGCTGTTTCACAGGGTGCTATAGGGACACACAAAAAATGAATTGAATTTCACAGTGCCAGGTCTACTTTGTTTCATTGTAAGCCATGGGCCAATGCTGAACAACATCTTACTTACTTAATTTGTGCTATGGAGGTGGATGGACCCTCTTCCTCGTTGTAATTTCCAGCATTGCTCTGTTAAAGAAAAAGAAGGTGCACATTTTGTTATTGTACAACACTAACGTCAACTGTTAGAAGTTATTTTTAAGGTGTAAACCTCAATAGACCTCTCTGTATCTTCCCTCTCTGTGGTGGCTGACAAGGTGTCTTCATCATTCTCCTGTAATGAAAATGAACAATTGTGGTGTTCTACTCTAACCCATTATGACAAATCTGTGGAGTATTACGAGTACTTACAACTGCATGGAGGTCTGTTATGGTAGAAGGTTCTACCAGACAGATTACACCATCAGTAACTGGTAGAAGATGAAGAAGATTAGACAGTTGAATTAGAACTTTACCCCACCTAATTTGAATTTTGTTTTTACAACAGTGTGCAGGCCACATCACCATTTTTCAAATATATAACTCTGAGTCACCTTAAAATAGATGATGATGTCTGAAGGACAACTAAGAGTCTGAAAAAGTAACAGCAGTCAATTACAAAGAATTGTACTGCTACAAGAAAATCAATGTTCCATGTTTTGTTTAAGATGGATGGGTGGGCATCACTGAGGTAACACTGGCAAAAGAATGAATGTACATATATCACAAATTAGAATAACTAACCTCTTATGTAGGGCCTTGTGTCCTGGGGGGTGGTTGGGTCAGATAAGCTTCCTCCAGAGATGCCTTCAGCAATAGGTTGCCCACTGTTTTCACTGAGGGCCTTTTCTTCAGCCTCTGTTAGTGCTGGTGGTGGTGGACCCCCACCTGTTTTTCAGCCATCAGCCTTTTTCTGTTGGCTATCATGGAGGTCAGATTTGAAATGTATAATGAGCACGTCTTCAGTTTCATCTCCAGTTGCTGCCAAGTACGTTTTGTGCCTGTTGGGTTTCACCTGCATAAATATTAAGCAAGCACACTCACACGCACTCTCTCTCTCTCTCTCTCTCTCTCTCTCTCTCTCTCTCTCTCTCTCTCTCTCTCTCTCACACACATACACAAACACACACACACACACGCACACACGCACACACCCACACACACGCACACACTAAAGAGGCCTTTCTACTGACTCTGAAAAACACCAAAAGAAAGATGCCCAGGGTCCCTGCTCATCTCATAAATAACAATGTCTGTACTGAGAGACGCCTAAGACAGTGTTACAGGGAGACAGGACGGACAGCTCATAGTCCTCGCAGTGGCAGACCATGTGTAATGTTTTTTTGTTTATCGACGAAGGACTGAGCGTTACACCGAAGCCTGTACTCTGGAGCAGGATCGATTTGGAGGTGGAGGGTCCGTCATGGTCTGGGGGTGTGTGTCACAGCATCATTGGACTGAGCTTGTTGTCATTGAAGGCAATCTCAACGCTGTGCATTACAGGGAAGACATCCTCCTCCCTCAAGTGGTACACTTCCTGCAGGCTCATCCTGACATGACCCTCCAGCATGACAATGCCACCAGCCATACTGCTCGTTCTGTGCGTGATTTCCTGCAAGACAGGAATGTCAGCGAAGAGCCCGGATCTCAAACAATTGAGCATGTCTGGGACCTGTTGGATCGGAGGGTGAGGGCTAGGGCCATTCCACTCAGAAATGTCCGGGAACTTGCAGGTGCCTTGGTGGAAGAGTTGGGTAACATCTCACAGCAGCAACTGGCAAAACTGGTGCAGGCCATGAGGAGGAGATGCACTGCAGTACTTAATGCAGCTGGTGGGCACACCAGATACTGACTATGGCATTGGCACTCAGAGGCTGCTTCTTCTTACAGGAGAGAATGAAAAGATACTGTATGAATCCACTTCGGTCACGCTGCGAGCCGCTCCAATAATTAAACAAATGTAACAAAAGAAACCCCATCACTGCCTGCACACCCCAGCTCAGAATCACAGCTAAAAAACCATTTAAAAACTGATGGAGAGAAGCAGCTGAGTAGGCCTGCTTTGGGGATGCGGCTGGCTGCTCACAGCTGTCACACATAATATTGGCTGAAGCGCTCATTCTGATATGACATATCTGATATCATGGCTCTGAACTCTGTTTGATATTCTATTTGTAGGACGCGTAGGGATGCACTCTGTGCTCAGTCATTCATTTTCGAGAGAGAAGGTAGTGATCACACAGGGAGAAAGTATTTTAGCTCTCCGTCTGCACACGTTTGTCAGACCCACCCCACCCAAAGCGTATTTTTTTGGGATTGACACGATTCACGTGGATGACCTATTTTGAGATCAAAACTGCGAATTTCGCAGAAGAGTGACAAGTTTGCATCCCTGTATATAAGCCTAAAAGGCCTTGAGAAAAAGCAGTATCATTGTCTACTACTCCTGCTCCAGGTAGCTCGTCAGGCTTCCGTGCCTCAGCTGGCTCGACAGGTTCTCAAGCCTTGGCTGGCTCATCAGGCTTTAATTGCCGAAGCTACAGGGGATGCCTCAGCTAGCTCGTCAGGCTTCCGTGCCTCAGCCGGCTCGTCGGGTTCCCATGCCTCAGCCGACTCGTCGGGCTCCCATGCCTCAGTCGACCCGTCGGGCTCCCATGCCTCATTCGACCCGTCGGGCTCCCATCCCTCAGCCGACTCGTCGGGCTCCCATGCCTCAGTCGACCCGTCGGGCTCCCATGCCTCAGCCGACTCGTCGGGCTCCCATGCCTCAGTCGACCCGTCGGGCTCCCATGCCTCAGCCGACTCGTTGGGCTCCCATGCCTCAGCTGGTTCGACTGGTTCCCGCGCCTCAGCTAGCTCTACAGGTTCAGGCGTCTCAGTAGAAGCGACCGTGGTGGGTCTGTGTAAACTATGCGATTATATGGGAGACTGGTTTATAGCAGTGAATGTCATCTATCAATGTACTGTTCTAGTATTTCTAAGTAGCAGCCATATCAGTCAGGGAAATGAATTGTTTTCCATTTATGATTGAACATTCCGACTTGTCTGCGTGACTGTGACGCTCTTTCCCTCTGTTCTTAGGATTTTCTTGTGATCACAACAAAACAAATTATTTTGCAAAAAAGAGAGAGAGAGAGAATTAAATTGTTTTCTGGCTGAGAATAGAACATTCAGAGTATGGCACTGTTTACGTTCTGAATTATCTTGTGAACAGAACAAAATAAATGATTTTACTCAATTAGAAATTGAAATATAAGGTGTTTCTTCTAAAAAGAAAATTAGGCCTGGCTGACATGGACTGTTTCCTCACCTTATTATCCTTGTGGTTATCCATGACTGTTGGTTATTTACCAGGTAACAATAACTGAAAACAAAACAAGGACTGGCGCAATAGACTCCTTGTTTTACTTAACTCGAGATTGAAATCCGAGCCACTGCCTGTTCACCCCACTATCATCCAGAAGGCGAGGTCAGTACAGGTGCATCAAAGCAGGGGCCGAGAGACGGAAAAACAGCTTCTATCTCAAGGCCATCAGACTGTTAAATAGCCACCACTAACATTGAGTGGCTGCTGTCAACACACTGACTCAACTCCAGCCACTTTAATAATGGGAATTGATGGCAATTGATGTAAAATATATCACTAGCCACTTTAAACAATGCTACTTAATATAATGTTTACATACCCTACATTACTCATCTCATATGTATATGTATATACTGTACTCTATATCATCTACTGCATCTTTATGTAATACATGTATCACTAGCCACTTTAAACTATGCCACTTTGTTTACATACCCTACATTACTCATCTCATATGTATATACTGTACTCTATACCATCTACTGCATCTGGCCTATGCCATTCTGTACCATCACTCATTCATATATCTTTATGTACATATTCTTTATCCCTTTACACTTGTGTGTATAAGGTAGTAGTTTTGGAATGATTAGGTTAGATTACTCGTTGGTTATTACTGCATTGTCGGAACTAGAAGCACAAGCATTTCGCTACACTCGCATTAACATCTGCTAACCATGTGTATGTGACAAATACATTTGATTTGATTTGATTTGAAATCAATGGTGTGTCTTTGAAAAGATGGGCCTGGCTGACATGAACAATACATACGGGGAAAGGATTCACAGACTCAGAAGCTGATTATCTTTATGCACCACAGGAGGTTGGTGGGACCTTAATTGGGGAGGACGGGCTCATGATAATGGCTGGACTGGAATTAGTGGAATGGTATCCCATTCAATTAGCTCCTTCCGGCCATTATTATGAACCATCCTCCCTCAGCAGCCTCCACTGGACAGCACATCTATTTATTTACGCTGGCTGTCATGGTTAATGCAAATGCAGGACATTGAATGCTACCTGAATTGACTCAGAAAAGTAACTTAAGTAGGCCTAATTTATCATAGCGAGATCAAACAGGTGTTTGTTAGTCAGATTGTCCAGTGTCCACAGCAACACTACTGATTATTCTCTACCCCCAGAGCACGCGGTGTACTATGCTCTTAGCCATGCTCTCGCTAACCCTAATACAGTATGTACTCTTTCTCTGTCTCCCCTTCATATTACCGGAGGGCCTGAGGCCTGCAACTGAGGACACCCTGGCCTGACACCTGGACGTGCCTGGCCCAATCCCACCCGGCCCCGCTCTACCTGCCGGTGGCTGCCTCCACTGGTTATTTCTCCCCCTCAAGTCACTCGCCACGCACCCAGAAATGTGGATTCCATTACTTACCATGACGTCTTTGTGAAAAGCCATCTGACGATAGGGTCTTGAAGTGTTAGAACTTCCTCTATAGGTCTTATGGGTATTGTCTGAGCCTGTTGGCCATTAAAATACTGGTATTGCTCGTTCCTTATTGAAATGGTAAATAAAGGAAGACTATGCTTTCATTTTCAATTAAGACACAATGAAGACATATTCAAACAATGTATGCTTTTATGTGGTCTGCATCTCTGTTTTACAGCAAGTCAAATAAAGATTTGTGCAAACTGGAAGTGTGACTTGTTTCCCCAAAGATTTCCTAAGGATGAGTTATTTTGTCAGTCATCAGTTATCCCATACCAAGGCTGAACGGCCACTAATTCATCTCATTGGTACATGACTGTTCACTCTGTTGAATATTCCATCAATGAAAATGTCTTGGCTGAATGAAGATTTTATTAAACCTTTAAAAGTGACACAAGGTAAAGGAAGGTAAAGGTGACACAAGGTAAAGGAAGGTAAAGGTGACACAAGGTAAAGGAAGGTAAAGGTGACACAAGGTAAAGGAAGGTAAAGGTGACACAAGCTAAAGGAAGGTAAAGGTGACACAAGGTAAAGGAAGGTAAAGGTGACACAAGGTAAAGGAAGGTAAATGTGACACAAGGTAAAGGAAGGTAAAGGTGACACAAGGTAAAGGAAGGTAAAGGTGACACAAGGTAAAGGAAGGTAAAGGTGACACAAGGTAAAGGAAGGTAAATGTGACACAAGGTAAAGGAAGGTAAAGGTGACACAAGGTAAAGGAAGGTAAAAGGAAGGTAAAGGTGACACAAGGTAAAGGAAGGTAAAGGTGACACAAGGTAAAGGAAGGTAAAGGTGACACAAGGTAAAGGAAGTTGATCAAATAAAGTAATTGATAGGAAAAGTAATTTATTACATCTATTATAGTCACAGTCGCTCCCCTTAATTTGCTTAACTGAGGGAATGGGATGGAGAAATGGTTTACAATAGGCAGGGTGGGGCTCAACAGGTGGAATGAGTCCCAAAGGGCACCCTATTCCCTGCAACGTTTCCCTGTAAAATGCACTACTTTGGTTCATAGGGCTCCATTTTTGAATAAAAAACACGAGCTGGCGCACACCCAGAAAAAAGTGTTATATGTGGAGGTGCTGACTAACGGCGAATAAACTATAAACTATAATAATAAAGAGAGTTGCACAGTCCATATATAAACTCCCAGTAATTTGTTGGGTAAATCACCAACATTTCGGCATCATTGTGCCTTCTTTTTAGCCACACACATGCCAGCACCCACACACAACCTACCTGTTTATGAATATTTGTTAGTGGTTAATACTATGTTAGGTTTAGAAGTGTGGGGTCTTTTTATTTGGTTTTAGTGGTTTTTTTGTGGGTTAGAAAGGATGCTATACATAAATGAAAGTTTCTATTGTCAGAGTTTTGGTTTTACACATGTAAATTCTCATGATACGAAATGTATTGAAAAACCCAATGTAAACCTGATACACAAAATGTTTGAAATGTTTGAAATATCTTTAAATAAAGTCTGAGGTACAGGAAAACAAACACTCACTTAAAAGGGCTGACTGACCTCTGACCTCTGTTCTGACTTCCTGGTGAGACCTGATAACCCTCATTAGAAAGACTGGAGACATTGGCTGAGATTTAAATTGTCTATGTAAACACTGAAGATTAGAAGAAGTGTATAATTTATCAATAATCCTATAAGTGATTCAGACCACGAGAAGGACAGAGAGAAAGAGTTTCCCCTGAATGAGGGACACCTGTCTCTAGTCTATTTTATCTTTACCTTAAGGGATACAATTATTTCTAATTTGATTTGTTCTAATTTGTTAATTTTTTATTTAACCAATCAAAATCAAATCAAATTTTTATTTGTCACATACACATGTTTAGCAGATGTTATTGCGGGTGTAGTGAAATGCTTGTGTTTCTAGCTCCAACGATGCAGTAATATCTAACAAGTAAAATCTAACAATTCCACAACATATATGTCACGAATACCACCGAAGGTGGCTCCCCTTCCTGTTCGGGTGGCGCTCGGCGGTCGTCGTCGCCGGTCTACTAGCTGCCACCGATCCCTTTTTCCTTTTCGTTTGTTTTTGTCTAATTGTTTTCACCTGTTCCTGTTGGGGTTTTGGGATGGGTGTTATTTAAGTTCGTTTTGCCCGCTGGTGTTTGTGCGGGCTTGTTGGTTGTTACGGTTGGTGATGTATCGTGTTTTGGTTTTGGGTTTTTCGCTGTCCAGTGTGCGTCTAGGTTTTGGGTTGGTTTAGCGCCAGTGTTTTGGGCATTCACCCATGTTTTGGACCTGTTACGATTTGAAGGACATTAAAGCGTTTTCGTTCATTTCGCTCTCTGCATCTGACTCCTCACTCATTTCACTCACCCGTCGTTACAATATATCCAATACACACAAATCTAAGCAAAGGAATGGAATTAAAAAAATATAAATATATGGACGAGCAATGTCAGATCGGCACAGACTAAGATACAGTAGAATAGAACAGAATACAGTATATACACACGAGATGAGTAATGCAAAATATGTAAACATTATTAAAGTGACTAGTATTTCATTTATTAAAGTGGCCAATGATTTCAAGTCTATGTATATAGGCAGCGGCCTCTAATGTGCTAGTGATGGCTATTTAACAGTCTGTTGGTATTGAGATGGAAGCTGTTTTTCAGTCTCTCGGTCCCAGCTTTGATGCACCTGTACTGACCTCACCGTATGGATGATAGCGGGGTGAACAGGCAGTGGCTCATGTGGTTGTTGTCCTTGAGAATCTTTTTGGCCTTCCTGTGATATTGGGTGCAGTAGGTCACCAGGAGAGCAGGGAGTTTGTCCCCGGTGATGCGTTGTGCAGACCACACCACCCTCTGGAGAGCCCTGTGGTTGCGGGAGGTGCAGTTGTCGTACCAGGCGGTGATACAGCCCGAAAGGATGCTCTCAATTGTGCATCAGTAAATGTTTGTGAGGGTTTTAGGAGCCAAGACAAATTTCTTCAGCCTCCTGAGGTTGAGGAGGCTCTGTTGCGCCTTCTTCACCACACTGTTTGTGTAGATGGACCATTTCAGGTAGTCAGTGATGTGTACACCGTGAAACTTGAAGTTTTCCACCTTCTCCACTTCTGTCCCGTCGATGTAAATAGAGGGGTGCTCCCTCTGCTGTTTCCTGAAGCCCCCGATCATCTCCTTTGTTTTGTTGACATTGAGTGGGAGGTTATTTCCATGGCACCACACTCCCAGAGCTCTCACCTCTTCCCTATAGGCTGTCTAGTTATTGTTGGTAATCAAGCCAACTACTGTAGTGTCGTCTGCAAACTTGATGATTGAGTTGGAGGCGTGCGTGGCCACACAGTCATGGGTGATCAAGGAGTACTGGAGGGGGCTGAGCGCGTACCCTTGTGGGGCCCCATTGACGGAGGATCAGCGAAGTGAAGGTGTTGTTTCCTACCTTCACCACCTGGGGGCGGCCCGTCAGGAAGTCCAGGACCCAGTTGCACAGGGCGGGGTTCAAACCCAGGGCCTCGAGCTTAATGATGAACTTGGAGGGTACTAGGGTGTTGAATGCTGAGCCATAGTCAATGAACAGCACATGTATTCCTCTTGTTCAGATGGGATAGGGCAGTGTGCAGTGTGATGGCAATTGCATCATCTGTGGATCTATTGGGGCGGTATACAAATTGGGTGTGTCGTAGCAGAATCAGAATTATTTAGGTAACATTTATAAATAAAATGTTTTATTCATTTTATTGCATGCTTATGTGAGATATTTGTCATTAGAATGTCTATTTTTGGATAATACTGTTGGCTGGTTGCAGTTATCGGTTCTCTGTCAGGGTTCAGTTACTTGGGCCACAGAAAGGGGAGAGGTCAAGCTTGTCTTCATATGTAAACATATCTTTTAAACCATGTGAAGGGGTGATTGAGGGGGAACCAATTATCTCTTGGCTCCACAATGTCTGTGTGCCAGTCACTGTGTTTCTGTGATCTTGTCCAGGAGGGGTGTATTTGATACATGCTAGTGGATGAGGTTTTGTTTTTGGTCCTGAATGGTACCAAGAGCGAGATAAGAACATCGTTTAGGAGACAAAGCTGAATGATAATTTATAGCCAATGCTGTCTGGCTATGTGTGTCTTTGCTATAAAGGATCTCAGTTGCAATGTGTAAGCACTCTCAGAGAATTCATTTATAGACACTGAATTGATCTGAGAGTCACAGGGTTGTGATGGAGCTCATAATAATTAAAGATGGACTTTATGATAACTCTGACTTGTGTGGTGGTTTACTCTCATGATTTGGTAAATACAGGAAATTTCCACTACAAGTGACAGGTAAGGTGGAGGTGATATGATCCTTGACTAGTCTCTCAAAGCACTTCATGATGACAGAAGTGAGTGCTACGTGACAATAGTCATTTAGTTCAGTTACCTTTGCCTTCTTGGGTACAGGAACAACGGTGGCCATCTTGAAGCATGTGGGGACAGCAGATTATGATAGGGAGAGATTGAATATTTTTCTTATTTTTTTATTTATTTCACCTTTATTTAACCAGGTAGGCTAGTTGAGAACAAGTTCTCATTTGCAACTGCGACCTGGCCAAGATAAAGCATAGCAGTGTGAACAGACAACACAGAGTTACACATGGAGTAAACAATTAACAAGTCAATAACACAGTAGGAAAAAAATATATAAAAAAATAAAGAAGAGGAGTCTATATACATTGTGTGCAAAAGGCATGAGGAGGTAGGCAAATAATTACAATTTTGCAGATTAACACTGGAGTGATAAATGATCAGATGGTCATCTACAGGTAGAGATATTGGTGTGCAAAAGAGCAGAAAAGTAAATAAATAAAAACAGTATGGGGATGAGGTAGGTAAAAATGGGTGGGCTATTTACCGATAGACTATGTACAGCTGCAGCGAACGGTTAGCTGCTCAGATAGCAGATGTTTGAAGTTGGTGAGGGAGATAAAAGTCTCCAACTTCAGCGATTTTTGCAATTCGTTCCAGTCACAGGCAGCAGAGAACTGGAACGAAAGGCGGCCAAATGAGGTGTTGGCTTTAGGTATGATCAGTGAGATACACCTGCTGGAGCACGTGCTACGGATGGGTGTTGCCATCTTGACCAGTGAACTGAGATAAGGCGGAGCTTTACCTAGCATGGACTTGTAGATGACCTGGAGCCAGTGGGTCTGGCGACAAATATGTAGCGAGGGCCAGCCGACTAGAGCATACAAGTCGCAGTGGTGGGTGGTATAAGGTGCTTTAGTGACAAAACGGATGGCACTGTGATAAACTGCATCCAGTTTGCTGAGTAGAGTGTTGGAAGCAATTTTGTAGATGACATCGCCGAAGTCGAGGATCGGTAGGATAGTCAGTTTTACTAGGGTAAGTTTGGCGGCGTGAGTGAAGGAGGCTTTGTTGCGGAATAGAAAGCTGACTCTTGATTTGATTTTCGATTGTAGATGTTTGATATGAGTCTGGAAGGAGAGTTTACAGTCTAGCCAGACACCTAGGTACTTATAGATGTCCACATATTCAAGGTTGGAACCATCCAGGGTGGTGATACTGGTCAGGCGTGCGGGTGCAGGCAGCGAACGGTTTGAAAAGCATGCATTTGGTTTTACTAGCGTTGTCTGTAAACACACCAGCCAGCTGGTCTGCGCATGCTCTGAGGACGCGGCTAGGGATGCCGTCTGGGCCAGCAGCCTTGCGAGGGTTAACACACTTAAATATCTTACTCACGTCGGCCATGTAGAAGGAGAAACCACAGTCCTTGGTAGCGGGCCGTGTCGGTGGTACTGTGTTATCCTCAAAGCAGGCGAAGAATGTGTTTAGCTTGTCCGAAAGCAAGACGGCCGGTGTCCACAACATGGCTGGTTTTCCTTTTGTGGTTTGTGATTGTCTGTAGACCCTGCCACATATGTCTTGTGTCTGAGCCATTGAATTGCAACTCCACTTTGTCTCCAAACTGACGTTTCGCCTGTTTGATTGCCTTGTGGAGGGAATAACTACATTGTTTATATTCTTGCCATATTCCCAGTCACCTTGCCATGGTTAAATGCGGTGGTTCGCTCTTTTAGTTTTACGCGAATGCTGCCATCTATCCATGGTTTCTGGTTAAGGTAGGTTTTAATAGTCACAATGGGTACAACATCTCCTATACAGTTCCTGATAAAGTCACCGTATCAGTATAATTGTGAATGTTACTATCGGAGGCTACCCGGAACATTTCCCAGTTCGCGTGATCAAAATAATCTTGATGCCTTGAGATGGATGAAATCATACATTGAAGGCAGAACTCAGTGTGTCAGAGTGAGCAATGAGCTGTCGCCCACTCGTAGCTATGATGTGGGTGTGCCCCAAGGGTCAATACTGGGGCCCCTCCTGTTCAGCCTGTACATTAATGATCTGCCTTCTGTCTGTACTGGGTCTGAAGTTCAAATGTATGCAGATGATACAGTGATATATGTGCATGCAAAGAGCAAACAACAAGCTGCACAAGAACTCACTACTGTAATGGTCCAGGTTACAAAGTGGCTCAGTGACTCGTGTTTGCATCTCAATGTGAAAAAAACTGTTTGCATTCTTCACAAAGAGGGCAACAGATGCTACTGAGCCAGATGTCTATGTGTCAGGGGAGAAGCTCCAGGTGGTATCCGATTTTAAGTACCTTGGCATCATACTTGATTCCAACCTCTCTTTTAAAAAGCATGTGAAAAAGGTAATTCAAATAACCAAATTCAACCTAGCTAATTTCCGATTTATACGAAATTGTTTGACTACAGAGGTAGCAAAACTGTACTTCGAATCTATGATACTCCCCCACTTAACATACTGCTTGACTAGTTGGGCCCAAGCTTGCTGTACAACATTAAAACCTATTCAGTCTGTCTACAAACAGGCTCTCAAAGTGCATGATAGGAAGCCCAATAGCCATCATACATGTACATTTAACATTTAAGTCATTTAGCAGACGCTCTTATCCAGAGCGACTTACAAATTGGTGCATTCACCTTATGACATCCAGTGGAACAGTAGTGCATCTAAAAATTTTAAGGGGGGGGGGGGGGGGTGAGAGGGATTACTTTATCCTATCCTAGGTATTCCTTAATTAAAGAGGTGGGGTTTCAGGTGTCTCCGGAAGGTGGTGATTGACTCCGCTGTCCTGGCGTCGTGAGGGAGTTTGTTCCACCATTGGGGGGCCAGAGCAGAAAGCTCTGGCCAGAGCAGAGCTTTCTAAGGATTGTCACATCCTTAGAAAGCATGAGCTCTTGAGTTGGGAAAATCTTGTGCAATACACCGACGCATGTCTTGTATTCAAGATCCTTAATGGCCTGGCTCCCCCTCCACTCAATATTTTTGTTAAACAGAAAACCCAGACATATGGCAGCAGATCCACAAGGTCTGCCATGAGAGGTGACTGTATAGTTCCCCTAAGGAAAAGCACCTTTAGTAAATCTGCATTCTCTGTGAGAGCTTCCCATGTCTGGAATACACTGCCATCAGACACACATAACTGCACCACATATCACACTTTCACAAAATGCTTGAAGACAAGGATAAAGGTCCATCAGATTTGTGAACATGGTCCCTAGCTGTGTGTTGCCGCTTTCCATGTTGTCTGTTGTCTGTAGCTTGTGAGGTGTGGAAACACTTTGTTGCTTTTATGAATTTGGTCTTGCTGCTTTTTGTTCTATGTTGCTCTGTCTGTATGCTACGTCTTGCTTGTCCTATGTTGCTCTGTCTGTATGCTATGTCTTGCTTGTCCTATGTTGCTATGGCTTGCTTGTTCTATGTTGCTATTGTCTATATTGTAATTGTTTTTAATAACCTGCCCAGGGACTGCACTAAAACCGGCACTTTTACTGAAACGTTGATTAATGTGCACTGTCCCTGTAAAAATAACAAAATAAACTCAAACTCAAGGGTGGATTCCGATTGGTCAGACCAGTGATGAATAGTCCTTAGCACGGGTACTTCCTGTTTGAGGGGCAAAATGGAGTAGTGGTCAGATTTGCCAAAAGGGTGCCGGGGAGGGCCTTGTAAGCATCCCGGAAGTCGGAGTAGCAGCGCGAGTACTCCAGTCAATGTGTTGATATAACTTCGGCAGCCTTTGTTCTCAAATTTGTTTGTTAAAATCCCCAGCTCCAATAAATGCGGCCTATGTGGATATGTGGTTTCCAGTTTGCATTTGATTGTGAGGTATTCTAGCTTGGGTGATCTAAAGGACTTGAGTTCTTGTATGTTATCACAATCACACCATGAGTCGTTAATCATGAAACATACACCCCTGCCCTTCTTCTTCCCGGAGAGATTTATTCCTGTCTGCACAATGAACTGAGAACCCAACTGGCTGGACGTACTCAGACAGTATATGCTGATAGAGCCATGTTTCCGTGAAACTCAGTGTGTTATAATCCCTGATGTCTCTCTGGAAAGAAATCCTTGCCCTAAGCTCGTCAACTTTATTATCGAGAGACTGAACATTAGCGAGCAGTATCCTCGTAAGTGGTGTGTGGTGTGCACGCCTCCTAAGTCGGACTAGAAGACCACTCTGAGTACCTCTCCTCCGCCGGCATTGTTTTGGGTCGGCTTCTGGAATCAGTTCAATTGCCCTGGGGGGTGAGAACAAAGGATCTGATTCGGGAAAGTCATATTCCTGGTCGTAATGCTGGTTACCGAGTTACCGCCTCTCAGATATCCAATAGTTCTTCCTGGCTGTATGTAATAACACAACAAAATCTGGGCTAATAATGTAAGAAATAGTACATATAAAAACGAAATACTGCAAAGTTTCCTAAGAGCTTGAAGCAGTGCAGCCCTCTCTGTCTGCGTCATTTTCTGTGGTAGGTAGTGTTGTTGTTGTTTTTTGGACACATGTATCACAATGTGAGTCATGTGTCCAAAAGGAATTTACCAGTCCCCTGGGCCCCTTTGGTAAATATGCAAATTACTCCAAATGGATTGACGTTTTCCCCACCTTGAGTCATATATGTGTATTGCTGTTGTTGTTTTCTTATCTTTGCTTTGCTTCAATAACAAATCTCACCAGATTGGGTCTGCTGGTTGGTCGGGATTTCTCCCTAAGAATTAGCGCTCTGACTACCTGACCTGTAACTCTGCAGTGAGATCGCCATGATGATTGGGGAGTATAAGCCTATTTGGGTGGAAAAAATGGTTTCAACTGTGTGTTGTTATTTCTCTTTGACATTTGTTTTAGAAGTCTGGATTTCCTGAATCAGGTAGCAATAATTTGTCATGCAGTAAATCATTTTTCTCGATTTCCTGAATCAGGTAGTAGTAATAATTTGTCATACAATAAAATAATTTGTCTGGATTTCCTGACTTAGAAATGCCCTAAACCAAACTGTTGTTCTCGTCTGTCCTCTCTAGAGGTAATGGCGAAGGTGACCCCAGATGGCGTCTAGATGCATGGAAGGGATAATTTGACCAAGAACAGTGTGCACCTCAACACCCCCTCTAACAGGCTGAAGTAATTGCGACAATGGCGTTCAACATGGTACTTCACCACTTCTACTGTGGAACCTGAGTCCGAGCCAGCAACCTGTACACAGCATCCAGTCGAAGCTATAAACTGCCTTTTCTCTCATACATTTTTCTGTCAGGAGTGTGACATTTTTCCACGTGGAGTGAGCATGTAGAGAGATCCCGTCCAAACTTGCTGGTGTACTGGTAGGAAAATGGAAAACGACATAATGGACTATATAGGACAGTGGCGGCTCAGGTTGAGAGACATTATCAAGGGCCATCCACTCTGGACATGTGCCATTGGTAAGACGAACAGAAACACTATCTGAAGAAGAACATGAAGAAACGTGGGGGGCGTGCCCGTAAATGATTTAGGCTCATCCAAAGTTGTTTATTTGGGGTATCAGGTTGATTGCGAAGGTCTGCAAACTGCAAAATATATAGTAATTTAGACTAAAGAATGCATTGAGGTACCAATTTGTCATTACCACAAGTGATGAGAAAAGTTAGGGTCATAAATTAAAGAGATAGAACCAATGTGAAGCACTAAGGACTGTCATTCTAAATTTGGGTTGGATAATTTATCAATAGTTTTATCAGTAATTTATCAATAATTATGATTTGGAAAGGTGAGGCTTCTAGAGACACAGCTGTGCCCTAAAATGTGAGGAGAGCCACTAGATTGTAGCTTGGGCTGACCTTTCCCCAATCTCATTTTTAGCCAAGCTGGTGTGAAACTGTTAAAACATGTGTTCTCTCTCTCTTCCCTGTGAAATGTTATTAGCATGCTGTGCCTCTCTGGTTGATAAGATTTCAGCAGCTATAATGTTGAAACTAATGAGCTGTCAACTCTAGATGAGCTCTCATTTTCCCCTGTAGATACGGACGATGAGAAATTATTGAAGGTTGCTTTCATTCAACAAGAATTATTAAACAACAGGGTTTTATATTTTGACTAAGTTGATGCCCCAGGGACAGTTAGTGAAAAACATAGGTCAATCCAACCCCATTGTGGTAAGATTTGGAAACAATTGATTACCATTGAGAGATGTATTAACCTCTGAATCTACAGATCCCTTGTGTATGTGTGTGTATTTTTGATACTCACTCCCATTAATAGAAGTATAACCTTTATAATTATAGTATTACCATACTAATTGGATTGTACAACCCAGTATGAAGGGTTTGAAATGAAGTGTCTGTTTTTTTAATGTGTTCATGCAAGTGACTGATTGAAGGAATTCTCACTTATCAGTATCTACAATTTGGCAGTACGCGCAAGACCTTGTTTTGAGAACGAAAGATATCTCAGTTTCAAGGTCTCAGTTTAGAGGGAAGATATCAGGGCACAAGGCGAGACCCAGATGCAGACACGGGAGGCAGATGGTTGGAGTCTTAGATGTTTTTTGATCCAAAAAGGGGTAGGCAAGAGAATGATGACAGACAGGCAAAAGGTCAAAACCAGTTCAGAGTCCAGGAGGTACAGAGTGGCAGACAGGCTCGAGGTCAAGGCAGGCAGAATAGTCAGGCAGGCAGGTACAGAGTC
Organism: Oncorhynchus nerka; assembly: GCF_034236695.1. Lineage (NCBI taxonomy): Eukaryota > Metazoa > Chordata > Actinopteri > Salmoniformes > Salmonidae > Oncorhynchus > Oncorhynchus nerka. The sequence continues at coordinate 4,301,304 of NC_088424.1, read as the reverse complement.
CAGAAACATGCAAGGGTCAAAACCGGGAGGCCTAGCAAAAAGAGAATAAACAAGGCAGGCACACAGGAAAAACACGCTGGTTGACATGGAACCTACAAGACGAACTGGCACAGAGAGACAGGAAACACAGGGATAAATACACTGGGGAAAACAAGCGACACCTGGAGGGGGTGGAGACAATAACAAGGACAAGTGTGACAGAAGAAGCCTTGTGAGGTATTGGTTGGTCACATGAATGAAACAAAACGGTAATGATTAATGAATTATGCTGCTAATTAACTGCTGCGACTGTACCAGTACAGCTTCTGACAGATGTTCACTATGGTGCATTAAGTTTGTTGGAACCTATCCAGCGCGCTGACAAATAAACAATGATTCCTTTAAGATTGACTTTGAGTGTCTCTGTGTAATCATTTCAACAGCAGGTGTCCTTTAGTAGTGGTTTCTTTGCAGAAATTCAACCATGAAGGCCTGATTCACGCAGTCTCCTCTGAACAGTTGATGTTGAGATGTGTCTGTTACTTGAACTCTGTGAAGCATTTATTTGGGCTGCAATTTCTGAGGCTGGTAACTCTAATGAACTTATCCTCTGCAGCAGAGGTAACTCTGGGTCTTCCTTTCCTGTGGCGGTTCTCACGAGAGCCAGTTTCATCATAGCGCTTGATGGTTTTTGCGACTGCACTTGAAGAAACGTTCCAATTTTCCGAAATGTCTTAAAGTAAGGATGGATTGTGATTTCTCTTTGCTTATTTGAGCTGTTCTTGCCATAACATGGACTTGGTATTTTACCAAATAGGGCTATCTTCTGTATACCACCTCTACTTTGTCACAACAGAAGTGATTGGTTCAAACACATTTAGAAGGAAAGAAATTCCACAAAATTAACTTTTAACAAGGCACACCTGTTAATTGAAATGCATTCCAGGTGACATGAAGCTGGTTGAGAGAATGCCAAGAGTGTGCAAAGCTGTCATCAAGGCAAAGAGGGGCTACTTTGAAGAATCTCAAATCTCAAATATATTTTGATTTGTTTAAAACTTGTTAGAGAAGTGCTCCCGCTGTGGGGATCGAATCAGCGGAAATTTCAAGTGCGCCACGTATAGTTTTTGATAAAACTCAAACTTTCATTAATACATACATACAAGGTACTGAATTAAAGCTACACTCGTTGTGAATCTATCCACCAAGTCAGATTTGTAAAATGCTTTTCGGGGAAAGCATGAGAAGCTATTATCTGATACCATGCACCCTCAAAATACTGCAACGTCACCTAAAACGACAGATTTTGCGTTAGCCGTCGCAAACGAAAACGCTGAAATAAAATATAAAACATTCATTACCTTTGACGAGCTTCTTTCTTGGCACTCCTAGATGTCCCATAAACATCATTTAGGGTCTTTTTTTCGATTAAATCGGTCCATATATAGCCTAGGTATCGAGCTAAGAATACTGTGGGAGTAAAGAAAGAAATTAGCATTTCATAACGTAACGTCATTTTTTAAAATTCAAAAAGTCGACGATAAACTTTCACAAAACACTTCGAAATACTTTTGTAATGCAACTTTAGGTATTAGTACACGTTAATAAGCGATAAAATACCTCAGGAGGCGATGTGAAATGTTTAGCTTGTCCGTGGAGAAAAAGATGTCTTGAAATGGTTGAAGAAAAATCTGGGCGGGGACAGTAGGAAAGGAGTTCCCTTGTTTCGGTTAGACCAAGAATCAATTGCGAAACAAATGACGTGACTCTAGACAACCTGTGGAAGCTGTAGTCAATGAAAACTCGGCTCTATTTAATTCTGTTCGCTTTGAACAATTGCCTGTAGTCGCGGAAGGATATATTTTTCCATTTTCAGTGAACAGATTTTCATGCACTTTCCGATGAAACGCACGTTCTGTAAATGCCACAGGCGTGATTTAAACAGTTTTGGAAACGTCTGAGTGTTTTCTATCCACACATACTAATCATATGCATATACTATATTCCTGGCATGAATAGCAGGGCGCTGAAATGTTGCGCGATTTTTAACAAAAAGCTGCGAAAATTCGCAACATCCTTATTTGGATACTACATTATTCCCTTTTCTACAATGTAGAAAATAGTAAAAATAAAGAAAAACCCTTGAATGAGTTGGTGTCCAAACTTTTGAATGGAACTGTGTTTCTGTAAAGAAAAAATAGGTACGACAATGGAAATAAGTCCTCGACTTATTTCAGTATGTAGACACCTGCTCTTCGAACATCCCATTCCAAAATCATGTGAATTAATACAGAGTTGGTCCGCTTTTTTCTGTTATAACAACCTGTGCACTTCTGGGAAGTCTTTCCACTAGATGTTGGAACATTGCTGCAGGGACTTGCTTCAGTTCAGCCACAAGAGCATTAGTGAGGTTGGACACTGATGTTGGGCGATTAGACCTGGCTCGCAGTCGGCATTCCAATTAATCCCAAAGGTGTTCGATGGGATTGAGGTCAGGGCCCTGTGCATGCCAGTCAAGTTCTTCCACACCGATCTCGACATAGCATTTCTGTATGGACCTTGCTTTGTGCACGGGGGCATTGTCATGCTGAAACAGGAAAGGGCCTTCCCCAAACTGTTGCAATCAAGTAGGAAGCACAGAATTGTTTAGAATATAATTTTATGCTGTACAGTTAAGATTTCCCTTTATTGGAACTAAGGGGACTAGCCTGAACCATAAAAAACATCCCCAAACCATTATTCTTCCTCCACTAAACTTTACAGTTGGCACTATGCATTGGGGCAGGGAGCATTTTCCTGGCATCTGTCAAACCCAGATTTTTCCGGCGAGTTTCCACTGCTCCAGAGCCCAATGGCTGCAAGCTTTACACCACTCCATCAGATGCTTGGCATTGCGCATGGTGATCTTAGGCTTGTGTGTGGCTGCTCAGCCATAGAAACCCATTTCATGAAGCTCCCGAGTTCTTGTGCTGACGTTGCTTCCAGGGGCAGTTTGGAACTCGGTAGTGAGTGTTGCAACAGAAGACAGACAATTTTTGCACGTTACGTGCTTCAGCACTCGGCAGTCCCGCTCTGTAAACTTGTGGGACTTACCACTATGCGGCTGCTCCTAGATGTTTCCACTTCACAATAACCACACTTACAGTTGTCCAGGGCAGCTCTAAAAGGGCAGAAATTTGACAAAGTGACTTGTTGGAAATTTGGCATCCTATGACGGTGCCACATTGAAAGTCACTAAGCTCTTCAGTAAGGCCATCCTACTGCCAGTGTTTGTCTATGGAGATTGCATGGCTGTGTGCTCGATTTTATACACCTGTCAGCAACGGGTGTGGCTGAAATAGCCGAATCCACTAATTTGACTTTTGCATATATAGTGTATGTATTTTTTTAACTGACAAATAAAATCAATTAATCAATCCAAACTGTGCAGCGGCCAATTGATGAATGCAAAGGGACTGTTAAGCCTTTGCACAATGAGCACTTGTTGTCTCTCAAATACATCGTTACAGTTGTTGGTTAGCTAGCTAGAGAATTTTTCCATATTAGCATTGACATGAAATCAGTCAAAACACCTCAAAACAAGACATGGTATCAAGAACGAGAAGAAACAACCTGAAACAAGTCACTTAGGATTGCCTTTGTTGGTAGCTATACGGCCATGCAGAATCACAACAACCCACAGACTTCTGCCCCATTGAAGCGTGTGTATTGTTTTTGTGATGTTATCAGGTAACCCATCTACACAGCTTTGGATCCACCCTGCCTATTGTAAACCATTTTTCCATCCCATTCCCACAGTTAAGCAAATGAAGGGGAGAGGCTGTGACTATACTTGATGTAATAAATTACTTTTCCTGTCAATTACTTTATTTTATCAACTTCATTGTGTATGTGTGTCCCTTTTGAAGGTTTGAAGGTTTAGTAAAACCTTAATTTAGCCCCCCAAAAATGCACCTTTTGATGGAATATTCAACAGACTGAACAGTCATGTACCAATTAGATGAATTAGTGGTCATTCAGCCTCATCTAGCCTTGGTATGGGATAACTGACATAATTCCTCAGCCTTATGAAATCATTGGGGAAAGAAGACACTTCCAGTTTGCACAAATCCTTATTTGAACTGCTGTAGTACAGAGATACAGACCGTATGAATGCATACATTCAATCCAACAATGTATTCATTGTGCCTGAAGTGAAAATTAAAGCAGTCTTCCTTTATTCACAATTTCAATAAGGAAAAGCAATATTAATGTCCAACAGGCTCAGACAATACCCATAAGGACTATAGAGGAAGTTCTAACACTTCAAGACCCTATCGTCAGATGGCTTTTCACAAAGACGTCATGGTAAGTAATGGAATCCAAGTTTCTGGGTGCGTGCGGAGTGACTTGAGGGGGAGAAAGAAACAGTGGGGGCAGCAACAGGCAGGAAGTGGGTAGAGCGGGGCCAGGATTGGGCCAGGCACATCCAGGTGTCCAAGAGCCTCAGGCCTTCCGGAAAGAGAGATAGAGAAAGAGAAAAGATTAGGGCTAGCGAGAGCATGGCTAAGACCATAGTTCACCACATGCACGCACTGGGGGTAGAAAATAATCAATAGTGTCGCTGTGGACACTGGATAATCTGACTAGCAAACACCTATTTGACCTCGCTATGATACTGTAGGCCTACTTATGTTACTTTTGAGTCCATTCAGGTAGCATTCAATGTCCTTCAATGTTTTTTTTGTCATCGTGTGAGTCGTCGTGTGAGTGGTCAAAATGTTTTGATGTTTTTTTCACCATGGCAGTCAACCCTGGAAATGTTTGTTATATACAAATTTGAGTTTTGTTCTACTTTTTTGTTGACACTGACTGCTTACTGTACTATACCAGAATGTCAGTTTTGTCTAGCTGAATGCTATTGTGTATCACACTGAGCTTTTTAGATACCGACTTCAACAGTAGGTAAAAGTACTGAGAAGTCAATACTGTAGTGCACAGAAGGAAATGCACATTTATATGTATACAGTACATTTATTTTTGTAGCAATGTGTTACACATGTCGTGTCTTTACTATCAGTAAACCGAAGACTTCGTTTTATCAAAGATTCTCTGTAATTAGTTACTCGATTAAACTGAATAATCATGTAACTGTAATTAACTAGGAAGTTGGGGCACCAAGGAAAGTATTCAGATTAAAGTTATAATTTCCCAATATAACCTTTCAGATATTTTCATATCTGATCAATAGTCTTCTGATGAATGATTTATTTATTTTACCTCACGTTAGTCTCATTCCAAACGTCGTAAATTGTTGGTTATCTGCACGAACCCAGTCTTCACTATGAGTCATCCATACATCAATTGTCTTAAATCATTTATTTATTACTAACTAAGTAATTCACAGAAATGCATAAACAAACAGTAAATATGGTTACATGAAATGATAGAATGTGCCCTAGTGGGCTGACCCGGAATGGCGGCTTGTTTGACAAAAGGGGAGTGGGGGTTTTACCAAGAAGTCACTACAGAGTTAATTATAACAATTAAAATGCTAATCCTTTACACATGAACGCTCACTCATTCGGGAACAATTGCAATCAATATATATATTTACGCTCAGTGTGTCGTCTTGATCGCTGGTGAAAAGTCTTTCTTTTGTAGAATTGTCCGTCTCTCTCCCTCTGTCTTGGTTAGAGGGGATAGTTCAAAGTGACATTCATTATAGAATGGATGTTTCGGCGGTTGTCGTTCTTCGCGTTCAATGATACCGAATTCCTAGCTGCAGACTAGTAATTAGTATCAAAGACTTGTTCTTATTCTGTCGGAATCGATAGTCTAAGAGTTTAACCACGTGGTATGGTTAAAAGATTCTACAACCTTTGTCCTCCCCTAATGGAGAAAAACATGGTCTAGTGATAATTTCTCAAAGTTGGGTTTTATTTGGAATGGCAGAAAAGGGGCTGTCCCAGGAGGCCTGACCCTAACTGGGCTCAGGGGCGGTCCTCTGATTTAGTTCAAATCAAAAGGGAATTGTATTTTTCTTCATTAAACAGTCCACAACCATATTAAACAATTATACAAACAGTATCATACTCACTCATGTATACAGCTGGCTGGTGTGTTTACGGACATATTCAATCAATCCCTATCCCAGTCTGTTGTTCCCACATGCTTCAAGAGGGCCACCATTGTTCCTGTTCCCAAGAAAGCTAAGGTAACTGAGCTAAACGACTACCCCGTAGCACTCACTTCCGTCATCATGAAGTGCTTTGAGAGACTAGTCAAGGACCATATCACCTCCACCCTACCTGACACCCTAGACCGACTCCAATTTGCTTACCGCCCAAATAGGTCCACAGACGATGCAATCTCAACCACACTGCACACTGCCCTAACCCACCTGGTCAAGAGGAATACCTATGTGAGAATGCTGTTCATCGACTACAGCTCGGCATTCAACACCATAGTACCCTCCAAGCTCGTCATCAAGCTCGAGACCCTGGGTCTCGACCCCGCCCTGTGCAACTGGGTACTGGACTTCCTGACGGGCCGCCCCCAGGTGGTGAGGGTAGGCAACAACATCTCCTCCCCGCTGATCCTCAACACGGGGGCCCCACAAGGGTGCGTTCTGAGCCCTCTCCTGTACTCCCTGTTCACCCACGACTGCGTGGCCACGCACGCCTCCAACTCAATCATCAAGTTTGCGGACGACACAACAGTGGTAGGCTTGATTACCAACAACGACGAGACGGCCTACAGGGAGGAGGTGAGGGCCCTCGGAGTGTGGTGTCAGGAAAATAACCTCACACTCAACGTCAACAAAACTAAGGAGATGATTGTGGACTTCAGGAAACAGCAGAGGGAACACCCCTATCCACATCGATGGAACAGTAGTGGAGAGGGTAGCAAGTTTTAAGTTCCTCGGCATACACATCACAGACAAACTGAATTGGTCCACTCACACTGACAGCGTCGTGAAGAAGGCGCAGCAGCGCCTCTTCAACCTCAGGAGGCTGAAGAAATTCGGCTTGTCACCAAAAAGCACTCACAAACTTCTACAGATGCACAATCGAGAGCATCCTGGCGGGCTGTATCACCGCCTGGTACGGCAACTGCTCCGCCCTCAACCGTAAGGCTCTCCAGAGGGTAGTGAGGTCTGCACAACGCATCACCGGGGCAAACTACCTGCCCTCCAGGACACCTACACCACCCGATGTTACAGGAAGGCCATAAAGATCATCAAGGACATCAACCACCCGAACCACTGCCTGTTCACCCCGCTATCATCCAGAAGGCGAGGTCAGTACAGGTGCATCAAAGCTGGGACCGAGAGACTGAAAAACAGCTTCTATCTCAAGGCCATCAGACTGTTAAACAGCCACCACTAACATTGAGTGGCTGCTGCCAACACACTGTCATTGACACTGACCCAACTCCAGCCACTTTAATAATGGGAATTGATGGGAAATGATGTAAATATATCACTAGCCACTTTAAACAATGCTACCTTATATAATGTTACTTACCCTACATTATTCATCTCATATGCATACGTATATACTGTACTCTACATCATCGACTGCATCCTTATGTAATACATGTATCACTAGCCACTTTAACTATGCCACTTTGTTTACTTTGTCTACATACTCATCTCATATGTATATACTGTACTCGATACCATCTACTGTATGCTGCTCTGTACCATCACTCATTCATATATCCTTATGTACATATTCCTTATCCCCTTACACTGTGTATAAGACAGTAGTTTTGGAATTGTTAGTTAGATTACTTGTTGGTTATCACTGCATTGTCGGAACTAGAAGCACAAGCATTTCGCTACACTCGCATTAACATCTGCTAACCATGTGTATGTGACAAATACAATTTGATTTGATTTGATTTGATTTGAATCAGAGACAACTAATGACACCTGCCTCTGATTGAGAACCATACTAGGCCGAAACATAGAAATACCCAAAACCTAGAAAAACAAACACAGACTGCCCACCCAACTCACACCCTGACCATACTAAATAAATACAAAAGAAAGGAAATAAAGGTCAGAACGTAACACACTGACTCAACTCCAGCCACTTTAATAATGGGAATTGATGGGAAATTATGTAAAATATATCACTAGCCACTTTAAACAATGCTACCTAATATAATGTTTACATACCCTACATTATTCATCTCATATGTATACATATATACTGTACTCTATATCATCTACTGCATCCTTATGTAATACATGTATCACTAGCCACTTTAACTATGCCACTTTGTTTACATACTCATCTCATATGTATATACTGCACTCGATACCATCTACTGTATCTTGCCTATGCCGCTCTGTACCATCACTCATTCATATATCTTTATGTACATATTCTTTATCCCCTTACACTTGTGTCGTCTATAAGGTAGTAGTTTTGGAATTGTTAGCTAGATTACTTGTTGGTTATTACTGCATTGTCGGAACTAGAAGCACAAGCATTTCGCTACACTCGCACTAACATCTGCTAACCATGTGTATGTGACAAATAAAATTTGATTTGATTTCATTTCATTCATCTTATACAACAATTAGATGTAAACCTCATATCTGAGGCTATTATATAAACAGCGTTATGGTAATGTGGCCACACCATCTCCCATGAGCTTCCCAAGTTGTGCCAAACGGACCAGTTCGTAGCTGGATTCTTCACTGATCTTTTACACTTTCTCTGGAACATGAAATTTGTTTGTACCTCAAGTTCTGTGAGGTGGAAGGATTTCCTTTGTCTCCATGAAAAACTACTCTCTATAACTGTGTGTCCATGAGGCAAGGTTTTCCTTAGGAATTTACGACCTCACTCTGCCCACAGCAGTCTGGTTGTAGAAGCAGAGAGCGGGGGATGGTGCTCGCTGTACTTAAAGAGGGCAACGTCATGACACATGTAAACAAAAAATTCACATTTGCATGTCCATTTTTACATGTTTCTTACATGTAAAGTCATATAGTGAACAGAAAATTTCCCACAAAATGACATCCATGCAACATTTATTTTATAAAAACGCAACAATGAAAAAACTTGCTGTAGTTCTGAAAAACAAAACAATAAATTGTACCTCCTCACAGTACGTAACACTACAAGTTCCCATCTTCTTGGTGGACAACCGGTCGCTCTTGTAGGTCTGGCCAGAGATTTTCGTCAACGTCACATCTGATGTTTTCCCATGCGATGCACCAGGGGGAAAAAATCTCCTTGCGTGACGCATCCATCCCCTGCAATGATCGCCAGTGATGTCCTCACAAGCAGCATTCATGGCATCTAACAGAGACATCTGATCTTATGCCCGATAGTTATATTCTTTCCACCTCCATCCTGAACAAAACTATTCTATTGGATTCAGGAATGGGGAGTATAGTGGAAGGAACTCCATTGTTATCCTTTCATGCGCAGCAAACCATTCCCTAACCTTCTTGCCACAGCTCGCATTGATGTTCCATCCTGGATGAGCTGCACTACCTGAGCCACTCCGTCCTAACCAACGGTGAAATTGTGTGGGGTTTTTTCGGGTTATTTCTAACTTATTTTTACATAATGTTTCTGCCACCGTCTCTTATGACCAAAAAGAGCTTCTGGATATCAGGACAGCGATTACTCACTGTGTCCTGGACGAAGATTATTTTTAGTTAACGAGTCGGACGCGAAGGATTTACAGACACCCAACAATGTCCAAATCCCAGTCATTTGCATGAGAAAGAAACAGAGATGTCGGGGACGTAGGTCGGGGTGCCTTGTAAGGATCCAACAACGAGTGCCTCTACCATCAGTCCCATTAGCCAACGTACAATCATTGGATAACAAAACAGACGAGCTACAATCACAAATATCCTACCAACGGGACATTAAAAACTGTAATATCTTATGTTTCACAGAGTTGTGGCTGAAAGACTACACGGATAACATCCAGCTGGCGGGGTTTACGATGCATTGGCAAGATAGAACAGCTGTTTACAGTTAGACAAGGGGTGGCGGTCTGTGTATATTTGTAAACAACAGTTGGTGCATGAAATCTAATATTAAGGAAGTCTCGAGGTTTTTCTCACCTGAAGTAGGGTATCTCATGTTAAGCGGTAGACCACAATATTTACCAAGAGAGTTTAAATCATTTTTTGTAGCTGTCTATTTATCACCACAAACCGATGCTGGCACTAAGACCGCACTCAATGAGCTGTATAAGGCCATAAGCAAACAGCGGCACTCAGTGGCCGGGGACTTTAATGCAAGGAAAATTAAATGTGTAACCAGAGAAATTAAAACTAGGCCACCTTTACTCCACACACAGAGATGTGTACAAAGCTCTCCCTCGCCCGCCATTTGTCAAATCTGACAATAATTCGATCCTCCTGATTCCCGCTTACAAGCAAAAACTAAAGCAGGAAGCACCAGAGACTCGGGAAATAAAGAAGTGGTCAGATGACACAAATGCTAAGATAGAAGACTGTTTTGCTAGCACAGACTGGAATATGTTCCAGGATTCTTCCAATGGCATTGAGGAGTACATCACATCAGTCACTGGCTTCATCAATAAGTGCATCAATGACGCTGTCCCAACACTGACCGTACGTACATACTCCAACCAGAAGCCATGGATTACAGGAAATATCCACACTGAGCTAAAGGGTAGCGCTTTCAAAGAGCGAGAGTCTAACCCGAACACTTAAAAGAAATCCCGCTATGCCCTCCAATGAACCATCAAACAAGCAAAGCGTCAATACAATATTAAGATCGAATCGTACTACACCGGCTCCAACGCTCGTCGGATGTGGCAGGGCTTGCGAATGATTACAGACTACAAAGGAAAGCACAGCCGCGAGCTGCCCAGTGACACGATCCTACCAGACGAGCTAAATTACTTCTATGCTTGCTTCTAGGCAAGCAACACTGAAGCATGCATGAGAGCATCAGCTGTTCCGGATGACTGTAGGTGATGTGAATATGTGAATGTGAATATGTGAATATGTGAAAAAACAGATCAACATTCACAAGGTCAAGGCCTCCCGGGTGGCGCAGTGGTTAAGGGCGCTGTACTGCAGCACCAGCTGTGCCATCAGAGTCCCTGGGTTCGCGCCCAGGCTCTGCCGTAACCGGCCGCGACCGGGAGGTCCGTGGGGCGACGCACAATTGGCCTAGCGTCGTCCGGGTTAGGGAGGGCTTGGTCGGTAGGGATGTCCTTGTCTCATCGCGCACCAGCGACTCCTGTGGCGGGCCGGGCGCAGTGCGCTCTAACCAAGGTTGCCAGGTGCACGGTGTAGCCTCCGACACATTGGTGCGGCTGGCTTCCGGGTTGGATGCGCGCTGTGTTAAGAAGCAGTACGGCTGGCTGGGTTGTGTATCGGAGGACGCATGACTTTCAACCTTCGTCTCTCCCGAGCCCGTACGGGAGTTGTAGCGATGAGACAAGATAGTAGCTACTACAACAATTGGATACCACGAAATTGGGGAGAAAAAAGGGGTAAAATTTAAATAAAAAAAACATTCACAAGGCCAGAGGGACTACCAGGACGTGTACTCCGAGCATGCGCTTACCAACTGGCAAGTGTCTTCACTGACATTTTCAACCTGTCCCTGACTGAGTCCGTAGTACAAACACGTTTCAAGCAGACCAGTCCCTGTGCCCAAGAACACTAAGGTAACCTGCCTAAATGACTACTGACCCATAGCACTCACATCTGTAGCTATGAAGTGCTTTGAAAGGCTGGTGATGGCTCACATCAACACCATTATCCCAGAAGCCATAGACCCACTCCAATTTGCATACCGCCCCAAAAGGTCCACAGATGATTCAATCTCTTTTGCACTCCACACCAAGACAGTCATGAAGAGGGCACGACAAAGCCTATTCCCCCTCAGGAAACTGAAAAGATTTGGCATGGGTCCAAAAGGCTTCTTAACAGCTTCTACCCCCAAGCCATAAGACTCCTGAATAGCGAATGAAATTGCTACTTTTATTTTTTACTTATCTACTTTTACTTAGCACTTATTTTGGTATGTAAGCATTTCACTGTAAGGTTGTTGTATTCGGTGCATGTGACAAATAAAAATAGATTTCTGACCAATATACCACGGCAATATAGCCACAATATAGCCGTGGCTCGAAACAACCAGTCTCCAATATAATCGCATAGTTTACACAGACCCACCGCGGACCTTAAACAAATAAATCTGTTTATAAATTGCAATATAATTTATTTTTAAAGCCCTTTTTACATCAGCCGATGCCACAAAGTGCTATATGGAAACCCAGCCTAAAATCCCAAACAGCCAGCCGTGCAGATGTAGAAGCATGGTGACTAGGAAAAACTCCCTAGAAAGGCAAGAACCTAGGAAGAAACCTAGAGAGGAACAAGGCTCTGAGGGGTGGCCAGTCCTCTTCTGGCTGTGCCGGGTTGAGATTATAAAACTACATGGCCAAGATGTTCAAAGGTTAATGACCAGCAGGGTCAAATAATAATAATCACAGTGGTTGTAGAGGGTGCAACAGGTCAGCACCTCAGGAGTAAATGTCAGTTGGCTGTTAGCCAAATGTCAGTTAGCTGAGCAGCTAGAGTTAGAGACAGCAGGTGCGGTAGAGAGAGAGAGTCGAAACAGCAGGTCCGGGACAGGGTAGCACGTCCGGTGAACAGGTCAGGGTTCCATAGCCGCAGGCAGAACAGTTGAAACTGGAGCAGCAGCAGGACCAGGTGGACTCGTGACAGCAAGGAGTCATCAGGCCATGTAGTCCTGAGGCATGGTCCCAGGGGTCAGATCCTCCGGGAGGGAGAGGGAAAGAGAGAGAATTAGAGGGAGAATACCTAAATTCACACAGGACACCGGATAAAACAGGAGAAATACTCCAGACATAAGACTGACCCGAGCCCCCATACACAAACTATTGCAGCATAAATACAGGAGGCTGAGACAGGAGAGGTCGGGAGACACTGTGGCCCCGTCCAACAATAACCCCGGACAGGGCCAACCAGGCAGCATATAATCCCACACAACGCTAGAGGGACATCTTCAAACCACCAATTTACTACCCTGAGACAAGGCTGAGTTTAGCCCACGAAGATCTCCCCCACGGCACAAACCCGATGAAGATCACATCAGTGAGTCAACCCACTCAAGTGATGCACCCCTCCTAGGGACGGCATGGAAGAGAACCAGTAACTCAGGCCCGTAATAGGGTTAGAGGCAGAGAATCCCGATGGAGAGAGGGGAACTGGCCAGGCAAAGACAGTTCGTTGCTCCAGTGCCCTTCTGCTCACCTTCACACCTCTGGGCCAGAGTACAGTCAATCATAGGACCTACTGAAGAGATGAGTCTCCAATAAAGACTTAAAGGTTGAGACTGAGTCTGAGTCACATAGATAGGCAGACTGTTCCATAAAAATGTTGCTCTATAGGAGAAAGCCCTGCCTCCAGCTGTTTGCTTAGTAATTCTAGGGACAATAAGAAGGCCTGCATCTTGTGACTGTAGCGTACGTGTAGGTATGTACGGCAGGACCAAATCGGAAAGATAGGTAGGAACAAGCCCATGTAATGCTTTGTAGGTTAGCAGTAAAACCTTGAAATCAGCCCTAGCCTTTACAGGAAGCCAGTGTGGAGAGGCTAGCACTGGAGTAATTTGAGGAAATGTTTTGGTTCTTGTCAAGATTCTGCAGCCATGTTTAGGACTAACTGAAGTTTATTTAGTGCTTTATACAGGTAGCTGGAAAGTAGAGCATTGCAGTAGTCTAATCTAGAAGTGACAAAAGCATGGATGAACTTTTCTGCATCCTTTTTGGACAGAACGTTTCTGATTTTTGCAATGTTACGAAGATGGAAAAAAGCTGTCCTTGAAATAGTCTTGATATGTTCGTCAAAAGAGAGATCAGGGTCCAGAGTAACACCATGGTCCTTCACAGTTTTATTTGAGACTCTACAACCATCAAGATTAATTGTCAGATCCAACAGAAGATCTCTTTGTTTCTTGGGACCTAGCATCTCTGTTTTGTCACAGTTTAAAAGCCATCCACTTCTGTCTGAAACACAGGCTTCCAGGGATGACGAATTTGGGGCTTCACCATGTTTCAACGAAATATACAGTTGTGTGTGGTCTACATAGCAGTGAAAGTTAACATTGTGTTTCCGAATGACATCACCAAGAGGTAAAATATATAGTGAAAACAATAGTGGTCCTAAAACAGAACCTTGAGGAACACAGAAACTTACAGATGATTTGTCAGAGGACAAACCATCCACGGAGACAAACATATATTTCCGACAGATAAGATCTAAACCAGGCCAGAACTTGTCCGTGTAGACCAATTTGTATTTCCACTACAAAAGAATGCCATGATCGATGGTGTCAAAAGCAGCACTAAGGTTTAGGAGCACGAGGACAGATGCAGAGTCTTGGTCTGACGCCATTAAAATATATTTTACCACCTTCATGAGTGCAGTCTCAGTGCTATAATGGGGTCTAAAACCAGACAGAAACGTTTCGTATACATTGTTTGTCTGCAGAAAGGCAGTGAGTTGCGACGGAACAGCTTTTTCAAAAAATGTTGAGGAATGGGAGATTCGATATGGGCCGAGAGTTTTTTTATATTTTCTTGGTCAATGTTTGGCTTTTTCAAGAGAGGCTTTATGACTGCCACTTTTAGTGAATTTTCTCAGGAATTTTCTGTATAGTGTATACAAATGTTTTTGTTTTTAGGGGTGCGACTGCGTCTAGGGTATTACGCAAGGTTAAATTTAAGTCCGGGAATTAATAGCACGGCTTTTGATGATCCTTGGTTGGGGTCTAAACAGATTATTTGTACCAATTGCAAACGTAAAAAATTGGTCGTCCGATAGTCCAGGATTATGAGGAAAAATATTAAGTTCCACAATATTTATTCCAGCTAGGTCCAAAGTGTGACTGTAGCAGTGAGTAGGTCCGGAGACATGTTGGACAAAACCCACTGAGTCAATGATGGCTCCGAAAGCGTTTTGAAATGTGTCTGTGGACTTTACTATGTGAATATTAAAGTCACCAAAAATGTGTATATTATCTGCCATGAATTCAATGTCCGACAGGAATTCAGGGAACTCAGTGAGGAACACTGTATACGGCCCAAGAAGCCTGTAAATAGTAGCTATAAAAAGTGATTGAGTAGGCTGCATAGATTTCATGACTAGAAGCTCAAAAGACGAAAACGGAGACATTTTAATTGTTTGTAAA
The DNA here is from genome assembly GCF_034236695.1 of Oncorhynchus nerka. Classification (NCBI taxonomy): domain Eukaryota; kingdom Metazoa; phylum Chordata; class Actinopteri; order Salmoniformes; family Salmonidae; genus Oncorhynchus; species Oncorhynchus nerka. Next base: position 4,286,101 of record NC_088424.1, on the reverse strand, counting down.
TTTAAATTTGATTAGTTAATTGACGATAACTGCCTTGGAAGTGAGGGATCTAACATTAAGTAGTTCTATTTTGAGATGTGAGATATCACATCTCTTTCAATAATGACAGGAATGGAGGATGTCTGTGTTCCAGTGAGATTGCTAAGGCGAACACCGCCATATTTAGTTTTGCCCAACCTAGATCGTGGCACAGACACGGTCTCAATGGGGATAGCTGAGCTGACTACACTGATTGTGCTAGTGGCAGACTCCACTAAGCTGGCAGGCTGTCTAACAGCATTCTGCCTGGCCTGCACCCTATCTCATCATGGAGCTATAGGAGTTAGAGCCCTGTCTACGTTCATTTTACACCATCTCTCTCACACACACACACACAAACCAAATATTATTATAACACTAATAGTGAGATAAAGACTATTACCTGCAGGACTCCAGAAGTGCCTCTAGCTTCTGCAGTTTCTCCAGTTCAGCTGTGGTTGGCATGGTGATGTAAGTTCTGTTGGGCCAGAGCATCTCTCAGGGGTTGTTGGTTTCTGTGGACATGCTTTACCATTTCCAGAGTGGAACGTCATCTTGTTGTGACATCTTGTGCGAGTCACTCATTCTTTAGCCCATTTGCAACTTTCTGTTGTCCTAGATTTTCAGCGTTTTGGTGGCTGTGTTTGAAATGCCTAATTTTTTCTATAGGCATTTGGCTAGGGAATTGTTGAACCCGCAGTGTAGGGACACTGATGGACCTTTGGAGACTGTGCGCAGTACAAGGCAGGTGTTCAAAAGGCAGACGTCTCGCAGCTGTAATCATGTTCCGTGCACTGTCTGTGCATACTGTGGTAACTTCGTTTTCAACGGTCCACTGATATGCTAGATCAATTGAAATACTCAGCGCACGTTTCAGCATAGTGCCTCTACTGTCTTCATTATGGGTAGAGCGTGTGAATGCAGTTTCCAGTTTTAATTATTAATGTGGTGGACAGTAACCAGTGGTGTAAAGTAAAATTAATTGAAAGTACTACTTAAGTATTTTGGGGGGGTATCTGTAATTTTACTTCACTACATTCCTAAAGAAAATTATGTATTTTTTACTCCATTTTCCCTGACACCCAAGAGTACATTTTGAATGCTTAGCCGGACTGGAACATTGCATAATTCACACACTTAATTCACACATCAAGAGAACATCCCTGGTCATCCCTATTGCCCCTGATCTGGCGACTCACTAAACACATGCTTCGTAGGTTAATGTTGTATGAGTGCTGGAACATGCCCCTGGCTAGCCGCAAATAAAAAAACAAGACAGTTATGCTGTCTGATTTGCTTTATATAAGGAATTTGAAATGATTTACACTTTTACTTAAGTATTTTTAAAAACCCAAACACTTTTACTCCAGTAATATTTTACTGGGGGACTCACTTTTACTTGAGTAAATTTCTATTAAGGTATCTTTACTTTTACTCAAGTATGACAATTGGGTACTTTTTCCATCACTGGTAGTAACCCCAATGTAGTTGTTACTGACTGAAGTCCAGGGGTCTCCCGTGAGAGCAACAGCCAGTTGTATGTTTCAATTCCTCCGCTTTTGTAGCCTTCTCACTTTCATACAGCTCCTGTATTCTTGTAATGACTGTGACACACGAAGGTAACTCATATGTAGAGTCATTCGATGCTATCCGAATGATATCCCTCAAGCCTTTGTCCTCCAAAATGCGGACATGCCTCCAAGCTGTAGCTATCCACATGGCTGTTGCTTGTGTTAGCTTGCTGCTAGTCAACTTGTCCATAGGCCTCCTGCACGCACCCTAGCCTGCCGAAGATGTCCTCCATTACTACTAGTAACGTTACTAGTGTTGCTGGTGTCAACAGTATGTTTCTGTAAGGACCGATGCTGGAGAAGAGAAGCAGGTACGGGGAGTCAACATTTAATTGTAACAGAGAGGAAAACAAGACAAGAACAGTGTCAGAACCGGGTAATACACAGACTTCGGTCAATTAATGCAGCAGCGAGGAACAGAGCGGGGAATTGACAAATATAGTGGAGGTAAATAAACAGGTGATTGAGTCCAGGTGAGTCCAATAAATTGCTGATGCGCGTGACGAGGGAAGGCAGGTGTGTGCAATGATGGTGGCAGGAGTGGGTAATGCAGAGCAGCCCGACGCCCTCGAGTGCCAGGGGGGAAGAGCGGGAGCAGGCGTGACAGTTTCGCTTGTAAATGATAACAAAGACTCGATGTACTTCGGTAATAAACAAATGAAGCCTTGCAGTGGATGCAAATTACTTTGGTTTTATCCAGAGAGCCATCTATGAGTGATTTGAAATTGAATTAGCCTTACTAGCATTCTCCATCATTCAGTCAATCAAGTTGCTATCTAATAAAGTGGCTGTCAAACTAGCGCATTGGCTGCCAGACTTGAATTTGAACTATGGATGGTTCAGGGGGTCAAGCTAAAAAGAAAATGTGTTAATTAAAACGATTTCAGGATCGGTGTCCCTTCCACGGGACGGTTGAGTTAAAGTAGGCTAATGCGATTAGCATGAGGTTGTAAGTAACAAGAACATTTCCCAGGACATATCTGATATTGTCAGAAAGCTTAAATTCTTGTTAATCTAACTGCACTGTCCAATTTACAGTAGCTATTACAGTGAAAAAAATACCATGCTACTGTTTGAGGAGAGTGCACAATTTTGAACATGAAAAGTTATTAATAAACAAATTAGGCACATTTGGGCAGTATTGAGGCAAAATGTTGAAAATAAATGAAATTGTTCATTGGAACAGTCTAAAACGTTGCACATACACTGATGCCATCTATTGGCCAAAATCTAAATTGCACCTGGGTTGGAATATTATATTATGCCCTTTCTCTTGCATTTCAAAGATGATGGTACAAAAAAAATACAAAAGAACATCTGTTTTTTTTCTTTGTATTAACTTTTACCAGATCTATTGTGTTATATTCTACTACATTCCTTTCACATTTCCATACATTCCTTTCACATTTCCATGCAGCAGAGGCAACTCTGGGTCTTCCTTTCCTGTGGCAGTCTTCATGTTTTTTGCGACAGCACTTGAAGAAATGTTCAAAGTTCTTTAAATTTTCCGAATTAACTGACCTTCTTGTCTTAAAGTAATTATGAACTGTCGTTTTTCTTTGCTTATTTGAGCTGTTCTTGCCATAGTGTGGACTTAGCCCTATTTGGTAAAAGACTATCTTCTGTATACCACCTCTACTTTGTCACAACACAACTGATTGGCTCAAACGCATTAAGAAGGAAAGAAATTCAACAAATTAACATTTAGCAAGACACACCTGTTAATTGACCTAAAACAGGGAATATTTACTGGTATTTAAATGTCAGGAATTGTGAAAAACTGAGTTTAAATGTATTTGGCTAAGGTGTATGTAAACTTCCGACTTCAACTGTGTATATATATATATATATATACACAGTGGTGGGAAAAGTACCCATTTTCATACTTAGTGAAAGTCACCCAGTAAAATCCTGGTTTTAAATATACTTAAGTATCAAAAGTAAATGTAATTGCTAAAATATACTTAAGTATCAAAAGTAAAATTATAAATAATTTGAAATTCCTTATATCAAGCAAACCAGATAGAATAATGTTCTTTTTTATTTTTTTATTTTACAGCTAGCAAGGGGCATTTGTGTTTAGTGAGACCGCCAGATCAGATGCAGTAGGGTTGACCAGGGATTTTGTCTTGAAGTGCGTGAATTAGACAATTTTCCTGTCCTGCCAAGCATTCAAAATGTAACGTGTACTTTTGGGTGTCAGGGAAAATGTATGGAGTAGAAAGTACAATATTTTCTTTAGGAATGTAGTGGAGTAAAAGTAAAAGTTGTCAGAAATATAAATTGTTAAGTACAGATACCCCCCCCCCAATTTGTTTTACTTAAGTACTTTACATCACTATATATATATATATATATATGCATTGTGTGTTCTTTCTGTTCTGTAACAGATGGTTTATTGGGTCTACTGGCATCTAAACTACACATCCCAAAATGCCATTCGTGTCTAGTGCGCGTGTATTAGACGTTTGCAGAGGGAGTTGAATTTCACGTAGATAGCTAGGCTAGCTAGCTTGCTATAGTTTGCAGTTGAAGCGCAGTTTGTAATTTTATCCATAACATTCTCCAGATTTTTACAGTATGAGTAACGTTGGTTTTTCGGCTGTACGGGGGAGCACTTCTGAGGGACCTGATAAGGTTGACATGTCTTTAGGTAAGGCCGCTCGCGACACTTGATGTGGTGGTTACCAGTAGCTCGGGTTTGGTTGTTGTAACTAGCCATAGCTAACGTTCGCATGTAAAGTAGCTGGCCAGCTAATCGGTTATAAGGTCATAATATACATTGTTATATAACTAAATATATGTATATACATTCCACTGTCTATTTCAAAGTCTAAAAGCTCTTACTACTCTGGCAACTGTGTTAGCTAGCTGCGTTCATTCAATGCGACCAAGCCAGCTAACGTTAGCTACAGTAACGTTAACTAGTTACTATTTTGTAGGTCTTATGAGTTGAACATTAAGCTATATGTATATATTTGGCCCATCCAAACGTCAGTGTGAGTAATGAATGTAGCCACAGTTAGCTATAATGTACAAAGTTAGTTCAGACTTCCAGGAGTCAGACAAACTTTCATTCATATGCTTGGCATTTAGATTTTACATTGACTAGAAAAAGAGCTCACTGACGAGTCGATTTATAATATTGTTTTGTTCATCTTACTTCCCTAGATGATATCATTCGTCTGAACAAGAAAGAGCAACAAGCACGGAGGCCAGGCCCGGGGAACCGCAGGCCATTACAGAAAGGAAAGGGCTTTGTGCAAGGGAAACCAGTTGGAGCGAGAGCTGGAGGACAGACCCAAAGAGGTGTGTACAGTAGCTTTGTTTGTGGTGCTCATTAATGCAGCTAGTTTTCTATTGTTGAATAACTTCATACAGTCATTCCTGTGATATTTGAAATGGCAGACTTTAGCTCCACTTATAATACCAATTAACCACATTTAGATTGTCCACATGTCATTTCCAGGAGGTGGTGTAGCAAGAAGGGGGGTAACGAGAGTGGGTGTTGGAAGAGGCCGGAAGATTCCCCCTCTGGTTGGTCAAAGCCGGGGTCAAGGGGTTATCACTGGACTGGCGGCCCGGAAGACTGCAGCCGTACAGAAAGGAATCAGTCCACTCAACCGACCGACTGTCAACCAGGTACTAAGGGCTCGTACATCTGGGACATGTTCATTAGGGCAAAATGTTGCACTCAGTTTTGGACCGTTTTCCTGTTTCATGCCTAATGAACACAAACAACCCTTGTTGGGATGGAAGAGGAGGAGTGAGTTAGTTTCCGAAGGAGCCATCGCTCCTCTGCTCACCATCTCTATTTACGTTTTCCCTCTTAGAAGTCACGGCCCTTCAACAACCAACGGCGGCCCTTCAACAACCAACGGCGGCCCTTCAACAACCAACCGCGGCCCTTCAACAACCAACCGCGGCCCTTCAACAACCAACCGCGGCCCTTCAACAACCAATCGTGGCCTTTTATCCAATCAGCCCAATTCAGACAGACGCAAGGCCAGAGGAGGCCGTACAGACAGACAGACGTACAGAGAGGCCCCAACACGATGACACAGACAAGACCCGTTCAGCTGCGGGGACGGTAACAAAATTACAATTGCAGAATTTACTCCTGGAATAGTCCCCTCCATGGAATATAACCACGTCACACTGTCAGTCGGTACAAATTCGCTATTTACCCCTTCCCCTTGATCTTAACCCTTCAATGTTTGCAGATCTGTATCATTTAAGTAATGTGGTGGAAGCCACATATCAGGTTTTCCATTCGAAAAATGTGGCGTCGGACATTTGACCGGCAAAATTTGAATTTACCGAACATTTTAGAAATGTACCAGACCCATGTGCATTGGGTGCGTAACCTGATTGCAGCGTCCAGCCGCTGTGCTCAGAATGACAGAAATCATATTTAGAATAAGGTAATTCATATTAACAGAACGTGCAAGTCGAGAATGCAACAATGTGCGGTCGGTCCTTCTTACCGAATTCTGATTTAAACATGTTAGAATAACTGTCCACATTTACTTTTCCTCAGCCAACAAGACGATTAACAGCTTCTTGTTTGGAATAGGCTATTTCTTTCTCAGACTATGGACAGTTGGGGGACGATAGATCTGAAATTCATTTTTTTTTTGGCCTAGGGTAAAAAAAAGTGTTAAAAAATAAATCAGTCTGACAATGCGCACAAGGCAGTAGGCTACGTGCGAATGTTTGTTCCATAATGCAATTAGTGGGAAAACACTGTTTTCAAAAGGGAACTGCAGATGTGAGCAGTTTCTTGTCACAGAGATTACATTTTGAAGCAGGGTAAGATATTGCCTCATAGTATGTATCAAAACATTCAAGTTTCAAACAATTAAGTATATTTTTTCAAAATGCATACTGCCTCCAGTTCATTGCAAAGTGGTGTGTGCCAAGCTGATGAAGCCTCCCTGCCTTCTGTTTCCGTTTGAGTCTGCGTTCAAAACAACTCTGAGCTCTGACTCATGACCACTGGGGAAAAAGATCTCCAACTGGGCAAAATCGGTTTGATCGGTCATCCAACTCGGGAAGAAGATCACTAATGTCATGATTTGACCTATTCCCCCCCTCCCCGAGTTCCTAGTTGTCTTAAAAGCGCCACAAGATGCAGCAGCTCTTGCGCTGTCTGACAGATTTTCCACTCAAAGGCTCTGTATGCTGTAGGTCCTACACGTGATAAATAGATTATGCAAATTAAGCTATCAACTAATAAAAATGACCAGTCAAATGAATGTACATAGACTGATATTTCCATCAGTGATTAGGCTAAAAAGCATTCATTCTCAATGGGATTTTTTCTTCTTTATGTTGGCCGGTGCCAATTTCATTTATCGTCTTCTATTATTTTAGTTGGGGTCAAAAGTCGGCTATTACTGGTTAACGGAAAACCTGCGCCATACTGTATACACACCGTATACGTATCCAGGCCTGTAAAATCTGCAAACATGGAAGGGTTAACTTCAAGGTGAAAGGGTAGGGAACGAATTGGGACTGGCTCAGTCTGACACTGAGAATCAGTGTCTCCTGTTAAGTATTTCCAAGTGCTCTCCAATGTCCTTCGTTTGTGCAATGACGTCATGGAATTTTTTTTTTAATCTCCGTTCCTGTCTCAACCAACTTTCCATCTTGTGTTCTCCTTGTAGGCCTCTGCCCCCTGTCCATCAAACCCAGAGAGAAGCCCGCCAGGCCACGTTTCTCTTCCACAGGGGCCTCAAGGTATGCTCTCTATTTGTCTGTAGGTGTCTGATCGTAGGCAGCCTTTTTTTTTAGAACAGACCCAGTGCATGAAAAGTTGTCTCACTTGTACATTCGTCCATACTGCAGGTTCATGCTCAGGTGCAGAAGCCAGCTCCAACATCTCTACCCCCTACTCCAGTTAGATCTCGCCAGTGAGTATTTGACCTGTGTGTTGATTAGGGCTGTGAATATCCATATTGCAAGAGGCTGCGATTATTTTTGAAATGCGACTTAGCTATCTGTAATGGCCATTTTATAAAAAGGCTTTGTTTATTGCTTAATCCCACACACACCAAGCCCCGCCCCCTGTCACTCAAGCAGGCAGTTCCTAATGCTCAAATAGACTGGTACCAGTGGTGGAGTGTAACAGCTTGTTCTTAATCAGAGAGGATAAAGTGAAGAGTGTTCTAAAATCTTTGTCGCAAGTATCTAAGTATCTTTGGTCTATAATCGCAAGTAAAATCACAATATTCGGTACAGAAATCTCAGATTTTTTTTTACCATATCGTGCAACCCTAATGTGGATGGGTGTGTTTGTGTGTGAGAGAATGAACACACCGACTCACCTCTTGACAGACTACATTCCTCTGTATAATTTGGTGCACCCTCATCATTCTTGAATACCACAAATGTTACCTTTGCTTGTCGTTATCCACAGGTTGTCTTACGCTATGTTTGTCTGTTTGCCTGTCTGTCCACCAGATGGCGCACGTCAACAAACAGCAGTGGGATCCTGACCGTTTCCATCGACAACCCAACTGCCACCATGACGCAGCCTGAGTGAGTCCCATTATGAGCTCACATAGACCACTTTCAGAACAGAGGCTGACTGAGTACACAGGACCAGTAGTTTTTCCTTAACATATGACCTGATCATAATGAAGGGCCAGAGTTTTGCCTGGACAATTCACATAGTCAAGAAATACTCCTGGGCTGAGATAAACAACCACTCACCATGTATTTTCTTCTCTGTTCCCCCAGGCCTCCCAGTGCTTGGTCCCTGCACCCCTCGGCACCCATCAGCCCGGCCCCAGTCAAGGTGGAGGAGGAGAAGAAACCAGTACCACCTAAAGGAGTCCCCCTGCAGTTTGACATCAACAGCGTGGGGAAACAGGTGAAAATAAGATAAAAGTGCACAATCACACAGTGGCTGTGTTTACACAGGCAGCCCATTTCTGAGTTTTTGCCCAATTATTGACGAGTCGATTTGATTGGTCAAAAGACAGATTAGTGGAAAAACATCAGAATTAGCCTGCCTGTGTAAATACAGCCCAAGTGGCTCTGATCTTGTCCTGATGAGCATATACATTTTAAGAACTGTGTTTGAACTAAATAGTCAAGAGTATAACTCCCCCAGGTGGTTCAAAATCAAGGTTTCACCCTGTGAATTGATGAGTACAGGGTCCTATTCATTAGGGCATGCTCTATCAAAATGTGAAACTGTTTTAAAACATGCAATGCAAAGGTAGACAAGCGTTTGTTATTTGAAATGTTCAGATTGCATACATTTTGTGCCTAGTCAACATGACCCAGTTGTGTGACGTGAATTATTGGTTTTATCCAAACTGTTGTCACAGCAGACGGCGCTGACTTTGAATGAGCGATTCCGCATCCTGAAAGACCAGCGCATCGCCACTGCGCAGACCAGCAAAGGCAGCCGATTCGTCACCGTGGGTTAATCCAACGATACGAAGGAAACCTTTGTGTTCCACTCAGACAGACACGCACTCTGACCCACACTTATCTAATTTGCTGGAACCATTCAAAAGGTCCCTGCACTGATCTTAAGCTGATTCTCCTGAGTGACTTTCCTCATGGAGCAGCAGAATGAGATACACAAAGTGCACTACTCCTCAAATGTGAGAACTATATACGGGTGCAGTTATTGTGGAATATTATTTTTTTTTGTACCATGATAGGACACTCATTCATAACAATGTATACTGAACAAAAATATAAATGCAACAATTTCAAAGATTTTGACTGAGTTACTGTTCATATAAGAAAATCGGTCAATTTAAATAAGTAAATTAGGCCCTAATCTATTGATTTCACATGACTGGGCAGGGGTGCAGTCTGGGGAGCCAGGCCCAACCAATCAGAATGAGGTTTTTCCCCACAAAATGGCTTTATTACAGACAAATACTCCTCAGCTTCACCAGCTGTCCGGGTGGCTGGTCTTGGACAATCCCGCAGGTGAAGAAGCCAGATGTGGAGGTCCTGAGCTGGCTTGGTTACACATTGTAAGGCCGATTGGAGGTCCTGCCAAATTCTCTAAAACTACGTTGGAGGCGGCTTATGGTAGCGAAATTAACATTATGTTCTCTGGCAACAGCTCTGGATGACATTCCTGCAGTCAGCATGCCAATTGCATGCTCCCTCAACCTGAGACATCTTATGGCGTGTTCTGTGACTGCAATTTCTTTTCTTTTTTTAGCACAAGGTGCACTTTTGTAATGATCATGCTGTTTAATCAGATTCTTGATGTCACACCTGTCAGGAGGATGGATTATCTTGGCAAAGGAGAAATGCTCACTAACATGGATGTAAACAAATTTGTGCACAAAATTTGAGAAATATTTTGTGAACATGGAACATTTCTGGGGTCTTATTTCAGCTCATGAAACGTGACCAATGCTTTACATGTTGCGCTTGTATTTTTGTTCAGTGTACTTAGCTGTTGTCTTCAGGAACTTCAACATTTGTCTGGACGTAAAGGAAAATCCCTTTTCTCACAAGGAGTGCAGCTGTGGGAGTTGTACTGAAGGACATTGGAAGAATGTTTTTCAATACGGATGTTGCTTTGTGCCAGAAGGAAAGGGTTTTGTTTAGTGTCTTTTATTAAATTCTTTTTTTATTGATGGGACATTTTTTAAATACTATTTGTTTTGTTTCAAATATAGAAATGTGGGACTTTGTTTCCCTCTCTAGCTAGATTTCCATCGAATTCACAACTGATTTTTCATGCTAATGTTCTAAAGTCTACATAAAGAAAATACACATTTTCCCACCTGTGGAGTTTTTCCACCGAACAGACTTGTTGCAGATAAAAATCAGGGGTGTGTGATGACGAAGTGTAGGCAATTTACTTTTAAGTTTTCATGTACCGAATAAAAATCTGAAGTTCATTGTTTTTATCTCATTTTCAACTCTACTGATAGTTTTGACACACTGTTACTTGTATAGACTACATTTCCATCCACAGTTTTTATGTTGAAAAATGAAGTGCTGAAGTATTTTTGCCCAATACAATCCTTAACCACAGTTCACTTCACCTTTAACACCCATCACAGGTATAAAATAACGGAATTTATGTAACATAAATGTGGTAAAAATGTGTATTTCTTTTGGTTCTGATAAATGTGGGCTGCTGTCCTATAGGAAATGCTGTTCGGTGTATCTGTGGCATATTTTTTTGCTACCTTTTCATACCCAAGTAGAGAACTGTAACCAGGTTTCCTTCCAACCTTTTATAAACTCTGCAACAACAAAAAACATCCTCTGCCAGCTGCGTTTATTTTCAGCAAACTTTGTGTAAATATTTGTATGAACAAAACGAGATTCAACAACCGACATAAACTGAACAAGTTCTCTCCTCATGGACTGCACCAGATTTGGCAGTTCTTGCTGTGAGATATTACCCCACTTCCACTAAGGCACCTGCAAGTTCCCGGAGATTTTCTGGGGGGGATGGTCCTAGCCCTCACCCTCCGATCCAACAGGTCTCAGACGTGCTCAATGGGATTGAGATCACGGCTCTTCGCAGGCCATGGCAGAACACTGACATTCCTGTCTTGCAGGAAATCACGAACAGAACGAGCAGTATGGCTGGTGGCATTGTCATTCTGGAGGGTCATGTCAGGATGAGCCTGCAGGAAGGGTACGACATGAGGGAGGAGGATGTCTTCCCTGTAATGCACAGCGTTGAGATTGCCTGCAATGACAACGAGCTCAGTCCGATGATGCTGACACATATCCCCAGACCAAGACGGACCCTCCACCCCCAAATCGATCTTTCTCCAGAGTACAGGCCTCGGTGTAACGCTCATTCCTTCGACGATAAACGCGAATCCGACCATCACCCCTGGTGAGACAAAACCGCAACTCGTCAACGAAGAGCACTTTTTGCCAGTCTTGTCTGGTCCAGCGATGGTGAGTTTGTACCCATAGGCGACGTTGTTGCCGGTGATGTCTGGTGAGGACCTGCCTTACAACAGGCCTACAAGCCCCGAGTCCAGCCTCTCTCAGCCTGTTTTGGACAGTCTGAGCACTGGGAGGGATTGTGTGTTCCTGGTATAAATAACTCAGGCAGTTAACATCCTGTACCTGTCCCGCAAGTGTGATGTACCGATCCTGTGTAGGTGTTGTTACATGTGGTCTGCCACTGCGAGGACGATCAGCTGTCCGTCCTGTCTCCCTGTAGTGCTGTCTTAGGCGTCTCACAGTACGGACATTGCAATTTATTGCCCTGGCCACATCGGCAGTCCTCATGCCTCCTTGCAGCATGCCTAAGGCACATTCACGCAGATGAGCAGGGACCCTGGGCATCTTTTTTTTTAGAGTCAGTGGGCGACAGTCATGATCAATGGTAAAATGTGTAGAATTGCAAGAAATTTGATTTAAAACTGAAAATGTGTATCTCAGCCTAATGGTAAAATGTGTAGAATAGCAGGAAAAAAGCTTTACAACTGCAAAATGTTCTCTCATCCTCATGGCAAAATCAGCATGAGATTATCTATAAAACAGCAAATTTTTTCTCCGCCCCATGGCAAACTGTGTAGATTTGCAGGAAATTAGCTGTTTAATACAAAAAGTGGTAGTCCTGCTCCCACTACAACTTGGGAAAGCATGCAGTTTATTAGGCTACAGATTAAATAAATTATGACGAGTGTGTTGAAAGATCACGGTGATGAGCCTGATGCTCTTTCCAATTAATAGCATATTCGGGTCTTATTCTGGTGACATGATGATCAATGCTTGGCTGCCATTTGAAAATAAAAAGTATCTTACTAGGCAAGTCAGTTAAGAACAAATTCTTATTTACAATGACGGCCTAGGAACAGTGGGTTAACTGCCTGTTCGGGGGTAGAACGACAGATTTGTACCTTGTCAGCTCGGGGGTTTGAACTTGCAACCTTCCAGTTACTTTCCAACGCTCTAACCACTAGGCTACCCTGCCGCCCAGGGTACATGCCAAGACCAGAGTGGGCACATTTGCTGTATAACGCAAAAAATGTTTATGACAAAACCATCGGTAGAGTTGAAAATGCAATGGAAATCTATTTAACTTGTATGTTTTATTCGGTACATGGGGATTAACCTGAAAGCATTATTTTTATTTACACTATGTCATCACACAGGCTTTTATTTGCAATTAAATCCATTTTTTATTTATGATTAGGCATCGCTCAATACTAACTACAAAGTCATTATTCAGTTGAATACATCCGAAATGAATGTACTTAATCCCGGTAGGCGTTTACCCTCCACTACACCACTGCTACAGAGCATACCCAGTGTTAAAAATAGAAAATATATTCCTTAGGAAAACACCATCCTGTCAGTACCTTCACAGATGCTGTTGTGCTAGGCTAGCCACCTAACATTTGCTACCCAGTTTATTTTAGGAGAGCAGTATGCCTCCAAAAGTTTAGTCGGGATCAAAGAGAGAGAGAAGGGGCATTGGTTGGTTGGCTCCCATCCATATTCTTTTTTAAAATTCTGTAGCAGTTGTTTCTTTGGTCTTGAATGTAACAGAAATGGCAAAAACACAAGACATATGTCCCAAATGTCACCCTATTTCCTTTATAGTGCACTACTTTTGACCATAGCCATGTTGTTACTTTGGCTCAGCATGGCTTATTGCATCACCATGGCATATCATGTGGTCATCATGGGGTAGGCTAGAAAAGGTTCGAACAGCTGTTTATAACTCAAACACCTGTTTTATGATTTTCTGGACAACCTGCTGTTATCCTACTACTACAGCTTGCCACTTGCTTGTGATCATGTATTGTCATAGCCCAATACCTCAGCTCTCATCTGCAGAGAGCCAAACCATAGACATCCCATCCACCCCAAAAGCCGCTTGGGTGACCAGCAGGGACGGATCACAATGCAGCCGCACCAGCCTATGCTCCAGTACCGTTGAGTCCTGGCCCTTCTCGGTCTACCCATGGTGCGAGGACATTGTTATCCACCACGAGAGGGTACCATCGCTTGAGATGGTGAGAACGGTGTCCGGTAAGTGCCGGGCCAGGTCGGCCCAATCACTGGGCTCCGGTGCCTCGGAGCAGACCCTCGCCAGCATCCCAGAGGATGCCCCCATCCTGGTCCAACACATCACCCAGGCCGTGCCCGAGGAGACTCCAGGAGGTTAGAGCTGAGCTGGCTGAGGACGCTGCACCTAAACCTGCCAAGAAGTCCTGGAAGAGGCTGCGAGGTTACTTCAAGAGGACGAAGACCCGTGCCAAGAAAACTGAGATGCAGCAAGAGGACGACGGACAAAGACGCAGATAAAGATTTGACCAGGGGATGCCGCTTCCCCTACCTGGACTCCCTGAAAAAAGTTATTACTTAAAAAAAAAAAAAGTGGAAATGTATACTAGTGTTTTCTTGATAGGCTACGTTATAACAGGTTCTCTACACTTGATGAATTTAAAAATATTACACAAATTTATTGAAAATTCAGGTTGGGTTATTATAAGTATTCAAGCTCTTCATAAAATGTTAATAAGTAGGGTACAATGTCAGCCGTGTGGAGTCCAACTGCTATGACATGGCTAATAGTCAAGTCATGAAGTGAGAGGACAAACGTTTTCAGCTAAATTAATTTGAGAACACTTACAAAAATTCCAACTGAGGGTTTGTTCTGTACAGGTCACAGGTAATTGCAGAGGAGCCAGGGGCTGATTTGGGATTGGGCATATTTTCAGACTAAATCGTTCAGTAAGGAATGAGTTGCTCTCGACAGGCTGGTAAACCAGTCTTGTAGGAAAGACTTTTTAGGCCAATTCCAAATCCTCCTGTAAACCCTGCGCCCTATAGACGGGTTGGTTGTTTAGCAACCAAACTGACAAGTGCACAACTACAGGGCAAAACAGACAGGATTGGCTTAGACTATTAATATGTATTCTATATTTAGTTACTAAAAGTTTCAAACAAATACATTTGCACAATGAACACATATCCTTTAAATGCATCTTTACAGTCAGCTAGTTAGCTAATTTTAGCATAAACATCAGTCAAAACACGGTATCAAGATACAAGCCACCTACGATTCCCAGCATGGCAGATTCTTGTCATTGTTGCTTAGCCATCTGACCGTTCAGAATCATAAACACACCTTCCAGCCACATAGATGATTTGATTGGTATAAGCAATATGGTGAAACTCTCACCTAGCCTATCAGAGGGCAAGATGGCGCTATTACCAGATAGATTACACCTATCAATTCCTCCTAGGTGCAGGGTTTAGGGGAGGATTTGGGATTGGACCCATTACTCTTCTCTGGTTAAGTGTGTGACGTTTGCTAGAAGCAAACTAATTAGAATGGTACATCCTTTAGGCATTTATGGAAAGACTTTAAAACACACAGTGTGACAATTTAAAATACTTCAAGTCTCCTGTGGTTCCTAATGGGTAGTCATTTCACAAAAAAGTACTCAGGTTTTCACAAAATTTGAATCGGAAGATTGCATTTATTTAAATAGATACAAATTTGCAATGTAACAAAACTATTGGCATATGAAATTCAAACACCATTTAAATGAAAACATGGCTCACTTCATTTCTTTGCAGCTAGTGTCTAACACTAGTTTGTGTTGCTCAACCAAAACCCTAGCTCTGTCTCCATGTCTTTTCCCTCCCATTTACATTGTTCACAGATCTTACAATAAGAGTGCTGAAATAAAAATGAGGTAAGAAAGTGGTTTGAAGATTACAGATCATGCAGAACATGCTAAACAGCAACAAAAATATTTTGTTGTGAAGGAGTAAAAAGTAACAAAATACATAGAAGTGTGCAAAAATAATAGAATTACACAGCTTTGCATCTTTGGTTACAAAGTAGGTTTTGAACGATTTCACAGCATTTTTTTGCCCCCATCCCGGAATCAAATGCACAAGACGATATTAGGGTAGGGGCAGGGAAGTATGGCAATAAACTGTCAATTTGAGACAAAGAAACTAGCAATTGGATTGGAAGTTGTCGTCAAAATAGCCTACCGCAGATTCATGTTCAGATTTCCTGTCACAAGAGTTGGTGTTCACCTGTACAAACTTTGCTATGCGCATAATACTTTACACTCTATACAAAATGTACATTCAAACTAGATCTTGACTGATGCGGATAAACAATTTCATTGTTAAACAGCCCATTTAGTGTTAGACGTGTCAGAGTTTCTTTATTATTGCCTACATATTCGACTGGTTAATGCAATAAACTGCCCATTGGATGTAGGGCCAGTTATTTAACACTAATGACAAAAAAAAAGTAATAAAAAAAAAAGGCTCAATGTTTATTTTTATATATAATTTTTTTTTTGTGAGACATTGTTCCTTTATGAAAATAGCAGCCCAGTAATAAATAAACATTAACAGTAGAACTTTAGAGACTGATGCATGGAGAAGAAATGGTGGCGCGGCTCTGAAAATAGATCTCTCCCACTTACTTACAACATGAAACTGCAAGGCTAAAAATAAACCCCTTCGACTCGATTCTCTGAAAAAAAATGAAAAAAATAATCTGGGACACGATGATTTGTCCTCGTGAGTATCCCCTCTCCTCTGTGTGTTGCCCCTGGGTGGGTCAGTCAAAGCTCCAGCATGGCACCCCACAAGAAATACCCCCCTTTCTCTCGCTCATATTCTCACGATGATTGCATTAACACTGGGAAGGCCGGCATACAGTACACACACAGACACAGTGAAGCACTGCTCTTGGTTGTGGAGGTCAAGCTGGTGGCGAACAAGACAATATTGTTTTTTGCTTCGTATGCCAATTTAGAATTGGAGGATGTTTTTTTACTTTTTTTTCTCCCCCCTCTCGATAGGGAGGGAGGGTGCACTTCAAGCGGAGTTGAAGTTGGGCTGCGGTTGCTGCGAAGGTGGGGGCTGGCTGGTGTCAAGCTGGAGCTGGGGTTGAGACAAAGGCTGTAGTTGCTGGGACTGGAGCTGAAGCAGCACCTGAGGCTGGGTTTGAAGTTGCTGGGACTGGGCCTGGAGCAGAGGCTGTGTTTGAAGCTGGGCTTGTGGTGGAGCCTGTAGTTGTAGTTGCGGCTGGCCTTGGCCCACCCCTTGCTGTGGAGTCGTGCTGCAAGAGGAGTTTGTGTCGGCCGGCCGGACAGAGAGCTGAGACAGCTGGTCGCTGTTGGCCAGGGATTTCAGAACGGCGTTCTCCCGCTCCAGCATAGAGTTCCTCTCAAACAGCTCCTTGATCTGCTCCTTCAGCACCTCCACCTCCTCACGCACTGCATACATCAGATGGCTTTTCACCAGGTCCTGAGGAGATAGAAAACAAGGGACATGCTAACAGTCATTACAAGAGGACAGAACAGAAAACAACTAGTCCTCGTCATCAACACAGCGACCAGCTCAGAGCAGGAAAACTAGGTGATGGTCTCTAGATGGCAACTTATTTGAATTAGTGGCACCTGAGCAAATTAGTTGAGATTCATTCCTTACCAATACAGTAGTTCCATTTCATCGACACTGTTTAAAACCAAAATGAGAGCAAAATATGATACTATAAAAATGATTATGATTCAATAAAAACCCTTACCATGGCTTGTTCTATTTTATTATCAATGGCAACAACACTGGCTCCAGAGGCACTATAAAAGGAAGAGGAGAATATTAGAATGAAGACAAATCACAGGTGAATTATTTAACCAATCATTATTTTTGAATTGTATTTCACCTTTATTTAACCAGGTAAGCTAGTTGAAATAAGAAAAAAAAAGAAAGTCTATATACAGGTGTGTGAAAATGGCATGAGGTGGTAAGGCAATAAATAGGCCATAGTAGCGAAGTAATTACAATTGAGCAAATTAACACTGGAGTGATAGATGAGCAGATGGTGATGTGAAGTAGAAATACTGGTGTGCAAAAGAGCAGAAAAGTAAATAAAAACAATATGGGGATGAGGTAGGTAGATTGGGTGGGCTATTTACCGATGGGCTATGAACAGCTGCAGCGATTGTTTAGCTGCTCAAATAGCTGATGTTTAAAGTTAGTGAGGGAAATATAAGTCTCCAGCAATTTTCGCATTTTTTCCCAGTCATAGGCAGCAGAGAACTGGAAGGAAAGGCGGCCAAAAGAGGTGTTGGCATTGGGGATGACTGGTGAGATATACCTGCTGGAGCGCGTGCTACGGGTGGTGTTGTTATCGTGGCCAGTGAGCTGAGATAAGGCGGAGCTTTACCTAGCATAGAATAGGTGACCTGGCGCAAGTGGGTCTGGCGACGAATATGTAACGAGGGCCAGCCAACTAGAGCATACAGGTCGCAGTGGTGGGTGGTATAAGGGACTTTGGTGACAAAACGGATGGCACTGTGATAAACTGCATCCAGTTTGCTGAGTAGAGTATTGGAAGCTAGTTAACTTCCGGGTTGGAGCGAGCGGTCGCATCTGCACTCGGTCCGCAGGTAGTATTACATTTCATTATAGTACAACGGTTTGATTTGTCTAATCTTAGCAATTTTTCTTCTTAGCTAGCTACATAGCCGTCTTTGTATCATAGATAATTGCGTAATTATCGTATTTCGTCGTCTTAACGCAGTCTACACCGCCCTGCAGCTAGCTAGCTAGCTAGCTAACGTCTAGCGTTAGCTAGTCCACCGTCTACCGATTAGCAGCACAACTTACACTCAACTGAACGACTTGATTAGTGTAGTGTTAGCTAGCTACATAGTTGTCTTTGCCGTCTTCGTATCCAAGATAATTGTGTAGTTTAGAGTGTGTAGTTTTAGAGTGATTATCTTAATTTACCGAGGTTAGCTAGCCAGCTATTCGTCGTCCTTAACGTAACAGAACTTCCGCACTCAACAATCCGGTCGCATTTCGCTTCGCTCCACAGGTAGTATCACATTTTTCATTTCATTACAGTACAACGGCTTGATTTGTTTGATCGTAGCTAGCTACATAGCTAGCTACATAGCCGTCTTTGTATCAAAGATAATTGTGTAGTCTTGAGCGATTTCCTAGGTTAGCTAGCCAGCTATTGTCGTTCTTTTAACGCAACGTAACGTAAATCAACACCGCTAGCTAGCCAGCTAGCCCCGAATAGCAGCACAGTAGCACAGTAGAAACCATTACACTCAACGGAACGACTTGATTAGTGTAGTGTCAACAACGCAGACACTGCCAGCTAGCCTACTTCAGCAGTACTGTATCATTTTAATCATTTTAGTCAATAAGATTCTTGCTACGTAAGCTTAACTTTCTGAACACTCGAGACGTGTAGTCCACTTGTCATTCCAATCTCCTTTGCATTAGCGTAGCCTCTTGTGTAGCCTGTCAACTATGGGTCTGTCTATCCCTGTTCTCTCCTCTCTGCACAGACCATACAAACGCTCCACACCGCGTGGCCGCGGCCACCCTAATCTGGTGGTCCCAGCGCGCACGACCCACGTGGAGTTCCAGGTCTCCGGTAGCCTCTGGAACTGCCGATCTGCGGCCAACAAGGCAGAGTTCATCTCAGCCTATGCCTCCCTCCAGTCCCTCGACTTCTTGGCACTGACGGAAACATGGATCAACACTGCTACTCCTACTGCTCTCTCTTCGTCTGCCCACGTGTTCTCGCACACCCCGAGAGCTTCTGGTCAGCGGGGTGGTGGCACCGGGATCCTCATCTCTCCCAAGTGGTCATTCTCTCTTTCTCCCCTTACCCATCTGTCTATCGCCTCCTTTGAATTCCATGCTGTCACAGTTACCAGCCCTTTCAAGCTTAACATCCTTATCATTTATCGCCCTCCAGGTTCCCTCGGAGAGTTCATCAATGAGCTTGATAAGCTCCTTTCCTGAGGATGGCTCACCTCTCACAGTTCTGGGCGACTTTAACCTCCCCACGTCTACCTTTGACTCATTCCTCTCTGCCTCCTTTCCACTCCTCTCCTCTTTTGACCTCACCCTCTCACCTCCCCCCCCTACTCACAAGGCAGGAAATACGCTCGACCTCATCTTTACTAGATGCTGCTCTTCCACTAACCTCATTGCAACTCCCCTCCAAGTCTCCGACCACTACCTTGTATCCTTCTCCCTCTCGCTCTCATCCAACACTTCCCACACTGCCCCTACTCGGATGGTATCGCGCCGTCCCAACCTTCGCTCTCTCTCCCCCGCTACTCTCTCCTCTTCCATCCTATCATCTCTTCCCTCTGCTCAAACCTTCAACCTATCTCCTGATTCTGCCTCCTCAACCCTCCTCTCCTCCCTTTCTGCATCCTTTGACTCTCTATGTCCCCTATCCTCCAGGCCGGCTCGGTCCTCCCCTCCCGCTCCGTGGCTCAACGACTCATTGCGAGCTCACAGAACAGGGCTCCGGGCAGCCGAGCGGAAATGGAGGAAAACTCGCCTCCATGCGGACCTGACATCCTTTCACTCCCTCCTCTCTACATTTTCCTCTTCTCTCTCTGCTGCTAAAGCCACTTTCTACCACTCTAAATTCCAAGCATCTGCCTCTAACCCTAGGAAGCTCTTTGCAACCTTCTCCTCCCTCCTGAATCCTCCTCCCCCTCCCCCCTCCTCCCTCTCTGCAGATGACTTCGTCAACCATTTTGAAAAGAAGGTCGACGACATCCGATCCTCGTTTGCGAAGTCAAACGACACCGCTGGTTCTGCTCACACTGCCCTAACCTGTGCTCTGACCTCTTTCTCCCCCCTCTCTCCAGATGAAATCTCGCGTCTTGTGACGGCCTGCCGCCCAACAACCTGCCCGCTTGACCCTATCCCCTCCTCTCTTCTCCAGACCATTTCCGGAGACCTTCTCCCTTACCTCACCTCGCTCATCAACTCATCCCTGACCGCTGGCTACGTCCCTTCAGTCTTCAAGAGAGCGAGAGTTGCACCCCTTCTGAAAAAACCTACACTCGATCCCTCCGATGTCAACAACTACAGACCAGTATCCCTTTCTTTTCTCTCCAAAACTCTTGAACGTGCCGTCCTTGGCCAGCTCTCCCGCTATCTCTCTCAGAATGACCTTCTTGATCCAAATCAGTCAGGTTTCAAGACTAGTCATTCAACTGAGACTGCTCTTCTCTGTATCACGGAGGCGCTCCGCACTGCTAAAGCTAACTCTCTCTCCTCTGCTCTCATCCTTCTAGACCTATCGGCTGCCTTCGATACTGTGAACCATCAGATCCTCCTCTCCACCCTCTCCGAGTTGGGCATCTCCGGCGCGGCCCACGCTTGGATTGCGTCCTACCTGACAGGTCGCTCCTACCAGGTGGCGTGGCGAGAATCCGTCTCCACACCACGTGCTCTCACCACTGGTGTCCCCCAGGGCTCTGTTCTAGGCCCTCTCCTATTCTCGCTATACACCAAGTCACTTGGCTCTGTCATAACCTCACATGGTCTCTCCTATCATTGCTATGCAGACGACACACAATTAATCTTCTCCTTTCCCCCTTCTGATGATCAGGTGGCGAATCGCATCTCTGCATGTCTGGCAGACATATCAGTGTGGATGACGGATCACCACCTCAAGCTGAACCTCGGCAAGACGGAGCTGCTCTTCCTCCCGGGGAAGGACTGCCCGTTCCATGATCTCGCCATCACGGTTGACAACTCCATTGTGTCCTCCTCCCAGAGCGCTAAGAACCTTGGCGTGATCCTGGACAACACCCTGTCGTTCTCAACTAACATCAAGGCGGTGGCCCGTTCCTGTAGGTTCATGCTCTACAACATCCGCAGAGTACGACCCTGCCTCACACAGGAAGCGGCGCAGGTCCTAATCCAGGCACTCGTCATCTCCCGTCTGGATTACTGCAACTCGCTGTTGGCTGGGCTCCCTGCCTGTGCCATTAAACCCCTACAACTCATCCAGAACGCCGCAGCCCGTCTGGTGTTCAACCTTCCCAAGTTCTCTCACGTCACCCCGCTCCTCCAGCTCTCTCCACTGGCTTCCAGTTGAAGCTCGCATCCGCTACAAGACCATGGTGCTTGCCTACGGAGCTGTGAGGGGAACGGCACCTCAGTACCTCCAGGCTCTGATCAGGCCCTACACCCAAACAAGGGCACTGCGTTCATCCACCTCTGGCCTGCTCGCCTCCCTACCACTGAGGAAGTACAGTTCCCGCTCAGCCCAGTCAAAACTGTTCGCTGCTCTGGCCCCCCAATGGTGGAACAAACTCCCTCACGACGCCAGGACAGCGGAGTCAATCACCACCTTCCGGAGACACCTGAAACCCCACCTCTTTAAGGAATACCTAGGATAGGATAAAGTAATCCCTCTCACCCCCCTTAAAAGATTTAGATGCACTACTGTTCCACTGGATGTCATAAGGTGAATGCACCAATTTGTAAGTCGCTCTGGATAAGAGCGTCTGCTAAATGACTTAAATGTTAAATGTAAGCTATTTTGTAGAGGACACCGCTGAACTCTAGGATCGGTAGGATAGTCAGTTTTACGAGGGTATGTTTGGCAGCGTGAGTGAAGGAGGTTTTGTTGTGAAATAGGAAGCGCATTCTAGATTTAATTTTGGATTGGAGATGTTTAATGTGAGTCTGGAAGGAGAGTTTACAGTCTAGCCAGACACCTAGGTATTTGTAGTTGTCCACATATTCTAAGTCAGAACCGTCCAGAGTAGTGATGCTAGCCGGGCGGGCGATGGCGGGCAGCGAACGGTTGAAGAGCATGCATTTGGTTTTACTAGCGTTTAAGAGCAGTTGGAGGCCACGGAAGGAGTGTTGTATGGCATTGAAGCTCGTCTGGAGGTTAGTTAACAGTGTCCAAAGAAGGGCCAGATGTATACAGAATGGTGTCGTCTGCATAGAGGTGGATCAGGGAATCAAGAGCGACATTGTTGATATATACAGAGAAAAGAGTTGGCCTGAGAATTGAACCCTGTGGTACCCCCATAGAGACTGCCAGAGGTCTGGACAACAGGCCCTCCGATTTGACACACTTAACTCTGAGAAGTAGTTGGTGAACCAGGCGAGGCAGTCATTTGAGAAACCAAGGCTGTTGAGTCTGTCGATAAGAATACGGTGATTGACAGAGTTAAAAGCCTTGGCCAGGTCGATTGTACTGTGCAGCCGTCTGTCTTTTATTTATTATTATGGTCATATGACAAGAATAGAGGTCTTTGGCCACGCACACCAATGGGTTCTCCAAATAATCTCGTTAGCCTCACAAGGAGAGGGTGCTATAGAGTAGCCTATTGAAAACCGGGGATCCAATAGTATTTTTTTAGATTATTTGTTAAACATTTTCTCTCTGAGAAATTGTATTAGTATAAATTATTTGTAAAACGTATTTAACAGTATTTCTATTTTTTGCTAATCTTTATAAAGGGATCCAATAATTCCAGACCCCACTGTATATACTGTGCTTTTCACAAGTTGAATGTGCAACGGAAACTGACAAAACTACAGCGAACACATCGTGTGACCCTGTTCATCAAAGTTATGAGGACCAGAATGGAAATAAGTCTCAACTTTTTGTATTGCATTGTTTGACGCAAGAATGCATTTTAAAAATCTGTCAAATGCATTCATTCATTCAACAGGTGTAATAATTCTGCAATATGACCTTTAATCGTCTATTGCCCCGTAACTCACATCTGTAATCATGAAGCACTTTAAAAGCTGGTCATGGCACACATCAACACCATCATCCAAGACCCACTCCAATTAACATACCACCCTAATAGATCCACAGATGTCGCAATCTCAATTGCACTTCACACTAGGGCTGGGCGATATGGCCAAAATGTCATACTATTTTTCTAAATTCTTGACAGTATGATGGCATTATGTTAAATATATACACTGCTCAAAAAAATAAAAGGGAACACTAAAATAACACATCCTAGATCTGAATGAATGAAATTCTTATTAAATACTTTCTTTACATAGTTGAATGTGCTGACAACAAAATCACACAAAAATGATCAATGGAAATCAAATTTAATCAACCCATGGAGGTCTGGATTTGGAATCACACTCAAAATTAAAGTGGAAAACCACACTACAGGCTGATCCAACTTTGATGTAATGTCCTTAAAACAAGTCAAAATGAGGCTCAGTAGTGTGTGTGGCCTCCACGTGCCTGTATGACCTCCCTACAACACCTGGGCATGCTCCTGATGAGGTGGCGGATGGTCTCCTGAGGGATCTCCTCCCAGACCTGGACTAAAGCATCCGCCAACTCCTGGACAGTCTGTGGTGCAATGTGGCGTTGGTGGATGGAGCGATACATGATGTCCCAGATGTGCTCAATTGGATTCAGGTCTGGGGAACGGGCGGGCCAGTCCATAGCATCAATGCCTTCCTCTTGCAGGAACTGTTGACACACTCCAGTCACATGAGGTCTAGCATGGTCTTGCATTAGGAGGAACCCAGGGCCAACTGCACCAGCATATGGTCTCACAAGGGGTCTGAGGATCTCATCTCGGTACCTATTGGCAGTCAGGCTACCTCTGGCAAGCACATGGAGGGCTGTGCGGCCCCCCAAAGAAATGCCACCCCACACCATGACTGACCCACCGCCAAACCGGTCATGCTGGAGGATGTTGCAGGCAGCAGAACGTTCTTCACGGCGTCTCCAGACTGTCACGTTTGTCACATGTGCTCAGTGTGAACCTGCTTTCATCTATGAAGAGCACAGGGCGCCAGTGGCGAATTTGCCAATCTTGGTGTTCTCTGGCAAATGCCAAACGTCCTGCACGGTGTTGGGCTGTAAGCACAACCCCCACCTGTGGACGTCGGGCAATCATGGAGTCTGTTTCTGACCGTTTAAGCAGACACATGCACATTTGTGGCCTGCTGGAGGTAATTTTGCAGGGCTCTGGCAGTGCTCCTCCTTACACAAAGGCAGAGGTAGCGGTCCTGCTGCTGGGTTGTTGCCCTCCTACAGCCTCCTCCACGTCTCCTGATGTACTGGCCTGTCTCCTGGTAGCGCCTCCATGCTCTGGACACTACGCTGACAGACACAGCAAACCTTCTTGCCACAGCTCGCATTGATGTGTCATCCTGGATGAGCTGCACAACCTGAGCCACTTGTGTGGGTTGTAGACTACGTCTCATGCTACCACTAGAGTGAAAGCACCGCCAGCATTCAAAAGTGACCAAAACATCAGCCAGGAAACATAGGAACTGAGAAGTGGTCTGTGGTCACTACCTGCAGAACCACTCCTTTATTGGGGGTGTCTTGCTAATTGCCTATAATTTCCACCAGTTGTCTATTCCATTTGCACAACAGCATGTGAAATGTATTGTCAATCAGTGTTGCTTCCTAAGTGGACAGTTTGATTTCACAGAAGTGCGATTGACTTGGAGTTACATTGTGTTGTTTAAGTGTTCTTTATTTTTTTGAGCAGTGTATTTTCTGAAGTCTTGGCTGATTTCTTTTGATTTTCCCATGATGTCAAGCAAAGAGGCACTGAGTTTGAAGGTAGGCCTTGAAATACATCCACAGGTACACCTCGAATTGACTCAAATGATGTCAATTGGCCTATCAGAAGCTTCTAAAACAAGGACATAATTTTCTGGAATTTTCCAGGCCGTGTCACCTTAGCATATGTAAACTTCTGACCCACTGGAATTGTAATACAGAGAATTACAAGTGAAACAATCTATCTGTAAACAATTGTTGGAAAAATTACATGTCATGCACAAAGTAGATGTCCTAACCGACTTGCCAAAACTATAGTAGGTTAACAATACATTTGTGGAGTGGTTGAAAAACGAGTTTTAATGACTCCAACCAGATATGGATGTGGTTACCTTTACCAGCACAGACCGATTGCATGGGTTGACATTTGGTGCCATTCTAATCAGTGTGTCAACTAATTGCACCATGTCATGATTAACACTTCAGGATGTGCAGGACAGCTGCTTCTTTTTTGTTTACTCGGGCTCTAATGCTCACACGCACGCTCCGAGGTTCCCTCAAAATAATTGTTGATGAACACGGCGAAGCACAAGACATTATGTTCTTTCACCATCCAAATGTACTTGTCCAAGAGGAGCGGAAGCACAAGCAGATTAACATCAACAGGCTCCTCCAGGGAGGAACGTTCTCCCAGCCCTTCAGCTAGTACAGTGACTTTTTGTACCACAAACCTACACTTTGGTCTCGCTGACAAGAGGATGATGGATAACAAAGGCTGAGTAAGACAAAACATTTCACATGCAAGGAGGCAGTAGGCACACTTCCCCAAAACGTATAAAAACACAATGTACACACAAGCAAGAGGCAAGCTCAGCGCACACTCACTACACCAGACCTGGATTCAAATACTACTTGCAATATTTTCAAATACTATATCTGCGGTTGATTGAGCTTGCCTGTTGCAATTGAAAAGACTTGAAAAGTATAACCCCCCCCCCCCCCCACCACCACCACCTGGCCCTTCAGGCAGGCTAAAGCGAACGCTCTAAGTATTTGAAAGATTTCAAATAGTAATAGATCCTAACAGCCAAAGAGTTATGTATACCCAGAAAAACAAACCTCACCCTACACTGCTCAAATTTGTTTCAATTAGGTCAGTTCCTAGCGTGCACATAGTCCCTCCTATTAAGTTTCCTGCCTGCTGTGAGTTTTCAAAATGGGTCTGACCCAACGGCTCTCTCCCTCTGTAAAAGCACAGATCTTGTGATGGGCCCCAAGCCCAAATACCTCCAGACTAGTCCTGTGTCAGTATGAGACCAAAACAATAAATCAGTTCAAATGATTCAATCAAATGCATGGGCTAGCCTAAATCATTTGAAGTAGGCCTAGTCATTTTCCTAAACCAAAACACTTGGTCACTGGTCCTATTGCACTTTAATGACAAGACAATCAGGCTAGTAGTGCATTAATAATATCAAAAAACAACCAGTAATAAAACATAAGGCTCTCTAGCGAGCTACTGTACACTAAAACTGCCTAACTGGGGCGTAAACCTTTAATACCAGCGTTCGGAATTCAGACACTGGGACAGACCGAAGTGGAGTGCGTTTATTCATTTTAATTAAAGACGGCTTGAAAAAGACCAACACTAGAGAACACGGGCCTAAAGAGGAGTTTGGAAAAAGCCAGCCACTGGCAGGGCTATGGTGGAACCCCCACCATTTTGGGGAGGATGGTAGAGTAACTACACAGCTGTGGCAGAGTTGAATTTACACTAGACGTGTGACCATGAGGACAGTGACACCTCGGTCAGTTCTGGCCAATAGGCACAGTAAATAGAAGAGACTGTGCTATTCAGTGTAGGTAAGAGCTGCCACAAACCAGCTGATCATAGATCAGTCTGGGCAGTGCCTACTGCCCACTCAAATTAAGCTACTTTAAGAATTTGTGTTTGGTGAAATCCTACCAATTACATAATCCTTGCACTCCTCAACAGACCAAGAAAAATAACAGAACTAGCTACCAAAGCCAGAATGGCAGCATGAGTGTCTAAAAGTCGTACACAAATTGTCAAACAAACTAAATTACTCCTGAGAGTTGTGATTTTTTTTGGTTTAAGGCAAAACAATGTGTGGCCAGGTGGTGTAACAAGCTTCAGTTTTCTCAAGCCCCTTTGAACATGTGACCTTCTCTTAGCCACTGACTCGTTAAAGCCACGTAGGCCTAACTCTTTGCTAAAGCTTCTGGCTTCAAACACGTACAGTACGTAGTGTAAAAGGTACTTCTCCGGCTCTACCTGGGTAAAGGTAAGGGGTGTAAAACCGCCTCTGTTCGTCAGAGCCCACACAGGGCTCAGGGTTGGGTTGAGATCAAACAAAAAGCTGCAATCGTCCATTTTGCGCAACTCTATAAAGTTTAGCTTGTACAATCACTGGACCGAGCTTAACTTCTTATGGTATAGGGGACTCTTGCGTCAGGGAAAATGCTGCGCGGCAAATTCAAATAAAATGATATGAAAATCTAACTTTCATTAAATCACACATGTAAGATACTAAATTAAAGCTACACGTTGTGAATCCAGCCAACATGTCAGATTTTAAAAAGGCTTTTCGGCGAAAGCATAAGCAGCTATTATCTGATGATAGCACAACAGTAAACAAAGACGGTAGCATATTTCAACCCTGCAGGCGCTACACAAAACGCAGAAATAAAATAAAACATGCCTTACCTTTGATGAGCTTCTTTTGTTGCCACTCCAATATGTCCCATGAACGTCACAATTGGTCCTTTTGTTCGATTAATTCCGTCCATATATATCCAAAATGTCAATTTATTTGGCGCATTTGATCCAGAAAAAAACAAATTCCAAATTGCGCAACGTCACTACAAAATATTTCAAAAGTTGCCTGTAAACTTTGCCAAAACATTTCAAACTACTTTTGTAATACAACTTTAGGTATTTTTA
The DNA here is from genome assembly GCF_034236695.1 of Oncorhynchus nerka. Lineage (NCBI taxonomy): Eukaryota > Metazoa > Chordata > Actinopteri > Salmoniformes > Salmonidae > Oncorhynchus > Oncorhynchus nerka. The sequence continues at coordinate 4,258,230 of NC_088424.1, read as the reverse complement.
AACGTTAATAATCAATCAAATTGAAGACTGGTCTGTGTTCAATACAGGAAGACAACAACCAAGCTACTTTTCAAGTCTTGCGCAACTCTCAGTGTTACGCAGTTCCTAGATGGCTGTACTTCTTCATTGCACAAATGAATAACCTCAACCAAATTCCAAAGACTGGTGACATCCAGTGGAAGCGGTAGGAACTGAAAACAAGTTCCTAAGAAATATCGTTTCCCAATGAGAACACAGTGAACAGAGACCTAAAAAATAAATTCTGAACGGTTAGTCCTCAGGGTTTTGCCTGCTACATAAGTTTTGTTATACTCACAGACATGATTCAAACAGTTTTAGAAACTTCAGAGTGTTTTCTATCCAAATCTACTAATAATATGCATATCTTATATTCTTGGCATGAGTAGCAGGAAGTTTAAATTGGGCACGCTATTTATCCAAAAGTGAAAATGCTGCCCCCTATACCCTAAGAAGTTAATGGAGCTTGAATTAGGGTTTGTTGTTACAAACAGAATGACCGAGACGATTTCCGAAACTCAAGGGTTCAAGAGAGAAGAGAGGAATGTGAATCAAAAGATGCATTAGCCACCAAAGAGTGGACAGTCACAAAGTGCTCCTACATTGACAGGGACTGAGGCGGGAGCAACAGAGTAGGACCCTGGGATAGTTGTCATACCTTGCCCCTGGCCACTGTTGCCATCACTGGGATCAGTAACTTCAGTGAGAGGGAAGCCCAGTTGGGGCCTCTGGCTCAGCTTGGCATATGATAAAAACAGCTCAAAAGCGAGGCCAGTCCACATGTTCAGTATCTGCTGGTGGGCTTGACTGCCGTGACACCTTTGAATGTACCTACCTGCTTCTACCATGAAAGACATTTCACAAACATGCGTGACTACAAGCAGATTAATTTCGTAACAAACACACTAGCATTTCTTCATGCAAGAGAACGGGCTATTTGGATATCCATCTCGTTGTTACAGTGCAACAACATCAGGGGGAAACAGTGGAGCATGATGTTGTCTGAACAATCTCTATGGTATCATGTTGAGAGAGCCCAATTGGTTACCAAATGAGGTCGAATAACTGACATGAAATACAAACTCAGAGCACCAGGGGCAACATTGAGATCCACAGATGACTTGCGCACAAAGCCTGGCCTGTTTGCCTTTCTGCCATGGAAACAGGCACTCGTGGAAGTGTGTACCCACGGAACGCTCTTACAATCAGCACCTCTAAAACAGGAAGTGAAGCGCAACGCCCCTGCCATCCCGCAGTGGTGCTGGTGATGGAAACCAACTAGAGATAATGCAGTACATTCCAGGTGCTTGCAGTAACAGTAAAGTCTCCAAACACAGCACAACTGAAATCTGCATGTACTATTCCAGGCAGAAGAAGTACATGCTGTTACTGCAGCGTCCCAGTTAGAAAGCACTCAGTCAGTGCTCTCGAAGTCAGCCAGTCAGTCAATCAATCGATGCTTTAGTGCGAGTGGGTTTCAGGCACACAGTGTAATTGGCTGGAGGTGGTCGGGTGTATGAAATTACTGCCTGTGTGTACAGTTCTCCTCCCTGGTGTCTGTCAGCAAGGAGTTGCTTTAACAACACACTTTCATTTCCCGTCTGGTGCTCTCCTGTCAGATATAGTTTAATATGGTTCCCTTTTCATTTGTATAGAGGCTTCTCAAGAACGTCCTGCCTCCTGAATGCACACTCAATCTAGCACTCAGAAAGGGCTATGTGAGAGGTCATAATAGACTGGCAAATCTGCTTTGTAAGTGGGAGTGTTAGGGAAAGGTATTGGCTTTGGTATGTTCAATTTAAATCATCCGACTATTCCTATTGATGACTAAAAGTGGCTTGCCCTTTATAGCACCCCTCTGTTCCATGTCATACACTGACCAGCGTGAGTCAGTTGAGGGGAGGTTCAGGGAACAACTGTTTTTTTATGGGCTTTAGTGGGGCTTCATGTTACTGAGAAGGCAGCTATTAATGTAGGCCTATTGGCGGAGTGTGAGAGGTTTGGCTGGCCAACACATCTCCGCTGCCATGCTCTGTTTCCAGCCATGCACATCCACAAAGGAAAGCTCACTACTGCTGCTGAGCTGCAAATGCACTGCACCATAACCACACACAGGCAGGCCTGTCCCATCCAGTCCAGTACCTATCACTGTGGGCCCGCAGCCTGCTGCCAGACTGGAAGGCCTGGTAGAACGCAATGGAGGGATTCCTGTGCCAACAAAAGTCAGAGAAAACAGGGAGAAAAAGAGAGTGAGGGGGTGAATCAGAAAAGACAGACAAGAGAAAGCAAGGCTCATATTGCAAAATGTCTTGGAGGTAGAATACCCTGTGTGCAAAGCTAACTAGTTAGGAGGATAGAGACTAATGTATGCCTAAAAGCCTTTCACTAAATTGAGTTCAAGGTAGCAAACAGAACAGTACGCAATTCACAAATATTCAAATAAAATGGAAAAAAACTCGCTTATGGGGAGTTGCAAAGAACAAAGTGCCTGTAGAGTGAAACACACTGTACTTGCTTAACCCCTACTTTAAATCTTTTGAAAGCAGTTCAGGCAACGGAGGCTAAAACTGTAAAAACTATTTAAGTGTTGAGGTCTACAGAGCAAGAAAATTATATTTTGCCAACCGCTGTTGATAGGGGGGGCGAGCTCAGATGGTTAACATTACTGCTTATGCCCTGACTATGGGGCCTTTGAGGCCAGAAGTACACTGTTTAATGATGAGACATATGAGGAGAAGGGAAATGGCCCACCCCCAAGCTACTGTTGACTGCGTAAATTGAGGTCAAATGAAAGTAAGAGACTGTGCCTAAGTTTTAATATTAAAAAGAGGACTATGATAAGAACAGTGGTTCGGCCAAATGTAGGCTGTGCGCAACTTGCATGGATTTATTTTTTAATATTTAGAAACATTTGTTTTATCATCATTACTATTATTATTGTATATCATTATTACTGTAGGCCTATTTAAACAAATTCTTTAAATATTCAAAACGTGTTTGTTTTATTCTGTTAAAACATTTGTTGGCTAAATTAAGTTTGATAACCATTTTTAATTGTGTGCTCCATATTTAGCTTAAGATAGGCCTGTATTTATATTTTAGATTCTTCAAAGTAACCACCCTTTGTCTTGACAGCTTTGCACTCTTTGCATGCTCTCAACCAGCTTAACCTGGAATGCTTTTTAAAACAGTCTTGAGGGAGTTCCAACATATGCTGGGTACTCTTTGGCTGCTTTTCCTTCACTCTGCGGTCCAACTCATCCCAAACCACCTGAATTGGGTTGAGTGATTGTGGAGGCCTTTAGAAACACATTTTAGTCCCACTAAGCGCAAACCAGATGGGATGGCGTATCTCTGCAGATCGCTGTGGTAGCCATGCTGGTTAAGTATGGGAAAATGCAGAGATCATCCGTTTCCCTACTCTGCGTCTCAAAGACAGAGGTTGGAACTAAAAATCTTAAATTTGGACTCATCTGACCAAAGGACTGAAATCCACCGGTCTAATGTCCATTGATTGTGTTTCTTGGCCCAAGCAAATCTTTTCTTCTTATTGGTGTCCTTTAGTAGTGGTTTCTTCACAGCAATTCGACCATGAAGGCCTGATTCACGCAGTCTCCTCTGAACAGTTGATGTTGAGATGTGTCTGTTACTTGAACTCTGAAGCATTTTTTGGGCTGCTTTTTGAGGCTGGTAATTCTAATGAACCTATCCTCTGCAGCAGAAGTAACTATGGGTCTTCATTTCCTGTGGTGGTCCTCATGAGAGCCAGTTTCATCACAGCCCGTGATGGTTTTTGCAATTGCACTTCAAGAAACTTCCAACGTTCTTGAAATTTTCCAGATTGACTGACCTTGTCTTAAAGTAACGATGAACTGTCGTATTTCTTTGCTTATTTGAGCTGTTATTGCCATAATATGGACTTGGTCTTTTACCAAATAGGGCTATCTTCTGTATACCACCCCAACCTATTGGCTCAAATGCAAAAAAAGGAAAGAAATTCCACCAATTAATTTAAGGCACACCTGCTAATTTAAATGAATTCCAGGTGACTACCTCATGAAGCTGGTTGAGAAAATGCCAAGAGTGTGCAAAGCTGTCATCAAGACAACGGGTGGCTACTTTGAAGAATCTCAAATATATTTAGATTTGTTTAACACCGTCTTGGTTACGACATGATTCCATAGGTGTTATTTCATAGTTTAATGTTTTCACTATTATTCTACAACGTAGAAAATAGTAACAATGTTATAAAAACTTGAATGAGTAGGTGTCCAAACATTTGACTGGTACTGTATACATCACAAAAATGACAATATCAAACAATTATTCATATCATAATTGGATCAGAGGTAATATAATATTCAAATACATTTTTCATGCACATACATTTTTTTTTAAAAGCCTACATGTCAAAGTACAGGTGATATGCATATTGTCTACAGCCTTATGTCCAAACCGATGCGGACATGAGGCGCCAGTAAAAATGTAGCCAAGCTTTATTTTGACTTTTAATTACATAGATATATGCTAAATGAAGGTCGTGTGACAAATGAAGCAGCCTAGACTTTAAAACTCTTTATTGTAAAGATCATTGTATTATTACTTAAGGAAATAGTTTCCCAAGGTTTTTTGACAATAGCTAGCTTGCTAAAAACGCTAGCTTCAACTTTCCTGACCTTAGAATGTCGCAACAGACTTCGCCCCTTCAAGATAACATGCTACAGATCAATTAAATCAGGCAGGTTTAGACACAGAATAAATAACGAAGCTAGTTAGTAATGTAGAATTATCAAAGTTGTCATTTACAATCAACAATGTAGTTATGAATACAATTGGGGCGGATTTTGTGTATAAGTAACTGTACGCCGGAGCTAATGAGTACTGCTCATAAGAGGTTCACACTACTTCCGATGTTGCTTGATCAGTGGGTAGGCCTATTAGCTGGGCAAAATGACGTGAAAAGTGATCAAAATATATTAACAGTATTGAAGTGATTTTAGAGGTTCAGAATTACTTTTTTAAATTATAAGATTTTATAAAGCAAAGCAATCGATATCCTATCCTAAACTTGTTGGAAGCGAGAGTCATCTTGCGGTTATTGGTTAGCCAGGTCGCAGTTGTAAATGAGAACTTGTTCTCAACTAGCTTACCTGGTTAAATAAAAGGTGAAAAGTCATTGAGCAGCATCCCATTTCTTGCTAGCTCTGGCCTTTAGCCTTAACTCCTGTTAAAGATGTAAAAGCATTGGGCCGGTGTAGATGGTCTACCAATACAGTCTACATAAATGTGGTCATACGCACATCCTTAAAAACATACAGTGCATTTGGAAAGTATTCAGACCACTTCCTTCTTTCCACAATTCGTTACGCTACAGCCTTATTCTAAAATGTATTTAATAAAAATGATGTTTTCCGCAATTTACACACAATAGCCCATAATGACAATGCGAAAGCGATTGAACATGATTTGGAAAAGGCACACACCTGTCTATATAAGGTCCCACAATTGACTGTGCATGTCAGAGCAAAAACCTAGCCATTACATCAAATGAATTGTCTGTAGAGCTCTGAGACAGGATTGTGTCGAGGCACAGATATGGGGAAGGGTACCAAAAAATGTCTGCAGCTTTGAAGGTCCCCAAGAACATTGGCCTCCATCATACTTAAATAGAAGTTTGGAACCACCAGAATTCTTTACAGAGCAATCGAGGGAGAAGGGCCTTGGTCAGGGAGGTGACCAAGAACCTGATGGTCACTCAGAGTGCACCAGAGTTCAAGTTCCTCTGTGGAGATGGGAGAATCTTCCAGAAGGACAACCATCCATCTATGCAGCACTCCACCAATCAGGCCTTTATGGTAGAGAGGCCAAACAGAAGTCACTCCTTCCTTACGATGAAGCATGGTGGTGGCAGCATCATGCTGTTGGGATGTTTTTCAGCGGCAGAGACTGGGAGACTAGTCACAATCAAGGCAAAGATGAACGGAGCAAAGTACAGAGAGATCCTTCATGAAAACCTGCTCCAGAGCGCTCAGGACTTCAGATTGGGGCGAAGATTCACCTTCCAACAGGACAACGATCCTAAGCACAGAGCAAAGACAAAGCAGGAGTGGATTCAGGACAAGTCTCTGAATGTCCTTGAGTGGCCCAGCCAGAGCCTGGACTTGAACCGATTGAACATCTCTGGAGAGACCTGAAAATAGCTGTGCAGCGAAGCTCCCATCCAACCTGACAGAGCTTGAGAGGATAGGCCGAAGAGAATGGGACAAACTCCCCAAATACAGGTGTGCCAAGCTTGTAGCGTCAAACTCGAGGCTGTAATCGCTGCCAAAGGTGCTTCAAAGTACTGAGTTAAGGGTCAGAATACTTATGGAAATGTCCATTTACATTTTTTATAAATATGCATACATTTCTAAAACCCCATTTTTGCTTTGTCATTATGGGGTATTGTGTGTAGATTGATGAGGGGGGAAAAAATTATTGAATCCATTTTAGATTAAGGCTGTAACATAACAAAATGTGGAAAAAGTCAATGGGTCTGAATACTTTCTGAATGCACTGTAGGTTCTGTCACCTTCCGGAGACACCTGAAACCCCACCTCTTTCAGGAATACCTAGGATAGGATAAAGTAATCCTTCTCACCCCCCTTGAAAGATTTAGATGCACTATTGTAAAGTGGCTGTTCCACTGGATGTCTTAAGGTGAACGCACCAATTTGTAAGTCGCTCTGGATAAGAGCGTCTGCTAAATGACTTAAATGTAAATGTAAATGTTCTGGGCTAACAAAGAAGGCGTGCACACTGTTGAAGCTCAATTCACCACTTTATTGACTATGTTTAGAACTGAAACGGATCTTTGTCAGTACCAAAACACTGCTTTTAATCTTTTTTTTGGGGGGGGGATGAGTGCACAGTCGAGAAGGGTTGTATGCACGCTGTCTTCCCGTTTTCTAGTTAGTCAACCATCCTTGAAGCAGACTTCTCAGATAAATAGCGTTGTTGCTTGTTTGATTTGATTTTAGCTAGTTGGTTATCATTAGTCAGATTCAGAGATTTAGATTAACGTTATCAGCCCACCAGTGAGAAACTAATTTGGTCATGTGCTTAAAAAGACGATACATAAAACAAACAATACTTTGAGCAAAACTGCCACTAGGCTCAGAATTACCGGTAATCAAGTATTATACGAGTGATCCCAACGGGATCGTTTGTCAAATCAGATCATGGATGGAGAGATGAATCTTCAACAAGGGGCAAGCAAGGTAAGTTAACATCTCTTGGGAAGGGGGCAGTATTTTCACCTCCGGATGAAAAGTGTGCCCAAAGTAAACTGCCTGTTTCTCAGGCCCAGAAGCTAAGATAAGCATACAATTTGTAGATTTTGATAGAAAACAAAAAGTTTCTAAAACTGTTAAAATAATATCTGTGAGTATAACATAACTGATATGGCAGGCGAAACCCTGAGGACAAACCATCCAGGGAAATTTATTTTGAGGTCATAGTATTTTCCAAATGTTTTCTATGGGATACCCTTATTATTAGGAACCTGGTTGCAGTTCCTATGGCTTCCACTAGATGTCAACAGTCTTTAGAAATAGTTCAATGTTCTTTTGGGAAATTAAGAAGTAGTCCTATTCATTGTAAGTGTCACTACAGGTGGACTCGACTGATTTGGTGCGCGTGAACTGGAGCGTGCTTCACGTTGTTTTTTATCCGGTATCATAAACAATTTATTCCGTCTGAAATTTTAGCGATTATTTACGGTTTAGGGTACCAGAGGTTGGATTAGGAACGTTGTTTGAAATGTTTGGACCAAGTTTACAGGTAACTTAATAGATACTTTGTAGGCATGTTGGGGGAGTTGAAACCAGTGTATTTCTGAATCAAACACGCCAAATAAATTGACATTTTTGGGACATTATCGAACAAAAAGGACTATTTGTGATGTTTCTGGGACATTTGAGTGCCAACAGAAGATCTTCAAAGGTAAGGCATTCATTTTGAGCTATTTCTGACTTGTGGCGCACCTGCCTGGTTGAAATACGATTTTCATGTGTTTGTATGCGGGGCACTGTCCTCAAAGAACTGCATGGTTTGCGGCTGGATTAACAAATTAAGCTTTATTTTGATGTATCTAGAAGAAAAAGAAACGCACACCTATTAGGCGAGGTGCTGGCTAGCGGAGTGGAAAACTTGAAAATAAAGGAGAGCTGCACACTCTAGGAGCTCAGATGCAAAAATGTAATGTCCAACGTTTCGACAGCCAAGCTGTCTTCATCAGGGTATAATACCCTGTGTGTGCGGCTCTTCTTATTTTGATGTATAACACATATTTTCAAGAATCTTAAATATTTTAATTTGGTATTTTCAAATTTTGTGCTCTGCAATTTCACCGGATGTCGGCCGTCCCACCTGCCCATAAGAAGTTAACCTGTTGGGGCTAAGGGGGGCACAATGAGTTCCCTAAAGAGAAGCTACTTAAACACAATGCATTAGCATTGAAGATGCAGGCCTTCACTACCTGCATTTCTTTGCATTGTTCAAGGTAGGCTGTAGCCAGTGTTGTTGGAGTGACAGTACTATTGAAGACAAGCGGCTATAGCTAACGTTAGCCTAAATGTTTCACTGACCAGCCATGGTATTTTTCATCCCTGTAACCCACAAAACAAGTTTGGAAGCTAACACGTTAATGTTAATTTATTGAAGGAGAGATTGGTTTGAAAAGGAAAGAGCCCCTTTGTGTGATTTAAAGACATTTGGGTCTTCATGACAATTTAAATTTGTTGTGGACCCAAATGATGACCTAGTAGTTTGTGTTTGTTAGAGATCTCTTTGGTTGTTTGTCAGAGAGAGAGTCAATAATCATGACTCTCGAAATGAATCATTAACATCAATATGAATTATATCCTTCTTGTCTACTGCCATCCGGCCCTTCAACAACAAGGTCCAAAGGACAAGTGGTGGGGGGGAGTTAGTCATGCCTTGCTGTCTATTTACCACCACAAACTGATGCTGGCACTAAGACCGCAATCAAAGAGCTGTATAGGCCATAAGCAAACAAGAAAATGTACATCCAGAGGGAGCGTTTCTCGTGGTTGGTGATTTTAACACAGGGAAACGGAAACCTGTTTTACCTCATTTTAACCAACTTCTCACCTGTGCAACTAGAGGCGACAAAACTCTATCACTTTTACTCCGCACAAAGAAAGGCATACAAGGCCCTCCCGCACCCTCCCTTTTTTATCCTGCTTCCAAACAAAAACTCAAACAGGAAGTACCAGTGACGCTCAATACGGAAGTGGTCCGATGAAGCGGATGCTAATCTACGGGACTGTTTCGCTAGCACAGATAGGAATATGTTCCAGGATTTATCCGACAACATTGAAGAGTTTACCACAGTCATTGGCTTCATTAATGACAAACTTGTAAGCCATTAGTAAAAAAAAATGTTTTTAAAAATTTTATTTAAAATGAGCCTAGTTGATTCAGCCACAGAAAAATACAGAAATCCTCCCGCTAGCCATGATTGGCTGAGAATGAATGGGCTGGACATGATGAGAGATAAGTTTGGACTGGTCTGCCATGTAGCATGCTTCTGTCTATAACATGAGCTGCTAAGTATGTGTGGATAATCCTGTCTACCATGTCTTTTTTGGAAATGTATGAAGAACTGACAGTTTTGCTACTGTTCTCAACATTGCTGCCTTGAAGTTATTAGCGCTATCGACAAAGCTAAGTGCCAAAACGTGATGGCCTACTTTCTGGAGGATGATTGTGCCATGCTGACTGACAAAAAGAGGAAATCCCCGATTTAGGAAAAACATTTTTCATTGAACCAGACATTGTAGAGTCTTCTGATGACAATGGTGGGGGAGAAACAGTTTCGTTGTCATGGAAATTGACAGATTTGAAATGAGTGAAATGCTCGGTGGAAGCAGAGCGATGATTGCCAAATGCAGAGAGTCCAAAAAGAGAACACAGAAAGAAGGCTGTTGTATAAAAACACCCGCCTCCGGATTACAGTCTCTACTTTTATCCAATGTAAAAAAAAACACCATTCCAAACTTTGCTACATAGGACCGAATCCAGGTGTTGGGTCACAAATAATACATATGGGCTTCTATAACAATTAGACAGCAGAGAATCCTAAAAAAAAGGCCCAGATTCCTGCATTCAAAAATATATTTTTATTCTGACAGGATATTTTGCACTGCTTTGGTGAGACTCTTAGCTCGGTCTACATTGTTCTCGTGCTTTATGTAAATAAAACATGTATTGAAATAGGCTACAGCAAATAGGAATAGGAATATAGGCAATTTAACCTCTTGTAACAAGGCAGTATTTTCATTTTTGGAAAAATAACGTTCCCAAATTAAACGGGATATTTTGTCAGGACAAGATGCTAGAATATGCATATAATTAACAACTTTGTTTTCTATCCTCTCTAAAGTTTCCAAAACTGTAAAAATATTGTCTGTGAGTATAACAGAACGGATATTGCTGGCGAAAGCCTGAGAAAAATCCAATCCGGAAGTGACTCATGTTTTGAAAGCTCTGCGTTCCGATGCGTCCCTATTGAGCAGTGAATGGGCTATCAACCAGATTACAGATTCATTTTTCTACGTATTCCCCAAGGTGTCTAAAGCATAGTGACGTAGTTTTACGCCTTTATGTTGAAGAATAAGCGTAAGCGGCTACATTGTGTAAGTGGTCACCTGATGGCTCTGAGTGATTCTCACGTAAAATACAGAGGTAGCCATTTTTCCTTTCGCTCCTACTGAAAAACCAATTGTCCCGATGGATATATTATTGAATAGATATTTGTAAAACACCTTGAGGATTGATTATAAACAACGTTTTCCATGTTTCTGTCGATATCATGGAGCTAATTTGGAATATTTTTCGGCGTTGTCGTGACCGCAATTTCCAGTCGATTTCTCAGCCAAACGTGAAGAACAAACGGAGCTATTTCGCCTACAAAAATAATATTTTGGGAAAAAAGGAACATTTGCTATCTAACTGGGAGTCTCGTGAGTGAAAACATCCGAAGCTCAAAGGTAAACGATTTAATTTGATTGCTTTTCTGATTTTCGTGACCAAGTTACCTGCTGCTAGCTGGACATAATGCTAGGCTATCGATAAACTTACACAAATGCTTTATTTGCTTTGGCTGTAAAGCATATTTTGAAAATCTGAGACGACAGAGTGATTAACAAAAGGCTAAGCTGTGTTTCAATATATTTCACTTGTGACTTCATGAATAGGAATATTTTCTAGTAATATTTATGTGCGTTGCATTATGCTAATTAGGGTCAGTTGATGATTACGCTCCAGGACCCGGAATGGGGTGTTACAACAGGTTAATCATTTACATTACATTTAAGTCATTTAGCAGACGCTCTTATCCAGAGCGACTTATCAATGTCAACCATGCACTTCCCTGCCTGATCCAATTCTGATCTGAGTAATTGTTTGATATTGTGACTATACCAGGCGGTATCAGAGGACTGCCCACAACATTTTTAGAAGACTCCAGTCACCCTAGCCGTAGACTGTTCTCTCTGCTACAGCACAGCAAGCAGTACCAGTACTGCAAGACTGGAACCAACAGCACCCTGAACAGCTTCTACCCCCAAGCCATAAGAATGCAAAACATGACTGCTAAATAGCAAATCAAATGACTACCCGCATTGGCCTTATTTTGCACTGGACTCGGCGCACACACACATACAGTACTTCCACTGACACCCCCACTACATATGGCCACACAAACACACTACAGTTGAAGTCGGACATTTGCATACACTTCAGTTGGAGTCATTAAAACTCATTTTTCAACCACTCCACAAATGTCTTGTTAACAAACTATAGTTTTGGCAAGTCGGTTAGGACATCTACTTTGTGCATGACAAGTAATTTTTCCAACAATTGTTTACAGAGATTATTTCACTTATAATTCACTGTACCACAATTCCAGTGGGTCAGAAGTTTACATACACTAAGTTGACTGTGCTTTTAAAATTCCAGAAAATGATGTCATGGCTTTAGAAGCTTCTAATAGGCTAATTGACATCATTTGAGTCAATTGGACGTGGACCTGTGGATGTATTTCAAGGCCTACCTTCAAACTCAGTGCCTCTGCTTGACATCATGGGAAAATCAAAATAAATCAGCCAAGACCTAAGAAATAAATTGTAGACCTCCACAAGTTTGGTTCATCCTTGGGAACAATTTCCAAACGCTGAAGGTACCACGTTCATCTGTACAAACAATACACAAGTACAAACAGCATGAGACCAATAGCCGTCATACCACTCAAGAAGGAGACATGTTCAGTCTCATAGAGATGAACGTACTTTGGTGCGAAAAGTGCAAATCAATCCCAGAACAGCAAAAGACCTTGTGAAGGTGCTGGAGGAAACCGATACAAAAGTGTTTATATCCACAGTAAAACGAGTCCTATATCGACATAACCTGAAAAGACGCTCAGCAAGGAAGAAGCCACTGCTCCAAAACCGCCATAAAAAAGCCAGACTACGGTTTGCAACTGCACATGGGGACAAAGATGGTACTTTTTGGAGAAATGTCCTCTGGTCTGATGAGGCTTGCAAGCCGAAGATCACCACCCCAACTGTGAAGCATGGGGGTGGCAGCATTATGTTGTGGGGGTGCTTTGCTGCAGGAGGGACTGGTGCACGTCCCAAAATAGATGGCATCATGAGGCTGGAAAATTACGTGGATATATTGAAGCACCATCTCAAGACATCAGTCAGGAAGTTAAAGCTTGGTCGCAGATGGGTCTTCCAAATGGACAATGACCCCAAGCATACTTCCAAAGTTGCAGCAAAATGGCTCAAGGACAACAAAGTCAAGGTATTGGAGTGCCATCACAAAGCCCTGACCTCAATCCTAATAGAAAATGTGTGGGCAGAACTGAAAAAGCATGTGCGAGCAAGGAGGCCTACAAACCCGACTATTACACCAGCTCTGTCAGGAGGAATGGGCATAAATTCACCCAACTTATTCTGGGAAGCTTGTGGAAGTCTACCTGAAATGTTTGACCCAAGTTAAACAATTTAAAGGCAATGCTAACAAATACTTACTGAGTGTATGTAAACTTCTGACCCACTGGGAATGTGATGAAAGAAATAAAAGCTGAAATAAATCACTCTACTATTATTCTGACATTTCAAGTTCTTGAAATAAAGTGGTGATCCTAACTGACCTAAAACAGGGAATTTTTACTAGGATTAAATGTCAGGAATTGTGAAAAACTGAGTTTAAATGTATTTGGCTAAGGTGTATGTAAACGTCCGACTTAAACTGTACTTTGTGTTCCTCATTTACTCAAGTGTTTCCATTATGTTGGCAGTTACCCGATCACTTAAACACTGCTCACCTAAATGCTGTGCATAAATAGCCCTTTGTGACGTACAGTAACAATACTTCGTACAGTAACAGTACTTCCCCATGAAGGAACTGTTTAGCCAGTCTATTATTGGTAGCGAAGCGCTGACATGCCTTCCTCTCCAAACAATGGAGGGCCTCTGTACCTGGAGCAGAGTTGATGACTGAGGAAGAACCTAAAGACGGGGACAGGCAGAGTGGGTCCGCGGAGAACAATACACCTTTCTTTAGAATAGCATTAAAAAAGGCAGATGGGACTTAAAACACAAACCACAAGCAGTTAAAGGGAGTTCAAAGCAGTGCAAAAGATTACCGGTGGTTGGCTAATTCTGTTCACCTGTTTTAGCCAAACGAGCCCCCTTGCCTGCTGAATGGTAACAAAGTAAAGCGTATGGGGCTGGATGTAGACTTATGCCTTCATGTACAGGTAACTGCCAAAATAAAGGAAACGATAACATAAAGTTTCTTGATAGGGCGTTGGGCCACTACAAGCTGCCAGAACAGCGTCAGTGCGCTGAGACAGGCAAGATTCTACAAGTGTCTGGAGAAATTCCATCATTTGGTGTTTGTTTTTTTTGGTGGTGGAAAACGCTGTCCCAGGCACCGCTCCAGAATCTCCCATAAGTGTTTAACTGGGTTGAGATCTGGTGACAGACACACACACTTTAAACCCCATATGCTCCTGAGACCCTCCTTTTTTTAAGTTACTGAGATCTCTTCTTCTAGCCATGGTGGCAAAAATAAAAGGGCAACTGGGTATTTTTATTCATGGCCTTCTGCATGATGGAATGTTAATTGCTTAATTAACTCAGGAGTCACACCTGTGTGGAAGCACCTGCTTTCAATATACTTAGTCTCCATCATTTACCTAACTGTTTCCTATATTTTGTCAGTTACCTGTACATTGCTACTCATTTACAGGAATGTACCCAGAGCTGTTGCCAGAGAATTACATTTTTATTTCTCTACTATAAACCACTTCCAATGTCATTTTAGAGAATTTGGCAGTACTTCAAACCAAAACCGCAGACCACAAACAAACACTCCAGGCCAGGACTTCCACGCTTCTTCACCTGCGGGATCGTCCGAGACCAGCCACCCGGACAGCTGATGCAACTGTGGGCTTGAACAACCAAAGAATTTCTGCACAAACTGACAGAAACCGTCTCAGGGAAGCGTATCTGCGTGTTCGTCCTCCTCACCAGGGTTATGACCTGACTGCAGTTCGGTGTAATAACCATCTTCAGTGGGCAAATGCTCACCTTCAATGGCCAATGGCATGCTGGAGAGGTGTGCGCTTCATGGATGAATCCCTGTATGACGTTGTATGGGCATGTGGTTTGCTGATGTCAATGTTGTGAACAGAGTGCCCCATGGTGGGGCTGTTACGGGCAGGACTAAGTTGCAAAAAACAAACAATTGCATTTTAAATCGATGGCAATATAAATGCAGAGACATCCCGTGACAAGATTGTGATGCCCATTGTCATGCTATTCATCCGCCGCCATCACCTCATGTTTCAGCATGATAATGCACGGCCATCAAAGATTTTCAGCTTCGTGGAAGCTGAAAATGTCCCAGTTCTTCAAAGGCCTGTATACTCAGACATGTTTGGGGTGCTCTGGATCAACGAGTACGACAGCGTGTTCCAGGTCCCAGTAATGTGAAATCCATAGATAACAGCATAATGAATTCACTTCAATTGACTGATTTCCTTATCTGAACCTCTGTACAATCTGTTTCATGTTCAGTGTATATTTTTGTAAAGCATCAAAATTGTAAGCTAAATGTTCAGCATCATTGCTTTAAATATGTTTTTAAATATACGTAGCCTAGGCATACTGGTTGTATGAATTTGGGATCTATTGTCCCACAACTGTCCCAGAGTCCGTTTGGAATAGGCAATTTTTCTCTTTCTAGTAGATTGACATAGTTTATATAGTGTCCAACCTATAACACATAGGCTAGTGATTTTGCTGTTCGTTAATCGTCTTGTTGGCTGAGGAAAAGTAAAATGTGAAGTTGATCTAACATCTTCACAGTTTGCAAAGTAATTCGGAGAGGACACACGTCGTTGCATCCTCGAGTTACAATGTACTGTTAAGATGAATTACCATAATCTACGTGTGATTTGTTATTCTGAGTACTGTGGGTAGACACCCAAATCAAGTTACGCACCCAAAGCATACAGGTCCAGTAAATTTCTCAAAATGTCCAGTCATTTACATAACGGAAACCATGGTCAAGACAGTGATCATACCCCTCTTCTCACTCTCTGGTGAGCAAAACAGGAAACAGCAGGATACCCTAGGCCGATTGTTGTCACAGAGACACTCAGGAAATACATAAGACTTCCCTTAACGACTGTTCTATTCAAAAAAGTGAATCCCCACCTCCATCTTCCCCCACCACATACGGGCACATTTCAGTGTCAATCACTCCTTCACTTCTACTACCCCCCGGTTTGGGTTCCGTGTAAGGCATTAACAGATGTAGTCACTGCGACAGCAACAAGTCAGACACCTAATTTTACCAACACCGTTGATGACATTTGCTAACTATATTGTGAGAATGGGAAACCTACAACTGGTTAGGCCTAGATGTTATAGTCCCAAATGTTACCAAGGGAGATACGAGCTATGTACTAGGCCTATCACTACCCTACACACTCATCTGGGACCATTATATCAAATATGACTCTGTGGATCTCCACTCACTCTGTGGCTTCCTAGAGTTCTGGGAATACCTCAGTCACAACTGCCAGTTTGCCTTGCCTCTCTATGCCGGGCAGTCAGTCAAGGGGCCTGGCTCTAGACACTGCAACAGAGGACGTTCCCAATGGCACGAAAGATACAGAGGTGGAACAGATGCAAAGTTAGGCAGGTCTCGACAGCCAGTGCGGTTTTGATTCCGGACAAGGGGAGGTGGGTGACAATGACGAATTTCAATTATGTTTCAGGCAGATATTGAGAGAGAGTGAGAGTGAGAGAGAAATATATGGCAGATATAGTGTAGTGACTGACGTCCGACACACCACGTTGACGGGGCCTTATCTGTAGAATGGGGGCACGGTGGAAAGACCACTTCGCTGCCTGATAGGGCTGCTGCTATCATGAGACCCCCACTCGAATCAT
The DNA here is from genome assembly GCF_034236695.1 of Oncorhynchus nerka. NCBI lineage: Eukaryota > Metazoa > Chordata > Actinopteri > Salmoniformes > Salmonidae > Oncorhynchus > Oncorhynchus nerka. The sequence continues at coordinate 4,241,674 of NC_088424.1, read as the reverse complement.
TTGGAGAGAGAGTTTTAATTCTCACGAGCCTGGGACAAGCAGCTGCTTGCTTCACTCACAACAGCTAAAAGAAGATAGGCAGTCACTTTGTTGCAAGGTGTGAATCATTGCCGTTTTAAACACAGCAACTTAGAAATCGCAAAACTGAAAAACTAAGTGGCCTATATTCAAACGCACTACTAAATAAGTGGCCGATTCAAACGCACTACTAAATAACTTTAAAAAGCAAGTTAGGCTCATGAATTCAACAAAGGGCAGAACCAGAGCCTTCAAATGACAAAAGCCTGTGCTGCAAAAACACACTAAACAACTTTCTGAAAAAGCTTATAAGGCAAGTCACAGCCAATCTGTAAATAGCACACCCAACTACCTCATCCCCATATTATTACTTACCCTCTTGCTCTTTTGCACCCCAGTATCTCGACTTGCACATCATCTGCACATCTATCACTCCAGTGTTAATGCTAAATTGTAATTATTTCACCTCTATGGCCTATTTATTGCCTTAACCTCCCTACTCTTCTACATTTGCACACATTATACATACATTTTTCTATTGTGTTATTGACTGTACGTTTGTTTGTGGAACTCAGTGTTGTTTTTGGTCGCAATGCTTCGCTTTATCTTGTCCAGGTCGCAGTTGTAAATGAGAAGTTATTCTCAACTGGCCTACCTGGTTAAATAAAAGGTGAAATAAAAATAACTTGAAAAAAAAAAAAAAAAGTATGCTTTTAAAACAAAAAAAGGGCTAAACTAGGCCTCTAGGCCATATGTCACCGAACGCAAAATGCCTGCGCTGCTGCATAGGATGCCGGGTCTATATTTGTCTATAAAACCTGTATATGGAAATTACCAAAAGATTCAAGCCATTTTACCATTTCCTCTCACGCTTGCCAACCCAGGCAAGCGCTCAGCTCAGGAACTGAACGTTTTAGCGTATGAAAAGGAAGTGTGAGCGACACCTCTCAACCAAATCTGTAGATTAACATATGCACTAAGATTCTGTGTAACGTTAGTCTAAACTGCATATCTACACTAAAGGACTGTTTTCAGTCAAGGTTTAGTATCTGTAACTTGTGTCAGAAGAGTTGTTCCATGTCATTTCAGCAAGCCATGACACCCACCATCTTAGATGGTTCTGAAAGCGTTTCTGTAGTTAGAAACCGATAAGATTAGCATTCCTACAACATTATTTTGTTGAAACAATTTGATCTGAGAAATTAAGATAATTGATTGCACCCCCAAAAAAATTGGCCATTTTAATTCATAGGATTCTTAGAATATTCAATAAATGTAGTACCGAACATACGATTTGGACCAAACTTTTTCAACAATAAGACATGAGGAATCCAAAAGAGACTCACCCTCCCCCACCCTACGCCAATCCCATCCTAACAATGACTATACAGTATCAATTCTCCCCCTCCCATGACATGTAAGCAGTTTATGAACAAGGTATAACACCAACCTATGTTTGGTTGTTTACCTGGCCACTGTTTCAAATGCTAATTTTTTAGCATTTGTGGCACAAATTCAATGCAAGTCAATGGTACCTATAATTAGCATTTGAGCGTCATATCCACAGCTAGAAGAAACATCCGAGTTACACAATAAATGTGATACTTCAGGATGATTTGGACATGAAGCGTGAAAATGCCAACATACTGTAGGTACCATCGACTTGCGTTTAATTTGTGCCACAAATGAAACAGTGGACAACAAAACCAACACATGGATTGCGGTCATATCTTGTCCATAGACTGTTTACAGGGTAAGGTAACCAATATGTAATTTTGTATTTTGGGGGAACTCTGTGTAATATCAGGATGTAGGATTGGACCTAACAACTTCAATGTCTAATTTATCTCGACAGGGGGGGGAACACACCATTAAATTCACTGGGAATACATAACAATACTCTGAACCGCAGTGCCATACTACTTGTAAGACATAGCGAACTGAGACTCGTTGTTGGGGTGGGAGGCTTTTGACAATTTCTTTGGATTCCTCACTCATTGCTAGGTACTATATTTATTGAATATTATTTGAATCCTATATATCAAAAATATGACCAATTTGGGTGCAATCAATTAGCTTAATTTCTCAGATCAAAATATATTTCAGGAACGGTAATTTATCCATTTCTAAAATAAACAATTATTGAACAATCTGAGATGGTGGGTGTCGAAATCGACTTGTGCTTTGAGGTGGACCGACCCACCAACATATCCTTCCTGGATATTAATAAATTAATCTGTTAGCCGGCGAAAATAACATTTACAGGTCATGCTTATCTGTCTGTTAATTTGCACAATTTAGTGGAATAAAAATTGGGCCGTGTATTTTTGTTAGTCCTCGTGAGTCTTATTTAATCACACACAGAACTTAGTTTGGAGTGGAATATCAGGGACATCAAAAGCTGCTGCCCCTCAAACAGCTGGTTGCTGCTGGAGTGAAACAATTCTTATAATCATTGCGCAACAATTCTAAAAAAAAGAGTTTAAGAGGATACCAGCTTTAATGCTACTATTTGAAGTGTGTCCTCCATTCGCCATTCGAGTGCATAGGCAATCCAGTAGGCAGACCATCAACGAGGTACCCACCACCTCACAATCTGAGCTGGAGGTATTTTGAAAACATATACTTAAAATTGTTTTAAACCTGGACATTTTAACTCATGAGGCATGTCTTACCTTGCTTCCAAGTAGCCTAGCCAAAAGCAGACTATAGAAACTATTTTATATAGACTTCCTATTATGCCATTGAAACCAGCATCTCTCCTCCTCTATTGGTTTTCATATCAACTTTATTTTGTTGTCCAGAAGCCAAAGGCACAATCCAAGTCATATTAGCAACCCGCCGTAGTTCTTGCATCTTTCGATTTTCCCTCTAAATTTCTGAGATTTTAATCTCTGTGTGTCTTTAGAAGTGTATTCCCACAAATTGTATTTTGGAAAATGATTTACAATGAAGTTTTACATTAGCTGCTTCATTACAGGAGTTGCATGTATAAGAAAATAGCATTTTGGCTGTGAAACGTAGCCGTGCTATTATTGCATTTTTCAATTAAGCTCTTAAATGAAAAATTCCATGTATGCATGCATAGTATTTTCTGTTGAAGTCATTTTGCTGTTTGAAAGAAATTGAACCATTTGTTAACGGTTAATGAGGGTCGATTAGTCTACAGCAAAATGGACCAAAATTTGCAGCCCTACTTCCAAGATGTCATACTTATGTTTGTAGGCTGAGCTTATCCCCAAACTTGACTCCTGTATCAAATGTATACATATCATACAGACTAACCACAGTTCTTGAGAAATCCACTTGGCAGCAACCACTTCTAAAAGCATGCACCAACTCCTGGCCCATCTTCCCAGAACATTTTCCTAAGGGGGAGGTCTACTATGTGAATATCATCAGGCAGCTAGGTTCCCGGGACAAAAACCCTTTGCTATACTGGAGCATGAGTACAGGACAATACAAGGCTGTCCAAAAAAAAGTGATAAATTATTTCAGGCCCGGCACCATCGCTGGGACGAGGCTGTGAAAGACTCAGCAGGCTACTGGCATTACACATCTGGCTAAAAGACTACTGTAGCTCTGTTGGCATATCTATAAAAGTTAACTTTGACACCTTTTGGAAACAGAAGATGCTTTACAGGAATGACAGAGTCCATCCAAATCATTTTGGCTCCTGTCCTAGCATTTAAAGGCATTTAAAGGCAATGACATTGTCCCAGGATTGTTGGCAGTCATAATGTAAATAACCTAATTTATGTCCCTCCAACTCCCCTGAATGCCTCGGGCCATCCTACAGCTATTGTATGCAGTAATCATGAGCCTGAGTTATACTATTACCACTGAGGCTGTTTGACCTAGTTGGAAGTCCACTAGGTGCAGTTCACCCTACACTATCAGCTCAAACATAAATATCAGTGTCATGTCTACTTCTGATAAGCCTCCCAGTAAAGCAATAAAAACAAGTGCTAAAAATAGCCCACATTAACATGTAACCTAGGAAACAAGGTTCATGAAATCGATAATTTGCTAGAAGATAACGTTCATATACTGACTCTCTCTGAAACTCACTTAGATAATACATTTGATGATACAGTGGTAGCAATACATGGTTTCAACATCTTCAGAAGACACAGAAATGCCAATGGTGGAGGAGTTGCTGTTTATGTTCAGAGTCATATTCCTGTAATGCTTTGAGGATGTCATGCCAAATGCTGTTGAAGTAATATGGCTACAGGTTCACCTGCCCCACCTAAAGCCCATTCTTGTGGGAAGCTGCTTTCGACCAAGTGCCAACAGTCAGTATCAGGATAATGTGTATGAAATGCTTTATCAACAGGTGACCAAATATTAACTGGCTTTCATCAAGCTGCCCACTCAGGAAAAAGCTTTAAAACTGTAACGTTATCAGTCAACCTACCACAGGAATTAATGGAATCCTCTCCCACATAATCCAGTTAGAGTCAGGCATTCCCCAGGGCAGCAGTCTAGGCCCCTTTTTTAAAATCTTTACTAATGACCTACCACTGGCTCTGAGTAAAACCTGTATCTACTGTAAATATTGTAATGAATAATGTAGAAATTGTGCAAGTTGAAGAGACTGAACTCCTTGGAGTAACCTTGGATGGTAAACTGTCATGGTCAAACATATTGATGCAACAGTAGCTAAGATGGGGAAAGGTCTGTCCATAATAAAGTGCTGCTCTGCTTTCCTACCTGCTCTAGTTGTCGCACCTGGACTACTGTCCTGTCGTGTTATCAGATGCCACCAAGAGGGACTTAGGAAAATTGCAATTGGCCCAGAAAAGGGCAGCATGGCTGGCCCTTAAATGTACATGAGAGCTAACAATAATATGTTTATCTCTCCTGGCTCAAAGTACATAAGAGATTGATTTCATCACTGCTTATATTTGTGAGAAGTATTGACATGGTGAATGTACCGAGCTGTCTGTTTAAACTATTAGCCCACAGCTCAAAAACACATGCATACCCCACAAGACATGCCACCAGGCCTCTTCACAGTCCCAAAGTTGATCAGCTTTAATATTGCAGATCAAAACATACACACAGTATTTAGACCCCTTCCCTTTTTTCCACTTTGTTACGTTACAGCCTCACTCTAAAATGTATTCAATAAATGTTTATCTACACACAATACCCCATAATGACAAAGCAAAAACAGGTTTAGAAACCATGGAAATCTGCTCCAGACTGCTCAGGACCTCAAACCGGGGTTCACCTTGCAACAGGACAACGACCCTAATAAAAACAGCCAAGACAAGGCAGGAGTGGCTTCGGGACAAGTCTCTGAATGTCCTTGAGTGGCCGAGCCAGAGCCTGGGCTTGAACGTCTCTGGAGATACCTGAAAAAAGCTTTGCAGTGACACTCTCCATCCAACCTGATAAAGCTTGAGAGGTACTGCAGAGAAAAACCGGAGGAACTCCTCAAAAACAGTTGTGCTAAGCTTGTAGCGTCATACACAAGACAACTCAAGGCTGTAATCTCTGCCAAAAGGTGCTTTAACAAAGTACTGAGTAATGAGTCTGAATACTTATGCAAATGTTATAGTACTTCATTTAATAAAAATTTGCAAAAATGCCTAAAACCTGTTTTTGGAACATCATTTTGGGTTATGCATTTATCACAGGTGGACTCCAATCCAGTTGTAGAAACATCAAGGATGATCAATGGAAACAGGACGCATAGCAAAGGGTCTGAATAGTTGTCAATAAGGTAAATATATTTTTTTTAATCAATTTGCAAAAGTTTCTAAAAACCTAGTTTCACTTTGTCATTGTGTAGATTGCTGAGGATTTTTTATTTAAACCATTTTAGAATAAGGCTGTAACGTAACAAAATGTGGAAAAAGTCAAGGGGTCTGAATACTTTCCGAAGGCACTATACACAATCTTTAAGATATATTTTCATTTATTTTCCAATAACCCTAATACCCCTCCCCTAATTGGAGTAAACTGATGAACAGCAGCACTTAGGCTTTTACCTCTAGCTTATACTTACTAAATACATTTTACAAACAATCTTTTGTTTGTTTTTACTCCTATCCTTCCTCTACCCCTCCCATCCATTTCTAAAGACCATCCAGTTTAACTGTGTTGTGATGTTTCACAAAAGTTCTGAACCTTTCCAATTTTCAGTTTCTATAGATTGTAAATTAAAGAAAATATAATACTTTTAGCAAAATGTTATTGATCGATTGACTATGACTTTTCAAAATCACCCAGCAGTGCCAACTGCAGAGTTAGAGCCACGTAAATGTTGCAATTCTTCAGCCATTCCTGGACCTACGACCAAAAACAATCTTCATATGGACAGTACCAAAATAAATTATCTAATGATTATCTAACCATTTGCCTCATGCAGCGTGACACATCTCCTTAGCATAGAGTTGATCAGACTATTGATTGTGGCCTGTGGAATGTCATCCCACTCCTTTTAAATGGCTGTGCGAAGTTGCTGGATATTGGAGGGAAGTGGAACACGAGGTCATACGTCGATCCAGAGCATCCCAAACATGCTCAACGGATGACATGTCTGGTGAGTATGCAGGCCATGGAAAAACTGGGACATTTTCAGCTTCCAGGAATTGCGACATGTGGCCGTGCATTATCATGCTGAAATGAGGTGATGAATGGCATGACAATGGGCACCAGAATCTCATCACGGTATCTCTATGCATTCAAATTGCCATCAATAAAAGGCAATTGTGTTCATTGTCCATGGCTTATGCCTCCCCATATCATAACCCCACCGCCACCATGGGGCACTCTGTTCACAATGTTAACATCAGCAAAGTGCTCGACCACACGATTCCAAACATGTGGTCTGCGGTTGAGGCCAGTTGGCTGCACTGCCAAATTATCTAAAAAACAACATTGGAGGCTGCTTATGGTAGAGAAATTGACTTATCTAGCTACAGCTCTGGTGGACATTCCTGCAGTCAGCATGCCAATTGCACGCTCCCTCAGAACTTGAGACATCTCTGGCATGGTGTTGTGTGACAAAACTGCACATTTTAGAGTGGCCTTTGATTGTTCCCAGCACAAGGTGCACCTGTGTAATGATCTTCTTGACTTGCCCACAACTGCCAGGTGGGTGGATTATCTTGGCAATGGAGAAATGCTCACCAACAGGGATATAAACAAATTTGTGCACAAAATGAGAGAAATAAGCTTTTTGTGCATATGGAAAATGTCTAGGATATTTTATTTCAGCTCATGAAACATGAGACCAACACATCAAATTGTGTTTATATTTTTGTTGTGTATAAAAGTGGACACCCATTCAAATTAGTGGATTCGGCTATTTCAGCCACACCCGTTGCTGAAGGGTGTATAAAATCGAGCACAGCCAAATTTGTAAATTTTTCCCCTGCTAGATCTGCGCTGGTCAACTGTTATCGCCGTTATTGTGAAGTGGAAATGTCTAGGAGCAACAACGGCTCAGCCACGAAGTCCTCGGTTGCAACACTCACTACCGAGTTAAAAGCTGCCTCTGGAAGCAACGTCAGCACAAGAACTGTGTCGGGAGCTTCATGAAATGGGTTTCCATGGCCGAGCAGCCGCACACAAGCCTAAGATCCCCATGCCAAGCTTCTGCTGGAGTGGTGTAAAGCTCGCCGCCATCGGCGCAGTGGAAATGCGTTCTCTGGAGTGATGAATCACGCTTCACCATCTGGCAGTAGACGGACGAATCGGCGTTTGGCGTGAGTAAGCTACCTGCCTGAATACATAGTGCCAACTGTAAAGTTTGGTGGAGGAGGTATAATGGTCGGTGGCTGTTCTTCATGGTTCGAGCTACGCCCCTTAGTTCCAGTAATGGGAAATCCTACAGCATACAATGACATTCTAAATGATTCTGTGCTTCCAACTTTGTGGCAACAGTTTGAGGAACACCCTTTCCTGTTTCAGCATGCCCCCATGCACAAAATAAGGTCCATACATAAATGGTTTGTCGAGATCAGTGTGGAAGAACTTGACTGGCCTGCACAGAGCCCTGACCTCAATCCCATCGAACACCTTTAGGATGAATTGGAGTGCCGACTGCGAGCCAGGCCTAATCGCCCAACATCAAATCAAATCAAATTTTATTTGTCACATACACATGGTTAGCAGATGTTAATGCGAGTGTAGCGAAATGCTTGTGCTTCTAGTTCCGACAATGCAGTGATAACCAACAAGTAATCTAACTAACAATTCCAAAACTACTGTCTTATACACAGTGTAAGGGGATAAGGAATATGTACATAAGGATATATGAATGAGTGATGGTACAGAGCAGCATACAGTAGATGGTATAGAGTACAGTATATACATATGAGATGAGTATGTAGACAAAGTAAACAAAGTGGCATAGTTAAAGTGGCTAGTGACATAAGAATGCAGTCGATGATCTAGAGTACAGTATATACATATGCATATGCATATGAGATGAATAATGTAGGGTAAGTAACATTATATAAGGTAGCATTGTTTAAAGTGGCTAGTGATATATTTACATCATTTCCCATCAATTCCCATTATTAAAGTGGCTGGAGTTGGGTCAGTGTCAATGACAGTGTGTTGGCAGCAGCCACTCAATGTTAGTGGTGGCTGTTTAACAGTCTGATGGCCTTGAGATAGAAGCTGTTTTTCAGTCTCTCGGTCCCAGCTTTGATGCACCTGTACTGACCTCGCCTTCTGGATGATAGCGGGGTGAACAGGCAGTGGTTCGGATGTCCTTGATGATCTTTATGGCCTTCCTGTAACATCGGGTGGTGTAGGTGTCCTGGAGGGCAGGTAGTTTGCCCCGGTGATGCGTTGTGCAGACCTCACTACCCTCTGGAGAGCCTTACGGTTGAGGGCGGAGCAGTTGCCGTGACCAGGCGGTGATACAGCCCGCCAGGATGCTCTCGATTGTGCATCTGTAGAAGTTTGTGAGTGCTTTTGGTGACAAGCCGAATTTCTTCAGCCTCCTGAGGTTGAAGAGGCGCTGCTGCGCTTCTTCACGCGCTGTCAGTGTGAGTGGACCAATTCAGTTTGTCTGTGATGTGTATGCCGAGGAACTTAAAACTTGCTACCCTCTCCACTACTGTTCCATCGATGTGGATAGGGGGTGTTCCCTCTGCTGTTTCCTGAAGTCCACAATCATCTCCTTAGTTTTGTTGACGTTGAGTGTGAGGTTATTTTCCTGACACCACACTCCGAGGGCCCTCACCTCCTCCCTGTAGGCCGCTCGTCGTTGTTGGTAATCAAGCCTACCACTGTTGTGTCGTCCGCAAACTTGATGATTGAGTTGGAGGCGTGCGTGGCCACGCAGTCGTGGGTGAACAGGGAGTACAGGAGAGGGCTCAGAACGCACCTTGCAGTGGGGCCCCCCGTGTTGAGGATCAGCGGGGAGGAGATGTTGTTGCCTACCCTCACCACCTTCAGGAAGTCCAGTACCCAGTTGCACAGGGCGGGGTCGAGACCCAGGGTCTCGAGCTTGATGACGAGCTTGGAGGGTACTATGGTGTTGAATGCCGAGCTGTAGTCGATGAACAGCATTCTCACATAGGTATTCCTCTTGTCCAGGTGGGTTAGGGCAGTGTGCAGTGTGGTTGAGATTGCATCGTCTGTGGACCTATTTGGGCGGTAAGCAAATTGGAGTGGGTCTAGGGTGTCAGGTAGGGTGGAGGTGATATGGTCCTTGACTAGTCTCTCAAAGCACTTCATGATGACGGAAGTGAGTGCTACGGGCGGTAGTCGTTTAGCTCAGTTACCTTAGCTTTCTTGGGAACAGGAACAATGGTGGCCCTCTTGAAGCATGTGGGAACAGCAGACTGGTATAGGGATTGATTGAATATGTCCGTAAACACACCAGCCAGCTGGTCTGCGCATGCTCTGAGGGCGCGGCTGGGGATGCCGTCTGGGCCTGCAGCCTTGCGAGGGTTAACACGTTTAAATGTCTTACTCACCTCGGCTGCAGTGAAGGAGAGACCGCATGTTTTCGTTGCAGGCCGTGTCAGTGGCACTGTATTGTCCTCAAAGCGGGCAAAAAAGTGATTTAGTCTGCCTGGGAGCAAGACATCCTGGTCCGTGACTGGGCTAGGTTTCTTCTTGTAGTCCGTGATTGACTGTAGACCCTGCCACATGCCTCTTGTGTCTGAGCCATTGAGTCAGTGCCTGACCTCACTAATGCTCATAGCTGAATGGAAGCAAGTCCCTTCAGCAACATTCCAACATGTAGTGGAAAGCCTTACCAGAAGAGTAGAGGCTGTTATAGCAGCAAAGGGGGACCAACTCTATATTAAAATGGCCATGATTTTCAAATGAGATGTTCAACAAGCAGGTGTTCACAAACATTTGCTCATGTAGTGTATATCTAACTTAAGCTAATGGTGATCCACAATAAATACAAATTCTGATAACATGAAATGTGGCAATATACAAGCCAAGGGTTGCATTAATGCAGAATTCCACAAAATAATTAATTACAAAACGCTCAAGAAATATCTTGCTGCATTGTCAATGCAGATCTAAAATGCTTCTTATTGTAATTTCTGCTTGGCATCAGACCAATTTTCTGCTCAGTTGCACTTCTACACTCAGATGAGAATTCATTTTTAAGTAGATAGCACTGACTGATGTGTAGCTACGTTTCTCAGGTAAAACACCAGTTTAACTTCAAGCAAAACATTGTGAAATGTAGCTGGCTGCATTCCTTCGATGATCAACAGAAATAAAAAGACCAGCCAAATAGCGTTGCACTTCTGTTGTCATCTGATGAAAATGAAGCTATTTTCTGCCGAATGTGGTGCACTAATGCATTTTCTGTGAAGGAATACGGTCGGTGCATGTAAGCTGTCCGACCAAAAAAATAAAAATATTGATGACCAAAAGTCATCTGTTTTTCAACCAATTGATTGGCCAACATTTTTCAAACACATTTCTCTATATGTAGACACCCTACGTGTTTAAATAAAATCCACTATATGGGCTGAGCTTGTCTGATGCTTTAAGCGCACTGTTAGATTAAATATTTAAGACAAATAACTAGAGGGAGTGAGATTTTTGGTTGGTGGTGTGACTGTGCTTTGCTGGTAACACTGTCAGTGATTTATTTAGAATTCAAGGCACCCTTAATCAGCATGGCTACCACAGCATTCTACAGTGGTATGCCATCCCAACTGGTTTGCGCTTAGTGAGACTATCATTTGTTTTTCAACAGGACAATGACCCAACACACATCCAGGCTGGTAAGGGCTATTTGACCAAGGAGAGTGATGGAGTGCTGCATTGATGACCTGGCCTCCAATAATCCACCGACCTCAACCCAATTGACATGGTTTGGGATGAGTTGGACCGCAGAGTGAAGGAAAAACAGACAAGCGCTTAGCATTTGTGGGAACTCCTTCCAAGACTGTTGTAAAAGCATTCCTCATGAAGCTGCTTGAGAGAATGCCAAGAGTGTGCAAAGCTGCCATCAAGGCAAAGGGTGGCTACTTTCAATCATCTCTTTTTTGTTACTACATGATTCAATATATGTTATTTCATAGTTTAGATGTCTTCACTATTATTCTACAATGTAGAAAATAGCAAAAAATAAATAAAAACCCTTGAATGAGTAGGTGTCCAAACTTTGGACTGGAACTGTATATAGATGACTTAAAGTCAGGCACATTTAACAGTTAGGCTATTGATTAGACCTAATTAAGTTGGGGTTTATCACTCTCCTCACTTTTCTTAGACAATTAAGGAAAGGGCTGTTTTCCTGTCTCCTAATTCTACTGCAGCCTCCTCCACATTGTTCTCAACACGAAAATACTGGTTAACTTCGCTATTATGCACATAGCAACATGAAAAAGGCACCAATTCAACAGCGCACTGGCGTTTCAGAACCATGGACAGCGACCGCTCTAAAGGCAGGAGAAAGCACGATATAAAATTATATTTTTATTAGTTGCACCATTGTTCTAACATAATATAAACATATACAATTTCAGTAGCACAAAAGTGACATCCCCACAGCCTCCGCAATGGATTAGTCTACTCAGACAGGTGCGAATCAGACAGGTATCGTGTGCACCGTGATTTTTTTTGTGACTGCTCAACTAGTGAAATCTAGGTTCGACCAACAGCCTATCGACTGCACAATTGACCAGTCGGTAAAAAAAAGTTAGGGGTCAGTCCTAGTTGCAGGTCCCTGATCGGACAAAAAAAAAAGTCACAATGTAAAAATTCAGGTCAAAAAGGTTTAAAAATGCAGATTTGATGGTCTGCGCTTTGAAAATGCTGATTTCTTAACTCTAAAATTGACCCATGTACATCGTGACATATTTCATTATGCCTTACGTCATCTTCATGGAGTCTTGTCCCACTACTGAACGGACAAGTGTTTGTAATGCAAGATGGAAGGAGAGCCGGTCTCTCGTCAGAGATGGCATGTATTTTGGGAGATTAGAAAATGTGAATTTCTCATTCATGTCAAATACAGTTTCAGGTGATTATAAAAAGGTTGTTTAATTACTTTTTCCTCAACTTGTTTCTCAAACTTTATAGCAAGTCAACCTAGCTTGCACTGCAGAGCAGCTAGCTAGCAAGCTAAAAGAGATGCTAGGTTGAAGATATCATTGTAGCTAGAGAGCAATTGGGGGAGAAGGGTCTTGGTCAGGGAGGTGACCAAGAACCCGATGGTCACTCTGACAGAGCTCCAGAGTTCCTCTGTGGAGATGGGAGAACCTTCCAGAAGAACAACCATCTCTGGAGCCCTCCACCCATCAGGCCTTTATGGTAGAGTGGCGAGGCGGAAGCCACTCCTCAGTAAAAGGCACATGACAGCTCACTTGGGGTTTGCCAAAAGACCCCCAAAGGACTCTCAGACCATGAGAAACAACACTCTCTGGTCTGATGAAACCAAGATTGAACTATTTGGCCTTAATGGCAAGTGTCACGTCTGGGGAAAAAACATGGTGGTGGCAACATCATGCGGTGGGTATATTTTTCAGCGGCAGGGAGACTAGTCTGGACCGAGGGAAAGATGAACGGAGCAAAGTACAGAGAGACCCTTGCTGAAAACCTGCTCCAGAGTTCAGGATCTCAGACTTGTGCGAAGGTTCACCTTCCAACAGGACAATGAACCTAAGCACACAGCCAAGACAACGCAGGAGGGGATTCGGGACAAGTCTCTGAAAGTCCTTGAGTGGCCCAGCCAGAGCCCGGACTTGAACCCTTTGGAGAACATCTTTGGAGAAACCTGAAGATAGCTGTGCAGCGACGGTCCCCATCCAACCTGACAGAACTTGAGAAGATCTGCAGAGAAGAATGGGAGAAACTCCCCAAATACAGGGTGTACCAAGCTTGTAGTGTCATGCCCAAGTAGACTCGAGGCTGTAATCGCTGCCAAAGGTGATCAACAAAGTAAAAGGTCTGAATACTTAGGTTAAAAAAAACTATTTTTCGCTTTGTCATTATGGGGTATTGTGTGTTGATTGAGGGGAAAAATTATAATACATTTTTGAATAAGGCTGTAAAGTAACAAAATGTGGAAAAAGTCAAAGGGTCTGAATACTTTCCGAATGGAAAGGGAGCTGGCTGCCACATAATTTCAAACAGACCCTCCCCCATGTGAACACACACACTTAAAGTTCCCACACCCCCTGCACTTTATAAAACCACTTCACAGCTGCAATGTTGTTATTCAACACTGATATAAAAACCTGCCAATTGTACTGCATACAGAGAGAAACGGTACCAAAATGATTTATACCTCAACCAAGGAGATTGAGCTATTGTTTCACTATAGCTAATAAAATCAGTTTATATTTTTAACATAAATACAACAGGTGTAGTACAAATGCTTGCCTACGAGCCCTTCCCAGCGACGCGGTTTAAAAATAATTTAAATAAAATAGTGGCACGAGGAATACAATTAAATGCACAAGAATGGATATGTATACAGGGAGTACCAGTACCAGATCAATGTGCAGAGGTAAAGTATTAGAGACAGATATGAAGGCAAGGTAAAGTGACTAGGCATCAGGATAGATAAGTCTAAATAAAGAACAGAGTAGCAGCAGCAAATGAAAGTGCGTGTGTGTAATGTGTGCATTTGTGTTGTCGGTATGAGTGTGTGGGTGTATGTAGTGTATTTGAATGCGTGCGGGTTTTGTGTGGGAGTGTCAATGTAGTGTGTGTGAGTGTGTATACATAGTCTAGTGAGTGTCCATAAAGGCAGTGCAAGATGGAGAGTCAGTACAGATAGTTTGGGTACCATTAATTGACTATTTAGCAGTCTTATGGCTTGGGGGTAGAAGCTGTCTCAAAGCCTGTTGGTCCATTTGCCGGATGGTAAAAGAGTGAACAATCTATGGTTTGGGTGACTGGAGTCTTTGGCAATTTTAGGCTAGGCCAAAGTCATGTATCTGAATGGCTCTGCCCCTGAGAGTCCATAGTATGTGGCCTGACAGCATTTAGTTGACTTTCTAGCTAGGCTATTCCATTCTATGGTGAACTGTAACAGAGTGAACGATGGTGGTGGGGCCTTACCTGTCCTCGTCCCAGTCCATTTGTATGGGTATTCCAAACAGGCTGTTCACAGAGGGGTTGTCAGCCTGATGCAGGCCCTCTGGGGTCTTCATCAGGTTTTTCTCAGCGATGGCGGGAGGCTGGGCCGTCGCGAGGTCCTCCACCTTCCTACTGCCCTCCTCCACCTGGTCAAACCCGGCAGCCAAGAGGTCCTGCACCCCCCCGCCATTGCAGGCCGTGGGGGCCTGTTGCCTGGGCAACAAGAAGGCGGTCAGGTTTGACATGGTGGCAGGGACTGCTGCAGCAGTGTTGGAGGCACTCTGCACAGTGGTGGGCATGCCGGCGATGCTGGTGGTCACGGCTACGACGGCGGTAGGCACGTTTTGGGCACTGGGGGGCATGGAGTGGAGCCCGAGGGGCTGAGGCATCCCTGTGGGGGCATACTGACACACAGGCTGCTGCAGAGTAGAGGCTCTGCCCAGCAGTATGGAGGCCCCAACACCTCCAATAACTGCACCCATCAAGCCTGGAGCTGGCTGATTAAGGGGTAAAGGGACTCCTCCCTCCGCTGCTGCCAACTCCCCTACCTGGCCCTGCATCGGCACCCCGGCGGCGGGAATCATGACCGGCGATGGGCCCTGACCCATAGGTTGTCCCATGGAGAGGCTGGTCATGGAAAGGGTCTGGCCAGCCGACACCACTGCCTCCATGACAGGTTGGTGGTGTTGGTAGTAGTCCGCCTGGTTCTGGGGCAGGCCTGGGGGTTGGTTGGATAGATGTTGTCCCAGTGGAAGATGCTGTAGAATGGGTTGCTGCTGCTGGAGAGGGTAAGCCAGCGGCTGGGTCTGGGCTGCCGGGGGCACGCTATGAGATTTCTGTATGTGGATGCCAGTTTGAGGCAGACCGTTGAACCCCACAAGGAGGTTCTGGGGGGCAGCGGGTTGGATAGTGCCCGGCGCTGGCTGCAGAACTGAGACAGCCACGGGTTTGTTGGTGGGGAAAGCGTTGGCTGTGGCTGTTCCAGGCTGCCCCATGTTGTAGTTTTGGTGGTGGAGCTGCTGCTGTAGCAGTGTGTCCACTGGGTGAATGTGCGAGGCACTAAATGCAGCAGCATCCACTAGAGTGTCTAGGCCCTGGCCTGAGAGAGTCGCCGGTGCGACCACCGAACCACCTGTCAACCCCAGCCCGCTGTCCCTGTCGGCGCTGGGGTCCAACGCATTGGCATGCCTAATGTTATCCGCAGTCCTGTTAACCACTGTGTTACCCTCCGAGTCTTTCTCATAGAACTCTGTGCAAGTCCATCGGCCCCTTCTGAAGGGCTCTCCAGTACCATGATCAAGTTTGATGACCCTGAAGCGTGAACTGCAACTTGTTGTCGACGTCGTAGAAGTAGGGGTTGAACTAGTTACTACTGGCTGAGATGTGCTCACTGACACGTTGGTAGCCACCCCACTGGTCACTGGGGCAGGCTGTTGCACGAGCCTGGACTGAGAGATAGTAGGGAGGCCGCTTGAGGAACCAGTTCCCAGAGAGCCTGCCACTCCCACCTTTTGAATAGCAAAACCCTCATTTGGGGGACCCGACATTGCAGGTAGCTGCCCAACTTGAGGTATAACGCCAGGTGCCTCTTGCTCCCCTACATTGTTTAGGGTTTCCTCAGATGAACTTCGATCACATACCTCCGGCTCGTAGTCAGCCCGGGACATGTCGAATATTTCCGAAGACACGTCTTCAGTCCGTGATTCATCTGGGTCGTCCAGGCTCTCTGTGTCATCCGTGGCACTGCTGGCCGCCACCTGAGCCTGTGTCACACTTGTGATCTGAAAACAGCTCTTCTTTTTAGCCGGCATTTTAGACATTTTGAGAGCCTGAGTTTACAACTCCAGTCTAAATATCATGCGTCAAACGTGAGTGGGCTAGTATCAGCTGACAAATGGCTATCTGAAACAGCGTATTCGCATCGATTTCAGTTATTCTATTATCAAGACGAGTATGTCATCCTACCTCCTCTCCTGTTGCATTTTACGAGTTCATAACATTGAAGACCGACCCGGTCTCAATTCAAGCAATGCGGCGTTTGCCAATAGAATTAGCTAGCAATTAAATAACTGATCCAAAGCTTTGATCCGTCAGAACCGGCCTGCCCAGTAAGTAATGTCCCGACTCCGTAGTTGTCAGATGGCCGCTGTCGCAGAGAGAGCTCCCCAGCTGCAGGAGCTACTTTAGTCTGAGGCGGGCCCGTACCCCTCCACTCCACTCAAAGTGCTAACGCTAGCTTGCTAGCTGCAACACTCCTCTACGTTGGGACAAGTACGTAAGACATCATGCGGATCAAGTCTACCCTCCCCTCTTGACTTGCGAATTAAAATTATTCAATACTAACACTTGTTTAAAAGGTAATTGAATCACATTTCCAAGAATACACTGTCACTATTTCCCACTTCATGGAACTGACATTCCAAACAGCGCCTACCTTACTCTTGTCAAGAAGATGGCTAGCCAGTTATATCAGAGAGGAAGAGGCAACGCGAGAGGGTTTACTCCGCCCAAAATCTGTCCACGAAAATAAGACAACCAATGAGAAATTGTTGTAAGGAAGTCAATGACAAGTGTCGAATTTGGTCAATTGTTTGATTGTCACGAACGAACTGATATAAGTAGACGCACATGAGATTTCAGCAACTTAGAAAAAACAACTTTATATTGGAGTTGTGACTGTTGTTCACACGCGTATTTGCCCTCTTATTAGCTAGAATGGTCCCACAAGATATCTCTCTTTTCGCCTGGCTTCCATCTTCATGGACATGTATTTCCATTGTTAGAGCAGTCACTCGACTTTCTTGTCAATATAATATAAAATATTTGGTTACGTACAATTGCACTGCATCGTGGGAAGCGGGAACGCAACCATATTTAGGTACATAATGATTGAGAATTTAATTTTTCTCTCTCGATATATATATATATTTTACTACACTTTTAGACTATTTGTCTTGTTTATTTTTCGACCACTTTTATTATTTGAAAGGGAGACTGCACCCCTTACTATCCGTTCCCCTCAAGGGATTGGTGAAGAACACTATTGAAGGGAGCAGGAACAATCAAAACTAAAACTCTGCCATGGACCCCTGGTGGTCTTTGTATCTTTGGACCCCTGGTGGCCAATGTATACAAATCTTAACGTATTCAGTCAGTTCAATGAACTATAGATGGCTGTGAATCCCTCGAAAATAGACTATATATACAAAAGTATGTGGACACCCCTTCAAATTAGTGGATTCGGCTATTTCAGCCACACCGTTGCGGACAGGTGTATAAAATCGAGAAAACAGCCATGCAATCTCCATAGACAAACATTGGCAGTAGAATGGCCTTACTGAAGAGCTCAGTGACTTCCAACATGGCACCGTCATAGAATGCTACCTTTCCAACAAGTCAGTCCATCAAATCTCTGCCCTGCTAGAGCTGCCCCGGTCAACTGCAAGTGCACAAAAGCCTAAGATCACCATGCGCAATGCCAAATGTAGGCTGGAATGGTGTATAGCTAGCCGCCATTGGAATCTGGAGCAAAGGAAAATCGTTCTCTGGTGTGATGAATCACGCTTTACCATCTGGCAGTCCGACGGACTAATATGGGTTTGGCGGATGCCAGGAGAACACTATCTGCCCGAATGCATTGTGCCAAGTGGGAAGTTTAGTGGAGGAGGAATAATGGTAAAACATTACATATCAAAGGGAATATGTGGTTTAGAATATGTATATGATGGACTTAGCAGTTTAGTTATATACACAAATCCAATTTACATCCATATAGCACAAAGGGAATGTTCTTTACAAATTTCCTAGAAACTTGTCATGTTTTGTATACTTGGGCATTTTAAAGGTAAAACTTTGCATACATTTTACATAAACTCAGCCAAAAAAGAAAAGTCCCTTTTTCAGGACCTTGTCTTTCAAAATCATTCGTAAAAATCCAAATAACTTCACAGATCTTCATTGTAAAGGGTTTAAACACTGTTTCTCATGCTTGTTCAATGAACCATAAACAATTAATGAACATGCACCTGTGGAACGGTCGTTAAGACACGAACAGCTTACAGACGGTAGGCAATTAAGGTCATAGTTATGAAAACTTAGGACAGTAAAGAGGCCTTTCTACTAACTCTGAAAAACACCAAAAGAAAGATGCCCAGGGTCCCCGCTCATCTGCGTGAACGTGCCTTAGGCATGATGCAAGGAGGCATGAGGACTGCAGATGTGTCCAGGGAAATATATTGCAATGTCCGTACTGTGAGACGCCTAAGACAGCGCTACAGGGAGACAGGACGGACAGCTGATCGTCCTTGCAGTGGCACACCACATGTAACAACACCTGCACAGGATCTGTACATCCGAACATAACACCTGCGTGACAGGTACAGGATGGCAACAACAACTGCCCGAGTTACACCAGGAATGCACAATCCCTCCATCAGTGCTCAGACTGTCCACAATAGGCTGAGAGAGGCTGGACCGAGGGCTTGTAGGCCTGTTGTAAGGCAGGTCCTCGCCAGACATCACCGGCAACAACGTCGCCTATGGGCACAAACCCACCGTTGCTGGACCAGACAGGACTGGCAAAAAGTGCTCTTCACTGACGAGTAGCGGTTGTCTCACCAGGGGTGATGGTCGGATTCACGTTTATCGTCGAAGGAATGAGCATTGCACCGAGGCCTGTACTCTGGAGCAGGATCGATTTGGAGGTGGAGGGTTTGTTGTCATTGCAAGCAATCTCAACGCTGTGCGTTACAGAGAAGACATCCTCCTCCCTCATGTGGTACACTTCCTGCAGGCTCATCCTGACATGACCCTCCAGCATGACAGCATGACCCTCCAGCATGACACCAGCCATACTGCTCGTTCTGTGCGTGATTCCCTGCAAGACAGGAATGTTAATGTTCTGCCATGGCCAGCGAAGAGCCCTGATCTCAATCCCATTGAGCACGTCTGGGACCTGTTGGATCGGAGTGTGAGGGCTAGGGCCATTCTCCCCAGAAATGCCCGGGAACTTGCAGGTAGGTGTGTAGTGTGTTGTATTGAATTTGCCCCAAACATAGCACTTTCTATTCAGGACAAAAATAGAATTGCTTTGCCACATTTTCTTGCAGTATTACTTTAGTGCCTTGTTGCAAACAGGATGCATGTTTTGGAATACTTTTATTCTGTACAGGTGTCCTTCTTTTCCCTCTGTCAATTAGGTTAGTATTGTGGAGTAGCTACAATGTTGTTGATCCATCCACAGTTTTCTCCTATCACAGCCATTAAACTCTATAACTGTTATAAAGTAACCATTGGCCTCATGGTGAAATCCCTGAGCAGTTTCCTTCCTCTCCGCCAACTGAGTTAGGAAGGATGCCTGTATCTTTGTAGTGACTGGATGTATTGATACACCATCCAAAGTGTAATAAATACCATCACCTTGCTCAAAGGGATATTCATTGTCTGCTTTTTTATATTTTTTACCCATTTACCAATAGGTGCCCTTCTTTGCGAGGCATTGGAAAACCTCCCTGGTCTTTGTGGTTGAATGTGTGTTTGACATTCACTGCTCGACAGAGGTACCTTACAGATAATTGTATGGCTGGGGTACAGGGACGGGGTAGTCAAAAATCATGTTAAACACTATTATTGCACACAGTAAGTCCATGCAAGTTATTATGTGACTTTATAATCACATTTCTACCCCTGAATGTAGGCTTGCTATAACAAAGGGGTTAAATACTTATTGACTCAAGAAATTTCAGCTTTACATTTTTTTTACAATTTGTAAAAATGTCTAAAAACATAATTCCACTTTCACATTATGGGTTATTGTGACTAGGTCAGTGGGGGAAAAATCTCAATTTAATCTATTTTAAATTCAAGCTGTAAAGGTTAAGGGGTGTGAATACTTTCTGAAGGCACTGTAACATTACACATATTACTTTGATTATAACTCATCTGTCAAACAGTCTTTTTCTTTGTCATGTAATTTCTTTGTTTGCTGTTCCTTTCCATACGGAAGTGCATAGAATTCGGAATTACAATAAGTCATTTAAAAGTATCTCAATGCTGCAGTGTTTGAACTGATGCATTCTGGGATTTTATTTATTTATTTATTTCTGACATGAAAAAACATTACGATAATTATTAATTACTATAAACAACCCACAACATGGGTTGACCAAATACTTATTTCCCACCATAATTTGCAAATAAATTCATAACAAATCCTACAATGTGTTTTTATGGATTTTTTTTCTCCATTTTGTCTGTCATAGTTGAAGTGTACCTATGATGAAAATTACAGGCCTCTCTCATCTTTTTAAGTGGGAGAACTTGCACAATTGGTGGCTGACTAAATACTTTTTTTGCCCCACTGTATATGTTCATTTGGTCATACCAGTGTGACATGTAATAATTGTTAATAATCTGATGAACAGTGTGGGAAGGCCTTGAGAAACCATATCTTTCAATGATGCAACTTGAAATAAGTGACATTTAAATGTGCCCCTAGCTTCCCTATGTGGAAGCTAGGGGAATTGCAACAGCACTAGGATGCATTCAAAACAAATCTCCCCCTCCCCACATCCTATTTCCATATAACATTTGGAGACTCGCTGAGCCTTTTACCTTCGGTTTAGGTCCACCAGCTTCAAACAGCTGTAAAAAAATATTTTTTTGTTATTAAAAATATATTTCATAGCGATTTAGATTGTACAATGATTCTCTACACTATTCAGTGATTGTTTTCTCACATAAAGCGTGTAGAATTTAAGCAACCAGGAAATTACAATATCTACATTGGCCACTTGACCCCATTTACATGAAATAACACAGCCACAAAGTCAAAACATAATAATATTATGGCGCTGGAGGGAATAGCAGACGTTTTATGGGTTGCTGACCAATTGTGCTATTTTGTGTTTTTTTGCGCTATTTTTAACTGTTCTTGTACATAATGTCTCCTCCATCATTCCTATAACTGAAAATAACTTCTGGACATCAGAACAGTGATCACTAATCTCAATTTGGATGAGGATTCTACTTCAATGAGTCTGAGTCGATTGACATTCTGCTCATCCAGGACCAGGACCAAATCCGCAACACTTGAAGAAGAAAGAAGCAGCGTTATAGAGGGTGCAGAATAACTGACGAAACTAAGTCGGCAAGTTGATAACGCACATCTACCACCCTTGGTTCTATTGGCGAATGTGCAATCACTCGAGAATAAAATGGACGAGCTCCATTCATGACTATCCTATCAACTAGATCTGAAGAACTGTAATATCCTATGTTTCTCTGAGCCATGGCTGAACAAGGACATGGAAAATATAAATCTAGCTTTTTTCCTATACATTGGCAGGACAGCATGGCAGCGTCAGGCAAAGTCAGGGGTGTGTTGTGTGTCTCTATGTTAACAACATCTGGTGCACAATCTCTAATATTAAGGATGTCTCTAGGTTCTGCTCACCTGAGTTACAATACCTCATGATAAACTGTAGACCACACTATTTACCAAGAGAGTTTTCATCTGTATTTTTCGTAGCTGTTTACTTACCACCACAAACTGGCACTAAAACCAAACTCAATGAGCTGTGGAACAACAGGCAAAAAACTCTAAATCACCTTTATTCCATAGACAGAGACGCATACAAAGCTCTCCCTTGCCCTCCATTTAGCAAATTTGACCATAACTCTATCCTCCTGATTCCTGGTTACAAGAAAAACTTGGAAGTACCCAGTACCAGCTCAATATGGAAGTGGTTCGATGCAAGCACAGACTGGAATATATTCCGTGATTCTTCCAATGGCATTGAGGAGTTTACCACACCAGTCACCGGCTTCATTAATAAGTGCATCGACAAATTCATCCCCACAGTTACCGTACATACATATCCCAACCAGAAGGAAAATCTGCACTAAAAACTGGAGCTGCAGCATTCAAGGATCAGGACACTAATCCGGACGCTTATAAGAACTCCCGCTATGCCCTCCGACGAGCCATCAAACAGGCAAAGCGTCAATACAGAACTAAGATCAAATCCTACTACACCGGCTCTGATACTCATCAGATGTGGCAGGTCTTGCAAACGATCACGGAATACAAAGGGAAAACCAGCCATGAACTGCCCATTGACGCAAGCCTACCAGACGAGCCAAATGCGTACTATGGTTGCTTCGAGGCAAGCAATGCTGAACCATGCATGAGAGCACCAGCTGTTCTGGATGACTGTGTGATCACGATCTCCACAGCCGATGTGAGTAACACCTTTAAACAGATTAACATTCACAAGGCCGCAGGGCCAGACAGATTGCCTGGACGCGTACTTGGAGCATGCGCTGACCAGTCTTCACTGACATGTTCAACCATGTTCAACCACCATAGTTCCTGTGCCCAAGAACGCTAAGGTAACCTGTCTAAATTACTATCGCCACGTACTGTAGCACTCACATCTGAAGCCATGAAATGCTTTGAAAGGCTTGTCATGGCTCACATCAACACCATCTTCCCAGACACCCTGGACCCACTCCAATTAGCAAACCACCCAAACAGATCCACAGATGATGCAATCTCTATTACACTCCACACTGCCCTTTCCCACCTGGACAAAAGGAATACCTATGTGAGAATGATGTTCATTGACTAAAGCTCAGCGTTCAACACCATAGTGCCCTCCAAGCGCATCAATAATCTAAGCACCCAGGGACTGAACACCTCCCTCTGCAACTGGATCGTGGACTTCCTGACGGGCCGCCCCTAGGTGGTGAGGGTAGGCAACAACACATCCTCCACGCTTACTTTCAACACAGGGGCGTGTGGTGTTTGCTTAGTCCCCCCTCAGTGGTGTGTGCTTAGTCCCCTCCAGTAATCCCTGTTCACTCAGGACTGTGTGGACGTGCACGACTCCAACAACGGTGGTAGGCCTGATCACCAATGAGACAGCCTATAGGGAGAAGTTCAGAGACCTAAAAGTGTGGTGCCAGGAGAACAACCTCTCCCTCAACGTCAGCAAGACAAAGGAGCTGATTGTGGATTTCACAATCAGCTTCACATCAACAGGGCTGTACAGGAGCAGGTTGAGAGCTTCGAGTTCCACGGTATCCACATCACTAAGGACTACAGTGCCTTCAAAAAGTATTCACACCCCTTAACTTTTCCACATTTTGTTGTGTTACAGCCTCAATTTAAAAATTGAGTAGTGGAATTTCGTTTGTAGAAAATTCATAAAAATTTTAAGCTGAAATGTCTGGGCCTCCCAAGTGGCGCAGCGGTCAAAGGCTAGAGGCGTCACTACAGAGCCGGCGCACAATTGGCAGGTTAGGGGAGGGTTTAGTCGGGGTGCTTTACTTGGATCATCACGCTCTAGCGTCTCCTTGTGGCGGCCTGGCGCTTGTAGGCTGACCTCAGTCGTCAGTTGAACGGTGTTTCCTCTGACACATTGGTGTTGGCTGGCTTCCGGGTTAAGTGGGCAGGTGTTAAGGAGGACGCATGACATGACCTTCGTCTCCCGAGCTCGTTGGGGAGTTGCAGCGATGAGACAAGATCGAAATTGGGGAGAAAAAGTGGGTAAAATGTATATTAAAATGTTTAAAAATACTGAAATGTCAATAAGTTGGGTAAAATATATATATTTTTAAAAATTTATACTGAAAAGTCAATACGTTTTCAACCCCTTTGTCATGGCAAGCCTAAATAAATTCAGGAATAAAAATGTGCTTAACAAATCACATAATAAGTTGCATGGACTCATTCTGTGTTCAATAATAGTGGTTAACATTTTTTTTTTATGACTACCCATATCTGTACCCCACACATACAATTGTCTATTTCAAGCATAGATTCAACCATAAAGACCAGAGAGGTTTTTCAATGCCTTGCAAAGAAGGACACAAATTGGTAAAATAAAATGTTGATGCTGAATATCCCTTTGAGCATGGTGTTAATTAGACTTTGGATGGTTTATCAATACACCCAGTCACTACAAAGATACAGGCGTCCTTCTTAACTCAGTTGCAGCAGAGGAACGAAACTGTTCAGATATTTCACCATGAGGCCAATGGTGATTTCAAAACAGTTACAGCGTTGAATGGTTGTGAAATGAGAAAACTGAGGATGGATCAACAACATTGTAGTTACTCTTCAATACTCACCTAAATGACAGAGTGAAAGGAAGGAAGCATGTACAGAATACAAATACTCCAAAACATTTATCCTATTTGCAACAAGGCACTTAAGTAATACTGCAAAAAATGTATATAAATGTTTGGGGCGTTATGTTTGGGGCACATCCGACACAACACATCACTGAGTACCACTCATATTTTCAAGCATGTTTATGACTGTATAATGTTATGGGTATGCTTATCATCAGCAAGGACTAGGGAGTTGTTTATATATAAAAAGAAACAGAATACACCAAAGCACAGTGGTGCATTTGAAATTAGAAAATGCTCCGTTATTAAAATAAATAAATGTTTTGTTCCATGTAATCCAACAATGTGTACACCACCATCTTGTCTACTTCAAATCTTCTCTCATTGATCGAGACAGGCATTTCATCATAACATGGGGCACTATGGGGTAGACCCACCTGTCTTAATCAATGAGAGAAGAAATAGACAATAGACAAGATGGCGGCGTACACATTGTTGGATTACTTCATGGAGCAAAAAAAATACATCTTAATAACAGATCAATTTATAAATTCAAACGCACCACCTGAAACTGGACACAGACATTTTAGAAAACACATGTTTGGCAGAATCGAGAACGAAGATAGTATCGCCAAGGTAAGGTGGGTCAAAAAGGTTCTGTAACTAACCTCTAACTCCCACTAATGGATACCAAACATATTTGGTTAAAATATCTGGTTCAACAATCAAAAGCTAAAGTTCCTCATGACATGTGTACACACCTCTCTATAGATCTTACAGGTGTGCCATCCGATTGTGACACAATGTAGCAAAAAGCAACTGTGCAATGGACCATATAGGCAGGGTCGGTTCCAGGCATAAGCGTTTGCTTGGTCATGGATCCCTCTGACATTTTCATTGCGCACACCTGTCCCCTATTCCCACTGATTACTATTTGTATATACAGTTGAAGTCGGACGTTTACATACACCTTAGCCAAATGCATTTAAACTCAGTTTTTCACAATTCCTGACATTTAATCCTCGTAAACATTCCCTGCCTTAGGTAAGATAGGATCACCACTTTATTTAAAAAACATGAAATGTCAGAATAATAGTAGAGAGAATGACTTATTTCAGCTTTTATTTATTTCATCACATTCCTAGTGGGTCAGAAGTTTATATACACTAAATTAGAATTTGGTAGCATTTCCTTTCAATTGTTTAACTTGGGTCAAATGTTTTGGGAAGCCTTCCACAAGCTTACCACAATAAGTTCTGTGAATTTTGGCCCGTTCCTCCTGACAGAGCTGGTGTAACTGAGTCAGGTTTGTAGGTCTCGTACTGTGGGTTAATCATTGTGCGAGTGTATTATTTATTTGAGGTACTCCTCGCTGTTTTGATTTGGGTTTCTACCCTGCGTTTTGTTACGTGTTTGTTTGGTCTTCATCCCCATGCCTTTACACGGCACGCCGTAATTTGGGCTTAATAAAAAACCTTATTACGCATTCCTGTGCCTGTCTCCCGAATAATTCATACCAATGTGACATGCTTAAACAGCGAAATTGGAAATCAGCCTTATTTTTGAAAGTAGTCACCCTTTGCCTTTGATGACAGCTTTGCACACTCTTGGCATTCTCTCAACCAGCTTCATGAGGTAGTCATCTGGAATGCATTTCAATTAACAGGTGTGCCTTGTTAAAAGTTCATTTGTGGAACTTCTTTACTTCTTAATGTGTTTGAGTCAATCAGTTGTGTTGTAACAAGGTAGGGGTGGTATACAGAAGATAGCCCTATTTGGTAAAAGACCAAGTCCACATTAAGAACAGCTCAAATTAGCAAAGAGAAACGACAGCCCATAACTACTTTAAGACATAAAGGTCAGTCGATCCAGAACATTTCAAGAACTTTGAAAGTTTCTTCAAGTGCAATTGCAAAAACCATCAAGCAATATAATGAAACTGGCTCTCATGAGGACCACCATAGAAAAGGAAGACCCAGAGTTACCTCTGTTGGAGAGGATAAGTTCATTAGAGTGAACTGCACCTCAGAAATTGCAGCCCAAACAAATGCTTCACAGAGTTCAAGTCACAAACACATCTCAACATCAACTGTTCAGATGACACTGTGAATCAGGCCTTCATGGTTGAATTGCTGCAAAGAAACCACTACTAAAGGACACCAATAATAAAAAGAGACTTGCTTGGGCCAAGAAACACAAGCAATGGACATTAGACTGTTGGAAATCTGCCCTTTGGTCTGATGAGTTAAAATGAGATTTTAGGTTCCAACCGCCATGTTTTAGTGAAACGCAGAGTAGGTGATCTGCGCATGCGTGGCTCCCACCATGAAGCATGGAGGAGGAGGTGTGATGGTGCTTTTCTGGTGACACTGTCAGTGATTTATTCAGGTAAGACCCAGAACTTAAATGTAACAATGGTTTAATAATCCAACAGGGGCAGGCACTAGACAGGTCAAATCAGGCAGGGGTCAGTAAACCAGAGGTGGGGGAATGGTACTGGATGGCAGACAGGCTCAGAGTAGGCAGAGGTCATTAATCCAGATGTGGGGCAAAGGTGCAGGCAGGCTCAGGGGCAGGTAGGCAGGTTCAGAGTCAGAACAGGCAAGAGTAAAAAAAAGAGAGACTGGGAAAAGCAGGTGCTGAGACAAAAAAATCTGGTTGACATGACAAACTGGCAAGAGACAATCAGAGAACACAGGTATAAATACACAGGGAATAATGGGGAAGATGGGCGACACCTGGAGGAGGGTAGAGACAATCACAAAGACAGGTGAAACAGATCAGGGTGTGACAAGTAGTTAGTCTAGCCAGCCATCTAAACTTGTATTAATCATGGGCATGGACAAATCCCGACCCTGGATGCAGGGTCCCTTACCTCCAGGGTGCCAACATTGGCTGTATTAGTCATTTTCACTCAGATATCATATTAAATCAAATCAAATGTTACTTGTCACATGCGCCGGATACAACACGTGTAGAGCCTACAGTGAAACGTTTACTTTCAAGCCCTTAACCAACAATGCAGTTTTAAGAAAAAGTATATAGTTTTGTCTACAGTTTTTAATGGGAGGATTTTAAAAAATGTAACCAGGCAAGTCAGTTCAGAACAAATTCTTATTTACAATGACGGCCTTACCGGACGACGCTGGGCCAATTGTGCGCCACCCTATGGGACTCCCAATCACGGCTGCATGTGATACAGTCTGGATTCGAACCAGGGACTGTAGTGACATGCAATGCCTTAGACAGCTGCACCACTCGGGAGATACTCTACCTCAGGCAAGCAAAACCTAGAGACTTCCTTAGATATCATGCACCAGCTGTTGTTGTTTACAAATATACATAGACCCCCACCCTTTGTCTTACCAGAGGATGCTGTTCGATTCTGCCGATACAGTGTATAACCCACCTGCTGTATGTTATTCATGTCTTCGTTCAGCCATGACTCAGTGAAACATAAGATATTACAGTTTTTAATGTCCCGTTGGTAGGATATAAGTGCTTTTAGTTCATCCAAATTATTGTCCAGCGATTGCACATTGGCCAATAGGACCGATGGCAAAGGCAGATTAGCCACTCGTCAGCGGATCCTCACAAGGCACCCTGATCTCCATCTATGATACCTCTTCTGTCTCTTTCTCCTTTCTCCTCCTTAAGTCATTCCAAAATGGGTATGATTGCAGGAAATGAGCTGTAACTCAAATTGTTATCTCCTCTCCATGGTAAAATGTATACAATTGCAGAAAACTTGCTTTAAAATTGCAACATTTCTATATGCCCCATGGCAAAATTTGTAGAATTGCAGGAAATTAAAAACATATTTTTACGAGCCCCCAAAAGGCTAGATACAGAGGTCCTCAAATCATGAAAGATGTTGCTTTACTGCAGCAATGTTCTACAGACACTCACCCCGTCTATTCATTCCTCAATTTATCTCACAATATAGTTTCGAGAAGAATATTACACAAATCACATAAGTACTATAATCCAAAGCGTTGCAAAACCGTGAGGACATGTTTTAAAATTATTTTGGCCCTTTATATAGTGCCAGTGAGCACATTGTGCGGAGGGATCTGATACTGACTACGCTCAGGCGCTGCATGATTACATTGGCTTTCTTTCCTGCCCGAGCCAAGACGTGTGTTAACGTTGAAGTGGGGGTAGCTATAGTTGGAGACACTAAATTGACCCGTAAGCAGTGCAACATTGGCTGTAAAGGTCTTGTCCTAGAAACGACATCTTTGAGTGAATAGGAAGCTGTATATTTTTAACAAATTCAAAAATGTCTTGGCAAAGCTACGTGGATAACCTGATGGCCGACGGCAGCTGTCAGGATTCCGCCATTGTTGGGTATACGGACGCCAAATACGTTTGGGCAGCACATGCCGGTGGTACTTTTAGCAACATAACGGTAAGAAATGAAAGGGAAACCAATTTTTATACATAAATAAACAGTGAATGCCACTAGTGGATATTTGTCTGAATCAGAATGAATGCTGCCTGGGATTATCACAACCTCGCCGGACCTAGCAAAGAATGAGCTTGCTACCTAATGTTGGCCAGTTAACTAGTACAGTAGCTAGCTACCGTTAGCTAGCTTCACCGCCTATCCCCTTTTGGCCAGCAAAGTCGATAAGTCAGCAAGCTAGTTTGCTATTGCTAACGTCAAATTGGTACACTGATTTGTTGGCCAATAATATTGAACTGATGTGAATATAACCAGGGAACTACTCGAATGTCAATTATGCAATATTTGCTGGCTGCTATCAATGTTAGGTAGCGTTATGTACTAGCAGTCTGCTTGCCGACGTTAGCCAATGAATGAGTGTCGTTGTCTGAAGCTAGCTAACGTCAGAGCCATATATTCGACCCACTAACGTTACTAGGCTAGCTTAGCCAATAGCCAACTATCGTTAGTTGGCTAGGTAAGTAAATTAAGACTTGTCTTGCCAACGTTAGCTAACGTTAGTATACACGAATAAACAGTTGAGGCCGCTAGCTAACGTTAGTTGCTTACTACTAGTAGTAAAGTTATTTGGCTAATAGCCAAGTTTGCTACCTAATGTTTCGAATTGGAGACGCTAGCCAATATTTGTGCATACATTTCGACTTTTTATAATATCTAACTGTCTGGATAAGTAAATGTAATTGGTAGCTAGTTATTTTCTTAGTTAACTAGCTGAAAGAATGCTAAAACGTTTTGCTCAAATCAGGACCAAGATGGCTGCTCCCCATGTCATCCACAATGGGTAAACTTGCTAACTACCTAGATAAGTTTGCAACCAGTTATTGCATTTTGACATCAGATTAGCTAAATGCTGTACTACTTGAACATTATTCCTCAGGTGTAATCAAACCAACTGGTAATTCGTCATGTGTTAAAAACAGAGGCTCCCTATAGCAAGAAGGGGAGGACCATCAGTGAATTTCAAAGAGTAAAACATATAAAGTTAAAACTATACCAAATATATTCACATGTCACCAAATAATTAAAACACTGTTTTGCAATGAAGGTCTACAGTAGCCTCAACAGCGCTCTGTAGGGTAACACCATGGTGTAGCTGGAGGACAGCTAGCTTCTGTCCTCTGGGTACATTGACTTCAATACAAAACCTAGGAGGCTCATGGTTCTTACCCCTTCCATAGAAATACACAGTAATTATGACAACTTCCGTAGGACGTCCTCCAACCAGTCAGCGCTCTTGTAGCATGAACTGACATGTTGTCTACCCAATCAAAGGATCAGATAATGAATCTAGTACTGAAAGCATAAGCTACATGTAGCACTGCACAGTGCATTACATGTGGTGAGTGGTTGACTCCGAGAGAAAGATGATAGTTGAACAGTTTTGAACCAATTCATATCTTACATGAAGGAGAAGCAAGAGAGCAATATTTTGCTATGAAAGTGATCTGTATTTACATGTGATCAGGGGTGTAGTCATTCTGGTGGTGGGGGGGGGTCTTAAATGGTAGCAAATTAAATGGAGATAAATATTCTGGAATTTGTCCAATAGAAACTTGTTTGCAGTTGTTGGACTGATTACACCCTGGATTAGCTAGACGCAGGCAAGAGTGCAAGGCGGATATTGAATGTGTCACTGTCTGTCACGTCAATTTTTTCTTTCAACCTGTGTTCCGCTTCGTTGTAAACTTTGATGTTACATTGAACTGAATGACTAGAATATGACTGAGAGCCATGAAATATGGACATGCTCGTGAAGAAAAACTAATCTTCCTCCCTCATCTTAAACGTCACTGACCGCCACTGGTTCAAAAGTAACATTCATACTCTCCTTCAAACTGTATAAATTAACAATCAATTTTGGCAAACATGAACACACCTGTGATTACTACAGCTGTGTGTTTATGAAAGGACCAGGGTGCTTTTATTAATAAGTGGTACCACAACCACCAATAAAATCAAGATTTGACTAAGACAGATTGAGGTTTGCAGTTTTCTTAAATTAATAAAAGATCACTTGTGCATTAGAATACTTCTGTTGTGCTCTTTTTCGGGAGATACCGTCGCCCTTTAAAATATGACTTAAACCCAGATGAGCACCCCATTCCATAGAAGCTTTTAATGGCACATGTCATTTCTAAACGTAACATGCCTACATGAACTTTCTATGTACTACCACTGTTTTTCAGCCTCAAGAAATTGATGTCCTCATTGGAAAGGACAGGACTAGCTTCTTCACCAACGGCATGGCCTTGGGTTCAAAGAAGTGCTCGGTCATCAGAGACAGCCTCCATAGTGAAGGGGACTGGACAATGGACATCAGGACAAAGAGTCAAGGAGGAGAGCCAACGTACAACATTACTGTAGGCAAAGCTGTCAAAGGTAAAGGGTGACCACTTTTTATAGTGGTAAAAAAAAAGTCAGGTATTGCAACATTCTAGGATGTATCTGTGGCTATAACATATTCAAGTGTTGTCCTTAATCAACGCAAGCATCTTGCAGATTGTTGGTGGTTATTTATTCTCTAATGCTCTCTGTTCTCATATTAGTATATGCAGTTTAAAATAAAACATTTAAATAAAAAAAACAGCAGAATATATTATTGTTTGAGCATGAAATATTGCAGAGGGAAGTGTGTATTTGTTCCATCAATTTAGACAAGGGGTACAATTTAAGGTATGCCATTGTAAGCCACAGCACACAGAAATTGGAGAACTGTTAAATTCTCACTGGTCGGCAAGATGTCCATTGTGGCAAAGTTCATGTTACTTCCTTGGATCCATACTATGTTTGAGAAATGCTAATGGTGCATTATGCTTCATTCTATTTAGTGTGTTGAGGTTAAGAAATTACATGAGAAAAGAAACAAGAAGCCCAGGTTTACCTACTAAGTCAATCTGCCTTTGTGGTCCTTGAGGCTTGCGCACATCGCACAGAATGTTGATCTAGAGTTTGTATGCCGATCGTTCAATGTGCTGTAGATTTCTGGCTCCCGACATTTTTCACAGATGCTACATGTGAAATCGGTGTGCACTCGGGCTCACAAATTACTTTGAGGCGCTAAGTGCTCTTGGTCAGCTAACTCTATTGGTGTGTCTGAGCCCTTTACTCTGATCGTCTCATCACCTGAGTCTAATCAACAACTCTGAGGGTCTTTACCTTTGATTATTTTCTTAAGCTGCTCCTTAACTATTGGGTGGTTGTCAACCTAACTAACATTTTAGCTGCATGCTTTGGGTAGTCTGTTTAATGCCTATATTATTCCTAGTCATCTTGTCACTCTGGACAGTAGCCTACAATGTCTTCACATTTTGACACACTAGACTTGATTGCAAGCAGTATGGGTCTATAGCCGGCTTAATTTTGGATAAACTAGCAGTCCATTGACATCTGTTTTCAAGTCAGTCTGTCACGTTTTGAAATGCTACATGAGTTAATAATATTCTGGCTCAAATGTTTTTGGGCAAGACGGATGAAGAGAGATGGTAGGTGACTGTCCAATCACCCTGTGAAACTTTGTCTCTAACATCACTAATAATCCTGACTCAGGTGCCAGTGAAGAAGTGGCTCTAAAAACACCACACACATCCCTCACATTACTCTTCAGATGGAAGGTCGTGTGTGTGTGTGGTAAACCAGGTGGTCTGTAGTGGTTATGATGACCCTGATAAAAGTAGCCTAATAAACCAGAGATTATATGAGCCTGGCCTGTATACACTCCTATGGGGCAGAAATCTTTTTGACTTGCCTTTTTTAGAGTCAATTTGGCTTTTACCTGGTGTCTGTACAGTTGACCAGTTTCTAAAAACATTTGTCCTCTACATTTGCAAGTGTGCATTGAACTTGTATGCAAGTATTCAGTGAACTTGTGAAGGATAGATTTTTCTCTGGAGTTACTGTGTCTACTTGGTTTAATGTAAAGCTTTAGAGCTTATAGTAAATACTTTATTTGCTCCTACAAAAAGGATAAATCATACCATAATAGTTGGCTATAGTATTGTAGGTGTTTTGACCACTGACAAAGGCTTTATGGGTATTTCCCTGCAAGTGTGCTCTTCCCTGTAATACAAATGCA
This sequence comes from Oncorhynchus nerka, assembly GCF_034236695.1. NCBI lineage: Eukaryota > Metazoa > Chordata > Actinopteri > Salmoniformes > Salmonidae > Oncorhynchus > Oncorhynchus nerka. The sequence goes on along the minus strand of NC_088424.1, from coordinate 4,208,438 downwards.
AAACAAGTAGCCATAACTTTATCTTCAGTTATGCCAACTGTACACCTCCATTTTGTTACTAACCTTTCCTTCACGTGACTGCCTTTTCTTTAACCTCTTAATACTCTAAAAAATTTCCCTTTTCCTTTCTTCTCTTTCAGTCTTGGTTCTTGTAATGGGCAAAGAAGGGGTCCACGGAGGCGGATTGAATAAGAAGGCATACTCAATGGCAAAATACTTGAGGGATTCGGGGTTCTAGTGTCACCATGCTTGCTTAGTTAAAATTGAGGGACAAAAAGAAGAGAATAAATATTGCTTTTAAGATTTCTTCTGCAAACAGTCAAATGTCGTGGAAACTTTAATAGCAATGAAGAGTAATGGTCGTGGTGGGAACATCCTATGTCACTTTTATCCCCACTCTTAGTGGGGAAAAAGACTATTTTCAGTTTTGTTCATTTTTCTTTTTGTTTCCTTGTGTGCTCCAGCATTAGTTTTAGTCATGGGAAAGGAAGGGGTCCATGGCGGACAGCTCAACAAGAAAGCATTTACCATGGCTGAGCACCTGAGGAAGTCTGGATATTGAAGCAGCCTCTACCCATCATCTTTCTCACCTCCATTGTGTTGACAGTACTTTGAGGATTAGTTAGCAGACACATTGGTACTCTTCCCCAGTTCCATTTTTATGTACACCCTTTGTTTTATTTTTTGTTAATTCATGTTTTTTTTGTCCCTTTTCCTCACCATTCTTTCTCAGAGCATTAACACTATGTACCCTATTTCTGACACTAAAGTAAGAGCATGTTCATCAGAAATGGTTGAAATGTATATTTACCAAAAGGGAAATGTGCAAAGAAATTCATAAAAAAACACAATTTAGTGTACCAAATTTGGACTTGGCTGGTATAAACAAATACTTAGTAATTGGAAAATGACAGGAGGAAGCATACCTTAATTGGCTGCGTCATTCGATGGTGCAGACAGTTTGAAGCGATGACCGTCTGGTGTGGTCTCCTTTCCTCAGCATGTCAGGGTTTGAAAGTTGCATGCATATCTTTTAGTAGCCTTTCCCAAACCTTTATATTCCATCCAGAAATGTTATTTTAATTCAGTCCTTGCATTGTCATTTGATACATCATTAAGGTAAAGATTTCCTCCAGCATAGTCCTCTAAACATACTTTGAAACCCCTCAGCTGAGTCAGCCCACTATTTAGATTTTATTTTCTTTAGGTTGCATTATCTTCCATCAACTGCTTTTGCTGTTGTAACTTGAATGTGGTCTTACAAGTCATTGATGTGGTGTTGGAATATTGTTTGAAAGTAATGGCAGATAAGATCAGCATTGCTGAGTTTAAAAAATATATATATATTCCTCCCATGAACCTTCAATACGTCTTAAAGTCCTCATGGACATTCCATCTTTGCAATAGCTCAGGCACATATCTAGGATATGCCAGCTCCTGCAATTTAATTTCACACTGCTGACATTGTGCAGTGTATCGTCCCTACAAACCACGTTTTGGCAAGTTTTTATTTTCCATAGGACCAATTGTCTGTCAGGGTGATTTTCAGAATAGCTTCAAACCATTGTGAAAGATTGTTGCCCTCATTTTGTCAGTCATTAGACACTATACTTCAGATGGCTTAAACACTTTCTGCTTCTTTAGATTACTTAAACTAATTGATTTACTGCTAATTTGTTAACGGGTGAAATTGCAGTCTCATTGGACAACTGGTAATGAGTGTATTCTTAGTGAATGACCGTAAACCCAAGCTCTGCTGGGCAAAACTCTTTGAATGAGTTGCCTTGTGCTGTACTCATCAAAGATGTATCAGCAACTGTCAGCACACTACTTAACAGTATATTAAAAACAACATTGAAAGTGTTTACACTAAATTGGTGGAAAATGGTGTTGGTTGGAATAAGAACACTAGTGAGTTGTCTTGTGAAAACTTTCAAAGAAAACTATCCTGTGCCATAATGTAGATCTGATCTGTTGCTACTGTGAGTTAGATTTTGAACTTCTGCCCCAGCAAGGACTATGGCTCTTTCCTCCTGTAAAGGCTTTGTGGAATATGTCCAGAACTACACATTTCACACTGATTTGTGATTTTTCTTTCCCCTATGCATTTGGATTCAGTCAGTTATTAAATTTGCATTTTGATAAATGTTTGGGGGAAAATGCCATAAATTGATAAATCACCTTGTTTACAGACAGATCAAATAAAAGTTATTCCAACCAGAACTGTCAACCTGTGTTTGTGCTTTATTTCCTGTTTAGGTTTTAATCCATCTGTATGGTGAAAGTGCTCAAATAGAAATGTGCGGAAACATGCAAGACACTTTACAATGTATATGTTGTTTACACAGGCAGCCCAATTCTGATCTTATTACACTAATTGGTATTTTGACCAAAAGCTATTTTGACAATAATTGGACAGGCGTTCAGAATTGGGTTGCCTGTGTAAACAGCCTGAGAGGATTTCGTGTGAAAGCAATATTGCTTATGCCTGTCATGCATGCTGTGTTTACACAGTCAGCCTAATTCAGTCTTTTTAACCAATCGCCGATCTTTACACATCAGGTATTTTTCAGAGCTGAGGGGTATATTATGATTGAAGCTAAATCTATTCGGTTTTTATTTTAAATAGCCAACTTCCGTTAGCTTCACATTCCAGCTCAGGGTTCATCTGCGCTACGATGGTGGATGTGTGAATTGCTTGTCCGCCTGCCGCTAAGTAGCAGGCTTTTAACTGCGCATGCATTTCGTACGTGTCAAGTCAAACGCTGAACTCTTCATTGAGGCAATGCTGAAACGTCAATCAACAGGCGAGTCTGTGCCACATTTTGACTTTGTGCTGAGATCAAAAACGAAATTAAAGTTATCTTGCAAATTCTGGGGCTATGGTATAAAATAGGCTTGTTGAGGTGCTGTCTATTGATTAACGTTAATGCCGTCTTTGGTGTGCTTGGTATTTTTAACATTTAATTATTAAAATATTGAATCAGTCAAATTAAAGGGATGATAACGTAGTTTTTGCGAGAGAATATTTCATTGGTCCTCAACTCGCAGCTCAGACACTTCATTCAGGATAAATTGAGTGACTGAGTTAACCTGCCCAGGAGCAGGTTTTTTCAGAGGATTCATTGGCATAGGAATGTACGTTGCTAAAAGGTGAGACACATTCGTGCTACCGATTATCCCGTTGAACTCAGTTGACCAAAGTTACCTTGATGGAAAATATTCTAAGCATGTACATCAAAGAAATACCACTAATTCATCATAGGCGCATATTATCAGTTCCTTTCACATGGAAAGAAATATAGATTATAATGTAGATAAGACATGCCTCATGTAGAATAGGGACTTTTAGCTATATACAACAAATTTACCCTCCTGAATGTGACACAGGTCATTTGATTAGAGACACCTGTGAATGGGAGTTCTGAAGTCTGGTCGGTAATTATCTTCAGTCCACAAGTAACCTTACAGCTGTATAAACCCAGAATCTGGTGACAGTGACCACCTTTACATGCACACCAATGTCCTGTTATTATTCGGGATACTCAAGTATTCTGTTTTTTGAGTTGACGCATATAAACATCCTATCCCGTTTACAATGACCCTAAAAAGCTTGTATCCCGGTTATGATAAACCCGTATAAAATGCCTGAGATACGCTGATCTTAAATGCTATACTGTGGCATGTCAACACCTTATCCTGTTTACTGTTGTTTTTTGCAGTCTGTGCATACTCAGTTTCACATGTGATGGTGTTTTCATTCGAATCTCAAACCAATCACGTTAAAAAGTAGGATATACCTGCACATTTCGAGCCACCATAGTAATTCCATAACTTATTTTGCTTATACACTGTATTGGACCTTATAGCCAACTGGCTTAGGCTACTTTCACCCCTAATTTAGATATGTTTCTGCTTATAATTTCCGACATTTGGTAGGCCATTTGTTTGTCAACTATAGTTCTATACATGCAGCTTCTCTTCTGTCATAACCTGTTGCCCTGGCCTAGAAAACGAAGTAAAGTAGTGCTCACAAGAATGTCTTACATCGGTAGAATTAATGCATTCATAATCTAGTTAACGTTGGTAAAGTTGTCTGTTTCGTTTAGGGACTGGGGAGAAAACGGAATACCTCCAAAACAGTGGGAAGATTGTTCCTGTGCAAAATGTCCAAATGTCATCAAATTTGACAGGTTTTAAATAAATTAAAAGCTGATAAAACGATTAAACACGTTTCTGTTAAGACTTCAGTTTGTCTTGGGTGCATATTTTGTGGTTGAAATACTGTCTGCTTGCATAAGTGTCAAAGATAACACATTACATGCACATTTGCATTTTCTCAAGAGATGAAAAAAAGAAGTCATAATTTCCTGGTCCCTAGACAAAATGAACATTTGTTGTATAATTGAACTTCAAGAAATGCATAATTCTGCAGCAGTTAATATTATATTAGGCTACATGTGAGAAGTTATAGGCCTACAGTTAGTGTCAGTGTCTATTTCAGTTACTATTCCATTTAACCCATATGAATTTAAATTAGGAATATTCTGTTTATTCATGGTACAGGGAGATAATCGTTGAATATCAAAGGTGCATGTGAAAAGCGTATCCCGAATAAGACCTTAAACGGCATATGAGCTACTATCTGGAATACGATGTGCATGTAAACTTGGTCACAGAAAGAGACCGAAATACCTGAAAAAGTGGGAGGAGTGGTTGGGGAAATTCACTTCATCCATACTTTGATAAAGAGTCTCTACCTTCTCATGTAAAGTTCTGCTTTATGAGATCCTTCATGCCCAAATCCCCTCAGTGTAATAATTGCAAAATATTTGGTCATGTGGCAAGTGTATGCAGATGGGAAGAGTATTGAATGCCAGTTGAGGTCATATGCTGGTGAACATGTGCCTGAATTCCCAGATTGTCCTGTAAGGGTAAATTAAACAGTTAGGTGAGGATGGAGAACAATCCACACTTTTTTGGGGGGGACTTTTTGATTGTTCTCCATCCTCCCCTGATTCAGAATGTACCATTTTCATGCCATGCTTGGTTCAATAGCTATTGATGAGAGAACTGAATATACACTTGATGTCGGTTTTCCTCCTTACTGCCAATCAGTTGTGTTGTGACAAGACAGGGTGGTACAGTTGAAGATGGAAGTTTACATACACCTTAACCGAATACATTTAAACTCAGTTTTTCACAATTCCTGAAATTCAATCCTAGTAAAAATTCCCTGTCTTAGGTCAGTTAAGATCACCACTTTATTTTAAGAATGTGAAATGTCAGAATAATAGTAGAGAGAATGATTTATTTCAGATTTGATTTCTGTCATCACATTCCCAGTGGGTCAGAAGTTTACATGCACTCAATTATTATTTGGTAGCATTGTCTTTCAATTGTTTAACTTGGGTCAAACGTTACGGGTAGCCTTCCACAAGCTTGCCACAATAAGTTGGGTGAATTTTGGCCCATTCCTCCTGACAGAGCTGGTGTAACTGAGTCTGGTTTGTCGGCATCCTTGCTCGGACACGCTTTTTCAGTTCTGCCCACACATTTTCTATAGGATTGAGGTCAAGACTTTGTGATGGCCACTCCAATACCTTGACTTTGTTGTCCTTAAGCCATTTTGCAACAACTTTGGAAGTATGCTTGGGGTCATTGTCCATTTGGAAGACCCATTTGCGACCAAGCTTTATCTTCCTGATTGATGTTTTGAGATTTTGCTTCAATATATACACATCATTTTCCTCATTTTGGCTCCAATTGACCCTAATCGTCCATGTTGGCCCCTATCTGCTGGTGTTCCTGGTCGATCTCCTGGCCATCATCATCGAGGTGCAGGATTATGTAGGAAATGAACTGGAACATGTATTGCCACAGCACCAGGGCCAGGTACAAGTAGAACTCACTGCAGTCGACTGTGCATTGGTTGCCTGAGAAGTTGCTCTCACAGTCACAGTGGAAGCCATTGGGGAGGTTGTGGCAGTAGCCTCTGTTATCACAGGGGCCTGATGAGCACTCATCGAAGTCTAACTCACACCTGTACAGAAGGGGGATTTTTTTAAAGTATATTATTTCATGAAGTAAATAATATCAATATTTTATATAAATAAATACATTTTGTTATTCAAATACCTTGGTACAATATTACAAGACACAGATATTGGCTGTCTTTTACTAACCATGTGAATGCACAGATTTGTGATTATATTGTGAGGTGAGCGTAAATTGACCAACATTTTGTATATTCCCAATTTGTGTTTTTGAGAATGAGTCAATTTACAAATAAAAATGTAAAGAAGAGCTCGAATCTTCATTTAGGAGAGGGATAGTTATGGTAGCAATAAGGCCCGCGGGGGTGTGGTATATGGCCAATATACCACCGCTGAGGTGGTATACACAATGCAATGTTGGTTGCCTGGACACAGCCCTTAGTCATGGTATATTGGCCATATATAACAAACACCCGAGGTGCCTTATTGCTATTATATACTGTTTACCAACGTAATTAGAGAAGTAAAAACCTGAGAAGTCATACCTGTGGTTTACGGTCTGATATACCACAGCTGTCAGCCAATCAGCACCAGACAGTTTATAATCATAATGATATGATAAAACATTTCTAAATATTGACATGCTGTTGCGTTCTTCTCAACAGCTGATGTTGCGCTTATCTTGATTGATTTAAGGATTTCTCCAGTAATTAAAACAAATATTTTATAAATTTCTGGTATTTGGCACATTACTTTAAGCAATCCACAAAAGTTATTTTTCAGTTCCTGTATTGTATTTATTATGTATACGTAAACAATAATATTAGAGTAGCATAAACATTAATTGAAAAATTATTGATTTAGTTTATTGTGCATATTTTATGGTGTGATAATGGATTCTGTAGAATATACAGTATTATATAGTATCTGCTAGTAAAAACATGTCTTAAAACCTCTTAAGTATCGACCCCTTTTTTTCAATTTTTCACCTAAAATAACATATCCAAATCTAACTGCCTGTAGCTCAGGACCTGAAGCAAGGATGTGCATATTCTTGATACCATTTGAAAGGAAACACTTTGAAGTTTGTGGAAAAATTAAATCAATGTTGCAGAATATAACATTTTAGATCTGGTAAAAGATAATACAAAGGAAAAAAACAAGCTCTTTTTTTGTACCATCTTTGATAAAAAATAATGTGTATATACTAGGGCTATCAGAGTTAATCAGTCCAGTTTCTGTAATTTTAGTGCACCCAAATACATAATATTTACAGCTAAAACCAGCAATGCAATGTAAAAAGTTTGAGTTTAAAGGTCCAATGCAGCCGTTTTTAATCGCAATATCAAATCATTTCTGGGTAACACTTTAAGTACCTCACTGTAATTGTTTTCAATTACAATTATCATAAATAAACAAAATGGCTTCTTAGCAAAGGGTAATATTTCTCAAGCAAGAATCTTGCTAGGTTTTTACGGACATGATTGTAGTATACTATAGCATTCACTGTAGCTTTTTGTGGACTTTAATACTGTAGTATTTACTGTAGTATACTGTTGTATTTACAGTTAACTATAGTATAAATCATGTTTATAGTACAGATTATGGTATACTGTATTATTTACTGTAGTGTTTTTGCGGACCTTAATAATTTACTCTTGTGTTTTATTATCTTTGAGATAGAAGTGGAGGTTTTTCTTTGATGAAACATACTGGAGAAATACTAAAACAGCACATTTTCAATAACCTGTAAGTAGTTAGTATTGGCATCTATTTACTATAGTTCAGAGTTTCTGCTCTTTTCAATAACTTTAAGGAACACAATATACAGTGCATTCGGAAAGTATTCAGACCACTTCTTTCCACATATTGTTACGCTACGTCGTTCCCCCTCCCCCATCAATCGACACACAATATCCCATAATGACAATTCAAGAAATATTTGCACATTTCTATTAAAGAAAACTGGAAATATCACATTTACATAAGTATTCAGACCTTTTACTCAGTAGTTTGTTGAACCATTGGCAGCGATTAGAGCCACGAGTCTTCTTGGGTATGATGCTACAAGCTTGGCACACCTGTATTTGGGGAGTTTCTCCCATTCTTCTCTGCAGATCCTCTCAAGCTGTCAGGTTGATTGGGGAGTGTCACTGCAAAGCTATTTTCAGGTCTCTCCAGAAATGTTTGATCGGGTTCAAGTCCGGGCTCTGGGTGGGCCACTCAAGGACATTTAGAGACTTGTCCCGAAGCCATTCCTGCTTTGTCTTGGTTGTGTGCTTAGGATCATTTTCCTGTTCTAGGTTTTTATCAAGGATCTCTCTGTACTTTGCTCCATTCATCCTGACTAGTCTCCCATTCACTGCCTCTAAAAAAAACACAGCATGATGCTGCTGCCACCTCCATGCTTCAGTGTAGGAATGGTGCCAGGTCTGCTCCAGACATGACCCCTGGCATTCAGGCCAAAGAGTTTAATCTTGGTTTCATCATACCAGAGAATCTTGTTTCTCATGTTCCGAGATTCTTTAGGTGCCTTTTGGCAAACTCCAAGTGGGCTGCCATGTGCCTTTTACTGAAGAGTGGCCTTATTGGTGGAGTGCTGCAGAGATGGTTGTCCTTCTGGAAGGTTCTCCCATCTCCACAGAGGAACTCTGGAGCTCTATCAGTGACCGTTGGGTTCTTGGTCACCTCCCTGACCAAGGCCCTTCTACACCGATTGCTCAGTTTGTCCGGGAGCCCATCTCTAGGAAGAGTCTTGGTGGTTCCAAACTTCTTCTATTTAAGAATGATAGAGGCCACTGTGTTCTTGGGGACCTTCAATGCTGCAGACATTTGTTGGTACCCTTCTCCAGATCTGTGCCTTGAGACAATCCTGTCTCAGAGCTCTACAGACAATTCCTTCGACCTCATGTCTTGGCTTTTCCTCTGATGTGCACTGTCAACTGTGGGACCTTATATAGACCGACAGGTGTGTGCCTTTCCAAATCATGTCCAATCAATTTAATTTACTACAGGTGGACTCTAGTCAAGTTGTAGAAACATCTCAAGGATGGTCAATGGAAACAGGATGCATCTGATCTAAATTTCAAGTCTCATAGCAAAGGTTCTGAGTTCTTATGTGAATAAGGTATTTCTGTTATTTGTTTTTAATAAATTAGCAAACATTTCTAAACCTGTTTTCACTTTGTTATTATGTGTAGATTGATTAGGGAACATTTTTTATTTAACCAATTTTAGAACAGGGCTGTAACATAAGAAAAATGTGGAAAAATACTTTCTAAATGCACTGAATGGTCTTGCCTCTCAAATATAATCCAGTTGAATCAGGAATTCCCCATAGTAGCTGTTTAGGCCCCTTACTTTTTTCAATTTTTACAGAGTAAAGCCAGAGTGACTGTATGCTGATGACACAACACTATACACGTCAGCTACAACAGCGACTGAAATGACTGCAACACTCAACAAAGAGCTGCAGTTAGTTTCAGTGGGTGGCAAGGAATAAGTTAGCCCTAAATATTTCTAAAACTAAAAGCATTATATTTGGAACAAAACACTCACTAAACCCTAAACCTCAACCAAATCTTGTAATAAATAATGTGGAAATTGAGCGAGTTGAGATGACTAAACTGCTTGGAGTAACCCTAGATTGTAAACTGTCATGGTAAAAACATATTGATGCAGTAGTAGCTAAGATGGGGAGAAGTAAGTCTATAATACAGCAATGCTCTGCCTTAACAACACTATCAACAGGGCAGGTCCTACGGGCCATAGTTTTGTCGCACCTTGACTACTGTTCAGTCGTGTGGTCAGGTGCCACAAAAAAATTACTTAGAAAAATGCAATTGCTCAGAACAGGGCAGCACGGCTGGCCCTTAGATGTACACAGAGAGCTAACATTAATAATATGAATGTCAATCTCTCTTGGCTGAAAGTGGAGGAGAGATTGACTTCATCACTACTTTTATTTATGAGAGGTATTGACATGTTGAATGCACTGAGCTGTCTGTCTAAGCTACTGGAACACAGCTCTGACACCCATGCATACCCCACAAGACATAACACAAGAGGTCTCTTCACAGTCTCCAAGTCCAGAACAGACTATGGGAGGCACACAGTACTACATAGAGCCATGACTACATGGAACTCTATTCCATATCAAGTAACTGATGCAAGCGGTAAAGTAAGATTTAAAAATATTTTTAAAAAAACACCTTATGGAACAGTGGGGACTGTGAAGCAACACAAACATTGGCACAGACATGCATAAACACACACACACACAATAACATACACACTATAGATACCCATGGATCTAGTACTGTAGATACAGTGCCTTGCGAAAGTATTCGGCCCCCTTGAACTTTGCGACCTTTTGCCACATTTCAGGCTTCAAACATAAAGATATAAAACTGTATTTTTTGTGAAGAATCAACAAAGAGTGGGACACAATCATGAAGTGGAACGACATTTATTGGATATTTCAAACTTTTTTAACAAATCAAAAACTGAAAAAGTGGGCGTGCAAAATTATTCAGCCCCCTTAAGTTAATACTTTGTAGCGCCACCTTTTGCTGCGATTACAGCTGTAAGTCGCTTGGGGTATGTCTCTATCAGTTTTGCACATCGAGAGACTGACATTTTTTCCCATTCCTCCTTGCAAAACAGCTCGAGCTCAGTGAGGTTGGATGGAGAGCATTTGTGAACAGCAGTTTTCAGTTCTTTCCACAGATTCTCGATTGGATTCAGGTCTGGACTTTGACTTGGCCATTCTAACACCTGGATATGTTTATTTTTGAACCATTCCATTGTAGATTTTGCTTTATGTTTTGGATCATTGTCTTGTTGGAAGACAAATCTCCGTCCCAGTCTCAGCTCTTTTGCAGACTCCATCAGGTTTTTTTCCAGAATGGTCCTGTATTTGGCTCCATCCATCTTCCCATAAATTTTAACCATCTTCCCTGTCCCTGCTGAAGAAAAGCAGGCCCAAACCATGATGCTGCCACCACCATGTTTGACAGTGGGGATGGTGTGTTCAGGGTGATGAGCTGTGTTGCTTTTACACCAAACATAACGTTTTGCATTGTTGCCAAAAAGTTCAATTTTGGTCATCTGACCAGAGCACCTTCTTCCACATGTTTGGTGTGTCTCCCAGGTGGCTTGTGGCAAACTTTAAACAACACTTTTTATGGATATCTTTAAGAAATGGCTTTCTTCTTGCCACTCTTCCATAAAGGCCAGATTTGTGCAATATACGACTGATTGTTGTCCTATGGACAGAGTCTCCCACCTCAGCTGTAGATCTCTGCAGTTCATCCAGAGTGATCATGGGCCTCTTGGCTGCATCTCTGATCAGTCTTCTCCTTGTATGAGCTGAGAGTTTAGAGGGACGGCCAGGTCTTGGTAGATTTGCAGTGGTCTGATACTCCTTCCATTTCAATATTATCGCTTGCACAGTGCTCCTTGGGATGTTTAAAGCTTGGGAAATCTTTTTGTATCCAAATCCGGCTTTAAACTTCTTCACAACAGTATCTCGGACCTGCCTGGTGTGTTCCTTGTTCTTCATGATGCTCTCTGCGCTTTTAACGGACCTCTGAGACTATCACAGTGCAGGTGCATTTATACGGAGACTTGATTACACACAGGTGGATTGTATTTATCATCATTAGTCATTTAGGTCAACATTGGATCATTCAGAGATCCTCACTGAACTTCTGGAGAGAGTTTGCTGCACTGAAAGTAAAGGGGCTGAATAATTTTGCACGCCCAATTTTTCAGTTTTTGATTTAAAAAAGTTTGAAATATCCAATAAATGTCGTTCCACTTCATGATTGTGTCCCACTTGTTGTTGATTCTTCACAAAAAAAATACAGTTTTATATCTTTATGTTTGAAGCCTGAAATGTGGCAAAAGGTCGCAAAGTTCAAGGGGGCCGAATACTTTCGCAAGGCACTGTATGTGGTAGTGTTGGAATTAATCTCGTTTTTGACTGCACTGGGCCTTTACGAAAGTGTGCTTTCTCAATTTACCTGATTTTGCTAACTTTGAAGTAAAATCAAGACATCAATATTCTTGTAGTATTTCTTTGTATGAAAAATCTGAAATTACATCTTAATTTATGCAAATTTAGAATGAGCAATTAATCGCTAATAATTACAGTAAATCGTGCAATTAATTCTAATTGATACAATTATTGTTTGACACCCCTAGTATATACACAATAAATGCACAAGCTATACATAAATATCAGATGGGGTTTATATCAACATTCTGCTTCATTACAACAACAAAAAACATGCAATACCTTTGGAAAAAGTTCAGTGAAAATGTATTCAGATTGTAAGGCACAAAAACAGCCTTATACCATGTGGGAGTTTCAGTATGAAAATCTGGTCTATATGGCTATAGACAATAAAGGGGAAGTTCAGTATTTTACAACTTAATGTTAGATGGTTCCTCACCCTGAAAGTAGTTTATGGGCCAGGAGAAACTGTAATTTATGGTCACTTTCAGGGTGAGGAACAATCTAACATTAAGTTGTACATTTAAAAAAAAAAATGTATTTCACCTTTATTTAACCAGGTAGGCCAGTTGAGAACAAGTTCTCATTTACAACTACAACATTTACAACTCATTGTCAAAATACTGATCTTTCTCTTGTAATACTGTATTGTAGTAGGAAGAGCTGCATGTCATTCTATTTAGAACAGATGAAAGTTAACTTGGCCTTCCTTGGCTGACTCTGATATACATAGTACTGAAATATGTACTGTGTCCGTTTACTCTTAATCGTCCACATTAACTTAAACTTATTCGGAATCAGTGTCCCTTCCACGGGACGGTTGAGCCAATGTAGGCTAATACGATTAGCATGAGTTTATAAATAACAAGAACATTTCTCAGGACATAGACATATCTGATATTGGCAGAAAGCTTAAATTATTGTCCAATTTACAGTAGCTATTACAGTGAAAGTATACTGTGCTATTGTTTGAGGAGAGTGCACAATTTTGAACATGAAAAGTTATTAATAAACAAATTAGGCACATTTGGGCAGTCTTAATACAACAGTTTGAACAGAAATGCAATGGTTCATTGGATCAGTCTAAAACCTTGCGTGCGCACACACGGCTGCCATCTAGTGGCCAAAATCTAAATTACACCTGGGCTGGAATAATACATTATGGCCTTTCTCTTGCGTTTCAAAGATGACAAAAGTACCGTTTTTTTTCTTTGTATTATCTTTTACCAGATCTAATGTGTTATATTCTGCTACATGCCTTTCACATTTCCACAAACTTCAAAGTGTGTCCTTTTCAAATGTTACCAAGAATATGCATATCCTTGCTCCAGGGCCTGAGCTACAGGCAGTTAGATTTGGGTATGTCATTTTAGGTGACATTTTTAAAAGGGGATGGAATGCCCCTAGATGTGATCCGAGGTCTGATTTTCCATTCCACCCCCTAATGGTGAAGGTAAGGATATGGGGAGGGTATACTGATCCTAGACCTGTGTCTAAAAGGTGTGGGCAATATCTACGCAAAACTTTCAATCAACTCGTCATAGCACATGTTGATACCCAATGGCCCTTAGTTGTCCATGTTGACTCCCAATTGGCCCTAGTCATCCATGTTGGTTCCATTAGCCCCTCAGTCTGTCCATGTTTGCGCTCAATGGCCCTAGTCATTCATGTTGGTTCTCAATGGCCCCTAGATGTCCATGTTGACTCCCAATGGCCCCTAGTCATCCATGTTGGCTCCATTAGCCCCTCAGTCATCCATGTTGGCCCCAATGGGCTCCTCGTCGTTGTCCATCTGCTGGTGTTCCCAGTCTATCTCTGGGCCATCATCAATGTGCAGGATGAGGTAGGAAATGAGCTGGAGCATGAATTGCAACTGCACCAGGCCCAGGTACAAGTAGAAGTCGTTGCAATCAACAGTGCACTGGTCGCCTGAGAAGTTGATCCCACACTCACAGTGGAAGCCATTGGGGAGATTTTGGCAGTAGCCTCCGTTATCACAGGGGTTTAACAAACACTCGTCGAAGTCTACCTCACACCTGTTACAGACAGGGAATTTAATTAAATACATTGTTATTTTATTAATTAAATAAGAACATTAAATATGAATTAATTTAATATTATAATGTCAATAATATTATTATGCATATACATTGGTACGATATTACAAAACAGACAGATTGGTGTTTGAAGTGGCCGTAAAATAAAATTGACAAAACATTTTGGCATTCATCATTCTTTCTCATCATAAATTTGTTCTTGAATTCTATGACCGCCTCAGACCACTTGTACGCACATTTCCTTGTTGAAACAAGTCAATATACAAATTTAAATTATTTATTTTAGGAGACATCAAATCAAAAAATGTGATTTAAACACCTGACATATGAATTATTGAGGAGAAGGCTGGTTAAGGTATCACAATATGTGGTTCTGTGTGGCTCAGTTGGTAGAGGTAGAGCTTGGCGCTTGCAATGCCAGGATTGTGCGATTGATTCCCACTGAGGTCACCCATTAGGAAATGTATGCACACATGACTGACTGTAAATTGCTTTGGATAAAAATGACTGCTAAATGGAATATGTTATTATTAGGGCTGTCAGAGTTGATCAGTTAACTTTTTGTCATTTGAGTCCACTCGTTTTAATTTTATCGTAATTAATAGCATTGTCTGAAAGCCTTTTAAAATACACTGAAAACATCCAAAATACATAATCTACACAGATAAAAACAACAATCCAATGTAAAAACAAGTTTATATTGAGGTTAAAGAAAGTGAGCTTTCTCAATTGACCTAATTTTGCTAACCATTACTTTAGACAAAATCAGGATGTCAATATTGTTTTGTTTTTGTATGAAAACTTGTGTGCAAATTAATAGAAATTAATCACAGCAATTCCTGAGATTTAACTCGATTACATTTTTTATCGGAATTGCAAGGAAGTAACCCGAAAATGTTTACAAAGTTATTTTCCAGTTCTTGTATTGTCACTATTCCCTTTTTGTTTACAAAGCTCTACTACCCAAGCCTATGGCTTTCCTAACTTCGTTGAAGAAGTCTAAAAACATGAGTTGCCAAACCCGTTCACAGAGTTGGTTAACATTTGAGGTTCCTCGGGTCTCCACCGATTTAGGCAAATCCGTTTTTAGCCTCACTGCAGGAACAATTTGCAAAACTCATTACAGTTAGATTTTCTGGTGCTGCTCAGACAGTTTATGGTGTTAATTGAGAAAGTAGTAGCTGAGGACTGTAACTGTTTTTCATAAATGTGGTATTTTGTATTGATTGGTGTTTTTATTTATACATTGTACTGGTTACTGTGATCAGGGCACCCTCTGGAATGAAACCATGGTCTCAATGGGGTTTTCCTGAATAAATAAATGTAAAGTATGTACAGAGTAATATTATTAAGTAACATAAACATGGATATAAAAGTTTGATTTAGATTCACTCAGTGCATTATTATGCAAAGTTTGTCATATTTTCACCTATACATATTATGTATGTACAGTACATATTGGGATTATAGCTTTCTGCTTTTGTGTTAAATATTCTGTTTCTTATTATAAATGACCTGCTAGTAACAACATTTCACAACTATAGATGTTCTCACTGTTTTACCAGCACGCAACTCAAAATAGGTACAGTATGTACAAAATATATACACAAGTTATACATACATACATACATACATACATACATACATACATACATACATACATACATACAAACAAATGGGGTTCTATTAACATTCATTTTCTTAAATTAGAAAACATAAATACCTTTAGAAAAAACATTGTTCCCACAAATATTTTCTTGTTGTAAGGCACAGAAAAACAGCCTTCTACCATGATGGGCTTTCAGTATGAAAGTCAGATCTGGATGGATATAGACATTAAAATGAGCATACTCTATGGTAATAGGTCATTTAATTAGAACCGTTAACTTTAATCTGTAGTCACGTCACCTTCTTTAGCTGACTTGTTTAACGCAAGCCATGTTGATACACCATACAGTACGGAAATATGTACAGTATCACCTCACCTCTAAATTGTCCAAATTAGCTAATTGGGAGTGGGATGCCCCAGGAAATACTGAGGATAGGATTTCTATGTACCCCTTTATGGTGAAGGTAAGGATTTGGGGAGGGTATACTGATCCTAGAACTGTGTCTAGGAGGTGGGGGTAACATCTACCCAGAAAACTCAATCAACTCTTCGTAGCACATGTTGGCTCCCAATGGGCCCTTAGTTGCCGTCCATCAGCTGGTGTACCCAATCAATCTCGGGGGCATCGTCGAGGTGCAAGAGGAGGTAGGATGTGAGCTGGAACATGTATTGCCACAGCAGCAGGGCCAGATACAGGTAGAAATCATTGACATCGATCTGGCACTGGTCACCTGTAAAGTTGATCTCACAATCACAGCGGAAGTTGTTGACGAGGTTGTGGCAGTAGCCTCCGTATTCACAGGGACATGACGCACACTCATCAAAGTCTACCTCACACCTGTTGCAGACGGGGGATTTCATGAAATATACTTCTATTACTTTATAGTTATTTGATATTTTAATAATAAGATTATTATTATTAATATCCATTGGTGCAATAGACCAATTAGACCAGAAGTATCAGCTATCCCACTGTGTAAGGTAACAATCTTCCAATTAAAATGTTTTTAAAAAATGCACCTACCTGGATTTAAGTCAACTCTTTCAGACACCATAAAAGGCATTTCATTTTCACATTTATTGTCCAACAATAGATGTGTTTAAAGGCCTTGATTGTTTAATTCTAACATTAGATTATCCAAATATGTCATACAAATGTATGCAATGCAAATCTCCAAACTTATTTTTGTTTTACTTATACCACTATATAATGCTCCAGTGCTAATTCATATTTTATCTTCATCTTCAAGGGAGATGGAGTTGAGAGGTTATGGTTTTGACCATGGTGATATCAATATGGTTTGTTTAAATCTATCACAAGTAGAGAACTCATCTGACCTTATGAGGTCTCGTCTTGTTACACTATATGCAATCAGGAAATGAAGGTGGGGTCCTCATGATATAGTTGACCCTGTTCATTCCTCAGTCATTTAGGATTTTAAGAAAAATCATTGACCAAACCATGGGACACATCTTTAAGGAGTCACAGTTTAAAGTCACAGAGGGGTTAGTGCAATGAACTATATAAGAACCGTTTTCATATTTTTTTGCCAGTTACAGTTTTTGGGGGGAGTTTTGGAGATTGAAATTGGGATCCTTTGCTCAGGACAAGGATTGTCTTTATCTTCAAGAATGCCTGAATTACATTGAAATTACACTTCAGCTTCATTAAGATTCATTGACACAAGCGTTTACTACAGATGTACTATTGTTTACAGCCATGGCTTACCATTGCCCTATAAAACCTGGCAGACAATCACAGGTGTTGTCCAGCTTAGAGCAGTTCCCCCCGTTGAAGCAGCTGTAGTTCCATCTGTGGCCAGGACACATGGAAACGGGCAGGTTGGGGTATCTAGAGTAGAGCGACACAAACGTATAAGAATGAGATATGACAGTTAAGAGTCTGATAGCTGGCATCATGGTTCAAACAGGATTGTTAGCTAGTTGACTCAGTTGATGTGTCTAGTCACTGCGTGAACCTGTATTGGCTTGAGACGAGATTATTTTTTACAAATGACTTGAAAGAACTTTAAATTTCTTACGGTATCTTTTCAATGTACCACGGGACTTCTGGAACCTTCTCACTGAAAGAGAATGATTTTAAGGGTAATTTTGTGTTTACATCACCCTTTTATGTAATATGTCACACACACAATTGAATCATAGCTTTGGATGGTTTTGTTGCGCTTTGCATATTTGTCTCTGGACATGTTCTCTTAGCGTTTAGCCTTATGTTAGCTGAATAGGGATTGTAGATAGGTTAGGGTTTAAGGGCAAAATGGGGAGTGTTTGAGACTCACTTGCAGAGGGGCCCGGTCATGTTCCTGGGGCAGAGGCAGGTGTTGTTCTGGAGGCCCCTGAGACAGGTGGCCCCTGGGCCGCACTTGTTGTTCTCACACGTATCCACATCTTTATCACACCTGGCCCCCCCGTACCCTGGCTCACATGCACATACGTAACCCTCCCCTAGGACAGTGCATTTTCCATGGACGCAGGGCTTGACAGCGCAGGTGTTCGCATCATTCTGGCATTGTGGCCCAATCCACTCAGACGGGCAACTGCAGAGGGAGAGGTCAAAGAGGTCCTCACATACCCCCTGGTTCAGACAGGGGTTGGGCGAGCACACACTGGCTCCCCAGCAGCCATATTGTGGGGTGGCGACACCGGGGGTCATCACAAACTGCTCCTCTTGGGGCCTGGGAAGGTTCAGGTCGGTGTCACCATAGTAGGGCAGCGGGAGCCCACCGATCTGGACGGGGCCCAAACATCCAGCCAGGTTCCCCCCAGCCTCAGGCCCCAAACCCCCCAAGAGGATGTCCACTCCCTCCCTGAGGAAGTCCAGGCTCCCAGAGGCGGCTTCAGACACCTCCTTCTCTCCTCCCTCTCTTCCCCCGTCCAGGATCATGATCCACCTGGAGGTCTGTAGATCCGGAGCTTCCATGGAGATCTCCACTGTGTGCCACTGGCCGTTGCTGAGAAGGCCTTGGCTCTGGACAGTCAGCTTGGGGGAGGCCTCGCCACTGCCGGCCTGTAGCTCCAGCACCAGGCGAGAGTCTTGGAGGGAGATTGTGAGGAACTCAGAGCCTTTCTCGGCATGTAGTAGCGTGGTGTCCGTTTGCCTGGTTCGCACACTGAGGTGGATGCTGCTGAGGTGGCGGCTGATCTTCTCATTGCCTCTGTAGGACAGCATGCCGTCATTCCAGAGGGTCACGTTGGACACACCTGGAATGCAAAACAGCAGAGGGTTAATTAAGACGTAGGGTTCTATTTGAACAAACTTAACATAAACCTAGTGCTGCCGGTAGCACTATAGGCCCCGGGTGTGTCAGAAATAATTGTTCTATTTTCACAGCCGGAATTATGAGCGCAATAGCTGGAGGTGGCATGAAATGGCTGGGTTTTGATGAATAAACAAGTTGTAGGTATGATGAGGGTTTGGCCACTCACTGGCCAATCAAGGCATTCCTTGGCTTCATACTGCATGCATTTATCTCAGGTTGTGTAAGTTATTGACGGTTTTGCGCCGTTATCAACTCTAATTCGGCCTGGGGACACGGAATATTCTTGTCCTAGTCCATTGTGGATTTATACTAAGATGTATTAAAGAGCATAGTTTACAGTAATGATTGATGGCAACATCCAGCATTTGATCAATATGTTTGGAGTGTTGACAATCAACATTGTTGTAATTGGCTTCAACGAGGCTTCTCCTCAAATAAAAAAATACTAGGCTCCAGTATGTATGAGGCACATTCTCAGTAAGCAAGACATAGCCTAAGCCTACCGTTAATTATGTTTTTTGACTGAAAAATTTGAATAAGACGCACTCTTTGGAAATGGGGATGGATACAAGCCGAATGGAGTATGCACTGTCCTAATATATTTCATTCAGTTAATAATAAAGCCGCACACAAACATGTCATTCAGGGCAGGTGTAGGTGTTTCAGACTCACATTTTACATTTAATTTAAATTTAGCCTGTTTTCATGTGATTTTGACATCCAGTGGAACATTAATACATGTCACATATCAGTTGGCAAACAATGTAAAAAATAATATATTTCATTCAGTTAATAATAAAGCCGCACACAAACATGGTCTCTTGTTTGTTTTCTTGAGAAAGGCAGCTCCAAAATGTAGGTGTTTCAGCCTAGCTCATGGGGACACTACATCACTGCCAAGTCTAAGGGTAGACTTAGAAAATTCTAGCCCCTTGGTTGCTACGAGTTACATCAGAAGTGGCCATTCAAGAAGGCTCAAGGTCATTGGCCACAGCTAAAATGACATCAAATCACGTTATATGTACAGTAGTTTGTTTGGCCTGATCATGTCAACATTACCGATCGCTGCCTGCACCTGCCCGCCTGTCCAACATCACTACTCTGGACGGCTCTGACTTAGAATATGTGAACAACTACAAATACCTAGGTGTCTGGTTAGACTGTAAACTCTCCTTCCAGACTCACATCAAACATCTCCAATCCAAACTTAAATCTAGAATTGGCTTCCTATTTCGCAACAAAGC
This sequence comes from Oncorhynchus nerka, assembly GCF_034236695.1. Classification (NCBI taxonomy): domain Eukaryota; kingdom Metazoa; phylum Chordata; class Actinopteri; order Salmoniformes; family Salmonidae; genus Oncorhynchus; species Oncorhynchus nerka. The sequence goes on along the minus strand of NC_088424.1, from coordinate 4,188,232 downwards.
ATCCTTCACTTATGCTGCCAAACATACCCTTGTAAAACTGACCATCCTACCAATCCTCGACTTCGGCAATGTCATTTACAAAATAGCCTCCAATACCCTACTCAATAAATTGGATGCAGTCTATCACAGTGCCACCCGTTTTGTCACCAAAGCCCCATATACTACCCACCACTGCGACCTGTACGCTCTCGTTGGCTGGCTCCAGGTCATCTACAAGACCCTGCTAGGTAAAGTCCCCCCTTATCTCAGCTCGCTGGTCACCATAGCAGCACCCACCTGTAGCACGCGCTCCAGCAGGTATATCTCTGGTCACCCCCAAAACCAATTATTCCTTTGGCCGCCTCTCCTTCCAGTTCTCTGCTGCCAATGACTGGAATGAACTACAAAAATCTCTGGAAACACATATCCATCACTAGCTTTATGCATCAGCTGTCAGAGCAGCTCAGATTACTGCACCTGTACATAGCCCATCTATAATTTAGCCCAAACTACTACCTCTTTCCCTACTATATTTATTTATTTTTGTTCCTTTGCACCCCATTATTTCTCTCTACTTTGCACATTCTTCCACTGCAAATCAACCATTCCAGTGTTTACTTGCTATATTGTATTTACTTCGCCACCATGGCCTTTTTTGCCTTTACCTCCCTTATCTCACCTCACTTGCTCACATTGTATATAGACCTATTTTTCTACTGTATTATTGACTGTGTTTGTTTTACTCCATGTGTAACTCTGTTGTTGTATGTGTCGAACTGCTTTGCTTTATCTTGGCCAGGTTGCAATTGTAAATGAGAACTTGTTCTCAACTTGCCTAGCTGGTTAAATAAAATATCTTAGCTAGCAATCCTTTTTAATCCTTTTTATATGAAGATAAATAATGAAGAGAAATTATAGATCAAATGTATCGTTGCTCATTGGCCATTGGACATAAACATTACAGAAGTTGGAAATGGCTCATTTAACACTGAGTGGTTTGGAAGGAATCCGTCACAGTGGCTGTGTGGTCTCAAATCTGGGATTAAGGGACTATTTTCCAAGTTTAAAATGATAAACATTCAACATTGGCCATGCTGTCAATGAAGCATGATTCGTGTCGCTCTCAAAACGTGTTAACTCGGACCTCGAAAACTTGACTTCAGTGAGTTCAAGACAACTGGGAAGTCTGGGAAGTCATCCAAATCGGAATTGTAAATCCAGCCTCTTTTTCTAGAGCTACGACCTGAAGAGCAATGACGTCATCATGATTCAACCTTGTTTTGAAAGCACCATAAATCTAGAGAATGCCAGACTTTGATCACAGAATTTGCCCACGAAGTACAGCCGCGACACCTTCCTGTTCATGTGAGCACAGCACAGCGAGTCCAAAAAGGTATTGTATGCTGCTGCATCAATGATGTAATATGCTAGGGAGATATGTATTCTGTAGCTAAGAAAGTAACATTAAATGTATATTGTGTAGTAAGATGTTAGTAGCCCATGTGCCTCACACTAATAATTTGGTCTATTTATCCCTCTTAATTTCGTCTACTGTTCTGACCTGGTGGTGCCAATGTAGCCTATAACCTATTTTTGAGAAATGTAATCAAATATTGTAAGATTTCTCATTGTCTGCTCATTGTCTGCCCCTTTATTTATCCCACGGTTCTGACTTGGTGTACAGGGAGAACACTGTAAGAATGGCCCATGTTCTGATTTATGTTGCTGGACATTTCATAAGTGCTAACCAAATAGCTATATTGACTACGTACGTCCTAGCTCGCTCATTAATGTCTTAATTGAAATTACGGATTGCCTCCTATCTGCTTGTCGTCTCCTTATGCCATAGTTTGTAAATCTCAGTTGTCAGTAGAAACCACATTTGTTTAAAGCAAGTCAGGCATATCAGCTATATATATATTTTTTTAAGTAATTGAGGCTGAATTAACTGTTTCGCTGCCAGACAAGGCTCCTCTGATAGCCAGGTGTAGTAGTCGTAAGATGTGGGGACTGCTGTTGGGACAGCTTTGTGTAGGCCCTAACAGTTTGTGGGCACCGTTTGTCACTGTTATAGTGCAATTAATGTTTTGTTTAGTGTTTCGTTGTGTTGCTGGCATGCATCCCACATTTTTTTGTTTGTTTGCCCCACCAAGATTTACATGCTAAAAATTGCCACTGCCTATGTGAATAATGCAAAAGCATGATGGCAAGAGCCTTGAGTAGGCCGTTTAGAAACCTTTAATGAATGGATAGGCTACTTGCCTAATTTATGGACAGGATAAGAAAGACACCAGAGGCATCAAACTAAACGTAAAACAAGCAATTGTTACAGGAAAATAACTTAAATGTTTCTAAATAGGAGTGTCACTGGATTATTTTATTATCCATCTCTTCTTCCATTTGACAAACATCCAAAATAATAACAGGAGCTGGCTAGAATAATGTACAACAATTGTTTTGCTGCTCCCAAACTTGATATTTTAATAATGCTTTGGTGATTAAGGTTTATTTCAAAGCAGTCTCACAAGCCAAACCCTGTATTGATAGTCTTGACTACTTGGCGAATGCTTTGGGCAGGACAAAATAAACTGCCTTCATTGAGAGGAATGGAGGCTATGCTTGGTTTTTAATCAAATTAAACAATTAAAGGCACATCTCTCTTGTTCCCTGTGCATATGGGCACTGTGCGTCACGGCTGGATAGGCTGCGCTTCCACTGTCAAAATCCATGCCATAGCCAACTGCTAAAATCAGCTTTCGGTTGGTCTTAAATATCCTCACCAGCACATACTGAAATTGGCACACGTTTTTAAGGACACAACTCAAATAGTGCTACACCTCAAACCTCTGTGCAAGCAAGCTCATATGACAGGTAAATTACCACTCTTGGCACTAGGATTTGAAAATAGAAAAGGTTGAAATTGCAAACAAGCTGAAAATAGAGCCATAAATCTGTAACTTAAATATCCTCAGTGGCACAATAAGCAACATTGGAGAAAGTTACATTTGTTAAGACACAACAAGTGGGCTGTTGACTGGAAATCAAATTACAGATTGCACCTATATACATTGTATGTTACAGTACACATCAGTAAGCTCTACTGGATGGGGGTAACCTTACATGACACGTTATCAGCGTTATCCATCCATATGGTCTGGATTTACTAAGTGGTTGCACCAGGTGCAAAGGTTGCAGTACTTCCAGATTGAGACAGGTTGTTTAATTGGGAATTAAAGGATAAGTTCTCTATTTTAGGCCTTAGTCAGTAGACGATGTGCCAGGAAAGACTGTAAACCATGGTTTGAATTTATTATAATAGATTCTATTAACATTCTATTCAGCTAATTTTAGCCACTGCTAACCAAAAATCTACGAGAGAGATGGGTGCAAGTGCAATGTTCAACAACTGGGCCAAATCACCTTTCAGTTAGGACTATGACATTTTGAACATTGAACGGTTGTCGCATCTCTCCAACTGATTTTCTTTTGGTGAGCCTTAGCTAAAGTTGTCTGAAGTTGTTAGTGGCTGTTTAAAGAAATCAGAGCCATGGATTAAGTCTCTCCTGGCCCATAGGCTACTTTCAGGGTAAGGAACCTTATACGCTGCCTTCAGAGGAACCATATACGCTGCCTTCAGAGGAACCATATACGCTGCCTTCAGAGGAACCATATACGCTGCCTTCAGGGGAGCCATATACGCTGCCTTCAGAGGAACCATATACGCTGCCTTCAGAGGAACCATATACGCTGCCTTCAGAGGAACCATATACGCTGCCTTCAGAGGAACCATATACGCTGCCTTCAGAGGAACCATATACGCTGCCTTCAGAGGAACCATATACGCTGCCTTCAGAGGAACCATATACGCTGCCTTCAGAGGAACCATATACGCTGCCTTCAGAGGAACCATATACGCTGCCTTCAGAGGAACCATATACGCTGCCTTCAGAGGAACCATATACGCTGCCTTCAGAGGAACCATATACGCTGCCTTCGGAAAGTATTGAGAGCCCTTGACTTTTTCCTAATTTTTTTAACGTTTCAGCCTTTTTCTAAAATTGATTTTAAAAATATAATCTAATCAATCTATGCACAATACACCATAATCACAAAACTGAGATATCACATTTACATAAGTATTCAGACCCTTCACTCAGTACTTTGTAGAAGCACCTTTGGCAGCGACTACAGCCTCCAGTCTTCTTGGGTATGACGCTACAAGCTTGGCACATCTGTATTTGGGGAGTTTCTCCCATTCTTCTCTGCAGATCCTCTCAAGTTCTATCAGGTTGGATGGGGGGGCGTCACTGCACAAGTATTTTCAGGTCTCTCCAGAGATCGGGTTTAAGTCCGGGCTCTGGACACTCAAGAACACCTGAAGCCATACCTGCATTGTCTTTGCTGTGTGCTTAAGGTTGTTGTCCTGTTGGAAGGTGAATCTTCACCCCAGTCTGAGGTCCTAAGTGCTATGGAGCATCGAGGATCTCAGTAGTTTGCTTCGTTCACCTTTCCCTCGATCCTGACTAGTCTCCCATTCCCTGCCGCTGAAAAACATTCCCACAGCATGATTCTGCCACCGCTATGTTTCACCATAGGGATGGTGCCATGTTTTCTCCAGACAAGACGCTTGGCATTCAGGCCAAAGAGTTCAATCTTGGTTTAATCAGACCAGAGAATCTTGTTTCTCATGGTCAGATTCCTTTTGGTGCCTTTTGGCAAACTCCAAGCGGGCTAACATGTGCCTTTTACTGAGGAGTGGCTTCCGTCTGGCCACTCTACCATAAAGGACTGATTGGTAGAGTTCTGAAAAGATGGTTGTCCTTCTGGAAAGTTCTCCCATCTCCACAGAGGAACGCTGGAGCTTTGTCAGAGTGACCATCGGGTTATTGGTCACCTCCCTGACCAAGGCCCTTCTCCCCCGATTGCTCAGTTTGGCCTGGCGGCCAGTTTGGCCAAACTGTGTTCTCTGGGACCTTCAATGCTGAAGAAATGTTTTGATTACCCTTCCCCAGATCTGTGTCTCGACACAATCCTGTCTCGGAGCTCCACGGACAAATCTACAACCTCATGGCTTGGTTTTTGCTCTAACATGCACTGTCAACTGTGGGACCTTATATAGACAGGTGTGTGCTTTTCCAGATCATGTTCAATTAATTGAATTTACCACAGGTGGACTCCAATCAAGTTGTGGAAACATCTCAAGGATGATGAATGGAAACAGGATGCATCTGAACTCAACTGTTTGAGTCAAGTATTATATCTGTTTGGGCTTCTGCAGTCAATTTGTCCCCCTGACCATCTGCTCAAGAAGAACATCGGCCCCGGGCTGAATCTAGTTGATCCATGCACTACATAGTTATTCTCCTTAAACCTAGACGTATCCTCTATTTGCTTGTGTTATAGTGATTATGTAGACAAAAAGAAACCGAGAAACAAACGTTCTGAGCCAGAGCTAGATGTATTTTGTCAGTGTTGGAAAAACGCATTTGCAAAAATGTTTGGGTCTCACAATCACTCCATCAAATAAGTCTATAAAGGCAGAATAACCAACAGTCCATTCAATGGATACACACTGACAGTATGAATAGGCCGACATAATAGCCTACTCTATATACAATATGCCAAATACAGAGAAGCAATTTCTTTATGTCTGTATTTCCTAACCCGTCTTTAAGAACCCCCAGACAGTTTCACGTATTTGATCTATTCATGTACAGCACACTTGATCCAACTAATTAAGCAGACCTAATTCAACTAATCAAGCAGACCGCATTCAGCTAATAAAGGGTTTGATGATTAGTGAGCTACCGGTAATTGAATCACGTGTGATGATACTGGATTAGGTCAATTATTTTGAACTCTCTGGAGGTATTCAAGGAGAGGTTTTTGGAAACATTGCTGTAAGTAATAGTGAATTCTGCAGAATGGAATTTGATTGATAATCTCTTTATAATCTGTTCAGGAAGGGATTCTCGAACTAACAACTCACACTCAAAGCCCTGGGAGAGGGACTGGCAGGCTGCAGTCGAGGGGCATGGAGACCGCTCACACCACTTGACCTCCTCACAGCAACGCCCTCCAGTGTTGGGAGGACAATTGCAGATGAAGTCGTCCCACATGGAGTAGCACACTCCGCTGTTCAGACACGGATTTTTCTGTAGGAGACAAACAATAACTCTGTCAAGCAGTTGACTTTGTCATGGCGGGGCAACTGTGTTGGGTCATGGGGCAACTGTGCTGTGTCATGGGGCAAATATGTTGTCAAAGAGAATATGAATGAAGAGTTCCAGGATCTGCTTCTCCAATAGACATCCTTAAATCACACTTATAAGCGATGTCATTAGCTCATGCTCAGAATTGAGAGAAAAGGGACAGACCAAGCAGGCAACGAAAGACTGAACTGAGTATGGTAGAAATATTAGAGGGTTTATTTTCCTAAACCTTAAATGACTCTACATGACAAAGTATGTAGACACCTGCTCGTTGAACAAATCTTATTACAAAATCGTGTGCATTAATATGGAGTTGGTCCCCCCCTTTGCTTCTATAACAGCCTTCACTCTTCCGGAAAGGCTTTCCACTAGATGTTGGAACAGTGCTGCGGTGACTTGCTTCCATTCAGCCACAAGAGTATTAGTGAAGTCGGCATTTCAATTCATCCCAAAGGTGTTCGATGGGGCTGAGGTCAGGGCTCTGTGCTGGCCAGTCAAGTTCTTCCACACCGATCTCAACAAACCATTTCTGTATGGACCTCGCTTTGAGCAGGGGGCATTGTCATGCTGAAACAGGAAAGGGCCTTCCCAAAACTTGCCACAAAGTTGGCAAGTGACATTCTAGAATTATCTAGAATGTCATTGTACGCTGTAGCATTAAGATTTCCCTTCACTGGAACTAAGGGGCCTAGACTGGACCATGAAAAACAGCCCCAGGCCATTATTCCTCCTCCACCAAACTTTACAGTTGGCACTATGCATTTGGGCAGGTAGTGTTCTCCTGGCATCCGCCAAACCCAGATTCGTTTGTCAGACTGCCAGATGGTGAAGAGTGATTCATCACTCCGGAGATCGTTTCCACTGCTCCAGAGACCAATTAAGGCAAGCTTTACTCCACTCCAGACTACTCTTGGCATTGCGCATCGGGATCTTAGGCTGATCGGCCATGGAAACCCATTTTTCATGAAGCGCCCCACGAAGAGTTCTTGTGCTGATGTTGCTTCCAGAGGCAGTTTGGAACTCAGCAGTGAGTGTTGCAACCAAGGACAGACAATTTTTACGAGCTGTGCGCTTCAGCACTCATTCTGTGAGCTTGTGTGGCCTACCACTTTGCAGCTGAGCCTTTGCTGCTACTAGACGTTTCCACTTCACAATAACAGCATTTACAGTTGACCGGTGCAGCTATAGCAGTTTAGAAATTTTACAAACTGACTTGTTGGAAAGGTGGCATGCTATGATTGTGCCATGTTGAAAGTCACTGATTTCTTCAGTAAGGTTATTCTACTGCCAATGTTTGTTTATGGAGATTGCATGGTGGTGTGCTCGATTTTATACACTTATCAGCAATGGGTGTGCTGAAATAGCTGAATCCACTAATTTGAAGGGGTGTCCACATACTTTGTAAATACACTATATACAAAAAGTAAGATCATCAAAACCATAATGTGCATAAAATAGAATACATACAGTATAATGTCTGTACATAAATACAAGTGAACTGATCTTAAGCTTAACTGAGGTCTACATAGCAAAAGTCATTCCGCTACCTAGTAGTAAAGCCCCCTTTACTGGCTCAAATAGCCGACCAATCATCCTGTTACCAAACCTTAGTAAACTTTTGGGGAAAAACAGATTTTTTGACCAGATACAAAGCTATTTTACAGTAAACAAATTTACTACAGACTTTCAGCACACTTATAAAGAGGGACATTCAACAAGCATAGCACTTACACAAATGACTGATGATTGGCTCAGAGAAAATGATAAAAAGATTGGGGGGCTGTTTTGTTAGACTTTTGACATTATCGATCATGGTCCGCTGCTGGAAAAACTTGTGTTTTGGCTTTACACCCCTGCTATATTGTAGATAAAGAGTTACCTGTATAACAGAACACAGAGGGTGTTCTTTAATGGAAGCCTCCAACATAATCCAGTTACAATCAGGAATTCCCCAGGGCAGCTGTCTAGGCCCCTTACTCTTTTCAATCTTCACTAACGACATGCCACTGGCTTTGAGTAAAGCCGGTGTGTATGTATGCGGATGACTCCACACTATACATGCCAGCTACTACAGCAACTGAAATGACTGCAACACTTAACAAAGACCTGCAGTTAGTTTCAGAGTTGATGGCAAGGAATAAGTTAGTCCTAAATATTTAAAAAACTAAAAGCATTGTTTTTGGGACAAATAATTCACTAAACCCTAAACCTCAACTAAATCTTGTAATAAATAATGTGGAAATTGAGCAAGTTGAGGTGACTAAACTGCTTTGAGTAACCCTAGATTGTAAACCATCATGGTCAAAACATTGATATAACAGTAGCTAAGATGGAGAGAAGTCTGTCCATAATAAAGCGCAGCTCTACCTTCTTAACAGCACTATCAACAAGGCAGGTCCTACAGGCTCTAGTTTTGTTGCACCTGGAATTACTGTTCAGTCGTGTGGTCAGGTGCCACAAAGAGGGACTTATGTTCAATTGGCTCAGAACAGCCAGCCACAGAGATCAATCATTAATAATATGCATGTCAATCTCTCCTCGCTCAAAGTAGAGGAGATATTGACTTCATCACCAAGCTGTCTGTTTAAACGACTAGCACACAGCTCTGACATCAATGCATACCCCACAAGACATGCCACCAGAGGTCTCTTTGCAGTCCCCAAGTCCAGACCAGACTATGGGCGGCACACAGTACTACATAGAGCCATAACTACATGGAACTCTATTCCACATCAGGTAACTGATGCAAGCAGTAGAATCAGATTTTTTTTAAAGGATAAAAATAAACCTTATGGAACAGCGGGGACTGTGAAGCAACACAAACACAAACATAGGCACAGACACATGCATACACATACACATGGATTTTGTGTTGTAGGTATGTGGTAGTGGAGTATGGGCCTGAGGGCACACACTTAGTGTGATGTGAATTCTGTAATGAATGAATGTACTGTTGTCACACCCTGGTCTTAGTATTTTGTGTTTTCTTTATTATTTTGGTCAGGCCAGGGTGTGACATGGGTTATTTATGTGGTGTGTTTTGTCTTGGGGTTTTTGTAGGTTATGTGATTGTGGTATAGTAGTTGTCTAGGTAAGTCTATGGTTGCCTAGAGTGGTTCTCAATCAGAGGCAGGTGTTTATCGTTGTCTCTGATTGGTAACCATATTTAGGCAGCCATATTCTTTGAGTGTTTTGTGGGTGATTGTTCCTGTCTCTGTGTTTGTTTGCAACAGATAGGCTCAGTCACTTTGGTTTTTCTTTTTTCCTTGTTTTGGAAGAGAAGAGAACGAGCGCCATTCTCCTTGCGGAGATGGTGCTAAATACATCAACACGATCGGTCCCTGGGATTGGGCTGGCCAACACGATTCGGTTTGCTTGGAAGGAAAAGGAGTTGGAGCCTTTAGGACGGGAAACATTTGGAAGGATAATATTGATGGGGATTCTAAAGCTGACGGTGAAGGACGTGTTTTGTTTCCAAGGCAACCCGTTGGAGGGAGCATACGACGTGGCACTATATACAGAGGAGAAACACGATGATATCCTGAGAAGGGCAAGAGCAGTGAGAGGTGAGAGGCCGATGAGCCACTATGAAATAACAAGCCTGGCGAAGAACAACTTTAGGGTTGTAACTGTCAACATTTACAACCCATACGTTAAGGACGAAGAGGTGAGAGGGCCTTTTTGGGGAGATACATGGATAACGTCTCCTCAGCAAGGCACCTCAAAGACTCCCTTGGGTTTTAGAATGGGAGGAGAGGCTTCCAGGCCCTCCTCAGAGAGGACCCAAAGGGACATGGTGGCTACCTCCATCCTCCTGCTATGTTCTCCCTAGGGGCTGACAGGGGGATGTTGTTTTATGCACGTCAGCCCCCGTATCTCTCCACTGCCGCCATCACCAAAGAAGAGAATGAAGAGGAGGGTGCGATTGGCCGACAGTGAGAGGGAGGGGATGGCCAAGAGAGTGATGGGGGTGGGAGAAACCTCTGGGTTGCTGCTGGTTTCCCCAGGCCCTCAACTTCTGTTGGGTGGGGACACACCTAACAAGACTCAGGACTGGGTACAGGAGGAGGTGGGGAGTTTTTTGTTTGGGGACTCAGCCTCCCCGATTTTTTTCCAAACCAGCTGCAGCACTGGGGAGGGGGAGGAGTGTGGGGGTAGACCCAGGGTGCAGGGCACCCCGGAGCCAAACACTATTCCTGCATCCTGGGTTGGTGAGATGGAGGAAGAGGGAGGGATGTCGGAAGTACAGATGGTGTTCTCACCGGTAGGTATGGAGCAGGGGAGCATCGGGTGAGTCTCCTGTTTTTTTTTTTTTTTTCTGTCTGGGTTTAGAATTTGAGTGTATTACATGTTTTTATTTTATTCTTTCATGGGGTCTAATTTTACTTTTGTTAGTTTAAATGTAAGGGGTTTAAGGGATTTTGTTAAGAGGAGGGCGGTTTTTAGTTATTTGGAGGGTGTGGGGTTTGATTTTTGTTTTTTACAGGAGGTTCACCTGAGGGATGGAGGGGATGTTAGTAGGTTTAAGAGGGAGTGGGACAAGGGGGAGTCGGTTTGGGGTATTGGGGGGGTGCACTCATCGGGGGTAGGGATTTTGTGGCACAGGGAGCACAGGGAGGTAAAAGTGGAGGATTCTTTTGTGGTAATGCAGGGGAGGGTTATAGGGGTGGATGTCACGATAAGGGATTGTAAATTTAGATTAGTGGTGGTGTATGGGCCACAGGTGGTGGCAGACAGGAGGGAGATGGTTGACTGTCTGACGCCCCTGTGTGTCACAAATAGGAAATTAGTGATAGGGGGGATTTTAATACAGATTTAGGAATAGGGGGGGGATAGCAGTGCAGGCGCCATTGCCGGGCTAATGGCTTGCCATGGTCTGGTAGATGGTGGTCTGCACACTACTCCGAAAATGGCCGGTCCTACATGGCGCAACTCCAGGGGGGTTGAGCGGAGGTTCGACTATATTTTTGTACCCAGGTCTTTGGGTAAGTTGTCTGGGCGGCTGTTGCCTGTTTTCTTTTCGGATCACAAAGGGGTGCTCCTGCAGGTGGGGTCGCCAGACTGCCTCTTTGGTAGGGGGTACTGGAAGTTAGATCGGGATGTGCTGGAGGAGCAGGCTTTTGTTGACGGGTTTTATGGTTTCTTTTGGAGGCTTGAAGGCCTCCGGTCCATGTGCGAGGGGGTGTTAGAGTGGTGGGAATTAGTTAAGGTGAGGATTAGGGCTTTTATAATAGGGTATTGCAAGAGGAAAAAAAGGGAGGAGAGGAGGGAGGTGGATCGTATCCAAAGGTTAATTGAACTCGAGTACGAGGCAGGCAACCTCGGCGGGTCGTTTGACTGGGAGAGATCCGCAACCCTAAAGGTGCAGCTCAGGGAGTTGCAGGAGCGGAAAGCTCGAGCTTTCCTGGAGCGTGCGCATAGTGGCTTTCTAGAACATAATGAGACTTGTTCTACTATGTTCTTTAAGTCGGTTAGGGCCAGACAGAGTAGGAAGGTAATGCATGGCGTTAGGGAAGAAAATGGTAGTATAGTTAGAGAACCAGAGGATATGGTCAGGGTGACAACTGATCATTTCCAAGGTTTATTTAAGGAAAGGGAAATAGATGTAGAGCAGGGAAATGTGTTTTTAGAACACTTGTCCAGGCGGTTGCCGGAGGACATTAGAGAAGTGATGGAGGCCCAGATTTCACTAGAAGAGGTTGAGAGCGCTCTTAGGAGGATGGGAAAAGGGAAGGTGCCTGGGATGGATGGGCTGCCGGCTGAGTTTTATCTCAAGTTTTGGGGTATACTTGGACCAGTGGTCCTCGAAGTCTTGAAGGCCATCCTTGAGACGGGGGTCTCGGGGGGGATCAATGGCTGTTGGTGTGCTGTCACTTTTATATAAGAAGGGGGAAGTAACAGACCTTGGCAACTGGCAGCCGTTGACCATGCTGTGTGTAGATTACAAGCTACTTGCAAAGGTTTTAGCAGACCGGTTGCGCACAGCCCTTCCCTACGTCGTCCATGAGGATCAGATGTGCGGGGTAGAGGGCCGCTCTATTAGATGGAACCTACAGTTAATCAGGGACTCCATCGCTTGGGTTGAAGATAGAGGACTGCCTTTAATGGTAGCAGAGCTAGATCAGGCGAAAGCCTTTGATCGTGTGAATAGATCCTTTTTATTCAGAGTGTTAGGTCGATTAGGATTTGGGGAGAAGTTCATAGGATGGATTCGTACATTATATGTCGGAGCGGGGTGCCGAGTTAGTGTAAATAGTCACTTTGGTGACGTTTTTGACCTCTCGTCTGGGGTCAGGCAGGGGTGCCCACTCTCGGCTCTCCTTTTCGTTCTGTACATGGAGCCTCTGGGGGCTGCCATTAGGGCAGACACAGGGGTGGAAGGCTTGTTGATCCCTGGAAGTGGTGGGCTGCGGGTTAAGATGACGCAGTACGCCGACGACACTTCCTTGCTGCTGTGCAAGGACTCCATGCAAAGTCTTCCGTCAAGTTTTTCGGAAGATGGCGCGGTAGAACGGATGTGACCGGGGGGTTATCTCTCTGTGAGGGGGCCCTGAGGATTCTCGGGGTCCATTTTGAGACCTCCGGCTCAGCGACGCTGAACTGGAACATGCGTATCGCAGTGGTACAGAGGAAGCTAGCAATGTGGAAGGCTAGGTATTTGTCTTTTATGGGCAAAGTCCTGGTCCTAAAGGTGGATGTGTTGCCGTCTCTTTTGTATTTGGCGTACATCTACCCATTGCCGGCTTGTCTGAGGAGGCCTCTAGTGAGGCTTGTGTTTCAGTTCATGTGGAGTGGCAGGTGCGAGTGGGTCGCCAGGGCACGCATGATCTGTCCCATCGGGGAGGGAGGTAGGGGGGTACCACATTTCCCCCTCAAGCTGGACGCAATTTTTGTTTCTTTCTTGTTAACGGAGCTTGCTTATCCAGTGATACACCCGTCCGGTTACCTCCTGCGGGTGTTCTTCTCGTATCAGGCGAGAAGCGTAATGGTGTGGTCTAACACGGGTCCTCGGGCGGAACAGCTGCCGTGGCACTTTGGTCATGCGGCCAAGTGGCTGCGTGCACACCCTGAGGTTGAAGTTGCCCGAGTAGGTTTAGATCACAGGCACCTGTACGAGGAGGTCAGAAAGGCAGGGAGTCCGGCGCCTGTAGTGGGCATCTCGGAAGTGGTCTGGGAGGGAGTGCAGGCGCGGGGTCTGGACAACAGGCTCAAGGACCTGAATTGGTTGAGCCTCCATAAGTGCTTGCCGGTACGTTCAATCATGTACCGGTATAGTTTGGTGCAATCCCCCACCTGTCCAAGATCCTCTTGTGGCAGGGAGGAGACTGTGCGCCATGTCTTTTGGGACTGTGCCTTTGCTGGAGTAGTATGGGCTAGGGCACGGGTGTTGTTAGGTTTGGTAAGGGGGGATTTTGTATTGACGTGGGCCAGGTTAGAGAGAGGTGTAGGGAGAGCGAGAGGGACGGATAGGGACAGGTTTCTGCTCTGGCTTCTCATGAGTCTCTTTAAACGGGGGCTGTGGGAAGCCAGGCAGAACATGGTGAAGACAGGGAGAGATTGGGGGGTGGAAGGGATAGTGAGGAGGGTGGAAGGAGATTTGAGGGGGAGGATGAAGAGGGAGGAGAGGAAGTGGGGGCAGCATGCTGCTCGGGAGAGGTGGAAGGGGGGTTTAGGTCTGGGTGTCATTGAGATTTGTAAGGGGATAGATTAAGGACGGGGAGATAGGGAAAGGTAGTTTGTAGGGTGACGGGGAGGGAAGATGCTCCCCTGAGGTTTTGTGTGGGGTTTTTGTTTTGTTTAGTTAAATTAAAATACCATTGTTGGAGTATGTATGTAAATGATGAGTTGTAAAGAATGAATGGTATTGAAGGTAATAAATTATTTTTTATTAAAAAATTGTTTTTTAAATAGGGCTGTTTAGGTTTTTCACGTTACGTTTTGTATTGTATCGTCATTATAGATGTATGAAGATAACCACGCTGCATTTTGGTCCTCCTCTTTCACCGGAAGAAAACCTTAACAACTGTAATGTTTTTAAAATTGTATAACTTCCTTCATTTTGCCGGACCTCAGGAAGAGTAGCTGCTGCTAATGGGAATCCATAATAAATACAGATACAAATAGCAGACCAGGAGCAACTCAAATGAAGGGTTTAACGAAAGCCTTTCGGACAGTTCCAAAAATCTGAGGCAGGTAGGCTGTGAAGAAACACATATTCATCTAAGGATCTAATCTTTTAACATATTTACCATATGATTTTAGTTATGTATTATCATTAACATGATTTGTTTTAATTACATCCATTTTAAATAGTACATTCTAGCATATTTTGAGATGGGGAAATCCATTTCCCCTACATGCTGGATGGAGGTGGTATCACCCGACACCCCTTGATTCAGGATAATAGGAAGTGACAATGAGGGACACGCCCTCTAACAAGAAAACCTGGCAAACATGCTGCAGACATGGCACCACACCAAAAAAGAGCTGTGAGGATGTAACAAATGAAGAGTTTCATTACGAAATGCGCTATATCCATTTTCGGAAATGTTGGTACATTTGTTTTTATTGTGTAGCCCTTTCCACTCTCAGCCAGTCACCCTGTATACGGGTTTAAAGTGTCAGATTTGTTCATTGATAAGCGCCTGACTTGAAACGTAGTAGCTGTACAGTAACATGCTATACATGAAGTCAGGGCTCTGCTTCACAGCGCTGTATGGGTTTTGACTGACAGCCGCTATAAACTTCAGCACCGTGCGCCACAAGAATATGCCCCCTATCCCTCCCGCTACATTTACACATTTGTTGTCTGAGTGAGGGAAATGTGTTCTGAAAGATGAGAGGTTGAGGATTATAATGAATACCACTTTGATGTCATACAAGCAATCCACACACCCATGAGTCCAAATGTGCACTTCACATTTCCAATATTTGAAAACTCATGTCATTGTCGTTATCAACATTTATGATCACCATGTTTGATACACAGTTGCAAGGATAACATGCGTTATACCCTGGGTGGTCCTGAACACAATGAGCCCGGTTGTCATGTTGAAGAAAATGTGTCACGGAACACGCACTTGAATGCACTCATATGACTCCTTTCTATGCACACCAACATTACAATCTGTCTGTCTGAGGTGCCTTTTGAAAGCCAAAAACTGTAAGATTGTATTTTATAACTTAGCTAGTCATGTTGGAACATTTAATAATGGAACATTTTTGGATTGCGTAAACAACAGTAATTGTGTGATAGTGGTGACGCATCACACTGGGCACACACTGGTTGAATCAACATTGTTTTCAAGTCATTTCAATGACATTTCAATGACATGACATGGAATAGATGTTGAATTGACTTTAGTGCCCAGTGGCAGGGCTGTGTTCCAAACAAAAAAACTACAAGCTGTGCTTGCTTCAGTTCCTTAATGGCAAAAAAATGCACCTTATAGTTGAGGCTCTTTCCTTAGGTCATAAAAGTGCATTGAAATGATTAGCCTGAACTGTGCACAGTTTGGAGAGGTGTGTGGCCACTAGGAAACACCACTTAGACCTCTCACTCAAACCCGTGGAATATTTTTTTCTTATTAAATTGCACCTCTCCAAAATGTCAATGAATATTTGTATTATGCCACTGTAAACCCCAAGGCATTTTTTATACAAATACTTCTAGTAAGTTGAACCCAAGTCAATGAAAATACATTATTACTTAAAATGTTTGTGGTACGGACTCAAAACTAAATGAGAAGTTACACCAACTCTCCTTTTAAAGTATTTTTCCCAGCATGCTCTACTGCAGGTTGATTTTTTTTGCAAGTACATTGAGTGATTAATCAATCAATCTTATGCTAAACAAAGATAAATTATATATATATATATATATATATATATGTTTTTAGACTGATCAATCTGGAAGCGGCGATATGGTATATAATATTTGTGAATACATTTTAAATTAATTAACTGGTGAGAGAAGTATTCTGATGAGAAAACATTGTTCCATATCACCTTTCAGTTCAAATGTTCTCAGAAAAACCTAGAAGTTCTCTGTTCCAGATGGAAGTGACCGCAGTTGCACTCTTGTCGGTAGAGTTAAATTTGGAGTAGAGAGTGGAGACCAGGCCAATAGATTTGGGAATATTTAAAAGTCTTAACCAGGATCAGAGAATCCCAGGCTCTGCTCAGCTCTAAAAGCCTTCGGAGTACCTATGGTAAAAAAAAAGTAAGCAAGTCCCTAGAAGATGATATGATTCTTTGAGGTCTTAAAAGGTTTGAAGACCTGAATTGTTAAAGATGTCACTGAGGGTTAAAATATTTATACTAGAGCATTCTGGTAAGAAGAGTGGCGGGGGCGTATGCCTCATGACTAACGAGACATGGTGTGATGAAGGAAACATACAGGAACTCAAATCCTTCTGTTCACCTGATTTAGAATTCCTCACAATCAAATGTAGACCGCATTATCTTCCAAGAGAATTCTCTTCGATTATAATCACAGCCGTATATATCCCCCCCAAGCAGACACGCCGATGGCTCTGAACGAACTTTATTTAACTCTTTGCAAACTGGAAACCATTTATCCGGAGGCTGCATTCATTGTAGCTGGGGATTTTAACAAAGCTAATCTGAAAACAAGACTCCCTAAATTTTATCAGCATATCGATTGCGCAACCAGGGGTGGTAAAACCCTGGATCACTGTTACTCTAACTTCCGCGACGCATATAAGGCCCTGCCCCGCCCCCCTTTCGGAAAAGCTGACCACGACTCCATTTTGTTGATCCCTGCCTACAGGCAGAAACTGAAACAAGAGGCTCCCACGCTGAGGTCTGTCCAACGCTGGTCAGACCAAGCTGACTCCACACTCCAAGACTGCTTCCATCACGTGGACTGGGACATGTTTCGTATTGCGTCAGATAAAAATATTGACGAATACGCTGATTCGGTGTGCGAGTTCATTAGAACGTGCGTTGAAGATGTCGTTCCCATAGCAACGATAAAAACATTCCCTAACCAGAAACCGTGGATTGATGGCAGCATTTGAGTGAAACTGAAAGCGCGAACCACTGCTTTTAATCAGGGCAAGGTGTCTGGCAACATGACCGAATACAAACAGTGCAGCTATTCCCTCCGCAAAGGCTATTAAACAAGCTAAGCGTCAGTACAGAGACAAAGTAGAATCTCAATTCAACGGCTCAGACACAAGAGGCATGTGGCAGGGTCTACAGTCAATCACGGACTACAAGAAGAAACCCAGCCCAGTCACGGACCAGGATGTCTTGCTCCCAGGCAGACTAAATAACTTTTTTGCCCGCTTTGAGGACAATACAGTGCCACTGACACGGCCTGCAACGAAAACATCCGGTCTCTCCTTCACTGCAGCCGAGGTGAGTAAGACATTTAAACGTGTTAACCCTCGCAAGGCTGCAGGCCCAGACGGCATCCCCAGCCGCGCCCTCAGAGCATGCGCAGACCAGCTGGCCGGTGTGTTTACGGACATATTCAATCAATCCCTATACCAGTCTGCTGTTCCCACATGCTTCAAGAGGGCCACCATTGTTCCTGTTCCCAAGAAAGCTAAGGTAACTGAGCTAAACGACTACCGCCCGTAGCACTCACTTCCGTCATCATGAAGTGCTTTGAGAGACTAGTCAAGGCCCATATCACCTCCAACCTACCTGACACCCTAGACCCACTCCAATTTGCTTACCGCCCAAATAGGTCCACAGACGATGCAATCTCAACCACACTGCACACTGCCCTAACCCACCTGGACAAGAGGAATACCTATGTGAGAATGCTGTTCATCGACTACAGCTCGGCATTCAACACCATAGTACCCTCCAAGCTCGTCATCAAGCTCGAGACCCTGGGTCTCGACCCCGCCCTGTGCAACTGGGTACTGGACTTCCTGACGGGCCGCCCCCAGGTGGTGAGGGTAGGCAACAACATCTCCTCCCCGCTGATCCTCAACACGGGGCCCCACAAGGGTGCGTTCTGAGCCCTCTCCTGTACTCCCTGTTCACCCACGACTGCGTGGCCATGCACGCCTCCAACTCGATCATCAAGTTTATGGACGACACAACAGTGGTAGGCTTGATTACCAACAACGACGAGACGGCCTACAGGGAGGAGGTGAGGGCCCTCGGAGTGTGGTGTCAGGAAAATAACCTCACACTCAACGTCAACAAAACTAAGGAGATGATTGTGGACTTCAGGAAACAGCAGAGGGAACACCCCCTATCCACATCGATGGAACAGTAGTGGAGAGGGTAGCAAGTTTTAAGTTCCTCGGCATACACATCACAGACAAACTGAATTGGTCCACTCACACTGACAGCGTGCGTGAAGAAGGCGCAGCAGCGCCTCTTCAACCTCAGGAGGCTGAAGAAATTCGGCTTGTCACCAAAAGCACTCACAAACTTCTACAGATGCACAATCGAGAGCATCCTGGCGGGCTGTATCACCGCCTGGTACGGCAACTGCTCCGCCCTCAACCGTAAGGCTCTCCAGAGGGTAGTGAGGTCTGCACAACGCATCACCGGGGGCAAACTACCTGCCCTCCAGGACACCTACACCACCCGATGTTACAGGAAGGCCATAAAGATCATCAAGGACATCAACCACCCGAACCACTGCCTGTTCACCCCGCTATCATCCAGAAGGCGAGGTCAGTACAGGTGCATCAAAGCTGGGACCGAGAGACTGAAAAACAGCTTCTATCTCAAGGCCATCAGACTGTTAAACAGCCGCCACTAACATTGAGTGGCTGTTGCCAACACACTGTCATTGACACTGACCCAACTCCAGCCACTTTAATAATGGGAACTGATGGGAAATGATGTAAATATATCACTAGCCACTTTAAACAATGCTACCTTATATAATGTTACTTACCCTACATTATTCATCTCATATGCATACGTATATACTGTACTCTACATCATCGACTGCATCCTTATGTAATACATGTATCACTAGCCACTTTAACTATGCCACTTTGTTTACTTTGTCTACATACTCATCTCATATGTATATACTGTACTCGATACCATCTACTGTATGCTGCTCTGTACCATCACTCATTCATATATCCTTATGTACATATTCTTTATCCCCTTACACTGTGTACAAGACAGTAGTTTTGGAATTGTTAGTTAGATTACTTGTTGGTTATCACTGCATTGTCGGAACTAGAAGCACAAGCATTTCGCTACACTCGCATTAACATCTGCTAACCATGTGTATGTGACAAATACAATTTGATTTGATTTGAGGAAAATCAAAGGGTTTTGAGCCTGATAAGATTAGGTTATTGTTTCATAAGTGAGAAGGGCTGTGAAAATGGAATGAGATCATAAGATGTGCATTGCCCTGTCGCCACACTTTAACTGCATTAGCAATTATTGGACCCATTCTGAGACATGTAGATTTTTGTTTACAGCCAGAGAATACTTGTAGTCTAATAGGTTTTATAAAAGCCTCTTCATTGGGTCCCAATGTGGCTTGATTAGTGGGATCTAGATAGATTTTCAGAAATCTCAAATGGAAAGAAAAGTAATTATTTAAAGTTAGGTAGAGCCAGTCCAAACGGTTTGGGGCGCTGCAGGGTATTCTGGGTCGTTTGTCTTTCCAGATGAAATTCCTGCACAATATATACAATTCTTTGAAATATTGAAGAGTGGTGAATTGGGAAGCATAGAAAATACAAAATTAAGCAAGGAAGAATGTTCATCTTAATCACTGAAATTTTACCCTGAAGTGTAATATGTAAGGGAGACAAGTGGGCCAAGTCCTCTTTCATTTTCCCAATAGTAGCTAAATAATTGTCTTGTACCATTAGTTGGAAAGTGGGCTAGAATTTGATCCCCAGATAGGTGAAACCTATTGGATTTAATTGGAGAGTGTGTGTTGTGGGGAGAGAATACTCCTCAGCTGCAGGATTTAGGGGCTATAAAATGGACCAATTTATATTATATCCTGAAAAGAAACAGGAAAAGGTTCAAATAATTTAAAGGTGCAATCTGCAATCGCTACAGCTATTTTCGGACTTGTGAATTAACAATGTGCACCCACCCATTGATTCTTGAAGAATATAATTCATAATTGCCTCATGAGCTTAGTTCAACTGTCAAAGCCCATCAGAACCAAAAATATATTTTACTCCAATGTTTGTAAGCAAAGTAAATGTAAACAAACACTATAAAAACATGGTTAAAACTATAATTTTGATAGCAGGGATGGCCAGTCTTTGCATCCATAGCTCGGTCTATGAATATGAGAGTGGTTACATTTCTTAGCCCCATCCCTCAGCTTTTTACAGAAACAGGGGCGCTCTGTTATTGTTTCAACTGCTGATTGCCATTTTAAGAGAATGACATAGAGTTAGAAATATCTGATAAAAAAACGAGATCATCTGCATACAAGGAAATATGCTGGACAGTACCTTTAACTTGTTAGGGACTAGCTCCCTCTGCGGGGATCAAATCAGCGGAAATTTCAAGAGCGCCACGTATAGTTTTTGATCAAACTCAAACCAAATAATAGGTATCTGGACATTGTCGCACAGCCTGGGCAAGAGGCTCAAGAGACAAGGCAAATAAAATTGGGGATAATGGACAACCTGGTCTTGAGCCTCTTTGCACCCTAAACTGCGGAGAAGTGGATCAACCGGTGAGAACTCGAGCAAAAGGCTCGTTGTAGAGAGTCCTGTGAATGATAGAGGATCCAAACCCAAAACACTTTAACACAAACCATAAGTATGTCCATTCTAAGCAGTCAAGGGACATCACCAAGGAACAGCACGGCACAGGAAGATTATGCACAGGAGCTGAGTCGATAACATGAAAGTCACATTGGATATTATCTCAGACGAGTCTGCCTCTCATAAAATGTGATCAAAATGGATCAAAACATGCACCTGCTTCTCCAATCTCTTTGTCATGACCTTAGAATAGATTTTTAAATTGCTGTTAAAAAGTGCAATAGGCCTACCTATAGCTTGAGCATTCAAGAGGGTCCTTATCCTTCTTAAGAAATAAATCAAATCAAATCAAATTTTATTTGTCACATACACATGGTTAGCAGATGTTAATGCGAGTGTAGCGAAATGCTTGTGCTTCTAGTTCCGACAATGCAGTGATAACCAACAAGTAATCTAACTAACAATTCCAAAACTACTGTCTTATACACAGTGTAAGGGGATAAGGAATATGTACATAAGGATATATGAATGAGTGATGGTACAGAGCAGCATACAGTAGATGGTATCGAGTACAGTATATACATATGAGATGAGTATGTAGACAAAGTAAACAAAGTGGCATAGTTAAAGTGGCTAGTGACATAAGAATGCAGTCGATGATCTAGAGTACAGTATATACATATGCATATGAGATGAATAGTGTAGGGTAAGTAACATTATATAAGGTAGCATTGTTTAAAGTGGCTAGTGATATATTTACATCATTTCCCATCAATTCCCATTATTAAAGTGGCTGGAGTTGGGTCAGTGTCAATGACAGTGTGTTGGCAGCAGCCACTCAATGTTAGTGATTGCTGTTTAACAGTCTGATGGCCTTGAGATAGAAGCTGTTTTTCAGTCTCTCGGTCCCAGCTTTGATGCACCTGTACTGACCTCGCCTTCTGGATGATAGCGGGTGAACAGGCAGTGGTTTGGGTGGTTGATGTCCTTGATGATCTTTATGGCCTTCCTGTAACATCGGGTGGTGTAGGTGTCCTGGAGGGCAGGTAGTTTGCCCCCGGTGATGCGTTGTGCAGACCTCACTACCCTCTGGAGAGCCTTACGGTTGAGGGCGGAGCAGTTGCCGTACCAGGCGGTGATACAGCCCGCCAGGATGCTCTCGATTGTGCATCTGTAGAAGTTTGTGAGTGCTTTTGGTGACAAGCCGAATTTCTTCAGCCTCCTGAGGTTGAAGAGGCGCTGCTGCGCCTTCTTCACGACGCTGTCAGTGTGAGTGGACCAATTCAGTTTGTCTGTGATGTGTATGCCGAGGAACTTAAAACTTGCTACCCTCTCCACTACTGATCCATCGATGTGGATAGGGGGGTGTTCCCTCTGCTGTAAATAGGGAAATTAGAGCTGTTTTTTGGTCCCAGTGGAAAGAACCCATTTGTAAAGTGTAGTTTATTGAATTTAAAAATAATGGTCCATTTAAATACCAAAGTGCTAACAGGAGTTTTAGGGATATACCTCCAGGCCTGGGGTTTATTATTTTTCTGCATAGTTAAGGTGGCCAATTTCAGTTCATGGATTGAAATGGGACATTCATGTTCTTCCGCTTGTTGTAACGAGATGGAAATCTCAAGTAGTTCAGATGAGGTTAGTAAATCAGGATTTTAAGAAGATTTGGATGTGTAGAGATTAACACCTGATTCATTTGGGAGGGTGAAGAGCTTAAGGTTCCATTGGAGTCTTTGATGGCGTCGATAGAGGCTAGACATTCAGATTTTTTAAGCTCCAAGAGCCTGCTAGGTCTATCTGCATTTTCATAATTTGATTGTCTAGTTTGTAAGTATAAGAATTCACATTTAGCATTTGGGAATGTTTCATATTCTGGTTTTAGAGGCTAGTAGTTTAGTTCTGTCTATTTGGAATTGTGATTTTTGTAGTGGTTCTAGATGTGCTATTTCTTTCTCCGAACAAGCAATTTCAGAATAACAGTGTGTATTGAAATTGGAGAATGAAGTACAAGCTCCTCTAATGAAACATTTAGTGACTCCCCAAAGGCTATGAGGGTTATTCGTTGTTTCAGAGTTTAGGTCTAGAAATTCTGTAATTCTATTTGAAATAAATGTATGGAAATAAAGATGTAATCCATGCGAGAGCAGGTCTTGTGCTTTGCAGAGAAGGTGTAATCTTCGCAGATTTTTTTTTAGCCGCCACACGTCAAAAATGTTGAGCTCCTTTAGGAATGATTGGAAGTAAATTGAAGCGGTTAAACGGGATGTAATTGTCACGCCTACTCCCGCCCCCCCTCCCAGGCTACCCGTCATCATACGCAACTGTTACCATCGTTACGCGCAGCTGTGGTCATTGGACTCACCTGGATTCATTCGCTTTGTTGATTGCCCCTGCATATATGTCTGCTCCTCTGTATTCCCTGTAGTAGCATTGTTTGTCGTGTTTATATCCAGACGCGCTTCCTGTTCCGTTGCATGTCCGTCTATATTAAAATGGCTCACTCCCTATACCTGCTTCTCATCTCCTGCATTGGGTGTTACAGCAATAACACTGTGAGAAGAATCTAAATGCGGGTTGAGATTAAAATGTTCCCGCCATTATTATGGCTGTGTCTGTAAAGTCCAGCATTTTGAGTTTCTGATTGTTTAGATTTTTTGGGGGTGCATATACCGACACCAGACAAAGTCTTGCACCATTCAAAGTGATAGTTACAAAACAGTATCTTTCCCTCAAAACGCTCTGGTTTTCGAATGTGCACGAGTGTGCAATAATTCCTGTTCAGAAACAGTTTTCCATCCTCTTGTTTTATACGAGTTTCTTGAATAAAATCAGTATCTATGCAATTTCGTTTGAATAAATCTAAACTCCATAATCTCTTGAAAGGCCTTTGGTGTTCAGACTCAATATATAAACATTAGTCATTGAGATGTAACAAATACACTTTCTTGGTGAGTGAAGTAAAAATATTACATGATCGAGAACTGTTTATCCAATATAGAAATGACTAACTTCACTTTAAATGTAGGAAAGGGATTACCTCAATTGTATCAATAATGTGATTATTGTGAATAGTTAGATTAATATAATAGTTTGATTAAAATGTTTACGTGCTTTGCAAGAAGAACGATTTCCCTTATAATCCTGTTACATGGACACATGAAATCAGGCTACCTGATGGCACTCTATTCAATGCAGAAAATTGGCAATCAAAATAAACGTTCTACCACAGCGACCATGTTATTTTTGGGAAGCATATTTGATTCTAAGTTCGAACATGTAAAGTTTGTATGTGAAAACTACTTCTAAGACACATACATACATTCAGTTGTTTTGAACTCACTTCACTCAAGCTAAAGAGGTAGGCTCGCTCGGCTAGTGCTAGCACAAGCACAGATCAAATGAATAGTGTGCAACCGCAGCCCGCAATTCGGGGTGTTCCTGCATGTGGGTATACGCACAACGTCTTCATGCTTGTGACACGTTTGAATGAACAGTACCAGTCGAAAGTTTGGACAACTTCTCATTCAAGTGTTTTTCTTTATTTTTCCTATATTGTAGAATAATAGTGAACACATCAAAACTATGAAATAACACATATGGAATCATGTAGTAACCAAGTGTTAAACAAATAAAGGCAAAGGGGTGGCTACTTTGAAGAATCACATGTAAAATAAAAAATATATTTGTTTAACACTTTTTTGGTGACAACATGATTCCATATGTGTTATTTCATAGTTTTGATGTCTTCTACCATGTAGAAAATAGTCAAATAAAGAAAAACCCTTGAATGAATAAGTGTGTCCAAACTTTTGACTGGTACTGTAGGTCAAAAGGGAAATAAAAGTATTATCTAAGTTATTTTGCTCTGGTCTCTGGAATCCCCCTTGCTAACTAGTAGGAGCGAAAGCGGTAGACAGCGTCCTTCGCTCCCACCTGCTGAACACTTGCTCTCACCATCATTAACAGAACTGAGGGAAAACAGTGCCCGACAGCCGGGGGCAAAGGACACTACCGGCCGCCCCTGCCTCCCACTAGCACAGAAGGTGGGACGCTGAGGCGACAGTGTGGTAGCTAACTAGCTAGCTTGCTATACTGTATGCTAGCTAGCATGTTTAGTTAGCTAACTAACTCGCACCCACCTTCTGTGTACTGGACTAAAATTATGTGTACTGGACTAGCTGGCTAAGTTAGTACACAGTGTTCTTCACTTCTGCCTGCTGAACACCTTCCCTCGCCATCGTAAACAGAACTGCTGGAAAACAGTGCCCGACAGGTGGGGACAAAGGACACCGTCTACCGGTGTACGGCTAGCTAGCTACCATTGTCGCCCTCGCCCCTACTTTTGTGGAGTTTATAGGCAGCTGGCATCCAATCTTATTGTGCATTAACGCCACCAACTGTACTGGAGTTCCCCACCTGTCCTAATCATTTTTTTAAATTGTACGGAAAACTAGATGTTTTAATCAGTGTATGCTTACTTCGATTTTGCCTTTATGCCAATTAAGTTAAGCAGAGTAAGCTGTTTAAATGACTATTGCATAATCGGCCTACTTCCATAATCAGTTTAATACCAAAGGATTACTGAGCATGTAAACATACCCACTGTGATTCTGTAGGGTTTGAGTTGTATCAGCGTGAAAATAAATTCTAACGCCCCCACTAAACCGCCCCCACTAAACCGCGCTTTGAGTGAATTGTAGAGTTATACCACCCATGACTGTATTTGATAGTGACAGTCATGGTTGTTGAATTTGTTCATTTTCAAACCTGTGGCCTTCACCAAGTGAGTTCCCAGGTGAATATTATCATTATTATTATATATCTCATAAGACCTCATTTTGAAGCCTAGCTTTACCCTAATACATTGGCCTGAAACTCAAAGAAACAGCCCTGCAAGTAGGGTTGCAAAATTCCAGTAACTTTCCCAAACGTTCAAAAATTCTAGGTTGAAGGATTTCCCATCTTCCAATCGGGATTTCTGGAAAACCTGGGAGATTTTAAAGAATTTTGCAACCCTACCAGCATGTCACATTATACTAGATTGTAAAGCGATATGGAGTTCCTATTGGAATCCAGCCAGAGTTAGGATATCCAACAGTTGAAATTTGTATTCACCTGTAACCTGCATTCATAATGATTGCTAGGGTTAGGAACAGTCTACCGAAGCCATTTAAACTGAAACAACCATTTCAATAACGGGTGCAAAAATTCTAACTAAATGATTGGATTAGTTTAACAGATTAAACTCTGGCAATAATCTCTGCAACGGTTGCACTCTTAGTTCCAAGTGGTCTCTGACCTCTGGACATACAGTACGTTAAATACCTTCTTCGCACCTTGATAAAGGTAAAGGTACCTATGTCGCCTGGTCTGTTTCTACTAGGAAATATTTGACATTCTATTGGATTAGATGAAATTGAAAGTGTTAAATGTGTGCCCTAACTGCTGCCAAAAAGGCAGTACATTTTTTGTTGTTGATCCAAATACTTATTTGAAATCTTCCTGGAAAATGTACATTTTTGACATTCTTATTCTAGAGAAATCCACAGCTAAACTGCATGGCATGGCTAGTGGGCGGGTTAAATCAAAGATATTTTTTAGGTACCCCTCATGTAATATTATCTCTCAATTGTTGTATCTTGAACTGCTTGTCAATCCCCCCTTCATGCTCATGTTTTGTTTTTGTGCAAATCATGTGAATGCTATCTCTTGTTTGATTGAAATTGATAAAAACCCCTCCCACAAAAAAAAGCATAGGGACATTTAGCTGTACGACTAGATGTGGCCTTCACACTAAGGAAGTTATTTTTCACGCTCCCTTTGGCTTCCCAAATCACAGTCTGTTCTGTTTGGTCTGCTTTGCCGGCATCCCGGAAATATTGGGCACTTGGAACTCTGGGTTTAAAAATGGGTATTGTCATGGCGCAACTATGTTGTGGCAAAATACCTGTATGTGTATAGTATACTGTATATCCAGCTACTCACGCTACAGGCGTTGTCACTGGTACATCCCTGTGTGACATTGACCAGCTCCACCAGGCCGTACGAGGCCACTGGGGTTGCTATGGGGAAGAACTGCAACCGTTTACTGTTAATCCTCAAGTCCTGGACACAGCCTTTCAGGTAACCCCCAAAGGAGGCCGAGGCTCTTTGGTCGGCCAGGCCCCCGACGTAGACCAGGTCTCCTGGCTGAGCCACCACGGGCCGGACGGGGATGGTTCCCTGGCTATGGGCCGACTGGAACAGGGTCACAAAGTCGCCCTCCAGCCGCACCGTCACCAAGTGAAAGTGGCCGTCGCTGACCACGACTCGACCCGACAGGCTCTCGAAGTTGTTCACCTGAAATTTTACCCGGCCATCGTCCAGCCACAGGTGGAGGTACTGGCTGGTGCTGTTGGCCAGGACTAGGAGGAGGCCGTTCGAGCGCCGTGTGCGCACAAACATGGATATGGTGATGGTGCCTGAACCCGGGGGGTCATCCAAGGAGAAGACGGCATAGCTCGCCGCGTCCTCGTTGCCGAACCTGGCCGGGTTGTACTCTGTGTTGGTACAGAAAGAGAGAGAGTTTAACAATTAATAAAGTTCCATACACTATCCTACCAATTACTAAATTGATAGATGAAGAACTAACAGAGAGAGAGAGTGTCAAAATACAATAGCATGATTTCCACTACCTTTTGATCTCCAGGTGAACTACTGTGTGCTAGTGCCTTTTTTTGGTTTTGTTTACTGGCCTGGGTAAAAGAGTTGGTTCCAATTCCATTTCAACTGAGTCAAATCAGGAAGTGAATTCAAAGTTTTAAAATCATGAATTTAAATTAAATTGCCCCCAACATTGACTTGGTATCACCCTGAGATGTTTATATCACTCCTTCAAGTCACAGGGATGGGCAATTCCAGTCCTCGAGGGCCAGATTGGTATCACTTTTTACCTAACCAACACACCTGATTAAACAAATTGCATTCTAAACTTAAGACCATGATTAGTTGATTATTAGAGTCAGTTGTGTTAGCTGAGGCAATCCAGACCCGAGCAGTTGCCCATCCCTGATTCTAGGTGAAGCGGACCGGTAAGCAGAACAGTTATTTCCACCTATCATGTTAGAGCACATGACAAACTCATTTCACGGAGGGCCGAGTGTCTGCGCGTCTTTGCTCCTCCCTTGTACTTGATTGATGAAATAAATTCAGTAATTAGTAAGGAACTCCCCTCACCTGGTTGTCTATGTCTTAATTGAAAGAAAAAAAGAAAAACCTATGCCTTCCATGGAATGAGTTTGACACCCCTGCGTTAGAGGATTGTTGCGAGAGTCCTTGGGAAACCCTGTTTTACGGCAGGTGAAGGATGTCCTTAATCCCTAAACATTTCCTTAATCCTAGAGTCAGGTGTACGTGTGTGTAAGTGTGTGTTTACATGGTTGCGTGAGTGTGTGTGTATTCTACATGCTATTTTAGCTAGTTCTCTAAGCTCCTTTGCAGTCTACCACAGGCTACTTTTATCCACCTCTTATGTGCCACATGAGGATGCCAGCCATTTAGATTTTGGAGTGATTCTATTGAGGCTGAACTGTTGACCTCAGGTGATTAGTTTATGAAACTCATACCAGAGTCCTTAGTGAAGTCCAAAATGATCCCTACTTTCTGAGTTTGAACGTTTTGTCGTAAGCTACATTTATCAGAGCTCCATGAGAAGCACACTGGCTCTAATAGGATATGTGAGATTATTGCATTGAAATGGAATAGATCTCATATTGTATCCTTTTACTGCTTCGTTATGCCCATTGTTTTCATATGTTGCACTGTTCAAGTGTTTTGCTGCTACATTTACAGTGTTTTCAGACATGCAAGCGCAACACCACATCCCTCAGGCCTCACCCTCAGCGCAGTCCGTTGTCCCCTCGTACGGTCTGTAGCACTCGCACACATAGCTCCTCCATCCCTGGTTTATGCAATGCCCCCGGTTCTGACACGGGCTGTCGTCACACTTGTCCCTGTCGTTGCACCCGGCTGTGACGTTGACCTGAGCTGGTGAGTTGGCGACAGCGGGCACTACCAGCCGTGACTCCACAAACACATCCCGGAAACAGCCCAGGAAGTAGGCAGCTGGACCAGGTGGATCAGGCACGTCTGCAGCCTCAGCATCCCTTTCCCCTGCCACCCCACCGGAGCCCCAGCCCAGTCCCACCCCTCCTAGAGAGAGGCTGTGGCGAACCGAGCTGGGCTCTCGTAGGCCGGAGCCTTGCTCCAGCAGGGGTGTCTCGGTGGCGGGGAACTCCCTGGTGCAGCCCACCTCAGCGCAGGGGGAGTGAAGCAGCCTCACACTGCTCCCCTCCTCCTCACAGCCCAGCCAGGCCTCAACCGTGTGCCACTGACTGTCCGTCACACTCGGCGGTAGCTCCAGAAATACTGGGGTTCTTGTCCCTTGAGCTCTTAGCATGCTGAGGCGTAAGCGGCTGTCTACCAGCTCGATGGTGAGCAGCAGGTCATCGACCCGGCGCTGGAGGAGGGTGCCGACAGGCCGGTCCGTCTTGAAGCTAAGGGTGACGTTGAGAGGGACTTCAGAGTCCGATAGCTGGGTCTCCACATACATGTAGCCGCTGGACTCGAAAGAGAAGATGGTTGACGTCTGACACTTGGAGCCGGTGAAGCCTGCGCGGCAGGCGCAGGTGTAGGTGTGGCGGTAGTTCAGGAAGAAGGGAGAGCAGATGCCACCATTCTTGCAGCGGTTGCCGTCACAGCCCAGGAGGGCGACTGTGCAATTCTCGCCTCCGTACAGTAAGCCATCTTGGCTCTGTTGAGAGCAGAGGCACCTGTAGCCGCCATGTTGGCTTTCGCAGACGCCACCATTCTGACACGGTTGCAGTTCACATGCATAAGTGTCCTCCTCACAGAGACCACCTGTGTAGATGGGTAAACATAATCAGATAACATAACCAGTTGGCAATTCATTTAGCATCTATTTGGAATTGATATGTCATTCATATTATATTGGAAATTGACAAATTCTATATTTTTTTTGCATGTGAATTTGGCCAGTGATTACTAGTTTGTTTTAAACAAATCTTCATCCATCATTATTGTATCCATATTCATTCATAATATATCCATATATTATATCCATATTCACACATAACTAGTTAATTA
Organism: Oncorhynchus nerka; assembly: GCF_034236695.1. Lineage (NCBI taxonomy): Eukaryota > Metazoa > Chordata > Actinopteri > Salmoniformes > Salmonidae > Oncorhynchus > Oncorhynchus nerka. The sequence goes on along the minus strand of NC_088424.1, from coordinate 4,158,195 downwards.
CTTTATGTAGGGAAGTATGACATTATTGGTTGGTAAAACATGTTCACGTACTTGCACACGTTCATTACTTGTTCGATATCAAACAATAAATATAACTTTAATTCCGGAAATAGATACTTGTAATTTATTTTGTTACATTTAGTTTCAACATGATAGAAAATACATCATTAGGTTAAAAAGGTACAGTTGAAGTCGGAAGTTTACACACACACACACCTTAGCCAAATACATTGTAAAAATAGCCAAATCCATCCTTGTAAAAATTCACCGTCTTAAGAATGTGAAATGTCAGAATAATAGTAGAGAGAATGATTTATTTCATATTTTATTTCTTTCATCACATTTCCAGTGGGTCAGAAGTTTACATACACTCAATTAGTATTTGGTAGCTTTGCCTTTAAATTGTTTAACTTGGGTCAATAAATTTGGTGAATTTTGGCCCATTCCTCCTGACAGAGCTGGTGTAACTGAGTCAGGTTTGTAGGCCTCCTTGCTCGCACACGCTTTTTCAGTTCTACCCACAAATGTTCTATAGGATTGAGGTCAGGGCTTTGTGATGGCCACTCCAATACCTTGACTTTGTTGTCCTTAAGCCATTTTGCCACAACTTTGGAAGTTTGCTTGAGGTCATTGTCTGTTTGGAAGACCCATTTGCGACCAAGTTTTAACTTCCTGACTGATGTTTTGAGATGTTGCTTCAATATATCCACATACTTTTACTTCCTCATGAAGGAAGACTTTTACATACTTTTACTTTCCCCTTTTACTTCCTCATGCCTTCTATTCTGTGAAGTACACCAGTCCCTCCTGCAGCAAAGCACCCGCACAACATGATGCCGCCACGGTTGGGATGGTGTTCTTCGGCTTGCAAGCCTCCCCCTTTTTCCTCCAAACATAACAATGGTCATTATGGCCAAACAGTTCCATTTTTGTTTCATCAGACCAGAGGACATTTCTCCAAAAAGTTAGATCTTTGTCCCCATGTGCAGTTGCAAACCGTAGTCTTGCTTTTTTATGGCGGTTTTGGAGAAGTGGCTTCTTCCTTGCTGAGTGGCCTTTCAGGTTATGTCGACATAGGACTCGTTTTACTGTGGATATAGATACTTTTGTACCTGTTTCCTCCAGCATCTTCACAAGGTCATTTGCTGTTGTTCTAGGATTGATTTGCACTTTTCACACCAAAGTACGTCTCCTTCCTGAGCGGTATGATGGCTGTGTGGTCCCATGGTGTTTATACTTGCGTACTATTGTTTGTAGAGATGAACCTGGTACCTTCAGGAATTTGAAAATTGCTCCCAAGGATGAACCAGACTTGTGGAGGTCTACAATTGTTTTTCTGAGGTCTTGGCTGTTTTCTTTTGATTTTCCCATGATGTCAAGCAAAGAGGCACTGAGTTTGAAGGTAGGCCTTGAAATACATCCACAAGTACACCTCCAATTGTCTCAAATGATGTCAATTAGCCTATCAGAAGCTTCTAAAGCCATGACATACTTTTTTTGAATTTTCCAAGCTGTTTAAAGTCACAGTGTATGTAAACTTCTGACCCATTTGAATTGTGATACAGTGCATTATAAGTGAAGAAATCTGTCTGTAAACAATTGTTGGAAAAATTACTTGTCATGCACAAAGTAGATGTCCTAAAACTATTGTTTGCCAAAACTATAGTTTGTTAACAAGACATTTTTATTTTTATTTATTTATTTTATTTTACCTTTATTTAACCAGGCAAGTCAGTTAAGAACAAATTCTTATTTTCAATGACGGCCTAGGAACAGCGGGTTAACTGCCTGTTCAGGGGCAGAACGACAGATTTGTACCTTGTCAGCTCGGGGGTTTGAACTTGCAACCTTCCGGTTACTAGTCCAACGCTTTAACCACTAGGCTACCCTGCCGCTCCACATTTGTGGAGTGGTTGAAAAACGAGTTTTAATGACTCCAACCTAAGCGTATGTAAACTTCCCACTTCAACTGTATATGTAAACATTAGCATGATGACACAATTGTATATGCTCATTGTAACATTCAGTGCACACTATATAGCATGGGACCTCACAGAACAAACAACAAACAACATCCACTGGGCAACAACTAATTGAGTCAACATTGTTTCCATATCATAAAAAAAAAAATGCTGAATCAATGTGGAAAACTGATTGGATTTTTTAAAAGTCATCAAGGTAAGGGGATTTTTCTTTTTTTCACCCAACTTTTAACCTTGAATTCACGTTAGTTGACAACTCAACCAAATGTAAATCAAAGCTAGATGTAAATCAGAACTGACATCTGTGTCCAGTGGGCATGAACAAGAGAGCAAAATTACCTGTGTAGCACAACCACAAAATCCAAACACACACGTTGATTCTCAACATGGTCCTTGCCAAGTCCTCCTAATCAGAAGAAAATCGAAATATCGACATATGACTCCATTGCATTTCATAGAAGTGGTTTGGAAACCATAACAACAGATATCAGCTTCTTCCCTTGTGTTTCCCCCATACATGAATGGCTGCCCAGTCCAGTCTAATGCTGGGATCACTACAAGCCATATAGCCTATTCTGGATTAAGTTAATGCACTTAAAATGTCTTACAAATCGAGTGTTGTCCAGGGAGGAGTTTACAGGACTAATTTGAGCAATGGTGAACATCTCCATTCTAGAAACACGAAAGCTTACATAATAGACTGGAACCTACCTCACATATATTTAGGAGTAGGAGGACCCGTCTCTTACGTAGTTGTTAAAAGCAGTGTGCGTTTAGCCAGTTGAGGCAGAATCTGCATTGGCCAGAGGCCAGCGGAGGCAATATGGCTCTAGTCTGTCTCGCTGTGGCACTTCTGTCACCAAAACGTGTTCCATTATTGAAACACTGGTACAGGCGTTGAATCAAACCTACCGTACAGTAAAACACAGCGGTAGCGCACTGTACATAGGGAGCCAATTTGCATGACGTCAGTAAATCTAACTGAGGTATTGTTTTTTATGTTTATGCTGATTAATTCATATTTGTTGATGCTGACATACTGAGTTGCCTAATGTACTGTATGTAAATAGCATGTCATAATCAAAATACAAATTGCAAGTGGGTCGGAAATGAGGGAGAATAAGGGCAGAACAGTAAAGGGGTCTATACTGTTGAAGTAAAAGGAAGGTTTGCTGCCCAAAGAAGACATGGAGAAGGACGAATAGGGATGAGATGAAGAATGCAGTCAACCACGATTGTCAAAAGAGTACAGCTACGACTGGAAGTTACTTTTTGTAGTAGGTCAGGAGAGCACTCTAGCTATACCTAAACCTTTCCCTAACCATCATCTAATTATCCAAACCTGCTAAGTTAACTTACCCAGCAGGTTAGAGGAGTTTTCCTAACCTGTTTCTAAAGGACATCCCTGCCGGCCAAACCCTCCCCTAACCCGGACAACGCTGGGCCAATTGTGCACGGCCCCATGGGTCTCCCAGTCATCACCGGCATCGACAGAGCATGAACTTGAACCAGGATCTCTAGTGGCACACGACCACTGTACCACTCGGGGGCCCCTGATGTGTCTCTACACTGAGTATACAAAACATTAATAAAAATAGATTTCACACTGGGATATTATGTTGATCATAACAAGTGAAATGGCATGAACACTGAGTATACAAAAAAATGAAGAACATCTGCTCTTTCAACGACATAGGGGCTCCCGAGTGGCGCAGTGGTCTAAGACACTGCATCTCAGTGCAAGTGGTGTCACTACATTCCCTGGTTTGAATCCAGGCTGTATCACATCCGGGGTAGGCTGTCATTGTAAATAAAAATGTGTTCTTAACTGACTTGCACTACATCGCAGCACTTGAGGTGTCACTACAGCCCCAGGTTCAATACCAGGCTGTGTCACAACTGGCTGTGACTGGGAGACCCATGAGGCGGTGCACAATTGGCCCAGCGTCATCCAGGTTAGGGGAGGGTTTGGCTGTGTGGGATTTCCTTGTCCCATTGTGCTCTAGTGACTCCTTGCGGTGGACTGGGCACCTGCAAGCTGACTTCAGTTGCCTGTTGGACGGTGTTTCCTCTGACACATTGGTGTGGCTGACTTTCTATAAACACCCACTAGAGGGAGCCAAACAACACAATATACTGATAATGGCATACTGACAAAATACTGCTATTATGGCTGATGTAATGTGGACAAATTGGGGAGGGATGCAGCTATGGGTGGGCCTGGGAGGTCATAGGCCCACACACTTGGGAGCCAGGCCCATGCCAATCAGAAACGTTTTTTCCCCACAAAAGGGCTTTATTACAGATAGAAATACTCCTCAGTTTCATCAGCTGTCCAGATGGCTGGTCTCAGACGATCCCGCAGGTGAAGAAGACAGACGTGGAGGTCCTGGGCTGGCATGGTTACACTTGGTCTGCGGTTGTGAGGCCGGTTGGACGTACTGCCAAATTCTCAAAAAATATGTTGGAGGCTGCTTATGATAGTGAAATGAACATTACATTCTCTGGCAACAGCTCTTGAGAGGTCTGTGGCATTGTGTTGCATGACAAAACTACACATTTTAGAGGGGCCTTTTATTGTCCCCAGGACACGGTGTACCGGTGTAATGATCATGCTGTTTAATCAGCTTCCTGATATGCCACACCTGTCAGGTGGATGGATTATCTTGGCAAAGGAGAAATATTCACTAACGGGTATGTAAACAAATTTGTACTCACAATTTGAGGGAAATACGCTTTTTTGTGCATATGGAACATTTTGGGGATCTTTTATTTTACCTCATGAAACATGTTCCATTCATACATTTTGTTCAGTGTATATAAATGCAATCACTTCCTTATTTACATGTGTTGTTAAGTGCTACTTTAGCCAAGAAGCCATTAGCCTAGTCATTCAAGAATCTTTCACCATCCATTTCAAAACATTTTTTTTGGGTTGCCTAACTTGTAACAGTACTAAAGAGACATAGTACTAAAGAGGGATATGAAACCTCATTTGTCAGCAAAAGTTTTAAATGTTTTTTGTTTGTTGTCAAAGCTAGCTAGCTATTTAGCAGCCAGTGTTAGAGACCACGCTAGCAAAGCTATCTAACTTACAAATATTTTGGAAACACAACACATCAAAAATAACTGATACCCCCTAACATGTTTATATAGAATGTGTTGTAGTTTTAGTATGTTTCTGACTCCTTACCTGAAAAAAAAAATTTCACCTCCACACACTTGATCTTCTCCAGCACTTTGACTATCTGATATGGCCCTAGGAATACCAAAATCCTGCAGGATTCGGTTCTTCAGGATCCATGTTGGGATATTCTTGGTCCTGCGGGAATTACCAGGTCCTGCAGGAATTGCCATATCCTGCCGGAATATGAAAATCCTGAAGGTTTTGGTCCTGCAGGAATTGTCATGTTTGTGCAGGATTTTCAAAACTTTTGCAGGACATGCTGCCACCTATCCATGGTTTTTGGTTTGGATAAGTTCTTATTGTCAGGGACTTTTCCTGAGTTTATCAAACCTACAGGATTCCTGCAGGACACCTGCACAATTCCTTCATAAAAGGTTGAATTCCGGCAGGATTCCTGAAGGACTTTTTCGTAAGGGATAGCATTATGGAGGTGGGATTTCCACCTGGTCTGTTTGTACACGTCCATGTTCCCAGTCACCTTCCCGTGCTAAAATGCTTTGGTTCATGCTTTCAGTTTTGCGCAAATACTGCCATCTATCCACGTTTTTGGTTTGGATAAGTTCTTATGGTCACAGTAGTCACTCTGTTGGATATTTATGCCATTCTGTAGTGAAGGCATTTGAGTTGTTCTCTTCTTGACTAAGTTTCACCCTTTCCCAGTCAATTAGGAGGACAAACCAGCCTAGTCTCATAGATTAGACGTAACATAGTAAACGAGTCCCCCTCAGGAGACTGAGAAGATTTGGCATGGGTCCTCAGGTCCTCAAAAAGTTCTACAACTGCACCATTGAGAGCATCCTGACTGGTTGCATCACCGCCTGGTATGGAACTACTTGGCTTCCGACTGCAAGGCGCTACAGAGGGTCGTGCCGACGGCCCAGTACATACTGGGGCCAAGCTCCCTGCCATCCAGGATCTCTATACTAGGCGGTGTCAGAGGAAGGCCCTAAAAATGGTCAAAGACTCCAGCTACCCATAGACTGTTCTCTCTGTCACCGCAGGGCAAGCGGTACCGGAGTGCCAAGTCTAGGTCCAAAAAGCTCCTTAACAGCTTATATCTGCTGCTACTCACTGTTTATTATCTACAGTGCCTTCAGAAAGTATTCAGACCCCTTGATTTTTTCCCCACATTTTGTTACGTTACAGCCTATTTCTAAAATTGATTGTTGTTTTTTCCCCTCATCAGTCTACACACAATACCCCATAATCACAAAGCAAAAGCAGGTTTTTAGAAATTTTTGCAAATGGATAAATAAGAAACTGAAATATCATATTTACATAAGTATTCAGACTGTTTACTCAGTACTTTGTAAAGTACTTCTTCTTGGAGATGACTGTACAAGCTTGGCACAACTATTTGGGGAGTTTCTCCCATTCTTCTCTGCAGATCCTCTCAAGATCTGTCAGGTTGGATGGGGAGCGTTGATGCACAGCTATTTTCAGGTCTCTCCAGAGATGTTCGATCAGGTTCAAGTCGGGGCTCTGGCTGGGCCACTCAAGGACCTTCAGAGACTTCTCCCGAAGCCACTCCTGCATTGTCTTGGCTATCCTGTTGTCCTGTTGGAAGGTAAAACCAGCGATGGTTTCATCAAGGTTCTCTGTACTTTGCTACGTTTATCTTTCCCTTGATCCTGACTAGTCTCTGTCCCTGTTGCTGAAAAACATCCCCACAGCAGGATGCTGCCACCGCCATGCTTCAGGCCAAAGTGTTCAGTCATGGTTTCATCAGAGAAGAGAATCTTATTTCTTATAGTCTGAGAGTCTTTAGGTGGCTTTTAGCAAACTCCAAGTGAGCTGTCATGTGCCTTTCATTGAGGAGTGGCTTCCATCTGGCCACTCTACCATAAAGGCCTGATTGGTGGAGTGCTGCAGAGATGGTTTTCCTCTTGGAAGGTTCTCCCATCTCCACAGAGAACCTCTAGAGCTGACCCTCGGGTTCTTGGTCACCTCCCTGACTAAGGCCCTTCTCCACCGATTGCTCAGTTTGGCCAGGCGGCCAGCTCTAGGAAGAGTCTTGGTGGTTCCAAACTTCTTCCATTTAATGATGGAGGCCACTGTGTTCTTGGGGATCTTCAAAGCTGCAGAACATTTTTGGTACTCTTCCCCAGATCTGTGCTTCAAGACAATCCTGTCTCGGAGCTCTACAGACAATTCCTTTGACCTCATGGCTTGGTTTTTGCTCTGACATTCACTGTCAACTGTGGGACCTTATATATATAGGTGTGTGCCTTTCCAAATCATGTCCAATCAATTGAATTTACCACAGGTGGACTCCAATCAAGTTGTAGAAACATCTCAAGGATAATCAATGGAAACAGGATGCACCTGAGATCAATTTCGAGTCTCATAGCAAAGGGTCTGAGTAGTTAAGTAAATAAGGTATATTTTTTATACATTTGAAAAAAATTCTAAAAACCTGTTTTCGCTTCGTCGTTATGAGGTATTGTGTGTAGATTTCTCCGGATTTGTATTTACTTCATCAATTTTAGAATAAGGTAGTAACGTAAGAAAATGTGGAAAAAGTCAACATATCAACATGTACATATTACCTCAATTACCTTGACTAACTTGTAACTCCGCACATTGACTCGGTACCGATGCCCCCTGTTTATAGCCTCATTATTATAATTTTTTGGTGTTATTTATTTTTATATATTTTTTCACTTGAGTTTATTTCGTAAATATTTTCTTAACTATTAATTTTCTTAAAACTGCATAGTTGGTTAAGGGCTTGTAAGTAAGCAATTCACAGTAAGGTCTTCTACACCTGTTGTATTCGGCATGTGACAAATACAATTTGATTTGATTTGATTTGAAAATCTGGGACACTCAAATTAATATGATATGTTAAGTTTGGTTACATAAGACAGAAGGTTACTTAAGGCAAAAACAAAAAGAGGGTGGTTGGTCGGGGTGGCTATATAACTCAAACGTCTAGCAACCCAAAGGTTGCATGTTTTAATCTCATCAAGGTCAACTTTGCAACTAGCATATCAGATGCACTCCAAGAGGCACCCTGCACTTCTCACCACAGCATGGTGAACTCTGACCTTAGTGTGAGTATTACAACAGCATTAATGCATTTTATTATAAACAAATTATGGCTTGTCATATTCTGGGGAAGATAAATTACATATTTTAACATAGTCAACATTACTCTGATGGTCCATTAATGTTACCATATACTAATTGATTTAGCATATTCAGTCCCTGGGTTTCCCAACATCTTAAGGGTGATGATTTGAGGGCCTCTTCACAGATATTACAATGGTTTACTCTACAGATAGATGGCACATTCTTATCGCTCAGGTTGAAAGTTGTATCCGCTTTTGGCCACAAGGTGGCAGTCTTGATACGTTAATGACAACAGGGAGTATTGACCTGCCCAGATTTAATTTCTTCCTGGTTTCTAAGATTTATCCGAATGGTATGTTATACACAGTTTTGGTACTTCACTGGTGACTATTGCTATGGTGACATAGTCTCTTGGACTCTAGGGAAATTTGGTTTCCTGACGGACACCTTGGTTTTCCCCACCCTCCCGGATTCTTATGGGACTCTAGTATTAACAACTGCTTAAATTAGTTACCACAGCCACAACTTCAAATTGGCGATATCGTACAAAATGTATGAAAACAAAAATTAGCTTTTTGGTGTTAATTTAAGGTTAGGCACAAGATTAGTAGTATGGTTCCATCTTGGAGGGCGGTCAAAATGATTAGCCAAGCAAGGAAAGTTTGCAACGTAAGTCCCTCAGCCCTCATTTTTAGTCGAGTTTGCGTGTACAACTATGTTCACTTCAGGGCCTGTAACTCCCCATAATTCAATTCGCGACGATTGTACATCCGCCAAGAAAAGTTAGCCAAAAATGAAAACCACAATGTCAAAATGGAGTCAACATACAAGTGTAAGTAAAAAGAAAAACACATCACAAATAAAAATGTTGTCGCATGCGCCGAAGTGTAGACCTTACCGTGAAATGCTTACTTACTTAACCAACAGTGCAGTTCAAGAAGAGTTAAGAAAATATTTACCAAATAAACTCTTAAGTAAAAAATAAAAATGTATTAAAGAGTAACACAATAACGAGGCTATATACCGGGGGTACAGGTTAGTTGAGGTCATTTGTATATGTAGGTAGGGGTGAAGTGACTGCATGGATAATAAACAGCGAGCAGCAGCACTGTACAAAACAAATGGAGGGGGTGGAAGGTGGGTCAATATAAAAAGTCCGGTGGCCATTAGATTAATTGTTCAGCGGGTATATGGCTTGGGGATAGAAGCTGTCAAGGAGCCTTTTGGTCCTAGACTTGGCGCTCCTGTACCGCTTGCCGTGCGGTAGCAGAGAAAACAGTCCATGACTTGGTTGACTGGAGTCTCTGACAATTTTATGGACTTTCCTCTGATACCGCCTATTATATAGGTCCTGGATGGCAGAAAGCTTGGCCCCAGTGATGTACTGGGCCGTACGCACTGCCCTCTGTAGCGCCTTACAGTCAGATGCTGAGCAATTACCATACCAGGCGGTAATGCAACCGCCTGGTATGTGTTTGGATTGCAGACATTGTCTCAAGCAAGGGGCCATGGTTCTGGTCTTGAGTTACGGTTTCGACAGTGTTTCTTCGGTACTGCAGTTGAACTATTTAACTAAAAATATAACTTCCATACACGGCCACATAGAGAAGTCAGTAAGCCACATAGAGAAGTCAGTCATTCCAGTAAGACACTTTAGTCATCACCTTCGTGCATAAAATGAGCGGAAAATGCAGAGTTGAAAAGTAAGAAAAGATTAGCAAGTTTTTTAAAAAAAGAAAAGAAAAAGGAAATAGTAACACAATAAAATAACAATAATGAGTCTATATACAAAGACTACCGGTACCGAGTCAATGTGTAGGGGTACAAGGTTGTTGAAGTAATTTAGGTCATGTGTACAGTACATGTAGGTAGGGGTAAAAGTGATTAGGCAATCAGTGTAAGTGTCTGAATGTGTGTGTGTGTGTGGCGTCAATATGCATGTATGTGTTTTATGAGTGTGTGTCTGGATGTGTTTAACTAATTCTTGTGTGGACCAGAATAGTAAACAACCCCCCCCCCCCCAAAAGAAATTACCAACTGGGGACATTTTGTTGGTCCCCACAAGGTCAAATGCTGTTTCTAGGGGGTTTAGGGTTAAGGTTAGAATTACGTTTAGGGTCAGGAGCTATGGTTCGTTTTAAGGTTAGGTTTTTGGGTTAAAGTTAGGGTTATGGTTATAGTACGGGTTAGGTTTAGGGAAAATATAATTTTGAATGGGACTGAATTGTGTGTCCCCACAAGGTTAGCTGTACAAGATTGTGTGTGTGTGTGTCGGAGTGTCAGTTTAGCATGTGTGAGTGTAGCATGTGTGAGTGTGTGGGTAGAGTCCATTGAGTGTGCATAGGTTGTGGGCAGGCAGCAGTGGAGAGTTTCAAAAACTTCAAGGTCCTCAGCATGCATATCACTGAGGATCTGAAATGGTCCCTTGACACCGACAGCTTGGTGAAGATGGTGCAACAGCTCTTCTTCAACCTGAGGAGAAATTTGGTTTGGCCCCACACAAATTTCTTCAGATGCACCATCGAGAGCATTCTGTCGGTCCATATTACCGCCTGGTATGGCACCGCCCGCAATCGCAGTGCTCTCTAGAGGGTGGTGAGGGTAGACCAACGCACACTGCCTGCCCTCCAGGACATCTCCAGCACCCGGGGTCACAGGAAGACCAAAAAGATAATCAAAGACCTCAGCCACGGCCTGTTCACCCCGCTACCATCTAGAAGGCGGAGACAGTACAGGTGCATCAATGCTGGGACTGAGAGACTGATAAACAGCTTTATCTCCAGTCCATCTGAGTGTTGAGCTCAGTACCCTGCCCTGAATCTTAGACACTGTCACTAGCCGGCTACCACCCTGTACTCTACCCTGCACCTTAAAGACTGCTGCCCTATCAGTCATTGAACACGGATCACTTTAATAATGTATACATACTGTTTCACACACATTATACAGTATGTACATTACATTCAGAAAGTATTTATACCCTTTGACTTATTTCACATTTTGTTGTGTTACAGCCTAAATTCAAAATATATTAAATAGATTTGTCTCACACATCTACCCACAATACCCTCAAAAGACCTAGTGAAAACAAATGTTTGCAAATGTATTGAAAATGAAATACAGACATATCTAATTTACATAAATATTCACACCCCTGAGTAAATACTTTGTAGAAGCACCTTAGGCGGCGTTTACAGCCTAAGGACTGGATTGTACAACATTTGCCCATTATTTTAAAAATTATTCAAGCTCCATCAATTTGATTGTTGATCATTGCTAGACAACTCCAGTGTAGATTTGGCCTTGTGTTTTAGAATATTGTCCTGCTGAAAGGTGAATTAGTTTCCCATTGTCTGTTGGAAAGAGACTGAACCAGGTTTTCAGCTAGTATTCTGCCTGTGCTTATAGCTCTATTCTGTTCATTTTTATAAAAACAACACCCTAGGCCTTGCAGATGACAAGCATACTCATAACAAGATGCAGCTACCCCCATGCTTGAAAATATGAAGAGTGATTCTCAGTGATGTGTTGTATTTGCCCTAAACATAATGCTTTGTATTCAGGATAAAACATACAATTTGTTGTGTGTAATTATAATGTTGTTGAATCATCATCAGTTTTCTCCTATCACAACCATTAAACACTAACTGTTTTAAAGTCACCAATGGCATCATGGTGAAATCCCTTCCTTTTCGGCAACTGAGTTAGGAAGGGCTCCTGTATCCCCCCCAAAATAATCTACAGTTGAAGTTGGACGTTTACATACACTTAGGTTAGAGTCATTGAAAGTTGTTTTTCAACCACTTCACACATTTCTTGTTAACAAACTATAGTTATGCCAAGTCAGTTAGGACATCGACTTTGTGCATGACACAAGTCATTTTTCAACATTTGTTTAGATGCATATTATTTCACTTATAATTCACTGTATCACAATTCCAGTGGGTCAGAAGTTCACATAGATTAAGTTGACTGTGCCTTTAAACAGCTTGGAAAATTCCAGAAAATTATGGTCATGGCTTTAGAAGCTTCTGAAAGGCTAATTGACATCATTTAAAAAATATATATATATTTTACCTTTATTTAACTAGGCAAGTAAGTTAAGAACAAATTCTTATTTTCAATGACGGCCTAGGAACAGTGGGTTAACTGCCTTGCTCAGGGGCAGAACAACAGATTTGTACCTTGTTAGCTCAGGGATTTGAACTTGCAACCTTTCTGTTACTAGTCCAACGCTTTAACCACTAGACCACCCCATCATTTGAGTCAATTGTAGGTGTACCTGTGGATGTATTTCAAGGCCTACCTTCAAACTCAGTGTCTGCTTGACATCATGGGAAAATCAAAAGAAATCAGCCAAGACCTCAGAAAAGAAATTGTAGACCTCCACAAGTCTGGTTCATCCTTGGGAGCAATTTCCAAATGCGTGAAGGTACCACGTTCATCTGTACAAACAATAGTACGCAAGTATAAACACCATGGGACCAAGCAGACGTCATACCGCTCAGGAAGGAGACGTGCTCTGTCTCCTAGAGATGAACATACTTTGGTGCAAATCAATCCTAGAACAGCAGCAAAGGACCTTGTGAAGATGCTGGAGGAAACAGGTACAAAAGGATCTATATCCACCGTAAAACGAGTCCTATACCAACATAACCTGAAAGACCACTCAGCAAGGGAGAAGCCACTGCTACAAAACCGCCATAAAAAAGCCAGACTACGGTCTGCAACTGCACATGGGGACAAAGATCATACTTTTTGGAGAAATGTCCTCTGGTCTGATGAAACAGTAATAGAACTGTTTGGCCATAATGACCATCATTGTGTTTGGAGGAAAGAGGGGGAGGCTTGCAAGACGAAGAACACCATCCCAACCTTGAAGCACGAGGGGAAATTATCTGGATATATTGAAGCAACATCTCAAAACATCAGTCAGGAAGTGGCTTAAGGACAACAAAGTCAAAGTATTGGAGTGGCCATCACAAAGCCCTGACCTCAATCCTATAGAAAATGTTTGGGCAGAACTGAAAAAGTGTGTGCGAGCAAGGAGGCCTACAAACCTGACTCAGTTACACCAGCTCTGTCAGGAGGAATGGGCCAAAATTCTCCCAACTGATTGTGGGAAACTTGTGGAAGGCTACCTGAAACTTTTGACCCAAGATAAACAATTTAAATGCAATGCTACCAAATACTAATTGAGTGTATGTAAACTTCTGACCCACTGGGAATATGATGAAAGAAATAATAGCTGAAATAAATCATTCTCTACTATTAATCTGACATTTCACATTCTTAAAATAAAGTGGTGATCCTAACTGACCTAAGACAGGGAATTTTTACAAGGATTAAATGAAAACCGAGTTTAAATGTATTTGGCTAAGGTGTATGTAAACTTCTGACTTCAACTGTATATATGTTCTCCTCTAATTGGCAATTGGCACCATATCAAGTCAAAGCATCAGCAATTTTTTGGTTTACAGTAATATCATATGGCGTAAATTAAACAACATTACACTTACAGACTTGCTTTCTAACTAGTTGTTTCAGGGGTGGAATCCTCAGTGCTTGGGGCTAGAAACAAGTGGGAAAATGGTTGCAATAGTGGGCTCAGTCCCTAGGCAGTTCCTGTAGGTCTGAAAGGATCACTGAATGTATGTGTAAATGTACAGTATGTGTTTGTTTGCCATATTGCTTACATCCTTAAAATACTTTGCAATGTTGTTGCTATATATTTATAAATCAGAGCTTATTCATATTTATTTTTTAAAATATATATTTTTAGGGTGTAGATCACTTTAATATGGCAGAGAGATTGTGGCTTCTTTCAATGTAATTGTCTGCATCTTTTCCAACATCCCATATATATATTTTTTGTAAATATACAGTACCAGTCAAAAGTTTGGACACTCATTCCAGGGTTTTTCTTTATATGTACTATTTTCTACTTTGTAGAATAATAGTGAAGACATCAAACTATAAAATAACACATATGGAATCATGTCGTAACCAAAAAAGTTATAGAATCCTGTCCTTTACACGGAAATGTCTGACTCGCTCCTTCCTTCACAAACATATATTTTGTAAGATCCAGCAGGTCAAAAGTCCTTTGGTAGACTGTACAGGGATCTGGTATATAGGAAGTCGATATAAAAGACAATGATGGTTGATATATCATGAGACAAGACAGTTGGATGTGTGATTGTATCTTGCTCATTTTAGCTAGTGATTCATTTAATTACCTATACAAGTGGATTTGCTTGACCATTTGTGACCAACCGGCTCGATTCGGTCTTATGTAGCAAAATTTGAAATGGTGTTCTTTACAATGAATCAAAGTAGAGACTCAGAGCTTATAAAATGGTACAGTGGGGCAAAAAAGTATTGTCAGCCACCAATTGTGCAAGTTCTCCCACTTAAAAAGATGAGAGAGGCCTGTAATTTGCATCATAGGTTCACTTAAACTATGACAGACAAAATGAGAAAAAAAATCCAGAAAATCACATTGTAGGACTTTTAATGAATTTATTTGCAAATGATGGTGCTTTTTTTTACTGACACCGGCCATATTCAATGGTTGTTGAGCGTTCGTAAATTCATCAACTAGATAGCCAGAGCGAATTGACCAAATACGTCTATCAACAGTTGTTGCAGTGACATCATTAACATTCTATTGAAATGGTTAATTGCATAGTGGAGTCTTTTGTTAAGACATGTAGCTAGCTAAACAATGAACCATAATCCCAACTCATAACGTTACTACCCTGCATGAATCTGCAGGTAGCTAACCAACCAGGGTCAATTTATTTATTTTAATTTTACCTTTATTTAACCAGGTAGGCTAGTTGAGAACATGTTCTCATTTACAACTGAGATCTGGCCAAGATAAAGTAAAGCAGTGTGACACAAACAGCAACACAGAGTTACACAGGGAATAAACAAGCGTACAGTCAATAACACAATAGAAAAAAATAAAGTCTATATACAGTGTGTGCAAATGGCGTGAGGAGGTAAGGCAATAAATAGGCCATAGTATCAAAGTAATTACAATTTAGCAAATTAACACTGGAGTGATAGATGTACAGATGATGATGTGCAAGTAGAAATACTGGTGTGCAAAAGAGCAGAAAAGTAAATAAAAAACAATATGGGGCTTATTAGCTAGCTAACATTAGGCTATAACTAGTGAAGCAAATGGCTCTGAGATACGAATAATATTACTACACAGATCAATGTTAGCTAGCTAGATAACAGTACACTTTTACTTGAAATGAAAACAACTTTCTGACAACTTTAGAGGCGTGTAATATCTGACAATGTATCTTACCAGTATACATGGATGGACACTTCTCCCTCTGACATGGATGCCATGGTTGCCCTTAGTTTGAAGTTGTAATCCGGAGACAGGTGTTTTCTCCATCTCTTAGCTATCATACTCTAATTCCACTGATTTCATAACACAGTCCTCCAGAAAGTGGAGAGCAACATTTATGCACTTCTACTATGTGATATCTTTAAAAAAAAGCTTTGTTAGAAAGGATTACCTACACATACTGACCAGCTCAAATAGACAGAAGCGTGCTACATGGCAGACCAAACCGAAATCATCTCTTGGCAAGTCCAGCCTGTTCATTATTTCAGCCAATCGTGGCTAGTGGGAAGGTTGCTGGCTTTTTCTGTGGCTAAACCAATTTAACAATTTTATGGGTATGTACAAATGGCTTACAAGTTTGTTATCAAGGCACAAGAAAGTTCACATGTTCCAGAAGGCATTTCTGCCAAAAAACGCAGTTTACGTTTGAATGGCTCTCCTGTGAAGAACAGATGCGTGACATATGCCTAGTTTCCCGAAACAAGTCACATTTTCCATCACTATGACACATCACTTGCTCTGGGCCCTCAAGTTTAGAAAAGTTACTACATGTGTAAGTCAATGCATTTCGATCGTTGTTACTGATAAAATCCCCATTAAACAACTGTTGGCTTCTCTCCACATCTAGCAACTGAAAAACAAGTACAACTCTTAAGGATAACAAGGATATGCACATATTGTTCTGAGACATTTCAGCTCATCAAGCAGGCCACTGCCAGATGAAAGGAATGGGGGTAATGTCAGGCAGCCGAGGGTAGAATGTAGCCGTACTACGCCACCTAGGTGTGATATAAGCCCAGTAGGAAGTCAATGGAATAATTACAAAATAACAAGATCTTGGTTTAGGAGGGGAGCAGTGTAACAATTACACAAAAGGAGGAGGCTGAAGTAGTGTACACAATTATAATTTTGATTATATTGTTTTGTATGATGAATTATAAAAATAATGTCTACAGAAAAGTATTCAGCCAAAAATGACAAAAATATTATGCTAATTTGATGTCCGCTAGAAAAAGTCACTTTCAAAAGACAGTCTTATTCCAACAGATGGCACCAACGTCATCCTCAGTTCAGTCCATATTCACAGGTTCACCAACAGTAGTATAGATTCTCTCACACAGCTTTCCCACACGGTGAAGCCAGATCAGCGAATCACCTTAAGGTACACAATACTGCTGTATTTCAGGCGTTCCGAAGGCTGGCTTGGTCTAGTAGTTGCGGCTCCAGAAGTATATACAGGTTGGCCTTCCTGCTACACTATAAATCTATCATGCTTTCCACAGCGGTCTAACGTTTGTCCAAAGGTCACACGGTAGGAGCGTCAGGATAAAACTGCTCTGTCCTGCCCAGTGGGCTCAACTGCAGGAGCAGTATAAAAAACATCTACTCCAGTCACTGTGCTGCCTTCCCCTACCACACCGGCTTACCTAGGACCTGGGAGGAAGTCTGGGTATTGTGGACATGGTTCTGCCTATGCTTCTTATTAACTGCTTCTACCTCCCTACTTACAACAGTGGGGCTTAAGGGGACTCTAGTCTCCACTGTCTGCAGGCTACAGATAGTCCCCCAAGAGTGAAACCCCCATACCTCTTCTACCATGCGTGGCCAGAAGAAGTGCTGACGAATTTGAGACACGGTCCTCTTCACCCCCACATGGCCAGCACCTTCAATGTACTTTGTCCACACGTCCTGGTACATGGATGTTGGACAATCTGTAAGCGTTGCTCGTGGATGTTAGGGTCTGTAAATCTCCTACACAACACACCAACATGCCCCTGGCATCAACTCCATCTCCACATACCGTTTGACAGCTTGGATGTCTGGATCACTCAGCAGACCAGTCTGCCACTCAATAACCTGTGTACCAGAGTCCCCCTGCTGGTCAGGTACCACCACCACATTGGTCACACTCCGGTCTTGGGCTCCATGGGCACTCACATCCACAGTGTCTGGATCGGGCGAGGAATACGGGTCTCATGACGGCCAATAGGCCCAACATATCCAAGAGACCCCTCCTTCCAATTGGCAGTGTCTGTCCACCGGCAGATGGTAGAGGCTCCTCTTTTGACCGGCTGAGGACGGGGGATCTGGCAAGGCAAAGTCACTGCGTTCCCATGGCTTTTGAATAACAGTGTCTGTCCAGCCATGCAATTATAACATTCATACCAATAATGAGGGGGTCAGTTGAAGGTTCATCCTTTACAATTATAAATCCTCGATTTGGTATTTTGACATCTCCAACTTCAAAGTCCATAACTTACCCTAATGTAAGGAATCTCAATGCCACTAGCAGCCTTGAGTGTCAAAACCGCAGGGTTTCCCCCCCACCCTCATACTACAATGAAGGAAGCATTGGTTCAGTAAGTGTTGTTGCATCAGAGTTACTTGCGAGCCTGTGTCTGGCTCCCCTGGAAGTTTAACTCAATCTACATGAATGTCCACTGTTGGTCAATCTGCAATACAAGTTGCGGTGGCCCATTTAAACAACCATTACCAGGTGACCCTACTGCTCGGACCTCATCAACAGGGCTAGTTTAAAGTTGGGCCAGATTCTGAGAAATGCCTACACATTTCTTGCTATGTTTTCGGCCTGGCAATGGTGGCAAAATGAGTTACCTTCAGCCCATATGTTAGAGTAGGATGATGGCCTCCTCCGTTCGGCCACAGTGGGTCAGCTCTTTGAAAGGGTTTCAGCTCCTGGATGATGTCCCTTGTTAGCGCCTTCATCTGGTCCTTAACCTCTTCCATGATTTCTCTTTTTAAAGCCTGCTTCCAGTCAGTTTCCTGTGGATGAGATCGCAGAACATTATACTCTCCTAAAGCAGAACACATTACCTCAGCCAACCTTTTGCCATGATGTTCCTCAGCACAGCCTCCTGGCATATCCGCAAATCCCTTTCCTGAGTTACAACGGGCATACAGTTGAAGTCGGAAGTTTACATACATCATAGCCAAATACATTTAAAAATCTAATTTATTTGTCACATACACATGGTTAGCAGATGTGAATGCGAGTGTAGCAAAATGCTTGTGCTTCTAGTTCCGACAATGCAGTAATAACCAACGAGTAATCTAACTAACAATTCCAAAACTACTACCTTATACACACAAGTGTAAAGGGATAAAGAATATGTACATAAATATATATGAATGAGTGATGGTACAGAGCAGCATAGGCAAGATGCAGTAGATGGTATCGAGTACAGTATATACATATGAGATGAGTATGTAAACAAAGTGGCATAGCTTAAAGTGGCTAGTGATACATGTATTACATAAAGATGCAGTAGATGATATAGAGGACAGTATATACGTATACATATGAGATGAATAATGTAGGGTATGTAATTATTATTATTATTATATTAAGTAGCATTGTTTAAAGTGGCTAGTGATATATTTTACATCAATTCCCATTACTAAAGTGGCTGGAGTTGAGTCAGTGTGTTGGCAGCAGCCACTCAATGTTAGTGGTGGCTGTTTAACAGTCTGATGGCCTTGAGATAGAAGCTGTTTTTCAGTCTCTCGGCCCCAGCTTTGATGCACCTGTACTGACCTCGCCTTCTGGATGATAGCGGAGTGAACAGGCAGTGGCTCGGGTGGTTGTTGTCCTTGATGATCTTTATGGCCTTCCTGTGACATCGGGTGGTGTAGGTGTCCTGGAGGGCAGGTAGTTTGCCCCGGTGATGCATTGTGCAGACCTCACTACCCTCTGGAGAGCCTTACGGTTGTGGGCGGAGCAGTTGCCGTACCAGGCGGTGATACAGCCCGACAGGATGCTCTCGATTGTGCATCTGTAGAAGTTTGTGAGTGCTTTAGGTGACAAGCCAAATTTCTTCAGCCTCCTGAGGTTGAAGAGGCGCTGCTGCGCCTTCTTCACGATGCTGTCTGTGTGGGTGGACCAATTCAGTTTGCCTGTGATGTGTACGCCGAGGAACTTAAAACTTCACAATTCCTGACATTCATTCTAGTAAAAATTCTTAGGTCAGTTAGGATCACCACTTTATTTTAAGAATGTGAAATGTTAGAATAATCTTTTATTTCTGTCATCACATTCCCAGTGGGTCAGAAGTTTAGATACACTCAATTAGTATTTGGCAGCATTGCCTTTAAATTGTTTAACTTGGGTCAAACATTTTGGGTAGCCTTCCACAAGCTTCCCATAATAAGTTGGGGGTATTTTAGCCCATTCCCCCTGACAGAGCTGGTGTAACTGAGTCAGGTTTGTAGGTCTCCTTGCTCGCACACACGTTTTTTTCTGCCTACAAATGTTCTATAGGATTGAGATCAGGGCTTGACTTTGTTGTCTTTAAGCCATTTTGCAACAGGTTTGGAAGTATGCTTGGGGTCATTGTCCATTTGGAAGACCCATTTGTGACCAAGTTTTAACTTCCTGACTGATGTTTTGAGATGTTGCTTCAATATATCCACATAATTTTACTTCCTCATGATGCCATGTATTTTGTGAAATGTACCAGTCCCTCCTGCATTAAGGCACCCCCACAACATTATGCTGCCAGCCCCTTGCTTCACAGTTGGGATGGTGTTCTTCGGCTTGCAATCCTCCCTCTTTTTCCTCCAAACGATGGTCATTATGGCCAAACAATTTTATTTTTGTTTCATCAGACCAGAGGACATTTCTCCAAAAAGTACAATCTTTGTCCCATGTGTTGTTGCAAATCGTAGTCTGGCTTTTTTATGGAGGTTTTGGAGCAGTGGCTTCTTCCTTGCTGAGTGGCCTTTCAGGTTATGTCGATATAGGATTAGTTTTACTGTGGATATAGATACTTTTGTACCTGTTTCCTCCAGCATCTTCACAAGGTCCTTTGCTGTTGTTCTGGGATTGATTTAGCACTTTTCGCACCAAATTACGTTCATCTCTAGGAGCGGCATGACGTCTGCGTGGTCTCATGGTGTTTATGCTTGAGTACAATTGTACAGATGAACGTGGTACCTTCAGGCATTTGGAAATTGCTCCCAAGGATGAACCAAACTTGTGGAGGTCTACAGTTTTTTTCTGAGTTCTTGGTTGATTTCTTTTGATTTTCCCATGATTGCAAGGGAAGAGGCACTGAGTTTGAAGGTAGGCCTTGAAATACATCTGCAGGTGCACCTCCAATTGTCTCAAATTATGTCAATTAGCCTTTCAGAAGCTTCTAAAGCCCTGACATTTTTTTCTGGAATTTTCCAAGCTGTTTAAAGGCACAGTCAACTTAGTGTATGTACACTTCTGACCCACTGGAATTGTGATACAGTGAATGATAAGAGAAATAATCTGTTTGTAAACAATTGTTGGAAAAATGACTTGTGTCATGCAGAAAGTAGATGTCTTAACCAACTTGCCAAAACTATAGTTTATTAACAAGACATTTGTGGAGTGGTTGAAAGATGAGTTTTAATGACTCCAACCTAAGTGTATGTAAACTTCCGACTTCAACTGTGTATATATAAATATTTTTTATTTTATTTTATTTTTTATCCCAGCCCCAGTCCCCACAGGAGGCCTTTTGCCTTTTGGTCATAGCGTCCCACCTGGCCAAAAGCCAGGGAAATTGCATAGCGCCAAATTCAAATAAATTGCTATAAAAATCGAACATTCATTAAATCACACATACAAGATAGCAAATTAAAGCTACACTTGTTGTGAATCCAGCCAACATGTCAGATTTCAAAATGGCTTTTCGGCAAAAGCAAACGATGCTATTATCTGAGGACCTCTGTAAACAAAGAGAGAAACCATATTTCAACTCTGCAGGCGCGACACAAAACACAGAAATAAAAATATAATTCATGCCTTACCTTTGACGAGCTTCTTTTGTTGGCACTCCAATATGTCCCATAAACATCATAAATGGTCCTTTTGTTCGATTAATTCCGTCGATATATATCCAACATTTCCATTTATTTGGTGCGTTTGATCCAGAAAAACACTGGTTCAAACTTGCGCAACGTGACTACAAAATATCTCAAAAGTTTCCTGTAAACTTTGCCAAAACATTTCAAACTACTTTTGTAATACAACTTTAGGTATTTTTTAACATAAATAATTTGTAAAATTGAAGACTGGGTGATCTGTGTTCAATACAGGAGGAAAACAAACAGTAGCTAGCTTTCTGGTCACGCGCCTCTATCTAACAGTACACTTCAAGTTACCCTCGTTCAAGATGGCCGTACTTCTTCATTACACAAAGGAATAACCTCAACCAATTTCTAAAGACTGCTGACATCCAGTGGAAGCGATAGGAACTGCAAGAAGGTCCCTTAGAAATCTGGATTCCCAATGAAACCCATTGAAAAGAGAGTGACCTCAAAAAAAAGAAATATCTGAATGGTTTGTCCTCTGTGTTTCGCCTGCTAAATAAGTTATGTTATACTCACAGACATGATTCAAACAGTTTTAGAAATGTCAGTGTTTTCTATCCAAATCTACTAATAATATGCATATCTTATCTTCTGGGGATGAGTAGCAGGCAGTTGAATTTGGGCATGCATTTCATCTGGACGTGAAAATACTGCCCCCTGTCACCAAGAAGTGAACAAGAAATTTGTGGAGTTGTTGAAAAATGACTCCAACCTAAGTGTATGTAAACTTCCAACTTCAACTGTAGGGCCAGTGGTGTAAAGTACTTAAGTAAAAATACATTCATGTACTACTTAAGTTGTTTTTTGGGGTGTCTGTACTTGTCACGGATCCCTCCGGTACTGCAGCTCATTCCGTGCACCAAATCCGAAGTTCTAGGTCATTGGCTTTTAGGTGTCACTGAACTGGTTCATTACCACCAATCCCAGACTGTCTTGTCTAATTATGCACACCTGGTTCCTATTTCCCACTGATTATTAATTGTATATTATCACATTTCAGTTAAGACCCAAGTGCAGACTGTGTTGAAGTAACAATGTTTATTGCAACAACAGGGACAGGAAAATGACAAGTCAAGGCAGGCAGGGGTTGGTAATCCAGAATAGTGGACCAAGGCAGGCAGACTCAGAGTCAGGACAGGCAGGAAAGGTCAAAACCGGGAAACTAGAAAACAGGGACTATAGGAAAGACAGGCTCAAGGGAAACCACTGGTAGGTTTGAACGAATAAAACAAACTGGCACAGACAGGCAGAAAACACAGTTATAAGTACCCAGGGGATAATGGGGAAGATGGGCGACACCTGGAGGGGAGTAGAGACGAGCACAAGGACAAGTGAAACAGATCAGGGCGTGACAGTATATATGTGCCCTCTGTTCACCATTGTGTTGTTCGGTTTTTCTTACTATATCCGTTGGTCCTGTGAGTACATATGGTGTTGGTTTGACTTTTGTGCTGCGTGCTTTGTGCTCTGAATGTTTGGCTATGAAAAGCCAACTGGCATTTACTCCCGAGGTGCTGACCTGTTGCACCCTCTACCACCACTGTGTTTATTAACTGACCCTGCTGGTTATCTAGGAAAGTTTGACTATCTTGGCCATGTTCTGTTATAATCTTCACCCAGCACAGCCAGAGGAGGACTGGCCACCCCTTAGAGCCTGGTTCCTCTCTAGGTTTCTTCTTCTTTCTTTTAAAAGGGCTTTATAAATACATTTGTGCAATTATTATTATGGGTCTCATCCTGTGCAATTATTAGAGATTTAATCTCACTCTTTTGTTTGGGTTTACATCCCTGTGTGTTTTGTATACGTGTTTGTTTTGGGCTTCGTCCCCGTGCCTTTCATGGCATGTTGTGTAGTTTGAGTATTAAAACCCCCTATTACGTTTTCCTACGCCTGTTTCCAACCATTTATACAACGTGACAGTACTTTACTATTTATATTTGACCATTTTTACTTCAATACATTCCTAAAGAAAACTCCATACATTTTTCCTGGCAAACCAAAGGTACTCGTTACATTTTGAATGCTTAGCAGGATAGGAAAATTGTGAAATTCAGACTCATCAAGAGAACATGTGGTCATCCCTACTGCCTATGGTCTGGTGGACTAACTAAACACAAATGTATCTTTTGTAAATGTTGGTGTGTGCGCCTGGCTGTCCTTACATTTTAAAAACAAGAAAATGGTGTCTGCTTTGCTTAATATAAGGAATTTGAAATTATTTTTACTTCTACTTTTGATAATTATATTTGAGCAATTACATATACTTTTGAAAGAACCAAATACTTTTAGACTTTTACTCAAGTACTATTTTACTGGGTGACTTTTACTTGACTGACTTTCTATTAAGTTGTCTATACTTTTACTCAAGTATGACAATTGGGTACTTTTTCCACCACTGCATAGGTCTAAAAGGCCTAGCCCAGGGTGCCATCTTCAAGTCCAAGAAACTGGTCCAATAGGTTTCGGTCGGTTGAGGCATCCTCTGGGCTGTGCTGCTGTAGCCTGCAATTTAGTTCCCTTAAACGTAATATGTATGCTTTTAGTCTCATCAGGCTTTTGCTTGCAACTTTAAAACTGATCTTACTGTAAAGGGAATCTAAAAACATAAATATCTTGGTGGCTCTGTCGCGCTATCCCCCTCTACAGTACCTGTTGCTTATCTTTCCTAATTAAGGTCCTCATTCGGATTTTTGTTCCTGTAAATTCTTGAATGCCTAAAAGCGCCTGAATCGGCTCTTTCTGTTCACCATACTTCAAATTACCATTAGGGCCTTTTAATTTTGATTGGCCGCCTTTCCTTCCAGTTCTCTGCTGCCAATGACTGGAACGAATTGCAAAAATAATTTAAGCTGGACACTCATATCTCCCTCACTAACTTTAAGCACCAGCTGTCAGAGCAGCTCACATATCACTGTGCCTGTACATAGCCCATCTCTAAATAGCCCATCCAACTACCTCATCCCCATACTGTTTTTTTCTCTCCTTTTCACACCAGTATCTCTACTTGAACATTCATCTTCTGCACGTCTGTCATCTCCAGTGTTTAAATGCTAAATTGTAATTATGTCACCATTATGGCCTATTTATTGCCTTACCTCCCTTAGTTGCTCTCATTTGCACAAACTGTATATATACTTTTTTTTCTATTGTGTTATTTGGGGCGGCAGGGTAGCCTAGTGTTTAGAGCGTTGGACTAGTAACCAAAAGTTTCCAAGTTCAAATCTGTCGTTCTGCCCCTGAACAGGCAGTAAACCCACTTTTCCTAGTCCCTCATTGAAAATAAGAATTTGTTCTTAACTGACTTGCCTAGTTAAATAAAGGTAAAATAAATTGACTGTATGTTTGTTTATTCCATGTGTATTTATTCCAACTCTGTTTGTGTCTCTTTGCTTTATCTTGGCCAGGTCGCAGTTGTAAATGAGAACTTGTTCTCAACTAGCCTACCTGGTTAAATAAAGGTGAAATAAAAATATGGGCACCCAGGGTGCACTGGGGTATATTAGCATCATGTTTGTTTAGCTTAAAGCTGTCCATTGGTCAACTGCACACTGCTCCCAAAAACCCAATTCTGATGACTATGCCAAATGTCAGACAGCCAAGGGTGGAATGTAGCCGTACCTCGCCACCTAGGTGTGATATGAGCCCAAGAAACTGAATGTAATAGGTTCTTGGTTTGGTTCTGGGTCACTGTTACACTGCTCCCTCCCCAAACCAAGAGCCTGTTATTTTATAGTTATTCAATTGAGTTCCTAGGACTCATATCACACTTAGTGGTGTAGTACGGCTAGATTCTAGCCTCGACTGTTTGACAGTAACACGTAACTTTGAGAATCGAGGTATAACATAACCTTTTATATGCCTTGTAATCATGTCATCATTATACTTGGATGTATTACTGTGTTACTGTGTAAGTGTTACTGGACTAGCTTCTATTTGAGTCACTAAATATGATAAAATAGTCTGGTGAAAAGTGGGAAACAAAAAGATTTGCATTACCAGGTAAAAATAGACCAAAGCCACTAGGTTGTGGTCTGGCAGTGGGGCCTCATCTCTTGTTGGAGAAAGTTACAGTAGATCTGTGAAAATGAACCTGTTGGGACATGGGTCATTATCCACTGGGCATACCATGTCATTTCAACTTGGATAATTGGGTCATTTTTGCATAAAAGTCACATTGTCCTAGAGAGATTTACACAGTTATCAAAATGTCACGCCAAGGTAAGCCTACACGAAACACAGCCCTTATTTGAATTATTTCCAAAATCCCTATGGGGAAAAATGTTTTATTGTGGAAAAATTATTGGAACTATTTCCCTGTTTGACCGCTAGGTTTAATGGAAATTATGAATCAGACTGTTGTACTCGGAGTGAAAAGTACTTATCTCACACAGACAGATTAGTAAATCCTCTTGCTTCACCTCTTCTTCTCTGGCTATGTAGCCTACATTTTTGAGCATATGAATGTATTTCAAACAAAACAGTATTGTTTTGAATAGTAAAGGATGTAGCTAACTTCAAGCGTGATTCATCACTCCAGAAAACGCTTTTCCACCACTTCAGAGTCCAATGGCGGCGAGCTTTACATTAGTCCAGCCGACACTTGGCATTGCGCATGGTGATCTTAGGCATGTGTGCGGCTGCTCGGCCATGGAACAGTTCTTGTGCTGATGTTGCTTTCAGGGGCAGTTTGGAACTCAGTGAGTTTTGCAAGATGAGGACAGGAGAGTGTAACGAGCTACGCGCTTCAGCACTCGGCAGTCCTGTGGGTTTGTATGGCCTACCACTTCGCGGCTGAGCCGTTGTTGCTCCTGGACGTTTCCACTTCACAATAACAGCCCTTACAGTTGACCGGGCAGCTCTAGCATGGCCAAAATTTGATGAACTCACTTGTTAGAAAAGTGGTATCCTATGACGGTGCCACGTTGAAAGTCACTGAGCTCTTCAGTAAGACCATTGTCCTGCCAATATTTGTCTATGGCGATTGCATGGCTCTGTGCTCAATTTTATACACCTGTCAGCAACGAGTGTGGCTGAAATAGCCAAATCTACTACTTTGAAGGGGTATCCACATAATTTTTTATATATAGTGTATATTCACATCATCATTATTAGCTTAATCATTATCACCAATAAACCGACGACTCCAATGACTGAGATGTGCGCTTTGGATGATGCTTGCAGTGAGATGACACATGCACAACGTCTCAAGAGCATAATGATGCTCTGGGTGTCTAGTCGCACACATGCACTCAAGGATGCTCAACAATGGGACGACTTTGAATAATTATCCTATATAGCTGCTTCCTTGTTTTCCAAATAATTAAACCATATTTTTGTGATGGATGCAGTCTTTTCGGGCACTTGGAATAAGGATGCACGACTGAGTGCAACAATTGATTTGAAACATTGTTATAAAAGTGTACATTTTGAGATCTGGATTGAGCTTTTGTTTCAACCGATGTAGCTACAGCTAAGGATAACTATGGTTGATTTGGAGAGCGAAGTACCCCGTCTTCCCCCGAGGTATAGATTCAGGGACTTACTCCTCGGGGACCAGAATTTACTAAATGATGACAGGTAGGTTGAGTTTGTTTGACATGTTAGCTTCAATTTAAAAAGAAAAGTGGTTTAAATCATGTGGTTTAACATTGTTGTATATTATTTAAGGGTTTGCACCTGTGGAATCCTTGCACTTGTTTAACATCCAGCCTTACCCATGTGAAAATGCTTAGTAAATATGACATTATTCATTTTATTTATAGAAACTAATATTACTCTTTTTTTAAGGGTGCAAGTCGAATTTTATGCCAATGAAAGTACTTTCAAAGAGACACTTAAACTGTTCTTCATCAAAAACCAAAGATCAAGTAAGTCATGTTTTTTAACTGTGTAGTCACAGTTGAACTACACTATATGCTGTTACTATCCATCTAATAAATCTTATTTGTACTTTGTTTTAAAAGACATAGTAAAAATACACCCGTTGCATCGGTAACAAATAGCAAACTGTTGAACCAGTTATATCAAAGGGGCCCGGAGATGTTCCTGGTCAGGTCACATGGTGAGGAAGTACTGACCCTAAGTATGACATATAACCTCTGTCTTTGTCTCCCAGGCCTGAGAATACAAGTGTTTGACTTCTCCCTAAAGGTCCTGAGCTGTATCTTATACATGTGTCGCGTAGTGACAGATGACCCATCCAAAGGACATGGCTGGTAAGGATAGTAATTTAATGTCTCGTAGGTACATGTACCACCTGGTCTTCACTGAATTGTCACAGAAATGTTGCATTTTTATGACTACAATTTGACAACAGCCTCTAACGATGGCCCTCAAGGTATAGTAATTCTCAGAGAAGAAACCAGGGATAATTAGTAGAGAATGTGGACTATTAGCTATTTCCATGCCATGGAAAATGTCTTACTAACCAGGTTTCCATCCAGCCATTTCATGCGAATGAATTACCCGTTGCATGAAAAAAAAATCGCAAATCGGGCTGATGGAAACAGAAAATGCCGGTTCACCTTTATAATGTCGACAGAGAATTAGTTCATTCGACATGGTGGGATCTGTTTGTGTCGGTATAATTAATTATGCAAAGTTCAAATACAGTAGGAATGTGTTATCACTGTGCATCATCGACTAGCAGAACCAAATGACCTGGATTGCAGTTGAGATTACATTAAAATACATGGTGCAAGTGATCAATGCCGTTCGATGTTCTGCTCAGATTATTATAGCAATTGTGGAAATCTCCACAGACCTGTGACAACCTATGCATGCTATCTTGAACATGATTACATAAAAACAAATTAATAGTTACAGTAACCTCAATGTGGCCATGTATGTGTTAAACATTTTTAAGGGTAAATGTTACATTAGTTTGTAAAATAACCTTAACTTTAGGCTATTTGCTGTATTACAAAGGTCATATTGAATTGTGTTAGGTTGGCAACGCAATGCAACCAAATATCAACATTTAAAGGTGTTGTATTCACAGCTTGAATAGTTCCATCTGAGCCACTGGCATAATCCCATTCTTTAACTTTTATTTTTGGAGTTTAAGTGGTGAATTCAGCATATCATTTGTTAACTTGTTGCCAAGTTAAAAGGCTATGTATTGTATTTCAAAAGAGATATTGAATTGAATTTAGCTGTCAGTGCAACCAAATATAAACATTTAAAGGGGATTTATATTCTGCTTGGATAGTTCCATCTGTGCCACTGACTTGGCTTTAATTCCATTTTTTCTACAAATTAATAATTGATATGCTGGATTCATGTTGGAAACCCAAGGCCTATTGTATTGTATATTTTCTGATGAATTCTGGGATGAAATTAAACAATAGTCGTTGATGACTTTGCAAATGCTATATAGGCCTAAATAGCATAATTGATTTATGAGGGATAAAGTATGGTTACATTTCATTTGCTCTTAAATCTACCCTGGAATGATTTCAATAGCAACAGGGAATCTATTTAGTTTTTACATGGCGATCTCTCAACAATCATTCTCACAGTAGCTCATCGGTAATAGTCAGTGACAAATATCATACATAGCTAAGAAGGGCTGAACTTGGTTAGAACCCTGGATAGGAGACCAAATGGTAGGTGTAGATACAGTAGATCAACTCTCCAGTAGGAAGTTCTGTCTGGTGTATTTTTTTTTCTGATAGTGGATATAATGTTGAAGATCTGACATTGTTTTAAAGGTACAAGCTCAACATATTTCAGGTTTGTCTATGTTGAAATTTGGTTACCATGATGATGTAATCCTGTGGCTGAAATGTCACCATCAAAACAACAGTTTACATTGATTACTTTTTTCAAATCCAATGTATTCTCCACTTAGATTCCACGCCACAATATGACAAATGATGTTGAACCAACGTTGATTCAACCAGTTTGTGCTCAATGGGATCAGTAGAGTTGAAGATTCTATGGAAACCCATTTAACTTGTACTTTTTATTCGGTACATGGGAATTTAACCACAGTTATTTTTATGTGCACTATGTCATCATGCACAGCCTTTTATCCGCAATAAGTCAGTTTGATGGAAATGCATCTCTGGTGGGGAAATGTCCATATTGTTTTATGCAGATTTGATTAATATTCACATGAAAATCTGTCGCCAATTGGAGGGAAACCTAGCTAACGACAATGATTTTAATACTTTCATTTCTATGCCTGGAAACAGAGGAAGTGAATGCACTGAACATGTACGGAATCATTCAATTCACTGTCTATCATTCTTTCTAGACACTAGCTCAGTGTTTCACAACTCCAGTCAAAACAGCAGTAAAAATGTAAAAAACTTAAACACATTTTTGTGATTCATGTCTGGGACTACAACAAAAATGTGTTTCAGTTAAAAAAATTGAATACATTTGTAAAAATGTCTAAAAACCTGTTTTCACTTCGTCATTATTGGGTTTTGTGTGTAGATTGATTAAGAAAAAATATAATTGAATCAATTTTACAACAAGGTTGTTTACGTAACAAAACGTGGGAAAGGGGAAGGGGTCTGAATACTTTCCAAATGCACTGTATATCAGTACACTCGTAACAACCTAAGCATTAAGAAACTTATATTAGATCAAATAAGTCTCATGTATCAAAATAGCAATACAGTCAGTTTCCTTGCCGTTGTCCTTGTTTTGAAATGACTGTCGAATTTAATTTTCTTCAATATTATTGTACATGGTGCATGTTAAATATTTTGAATTTTTTTCTCTACAGCTGGGGATGTCCCAATCAAACATACATCTTTTTAAAGATTGACTGGTGAGTGCTTACTCTCTCTACTCTTATCTAATAGTGTTAAATAAAACAGAAGCATATCCAGACCTAATAATATCAATATTACTTGGTAACAATGCATGTAATGCAATGTAACACACTCACTTAGAGAGGAAACATAGCAGAACAACGTGGTTCTGACCAAAATATCGGCCGCCATTTTCCCAACAATTCTACATGTTGAATTGGCACAAACAGGTGGTCGCTAGAACACACCACGCTGACTGCAAGCAATAGGACAGCCATCCACTGCTTTTAGCTGTTCGCCTTTTCTAAAGCCTTGTCAGATGTTTGTAGTGGTTTCATGTCTCAACCCTACACCAGTGTCCCTAAATCTACTCTCATACTAGGGTACCATCCTGAACAGAAACATTGTCCTACTTAGTCTAAGTTTGGGAAAACTCCTGGACAATGTATTGTTTTCAGGGACTCTTTTATCCAACATCAAGCACAACCAATGAGTTATTCTCTACACACCACTGATGGCTAGTTATTCTCTAGACATGATTCAAATCTCTCTCTTCATCTCAATCTCCAGGTGTAAACTAACACACAGCTTTTTCCCCCACCAGGTCTCCCATAATGTGGGTCGAACGAAGTCTTCTAATATGGCCGTTACAGGTGAAATATCTGCCAACAAATTTTCTTCATGATTTATTCAATTGTAGTTGTTTGCTAACTACTGTATACATGGGCACTATGCGGTTACTGCTGTTTGTCGTTTATTTTCTCAGTTAACCTGCTTCTCAGTCATTTTTTATGAGCCTCGATGAAAACAAAGAGTCTTCTATTTTTTCAACAGGTGTCTGTGGCAGTTATCTGTCTTTTTGAAACTGTTCTATTGACTTACCTGAGTTACAAGGTAAGTACCATCCCACTCCATAGGGTGTCACTCAGTCTAAGGAAACATTCATTGTAATGTCCCCTCTACAGTTATGTCAATATGTATATCTATATACAAAGTCAATAGATTGTGAAACAGATTAACTGAGATTTAAAAAAAAAAATGTAACCTTTATTTAACTAGGCAAGTCAGTTAAGAACAAATTCTTATTTACAATGACAGCCTACTGGGGAACGGTGCCTTGTTCAGGGGCAGAACGACAGATTTTTACCTTGTCAGCTTGGGGATTCGATCCGGCAACCTTTTGGTTCCTGGCCCAACACTCTAACCATTATGTCACAAAAGGAAGCAGAAGATAAACCCCCAAAAGGGCTAAAAGAGATACAAAGAAAGAAACATGACTGCTCTCTACTTTGTCCTCAGGGCAACATTTGGGAGCAGATCATTCGGTTGACGTTTATCCTGGAGATGGTGAACACAGTGCCTTTCCTGCTCACCGTAAGAGTTAACACACTCTAACAGGGCCTAGGATCAGATTTTCCATTTAAATAATAATTAAAAGGGGGGTGACCTGATCCTAGATCAGCACTCCCACTCTGAGACGTGAATATGGGCCCTGGAATCTAGCAAAACACAATGCTATGGCAGGGCTATTATGGTCTCATCCCATAGTCACAGCTAATGATGAACACGGCTGAATTCTAAATTGTATGTGGTTTTAACTGGGATTTTAAGAGGTTTTAAGTTACATCATATACTGTACGTACCTACAAACTCCTAGTAGTATATTTTGTCTCAGAGAGTATCATGACCAGAGTCTTCCCAGGTAACACAGCTACATTGCTGAAACATTGTGATAACCTATCTCTTTGTATCTGGCAACATTGTCAGGAATGTTTTGGGCTTCTATAGATGGGATAGCCTACAACAATCTCTGTGCTCTTTCAGGTCATGTGGCTCCCTCTGCGGAACCTTTTCATCCCAGTGTTCCTGAACTGCTGGTTGGCCAAGCATGCCTTGGAGAATATGATTGTGAGTGTTAACCTGCCTCAACTCCGATACGGCTGAATCAGCATGTCGCGATAGTGCTGCTGCCTCTGGACCACACATTACATCTGGAGGCAGCGGTTCGATCCCTGGTCCTGTCATTGCTCTATCCCTCTGTTCTGTCTCCCCATCTCAACTATGTGTACCTACCTTATTTAGCAATGAAATATTAAAAAACATCCTTTACAAAAATAGAGGTAAGAGGTTACCAACCATCCGTAACCTCTCCCCCCTAGAATGACCTGCATCGTGCCATACAGCGAACACAGTCTGCCATCTTCAACCAGGTGCTCATCCTCATCTCCACCCTCTTCTGCCTCATATTCACTTGGTGAGTGTGTGGGTGCGTGCGTGAATGTGTGTGCACTGGTAGATTGCAGTCTGCATCCCAAACATGGGCACTTCGAAAACCAATTTTAAATTAAGCAAACAATTAGTTTCAGAAACGACGATAAACAACAACAAAAAAGATGTTGGCACTTAGACTGAGAGGACATGCTAAATTGCTAACTCAATAAGTGGATGGAGGAGGCAAAGCACCCTGCTTTGGACCATCTCTCCCTCTCCCACATCCAATAGGATCTTACGGGGTCAGCCCAGATTGAATTGCTGGCCATTATCTGTGGTTTTCCACCTCAGAGCTTCAAGCACTTACAGTCATTTGCCACTAATGCACCACGTCTGACATCATATTTCTGGGTTACCAAGTGTACAGCTCTGGGACCTATTTTCTCCAGTGCACTCTGTGTAAATGGCATTACAAGGTCAATTACCTCGGAACAATTCCCTCAATATCTGGCTTCCTGTTGACTGCCACAAGACCATTAATGTAATGTGTGCGATGCCACAAAAGCAAGGTAGTGGCAGCAATTACTACTATATCCTGGAAAATGTATTTTTTAAGGAAAGTTGAAGGCACATATTCCAAAGAACCAACCCTGCACTCAACAGACAGTATTTCACTGTGTTTATTCGCGTTGCCTAGAACATTAAATATTCCACTGGGCACAGATATCAATTCAACGTCTATCCACATTGGTTCAGCGTAATTTTGCTGAAATTACATTAAAAAACGTTGACTGAACTAGTGTGCCTTGTTTTTAAGGTATAATGCTAGCACGATGTTGCCGTTGCTTTTCGTGATGGTAATAGAATGTCACAACACTGAATTGGTTTGTTATTGGTCAATAGACAGCTAGTCAGTAGACAGTTAGTCAAATGACCAGATGGAAGTGAAATGGAAGGACAGTGATTAGCTATGTTATCTAAGGTAGGGGTCCCCAATCTAGGGGCAACATTTTGTGTAGGGGCGTGGGACCTTCCTTGATTTGAGGGATAAAAAAATATATATATATATTTTTTACAATTTGCAAATGTTTATACCTAAAACACTCATCTGCTATGCTTTAGGCTAGAAACAAGTGGTAAAATGCCCGAGGACGACTCGACTCTGATGCACATGGGAATATCTTTGGTTTGTCTCTATGGCATTCAGAAGCTGAGCTACAACCTAAAGTTGAGATGTCAAACAAATTGGACTTTGCTTGGGAAGTAATCTTATACAATGTGTGAATCTGTCACTATGATTTGATCTTTCCAATGTCATCCCATATGAAAAAAACTGTCATATGTAGCACATTTGCATCTTTGGTCAAATGCATGTAATGCCTTAAAACGTATTCTGAGGGCTTTATTAGTCATGAATGTGTCTGTTTATGATGGACGTGTTTTTATTTCTGCTTGCATTTTGTATTTACAGTACCTTCGGAAAGTTTTCAGACCCCTTGACTTTTTCCACATGTTGTTACATTACAGCCTTATTCTAAAATGGATTCAATAAAAAACAATTCCTCAGCAATCTACACACAATACCCCATAATGACGAAGAGGAAAACAGGTTCAGACATTTTTGCACATTTATTAAAAATAAACAGAAATACCTTATTTACATAAGTATTCAGACCCTTTGCTATGAGACTCGAAATTGAGCTCAAGTGCATTCTGTTTCCATTGCTCATCCTTGAGATGGTTCTACAACTTGATCGGAGTCCACCTGTGGTAAATTCAACTGATTGGACATGATTTGGAAAGGCACACACCTGTCTATATAAGGTCCCACAGTTGACAGTGCATGTCAGAGCAAAAACGAAGCCATGAGGTCGAAGGAATTGTCCTTGAATCTCTGAGGCAGGATTGTGTCGAGGAACAGATCTGGTGAAGGGTACCAAACAAATGTCTGCAGCTTTGAAGGTCCCCAAGAACACAGTGGCCTCCATCATTCTTAAATGGAAAAAGTCCAACAGGACAATGACCCTAAGAACACAGCCAAGACAATGCTGGAGGGGCTTCGGGATAAGTCTTCTCCAGGGACCATACTGTACGCCAAAATTAGCTGCAGGGAACGAGAGTGGAGCCCATGAAAACACAGACACTAGTAGGACAGAAATCTCTTACTATTAGTTAAATACGAATTGTTAACCATTAATATCAAATGGATCAGTTAAATACAGTTGAAGTCGGAAGTTTACATACACTTAGGTTGGAGTCATTAAAACTTGTTTTTCAACCACTCCACACATTTTTTGTTAACAAACTATAGTTTTGGCAAGTCGATTAGCACATCTACTTTGTGCATGACACAAGTAATTTTTCCAACAATTGTTTACAGACAGATTATTTCACTTAAAATTCACTGTACCACAATTCCAGTGGGTCAGAAGTTTACATACATTAAGTTGACTGTGCCTTTAAACAGCTTGGAAAATTCCAGAAAATTATGTCATGGCGTTAGCTTCTAATAGGCTAATTGACATAATTTTAGTCAATTGGAGGTGTACCTGTGGATGGATTTCAAGGCTGATTTTCAAACTTAAATTAAATAAAATTAAATAAAATCAGCCAAGACCTCAGATAAAAATTGTAGACCTCCACAAGTATGGTTCATCCTTGGGAGCAATTTCCAAATGCCTGAAGGCACCACATTCATCTGTACAAACAATCATACGCAGGTATAAACACCATGGGACCACACAGCTGTCATACCGCTCAGGAAGGAGATGCGTTCTGTCTCTGAGAGATGAACGTACTTTGGTGTGAAAAGTGGAAATCAGTCCCAGAACAACAGCAAAGGTCCTTGTGAAGATGCTGGAGGAAACAGGTACAAAAGTATCTATATCCATAGTAAAACGAGTCCTATATCGAAATAACCTGAAAGGCCGCTCAGCAAGGAAGAAGCCACTGCTCCAAAACCGCCATAAAAAAGCCAGACTACAGTTTGCAACTGTAGAAATGTCCTCTGGTCTGATGAAACAGAAATATAACTGTTTGGCCATAATGACCATTGTTATGTTTGGAGGAAAAAGTGGGAGGCTTGCAAGCCAAAGAACACCATCCCAACTGTGAAGCAAGGGGGTGGCACCATCATGTTGTAGGGGTGGTTTGCTGCAGGAGGGACTGGTGCACATCACGAAATAGATGGCATCATGAGGAAGTAAAATTACGTGGATATATTGAAGGAACATCTCAAGACATAAGTCAGGAAGTTAAAGCTTGGTCGCAAATGGGTCTTGCAAATGAACAATGACCCCAAGCATGCTTCAAAAGTTGTGGCAAAAGGGCTTAAAAAGTCAAGGTATTGGAGTGGTCTTCACAAAGCCCTGACCTCAAACTTATAGAAAATCTGTGGGCAGAACGTTCCAGTATGGAACGAACGGAGTACGCCGGGGCCCCCTCGGTGTCCAGAGGAGGCGGAGGAAACTCCCGCACCTCAGACTCCTGGAGCGGGCCAGCCACCGCCGGCCTGAGGAGAGACACATGGAACGAGGGTTTTATTGCAAACACCGGGGCCTCACTGCAATGACGGTCTGCGCCAACTTTCTGGCGCAGCATGGCGCTTAAGATGGACATGGGCGGCGGCCCGTTTCCTCCACGCGCCGGAACCAGTCGTCCACCACAGGAGCCTCGGTCTGACTCTGATGCCAAGGAGCCAGAACCGGCTGATACCCAAATACACACTGGAAGGGAGAGAGGTTAGTGGAGAAGTGGCGGTGCGAGTTCTCGGCCATCTCTGCCCAGGGCACGAACGCTGCCCACTCCCCTGGCCGGTCCTGGCAGTAAGACCTCAGAAACCTAACCACATCCTGGTTAACTCTCTCCACCTGCCCGTTACTCTTGGGGTAAAAACCTGAGGTAAGGCTGACCGAGACCCCCAGACATTCCATGAATGCCCTCCAGACCCTCGACGTGAACTGGGGACCCCGATCAGACACTATATTCTCAGGCACCCTGTGCCGGAAAACGTGTGTAAACAGAGCCTCCGCAGTCTGTAGGGCCGTAGGGAAGTTAAAGTTAAACAATTTAAAGGTAATGCTTCCAAATACTAATTGAGTGTATGTAAACTTCTGACCCACAGGGAATGTGATGAAAGAAATAAAAGCTGAAATAAATCATTCTCTCTACTATTATTCTGACATTTCACATTCTTAAAATAAAGTGGGGATCCTAACTGACCTAAAACAGGGACTTGCATTAGGATTAAATGTCAGGAATTGTGAAAAACGGAGTTTAAATGTATTTGGCTAAGGTGTATGTAAACTTCCGACTTCAACTGTACGTACTGTTTCTACCACAACTGTCAACTGTGGGACCTTATATAAACAGGTCTGTGCCTTTCAAAATCATGTCCAATCAATTGAATTTACCACAGTTGTAGAAACATCTCAAGGATGATCAATGGAAATAGGATTCACCTGGCTCAATTTCGAGTCTCATTGCAAAGCGTCTGAATAGTTATGTAAATAAGGTATGTGTTTTTTATTTGTAATACCTTTGCAAAAATGTCTAAAACCCTGTTTTCACTTTCTCATTATGGGGTATTGTGTGTAGTTTGATGAGTAAAAAAATGTATTATCAATTTTAATATAAGTCTGTAACGTAACAACGTGGGAAAAGTCAAGGGGTATAAATACTTTCCGAATGCACTGTATATATATGCTTTAAATACATTCCATAATATATTTCGGAAAGTATTTCAAATCTATTAAATATACAGTACCTGTCAAAAGTTTGGACACCTACTCATTTTATTTTTTCTATATAGAATAATAGTGAAGGGATCAAAATGATGAAATAACATATATATTATATCATGTAGTAACCAAAAACGTGTTAAACAAATCAAAATATATGTTATATTTGAGATTCTTCAAAGGAGCCACGCTTTGCCTTGATGACAGCTTTTCACACTCATGGCGTTCTCTCAATCAGCATCATGAGGTAGTCACCTGGAATGCATTTCAATTAACAGGTGTGCCATGTTAAAGTTAATTTGAGGAATTTCTTTCAATTTTAATGCGTTTGAAGAAATCAGTTATGTTGTGACATGGTAGGGGAAGTATACAGATGATAGCCTTATTTGGTAAAAGGCCAAGTCCATATTAATGCAAGATCAGCTCAAATAATCAAAGAGAAACGACAGTCCATCATTACTTTAAGACGTGAAGTTCAGTAAATTCGGAAAATCTCAAGTTTCATCAAGCGGCGCCGCAAAAACCATCAAGGGCTATGTTGAATCTGGCTCTCATGAGGACCGCCACAGGAAAGGAAGACCCAGAGTTACCTCTGCTGCAGAGGATAAGGGGAGACAGGTAGTCTAGTGGTTAGAGCGTTGGGCCAGTAACTGAAAGGTTGATGGATTGAATCCCGAGGTGACAACATTTACATCATTTAAGTCATTTAGCAGACGCTCTTATCCAGAGCGACTTACAAATTGGTGCATTCACCTTATGACATCCAGTGGAACAGTAGTGCATCTAAATCTTTTAAGGGGGTGAGAGGGATTACTTTATCCTATCCTAGGTATTCCTGAAAGAGGTGGGGTTTCAGGTGTCTCCGGAAGGTGGTGATTGACTCCGCTGTCCTGGCGTCGTGAGGGAGTTTGTTCCACCATTGGGGGGCCAGAGCAGCGAACAGTTTTGACTGGGCTGAGCGGGAACTGTACTTCCTCAGTGGTAGGGAGGCGAGCAGGCCAGAGGTGGATGAACGCAGTGCCCTTGTTTGGGTGTAGGGCCTGATCAGAGCCTGGAGGTACTGAGGTGCCGTTCCCCTCACAGCTCCGTAGGCAAGCACCATGGTCTTGTAGCGGATGCGAGCTTCAACTGGAAGCCAGTGGAGAGAGCGGAGGAGCGGGGTGACGTGAGAGAACTTGGGAAGGTTGAACACCAGACGGGCTGCGGCGTTCTGGATGAGTTGTAGGGGTTTAATGGCACAGGCAGGGAGCCCAGCCAACAGCGAGTTGCAGTAATCCAGACGGGAGATGACAAGTGCCTGGATTAGGACCTGCGCCGCTTCCTGTGTGAGGCAGGGTCGTACTCTGCGGATGTTGTAGAGCATGAACCTACAGGAACGGGCCACCGTTCCAGGTAAATATCTGTCGTTCTGCCCCTGAACAAGGCAGTAAACCCACTGTTCCTAGGCTGTCATTGTAAATAAGAATTTGTTCTTAACTGACTTGCCTAGTTAACTCTAATTCACTTTTTTAAAACCTATATTTAACTGCACCTCAGGTTGCAGCCCAAATAAATACATCACAGAGTTCAAGTAACAGACACATTTCAACATCAACTGTTCAAAGGAGACTGTGAATCTGGCCTTCATGGTTGAATTGCTGCAAAGAAACCACTACTAAAGGACACCAATAATAAGAGACTTGCTTGGGCTAAGAAACATAAGCAAAGGACATTAGACCGGTGGAAATCTGTCCTTTGGTCTGATGAGTCCAAATTTTAGATGTTTAGTTCCAAGCACTTTGTCTTTGTGAGACGCAGAGTAGGTGAACGGATGTTCTCCGCATGTGTGGTTCCCACCGTGAAGCATGGAGGAGGTGGTGTGATGGTGTGGGGGTGCTTTACTGGTGACACTGTCGCTGATTTATTTAGAATTCAAGGCACACTTAACCAGCATGGCTACCACAGCATTCTGCAGTGATATGCCATCCCATCTGGTTTGTGCTTAGTGGGACTATCACCTCCAGGCTGTGTAAGGGCTAGTTCACCAAGGAGAGTGATGGAGTGCTGAATCAGATGACCTGGCCTCCATAATCACTCGACCTCAACCTAATTGAGATGGTTTGGGATGAGTTGGACCGCAGAGTGAAGGAAAAGCAGCCAACAAGTGCTCAGCATACTTGGGAACTTCTTCAAGACTATTGGAAAAGCATTCCAGGTGAAGCTGGTTGAGGGAATGCCAAGAGTGTGCAAAGTTGTCATCAAGGCAAAGGGTGGCTACTTTGAAGAATCAAAAAATATATGTTGATTTGTTAAACACTTTTTTAGGTTACTATAAGATTCCATATGTGTTATTTCATAGTTTTGATGTCTTCACTATTATTCTACAATGTAGAACATAGTAAAATAAAGAAAATCCCTGGAATGAGTAGGTAATGGCCTTGGGGAAATGGCCGCTAAGTGATCTCAGTTCTGCCTTTTGCCGCCCTGCCCATAATGTGTGTGTGTGCGTGTGTGCGAACGTAGTGTTTTTTTCTCTGTCCCTGTATGGTCATAAAGTGATACTCATGATGATGGTCACACACACACGCACGTGCGTACACACCCTTGTCTGGTAGTCTGTCAGTTATCAGTTCTCAAAACAACATATACGTTATAGATGATATTAAGATGTATACGATGTAAAAAACAATATGTAAAAATGGATATTAAATGAAATCATGTTGAGACACACTTATGTCTGTGTAGACAGAATATTCCTCTTAAGGTCTGTTTGTCCTGGCTGGTAAATTTAGGTTTACTGGAATGACGACATTGCTCCATGTAAACGTTCCTCTAAAAAATAAGAATAGAACACTCTTTCAGTTGGCCAAGTTGTACTAATCGATGTATTGGACCAGTGGGATCACAGGTTAAGCTACTTCCAATGTCAGTACATGACTGACCACAACATTCAACAACAAAAAACTGATGGGATGGATACTATGTATTCATGCAAGAATTGAGAAAAATACGTTTCCATAATATGCAGAGCATTTTTGTTAATAAATACATCCTCAGATATATTTGAGGGAATACAGTATATCGATCATCATTAACAATAAAAAAAAATCTAAACAAATCACTTTCATTTGGTCACATACACATGGTTAGCAGATGTTAATGCGAGTGTAGCGAAATGCTTGTGCTTCTAGTTCCAACAGTGCAGTAATATCTAACAAGTAATCTTAACAATTCCACAACAACTCCCTAATACACACCAATCTAGTAAATGGATGGAATAAGAATATGTACATATACATTTTTTTCGATGAGCGATATATGTTACAAAGAGATTTCAGGATATATGCCTGGCTTTGGGGAGTTCAGTTGAAAGTCTTGTAGGTTGATGTTTCTTCTCGGCTAAAACCTTATGGGCCGGTTTCCCGGAGACAGATTAAGTTTAGTCCCGGTCCAAAAAACTAACTGAGAATTTCAGTTGAAAGAGCTTTTTAGTCAATGAGTAACATTCAAGGAGTAACAGTAACAACTGTCCAGAAAACTGTCCCTATGTGCAGTACCAATAGTTTTTCTTGACCATCTACCTTAGTTAAAGGTTAAAGGACACAGTGTTTTTCCTGGTTTGGTCATGTGGTCTGGAAAAAGTCTTGGCCCTACTTCATATGTTTCAGTGTTGTAGACACCAAGGGCCAATTTCCCCAACACAGACTAAGTCTAGTCCTGGACTAAAACACAAACTCAATGTAGAACCTCAAATGAAAATCCTTAAAAATCAAAGACTTGGCTTAATCTGTGTCTAGTAAACTGTCCCCAAATGATGCAATGACACCACTCCCTTCACAACCTCTGTGTTACTGCTTCCTGTATCCCTGGTAGTATCTGTGGAATCCAGCACCTGGAGCGGGCGGGCAAGAACCTGACGTTGTTCGACTCCTGGTACTTCTGTGTTGTCACGTTCTCCACAGTGGGTTACGGCGACGTCACGCCCAACGTGTGGCCCTCCAAACTGCTGGTGATCATCATGATCTCAGTGGCCCTTGTGGTGCTGCCCATTCAGGTGAGAGAGTTGGCCAAACACACACACACGCACACACACATTGCACCGCACATACAGACAGACAGACACACACAAAATGACCACATTGTTTGCTAAAGGGAAATCAATTGGGCTAATGTTTGGACATCTAGGAAATGCCAAATTGATAGAACACATGCGAGTAGGGAGTCAGCTGAACTAGACGGTGCATAATCGTGCTCGAGGCATTGCAGAGGCATTGGTAGGCCAAAAGTATCCCTACTGCTGCTGTTCTGCCATACTCCCTGTAAACATATTGCCATAAAATGAAGACAAAACAGGCAATTTAATGTGGCCTTTTTTATGGACACAATTTCAATGTTCTGTTGAAGCAGCTTTTTTCTAGTACTAGTCCTGGAGACCCGAAGGGTATGCAGGCTTTTGTACTGTCTAGCTGTAATAACACACCTGACTTGATGATTAGTTGACTGTATGAATCAGGCGTGTTGGTACTGGGCTGGAGAAAATAATAGCTCAATAGGACCAGGATGGAAGAACACAGCGATAAAAGATAAACGCTTTAATCTATATTACGAAATGTGTCGGATTGGGTGAACTGTATGCATTTAGCCATGCATTTAGCCTATTTGGTTGATTTGAGCATTTGTTTTGCACAACATGAGCAGTATTAGTAAGGTGTGCCTGTGCTGGGCGCTTTTGGTCAGTTTGAGCAGCTGGCCTACCTGTGGATGGAGAGACAGAAGTCGGGGGGGAACTACAGCCGTCACCGGGCCCAGACGGAGAAACATGTGGTGCTGTGTGTCAGCTCCCTCAAGATAGACCTCCTGATGGACTTCCTCAATGAGTTCTACGCCCACCCCGGGCTGCAGGTGTGTGTGTGTGTGTGTGTGTGTGTGTGTGTGTGTGTGTGCATGCATGCGTGTGGGTGGGTGATTGAGTTTGTGTGTGCGTGCGTGTATGCTTGGGTTTGTTCATTCATGCACGTAATAGGAAAGGTTTTAAAACACTTGGCAACAGAAATGTGCATTACTTATTAGACAAGTCCAGGTAGTCCCCCCCTGTTTAAGTCTGTTTTCGTCTATTTGGTGTCGAATGAACAAGACCCAGGCTGTTCCTCGGTGTTCCTCCTCATTCAGGACTACTACGTCATCATCCTGTGTCCGACAGAGATGGACCCCCAGGTTCGTCGGGTCCTCCAGATCCCCCTGTGGTCCCAGCGTGTCATCTATCTCCAGGGGTCAGCCCTCAAAGACCAGGACCTCATACGGGCCAAGTGAGTCACCAACACTAAGGGCTGTGTCTCATTCCGCTAAAATAGTTTCCTCTCTTTGGATCTTTGGTCTCCTTTCCTTCAACTGCACTGATGTGGAAGAGCTGGACTGGTAAAAAACAATAGTGAATAGGCAATAGGCATCCACCATATTTCTTTCCTTTCACCTCTCCTATGTTTAAGATGAGTGTGGGTAGGTATACAGTTGGAGAGGAGATGAGAGGAAGCCACTGTAGAGTATTGAGATGTTACCACTTGGTATTGAATGGCTGTCCTTCTTTTCCAGACTGGACAATGCCGAGGCTTGTTTCATCCTAAGCAGTCGCTGTGAGGTGGACCGCACTGCCGCAGTACGTACATTTGCTACTATTACCGCTACAACAAGTGTTAAATCAGTGGCAGACTGGGACCAAGAGACCAGTCCACTGGCCTAAGGAGTGACCAGCCCACCAGGCATTTGTCCAAACTATCAGAACTCAGGATAAGACCCAGATGCGACAGCTAGAGTCACAGATGTCTATTGACCCAAAACAGGGGGCAGGCAAAAGACAGGTCAAAGAGGTCCATAATCCAGGGCAGAGTCAATAAGGTACAGAACAGCAGGCAGGCTCGGGGTGAGGACAGGCAAAGGTTCATAAACAGGTCAGAGTCAGGCAGGTACAGAATGGCAGGTAGGCTCGGGGTCAGGGCAGGCAGAATGGTCAGAACTGGGGAAACTAGGGAACAGAACTTGAGCAAGCAGGGAGATGGGAAAACATACTGGTAGGCCCTGACAAGATGAACTGGCAACAGACAGAGAACACAGGTATAAATACACAGGGAATAATGAGGAAGATGGGTGACACCTGGAGGGGGGTGGAGACAAGCACAAAGACAGATGACACAGATCAGGGTGTGACAGACTTTTTGTGTTAGCTTGAGGTTAAATTCATATTTTGTTCATTGCTGAATATTCGTTAAAAACACTTGCTGATACCCAAGGCATTTTAGCCAGTGTACAGTAATATTATTAGATCCTTTTAGTTTCAGCTAGTCTGATTATTTAAAGTACAGATTTTTTCCTCTATTTGCCCTCACCAGTACACCATTTGTCTGTTGTTCTCTCTGGCAGAGTTCAGTCTGAACTGTACTTCTAGTGAGTGTAGGGTATATAAACTGAAAGAAATACATAGAGTGGAGTTAGACTGGAGTTGTATAGTACTACTGAAAGTAAAGACAAA
Source organism: Oncorhynchus nerka (assembly GCF_034236695.1). Lineage (NCBI taxonomy): Eukaryota > Metazoa > Chordata > Actinopteri > Salmoniformes > Salmonidae > Oncorhynchus > Oncorhynchus nerka. Next base: position 4,114,499 of record NC_088424.1, on the reverse strand, counting down.
GTCATAGTGCAAATTATACTGTGACATTCAGGGGGTGTCCTAAGCATAAAGGAACATTAGTGGCTTATGTAGCATTTGCATTTTTAAAATTTATTTAACCTTTATTTAACTAGGCAAGTCAGTTAAGAACAAATTCTTAATTTACAATGACGGCCTACCCCAGCCAAACCCTCCACTAACCCGGAAGACGCTGGGTCAATTGTGCACCGCCCTATGGGACTCCCGATCACGGCCGGTTGTGATACAGCCCGGACTCAAACCAAGGTCTGTAGTGACTCCTCTAGCTCGGAGATGTAGTGCCTTAGACCCCTGCGCCACTCGGGAGCATTAGCATTATGTGAATAAACAACATGTGGTCATTAGGTCAATACAGACCTGAATGGGCACTAGCAAACCATATGCTAAAGGTTACTATTAGTTAGCATAGTAATATCTACACGTTCTCTTCCATGTGAATATTAACGTTTTTAAAAATGGAAAATTATCTGCCATGACTACAAGGTCCGATAGGAATTCAAGAAACTCAGTGAGGAATGCTGTTTATGGCCCAGGAGGCCTGTACACAGTAGCTATAAAAAGTGATTGAGTAGGCTGCATAAATTTCATGACTAGAAGTTCAAAACACGAAAATGCAGTCTTTTTTTTTTTTTTTGTAAATTGAAATTTGCTATCATAAATGTTAGCAACACCTCCGGCTTTGCGGGATGTGCAGCGGATATGGTCACTAGTGTCACCAGGAGGTGAGGCCTCATTTAACACAATAAATTCATGTGTTCAATGTTTCAGTCAAGCCAATCACATCAAGATTAGGATCAGTGATTAGTTCATTGACTATGGCTGCCTTGGAAGTGAGATCTAATTTATTAAGTATCCCTATTTTGAGATGTGAGATATCACAATCTCTTTCAATAATGACAGGAACGGAGGAGGTCTTTATTCCAGTGAGATTGCTAAGGCGAACACCGCCATGTTTAGTTTTGCCCAACCTAGGTCGAGTCACGGACACGGTCTCAATGGGAATAGCTAAGCTAACTACACTGACTGTGCTCGTGGCAGACTCCACTAAGCTGACAGGCTGGCTAACAGCCTGCTGCCTGACCTGCACCCTATCTCATTGTGGAGCTTGAGGAGTTAGAGCCCTGTCTATGTTCGTGGAAAAGATGAGAGCACCCCTCCAGCTAGGATGGAGTCTGTCACTCCTCAGCAGGCCAGGCTTGGTCCTGTTTGTTGGTGAGTCCCAGAAAGAGGGCCAATTATCTGTAGATTTTCTTTTTTGGGAGGGGTAGAAAACAGTTTTCAACCAGCGATTGAGTTGTGAGACTCTGCTCATCACTCCCCCTAACTGGGAGGGGGCCAGAGACAATTACTCAATGCCGACACATATTTGTAGCTGATTTACACGCTGAAGCTATGTTGAGCTTGTTTCATCTTAACATTGTTGGTGCCGACGTGGATTACAATATCCCTATACTCTCTACACTCACCAGTTTTAGCCTTAGCCAGCACCATCTTTAGATTAGCCTTAACGTCGGTAGCCCTGCCCTCTGGTAAACAGTGTATGATGATGTATGATGAACAGCTGGATGATTAGTTTTAAGTCTAATACTGCGTGTAATGGAGTCGCTAATGACTAGGGTTTTCAATTTGTCAGAGCTAATGGTGGGAGGCTTCGGTGTCTCAGACCCCGTAACGGGAGGAGGAGAGACCAGAGAAGGCTCGCCCTCTGACTCCGACCCGTTGCTTAAAATGACTATTTATGTAGCGATCACCGTATGTTGTGGAATTTCAGCCCGCTAGCGGGTTCCGTGCGCAGAGAGGGTAATGGGGAGAACCGGTTGAAAGTTTCTGTCGCTGAATGAGCAACACTGGTTGAGCATTCCTACCAGAAGCCATGAGAAAATTGTCCGGGGACTGTGCGTGGGGATTTATACTACTATCTGTACTTATTGGTGGCACAGACATGGTTTCATCCTTTCCTACACTTAAATGACCCTTGCCTAACGATTGCGTCTGAATCTGGGCTTGCAACACAGCTATCCTCGCCATAAGGCAATTGTTCCCCTGTAAATGATGAGTACAGCGACTGCAATTAGAAGGCATAATGTTATTCTTACTGCTTAGCTTTGGCTGGTGGAGGTCCTGACGAACCACGTCCAGATAAAGCGTCCCGGGGTGAAAAAGTTGAATGAAAGAAGTCGAGCGAGGGAATAAATAAAAAATAAAAAACGGTAATAAAAAAAATTAAAAACGTAAAGTTGGTAGGTAGCAAAGTAAGGTTAGCAACAAACCGCACAGCAGCACGTAAACAAGTCTACAAGTTGAAACATGCTGAAACAAGAGGTGATGGCAGTGAATGAATGGCATGACAATGGCCTCAGGATCTTGTCACGGTATGTCTGTGCATTCAAAATGCAATTATGTTCATTGTCCGTAGCTTATGCCTGCCCGTACCATAACCTCACCGTCACCATGGGGCACTCTGTTCACAATGTTGACATCAGCAAACCACTCTCCCACACAACGCCATACACGCTGTCTGCCATCTGCACCGTACAGTTGAAACCAGGATTCATCTGTGAAGAGCACACTTCTCCAGCGTGCCAGTGGCCATCGAAAGGGAGTATTTCACCACTGAATTTGGTTACGACGCCAAACTGCAGTTAGGTCAAGACCCTGGTGAGGACAATGAGCATGCAGATGAGCTTCCCTGAGACAGTTTCTGACAGTTTGTGCAGAAATTCTTCAGTTGAGCAAACCCACAGTTTCATCAGCTGTCCGTGTGGCTAGTCTCAGACGATCCCACTTGTGAAAAGCAAAATTTCCTCTCAGCCTGTCAAAATGTGTAAAATCGAATGAGATTAGCTATAATACTAATTTTTCTCTGCCCCATGGAAGGGGGGGGCTTGCTCTGACTTCGCGGGGGGGAGCGAAACTGCGCTATGACACTGTTCTGAACATGTCATTATGAGTAGATTCGCATTGAAGAATTCATGAAACCACCAGTACTATACAAGATACACAAAATAATGAGGCGACAGGGACTAACGTATAAGACCAAAAAAAGACACCACAAAAATGTATCACAATTGGCGAAAGCCAGTTTGAAGAATTATTGCTTGAGCTCAGACTTAAAGGAGTGGTGGTCTGGGGCTTGCGGAGATGGAGCGTGAGCTTGTTCCAAAGCCAGGGCCCGAGACCCCAGAGTGCTCGGTAACCCATTGTTTTTAGGCGCCAATGTTATAACCACACTGCAGTGCATAAAGCAATGTTGCTTTAAACAGCTCTAACAAATGTACCTCTGATGTGTCTCTGTTGTCTTGTTTGCCTCTAAGGACCATCAGACAATTCTGCGAGCTTGGGCTGTGAAGGATTTCGCTCCAAAGTGCCCCATTTATGTCCAGATTCTGAAGCCAGAGAATAAATTCCATGTGAAATTTGCAGGTAAAGACGGATGAATGTACTGTTAAGAAACATTTGTTTAGATGATGTGGGACCTTGGCATAGATTCTTTGGGAATATCCTGAATTGTAGCCCCAATAATGGGTTGACCCTTCCTTCTCTAGTTTTGCATTTATATTTTCTCTATGTATTCCGGTTCGTCTCATTGAGTCTCATCTCAGTAATACTCTTTTTAAAATGTAGTCAAATGTTATTATTCTCTTTTGCCTTAGATCATGTTGTGTGTGAGGAGGAATTCAAGTACGCCATGTTGGCCCTGAACTGCATCTGTCCAGCAACCTCCACCCTCATAACCCTACTGGTCCACACTTCACAGGGCCTGTAAGTACACAACCACCCTCCACCCTCATATCTAGTCAACACTTCAATAGTGTACACTCCATAAGATCTGCAAAGTACAGTAGGCAACGCGCCAACCCACCGAGTCTCTACCCAATTCTTTACTCTACCCATCAAGTCGTCGAAAAGGAACAAATGCCACAGACCCTCATGTGATACCTGTTCAATTGTCTGCAGCGAAAGCCTAAACTAAACCCAGCTAAACGGTTACACTTCATATGAATACCCTCTTCATGACTCTTCAGGGAGGGGCAGCAGTCTCCAGAGCATTGGCACAGGACCTATGGCAAGTGTTCCGGGAACGAGGTTTACAACATTGCCATGAGAGACAGCGTCTTCTTCTCGGAATACATGGGGAAAAGCTTCACCTACACCTCCTTCAAATCACATAAAAAGTAAGTAGAAAACACCAATACGTTTTAGGGGGGGGGCTAGGGTCAAGGGTCACAGACTTGCCAATAAACAAACCTACTGACAAATGAACATATTTTCTTGTGATCCCAGTTCTAATGATTAGATTTACTGTGCTATTTAATTTGTATCCATGGATGAGGACGGATATGTGGGCTTAAATGCTCAAGAAACACTTTTCACCAACAAATGTTATTTTATTTATCACATGCTTCTTAAACAACAGGTGTAGACTAACAGTGAAATGCTTACTTAATGGGCCCTTCCCAACAATGCAGAGAGAAAGAAAATAGATAAATAATAGAAAAGTAATAACACGCAATAATAAAAGTAATAATAAATACATAATGAGTAATAATAACTTGACTATATAATACATTTAGGTTTTCACAATTCCTGAAATGTAATCCTAGTAAAGTTTTCCTGTCTTAGGTCAGTTAAGATCACCACTTTATTTTAAGAATGTGAAATGTCAGAATAATATTAGAGAGAATTATTTTTTTTCAGCTTTTATTTCTTTCATCACATTCCCAGTGGGTCAGAAGTTTACATACACTCAATTCGTATTTGGTAGCATTGCCTTTAAATAGTTTAACTTGGGTCAAACGTTATGGGTAGCCTTCCACAAGCATCCCACAATAAGTTGGGTGAATTTTGGCCCATTCCTCCTGACAGAGCTGGTGTAACTGAGTCAGGTTTGTAGGCCTCCTTGCTCGCACACGCTTTTTCAGTTCTTCCCACAAATTTTCTATGGGATTGAGGTCGGCTTTGTGATGGCCACTCCAACACCTTGCCTTTGTTGTCCTTAAGCCATTTTGCCACAACTTTGGAAGTATGCTTGGGGTCATTGTCCATTTGGAAGAACCATTTGCAACCAAGCTTTAACTTATGACTAGGGATGTTGCTTCAATATATCCACATAATTCTACTTCCTCATGGTGCCATCTATTTTGTGAAGTGCACCAGTCCATCCTGCAGCAAAGCATCCCCACAACATGATGCTGCCACCCGCTGGCTTCACGGTTGGGACAGTGTTCTTCAGCTTGCAAGCCTCCCCCTTTTTCCTCCAAACATAACGATGGTCATTATGGCCATTAACAGTTCTATTTTTGTTTCATCAGACCAGAGGACATTTCTCCCAAAAGTACGATCTTTGTCCCCATGTGCAGTTGCAAACCGTAGTCTGACTTTTTTATGGAGGTTTTGGAGCAGTGGCTTATTCCTTGCTGAGCGGCCTTTAAGGTTATGTTGATATAGGACTCGTTTTACTGTGGATATAGATAATTTTGTACCTGTTTCCTCCAGCATCTTCACAAGGGCCTTTGCTGTTGTTCTGGGATTGATTTGCACTTTTCGCACCAATGTACGTTCATCTCAAGGAGACAGAAAGCATCTCCTTCCTGAGCGGTATGACGGCTGCATGGTCCCATGGTGTTTATACTTGCGTACTATTGTTTGTACAGATGAGCATAGTACCTTCAGGCGTTTACTCCCAAGGATGAACCAGACTTGTGGAAGTCTACAATTTGATTTCTGAGGTCTTGGCTGATTTCTTCTGATTTTCCGATGGTGTCAAGCAAAGAGATACTGAGTTTGAAGGTATAAGCCTTGAAATACATCCACAGGTTTATTTTATTTTTACATTTTATTTCACCTTTATTTAACCAGGTAGGCCAGCTGAGAACAAGTTCTCATTTACAACTGCGACCTGGCCAAGATAAAGTAAAGCAGTTCGACACATACAACAACACAGAGTTACACATAATAAACAAACATAGTCAATAATACAGTAGGAAAAAAGTATATATACATTGTGTGTAAAGGAGGTAAGATAAGGGAGGTAAGGCAATAAATAGGCCTTGGTGGTGAAGTAATTACAATGTAGCAATTAAACAATGGAATGGTAGATGTGCAGAAGATGAATGTGCAAGTAGAGATACTGGGGTGCAAAGGAACAAGATAAATAAATTCAGTATGGGGATGAGGTAGTTGGATGGGCTATTTACAGATGGGCTATATACAGATGCAGTGATCTGTGAACTGCTCTGACAGCTGGTGCTTAAAGCTAGTGAGGGAGATATGTGTCTCCAGCTTCAGTGAGGTTTGCAGTTCTTTCCAGTCATTGGCAGCAGCGAACTGGAAGGAAAGGCGGCCAAAGGAGGAATTGGCTTTGGGGGTGACCAGTGAGATATACCTGCTGGAGCGCGTGCTACGGGTGGGTGCTGCTATGGTGACTAGTGAGCTGAGATAAGGTGGGGCTTTACCTAGCAGAGACTTGTAGATGACCTGGAGCCAATGGGTTTGGCAACGAGTATGAAGCATCCAATTTGTGGGGTGGAGTGTTGGAGGCTATTTTGTAAATGACCGAGGTCGAGGTTCGGTAGGATGGTCAGTTTTACGAGGGTATGTTTGGCAGCATAAGTGAAGGATTCTTTGTTGCGAAATAGGAAGCCAATTTTAGATTTAATTTTGGATTGGAGATGTTTAATGTGAGTCTGGAAGGAGACACCTAGGTATTTGTAGTTTTCCACATATTCAGGTACACCTCCAATTGACTCAAATTATTTAAATTAACCTATCAGAAGCTTGTAAAGCCATAATTTTCTGGAATTTTCCAAGCTGTTTAAAGGTGCAGTTAACTTAGATGTTCGAACTGACTTGCCAAAACTATAGTTTGTTAATTAACAATAAATATGTGGAGTGGTTGAAAAATGAGTTTTAATGACTCCAACCTAAGTACATTTAAACTTCCGATTTCAACTTTATGTACATAAACTCAGCAAAAAAAGAAACTTCCCTTTTTCAGGACCCTGTCTTTCAAAGATAATTCATAAAAATCCAAATATCTTCACAGAAATTAATTGTAAAGGGTTTAAACACTGTTTCCCATGCTTGTTCAACGAACCATAAACAATTTATGAACATGCACCTGTGGAATGGTCGTTAAGACACTAACAGCTTACAGACGGTAGGCAATTAAGGTCACAGTTATGAAAACTTAGGACACTAAAGAGGCTTTCTACCGACTCTGAAAAACACCAAAATAGAGATACCCAGGGTCCCTTCTCATCTGCATCTGCACATCTCCTGCATGCTGCAAGGAAGTATGAGGACGGCAGATGTGGCCAGGGCAATAATTTCAATGTCCGTACTGTGAGACACCTAAGACAGGGTTACAGGGAAACAGGATGGACAGCTGATCGTCCTCGCAGTGGCAGACCATGTGTAACAACACCTGCACAGGATCGGTACATCCTAACATCATACCTGTGGGACTGGTACAGGATAGCAACAACAACTGCCCGAGTTACACCAGGAACGCACAATCCCTCCCATCAGTGCTCAGACTGTCCGCAATAGGCCGAGGGAGACTGGACTGAGGGTTTGTAGGGCTGTTGTAAGGCAGGTCCTCACCAGACATCACTGGCAACAATGTCAGATATGGGCACAAACCCACCGTCGCTGGACCAGACAGGACTGGCAAAAAGTGCTCTTCTCTGACGAGCCGCGGTTTTGTCTCACCATCGTTAAAGGAATGAGCATTACACCGAGGCCAATACTCTGGAGCGGGATCAATTTGGAGGTGGAGGGACCATCATGGTCTGGGGCAGTGTGTCACAGCATCTTCAGACTGAGCTTGTTGTCATTGCAGGCAATCTCAACGCTGTGCGTTACAGGGAAGACATCCTCCTCCCTCATGTGGTACCCTTCCTGCAGTCTCATCCTGACATGACCCTCCAGCATGACAATGCCACCAGCCATATTGCTCGTTCTGTAAGTGATTTCCTGCAAGACAGGAATGTCAGTGTTCTGCCATGGCCAGCGAAGAGCCCGGATCTCAATCCCTTTGAGCACGTCTGGGACCTGTGTGATCGGAGGGTGAGGGCTAGGGTCATTCCCCCAGAAATGTCCGGGAACTTGCAGGAGCCTTGGTGGAAGAGTAGAGTAACATCTCACAGCAAGAACTGTCAAATCTGGTTCAGTCCATGAGGAGGAGATGCACTACAGTACTTAATGCAGCTGGTGGTGACACCAGATACTGACTGTTACTTTTGATTTTGACCCCCCCCCCCCCCCCCGCCTTTGTTCATGGCCACATTATTAAATTTTGGTTAGTCACATGTCTGTAATTGTTCAGTTTATGTCTCAGTTGTTGAATCTTGTTATTTTCATACAAATATTTGCACATGTTAAGTGAACGCAGTTGACAGTGAGAGAATGTTTCTTTTTTTGCTGAGTTTATAACCAGGAGTAAAATTACTAGTCAACAGGATAGTTAATAAACAGTAGCAGCGGTGTAGGTGAATGAGTCAAAAAGTTTGCGCAAAAAGGGTGAATGCAGATAGTCAGGGCAGCTATTAGGTATAAACACACTAGGTATCCAATAAACATCAGCAAGTTTTTTAAAACTGAAATTAGGACTGATCCTACATACTTAAAAACAGCCCTATTTATGAGTATTCTAATACGGGTGACAAAATGTAGGTCAAAGAACAAGAGTAGGGCCTTGACCACAATAATAATAATAATAATTCATAATAATAATGGATTAAACTTCTATAGAACTTTTCATAACAGAAATCTCAAAGCACTTCATAAGCACAAAACAAACAAACAAGCAATATATCATGACAGGTCAACCAATAGATGCCAAGTCTTTGAAAGCTGCATCCTACGAAGAAGGAGAGAGTCAGTTCATGGCTTGAGCGGAGAGCTGTTCAGAGGATGGTAAAGTATGGTGATGGAGTCTGCTGATGATCTTATAGAGGGCAAGTCTGGGAACCAGCATTAATCTAATAGCCACTGGACTTCTCCTCTTCCACTCTGTGAAGCACCCATTTGGGTGATGCGTCGGCAGCTCTGGGCAATAGAAAGCTCACCACAATGTTCAGAATAGTAGCCTGTCATTCTCTCTACGAGCCCTCTGCCTCTGCATTGTATTCCTCCATCTCCAACTCCTCTTATGCTTCAAGCGAATCCTCATGACCATACCTGGAAAAACCTAGGGCCTTAGCAAACACTCTGGTCTCGTCATGTGGTCAGGAAAACCTCAGGCGCCCAGCCAAATAGGCTTTGAATAGGCTTTCTCTCCCTCTGTTATTTTCCTCTGTATCTCCACTCTGTGTAATCTAACACTTGCCCTATATCTCTATCTCTGTCCTTAGGTATGGTGTGTGTCTGATCGGGGTGTGCCGGGAGGACAGTAAGAGCATCCTGCTGAACCCCGGGCCCCAGTTCCGAATGAGCCCCAATGATACCTGCTTCTACATCAACATCACCAAGGAGGAGTATTCTACCTTTAAGACCCAGAGAGAGAGGATGGTCAGCCGGCCTCGCCTGCCAGTACCCAGTGTCATCGCCAGCATGGGTCAGTAATATGAGCTCTATTTCAATATCAAAACTTATGTACGACGTAGTATGAAGTGATGTACACTAACAAGTGAGTAATGTATTGGACAAGTATAGTGTGCTAGTGTGGATATTGGTATATATTAACATGGATTATTCTGCATTATTGAACTACAATTGTTATTTTTCTGAAATATTGTGAATGAATTCACTTGTAAGAAAAATGCCAACAGTTAATAGTATGTTGTAAATGTTGTTCTACTTGTATCCTTGTTCAGGCACTGTGGCCATAGACCTCCAGGACGCAGGCTGCAAGCCCCACTGTGGGCCCACTCTCTGTCTCCCCCCAGAGGACTTTAAGGGTAACAGCAGGAGGCCCAGCATCAGCCCCGTGCTAGAGGTGCCAGACACTTCCTCTCTGCACACAGGTGACCTCTATAGCGACCAATCAGAGGACGAGAACCTGCCCTCCGACGAGGACGTATCAACTGAGGAGTATGTTTTAAATCATTTCTATAAGAGGATGTAAGCCAAGCTTTCCGCAAAAAAATAAAAAATATATTTTGGGAAACATTGATACCATGCAATATGTCTTACTTTTTATTCTCAAAAAAAAAAATGGGATTAAAAAAAAAGAGTATGTAAGCCTTTTGGTTATTTCAGTTACGGGTCTCCAACTTTGGTCCTGGAGTGCTATTGTGTGCACTTGATTCAATTAACTACAGATATAGAATCTTCATTTGACCTATTTTGTCGCAGCAAAACAATCCTGCAGCAAGAGGATTTGAACGTTTAGTCCAGTGGAGGCTGGTGAGGGGAGAACGGCTCATAGTAATGGCTGGAATGGACTTTATGGAATGTAAGGTGTTTAATTCCATTCCATCTACTCCCTTCCAGCCATTACTATGAGCCATCCTCCCCTCACCAGCCTCCACTGGTTTAGTCCATAATGTCTCTTGATCAGTGGTTAGGCTATTAGCTGGCCAAAAGTAAGTTACATGTCCAATAATGTTAATATAAATGTGTGTTAGTGTGTGTTTTCAGTGAATTTATGTAAATCACAAAGCTCATCTGCATTTCCTGTGGTCCAACAAAAGAGTGATCAAATTAAGACCCGACACCTGTATGTTCTAGACTGAAGACCATGCATAGTTGATTGATTCAGGTAGGTTAGTGCTGGAACAAAAACTTGCACACCAGTTAGCTCTCGCCGAGACTGGAATTGGAGAACAACAGCAGTAGATGATGATTTGTGATACAGTAATGACATTTGTTTGGCTATGAATTTGAATGGGAGATCCATACTCATAAAATATGAATTGTGTGTCTGTTTATTTGAAGCTATGTGAAAGGCTATTCTCCCAACCTGCCCTACATCGGTAGTTCTCCAACACTTTGCCATCTACTGAAGGAGAAAGTACCATACTGTTGCCTCAGACTGGAAGGGGTAAATGATGCAAGTCACTTATTCAGTTCAAGCAATATAGGTAGTATTAAGTCATGTTAGCCATTGGCGATATTGATGCTGGTTTCCAGACACAGATTAAGTCTAGTCCTGAACTAAAATGCATGCACAATGGGGAATCTGCTTTTTAGTCCAAGACCAGGCTTAATCTGTGTCCAGGGAAACCGGACCACAAAATATCGCTTATGGTATTTTAATTCATATTTGTTTACATATTTGTTTATGTATTTGAATTAATACATAAAAAACAACAACATAAAAATGTATGTTATTTTCCCCATAGGGTTGTCAGCATAACAACTTTGAGGACGCCAAAGTGTATAGCTTTAAGAACAAGCTGATCATTGTGTCGGCTGAGACGGCGGGGAATGGACTGTACAACTTCATCGTCCCACTTAGAGCTTCCTACAGACTAAAGAAAGAGCTGAACCCGATTGTGCTGCTCCTGGATAATCAGTAAGAACAGCGTTTTATTTGATCTTCTTACCCTTTTTATTGTGCTGCCCTCTTGGTCGGATCTCCATTGTAAAAGCATTACAGATTTTCGGCTCAGGATGAAGACATTCCTGCAGCAGGAAGATTTGAACATCTGAAGGAATGTTTAGAATCGCCGCCAGGGTGCAGCTGGAAGCAGTGTTTGTATACAATGCAGAACCATAGCTACCTACGTTGTACCTTCGACTGCAGGTCCACTGGGCGCCAGTTCTAGTAGCCTATGTAGTTTTATTACATGTTCAAGGAAAGCAATAAGCAGAATAAATTATTGGTGGCGTCAGTGTGGTCCAGTGGTTACAGTAGGCCTGTGCTACTGTAGCCGGCGTATAACAGTTTAGCAATGTTAGGGCCATCCACGCCAAAGACCATAACTACGGTATACTGACAAATTATACATAGCCTAGCTATAAAAACATGGGCAAGCATCCACACTGAAGGTAAGTGTATTGTTCTACAGTAAGCCTATATCTGCCAATCAACTGATGGCCCAAATCAGCAGTGATGGAAAAAGTACCAAACTGTCATACTTGAGTAAAAGTAACAATGCCTTTTTTTTTACGGAAAGCCAGGGGCACATTACAACATTCAGACATTATTTTCAAACAAAGCATGTGTGTTTAGTGAGTCTGCCAGATCAGAGGCAGTAGGGATTACCAGGGATGTTCTGTTGATAAGTGTGAGAATTTGTACTTTTGGTTTCATGGAAAATTATGAGGTAAAAAGTACAATATTTTCTTAAGGAATGTAGTAAAGTAAAAGTTGTCAAAAATATAAATACAACTTAACTACTTAAGTACTACTTTAAAATATTTTTACTTAAATACTTTACACCATTGCAAATCAACTCATCCACAGAAACACAAACAGTAGGCTATTATTGGGTTTCACACCTTTTATTATGTGACAGTGGATTGGAGTATAATATATTGGAATATAATCAAATAACAAGGGGCATATTGCAACCATCGATGGCACTAGATTATCGCCAGCTGATATCTCGTTAGACCGTCAATACGCGCACAGCTGATCTCAATTGCAACCATTATTGGTCACCTCATTATCGCTCCCTAAAAGATGTCAGTGTTACTTTAGTCTAGCCTGTTGACTCACTCTAAATTATTCCGGTGCTCTGTTGTTCGCGACATACTTTAGTCTGAGACTGCCATCATTGAAATCGTTTGTGGTGATGAGGGGCACGAGGGGCGTAGCCTAGACTTGCTACTTAACTACAAAACATTTTGAGTGCACCATACACCCATGCTTCATTCATAATTGATTTCGTAAGCTAAAAACACAGAGCCTAACGTTAGCTGGCTAGCTACTATGAGGATGTCATGTCATTGGAGGAGTGGATGAGTGACTGAGTTTTTCCCCTCATATTATTTTTCGGTGGCTACTGCTAGATGCAAGTGTCATTTGGTTAGCTAGCAAGAAATGTGAATCACTTTGCTAGCTAGCTATGCTGAACTTGAACGACTCTAACTGCACTGAAGCCGCTCAACATTTACATTACATTCAGTCGTCTAGCAGACACTCCAATCCAGTGACACACAAGAGCAACCAGGGACAAGCGCCTTGCTCAAGGGCACATTGACAGATTTCCCACCAAGCCAAATCGGGGACCCGCCCAAGCTCCCAACTTCCAGGACACCAACCATCCAAGATCCCTCAACTGTTCCCCCGAGAACTGCTCCTCAACCATCCGACCCCCCCCCTCACACACACACACAGTAATGAAATACCAAGAAAATTTAGTTTTTTTTGTCAAGTTCCTTAAATGTGTTGAGAATGTTCCAAAGGCAAGCAACTATCCGGCACCATTCCCAGAAAGTTGTGGGAAGGTTGTATTAAAAAATAACCATAGGACAACCACGCGTTCACCAAGCTCTATGTAACATATGTTTCTCAAAACGTTATATGCTAGCTGGAAAGTGAATGTCAAATGAGATTGAATGGCTGTAGTTTATCTTGAATTCAGCAAGATACCAATGAGCGCCCTTTTTGGTACTTTAACCGTAAGCAAATCAGCACTTCCTACCATATTTTCTCTATTTTATAAAAGTGACTGTCTCTTTTGGATATGTCGGGTCGGGTACTGTGACAACAAAAATGACAATAGCTGTTCGTATGGACAATGAGGATCCATTCAATTGAATTATATTCCATTCTATTCTATTATTTTCTATGTTGTGATGTGTTATGTTGTCTCACCAGGCCTGACACACAGTTCCTGGAGGCTATCTGTTGGTTCCCCATGGTATTCTACATGGTCGGCTCCATCGATAAGTACGTGACGCACAACATGACCTTATCAATCATCTAATTTAGTGCATGTACTGCATTTGTATGCTATTAGTCTCCCTATCAAGAATACATCTAAAAGGAAATGGACTGAGTGAACCGAAATATAAATTTCTCAAATATGTCCTGTGTCCAAAGTCACCTTTCTAGACAGCCCCTGAGAAACTACTAGTTACGATTCTCTCTCCACAGCGAATGTTTCAGAATATAGCTAGCTCAAGTGCAGGGCCCAGAGGTTTTCCTGACAGTCTATAACTACGGTCTAGAATTTTTCCTGACCTTTTCATGTCAAGAAGTCAAATTCAATTCAAATGTGTGTGTGTGTGTCTCGCATAGCCTGGATGACCTCCTGCGCTGCGGTGTGTCCTTTGCGGCCAACATGGTGGTGGTGGACAAGGAGAGCACCATGAGTGCAGAGGAGGACTACATGGCTGACGCCAAAACCATCGTCAATGTGCAGACACTGTTCAGGTACCGTAAACATCGTCAATGTGCAGACACTGTTCAGGTACCGTAAACATTGTCAATGTGCAGACACTGTTCAGGTACCGTAAACATTGTCAATGTGCAGACACTGTTCAGGTACTGTAAACATCGTCAATGTGTAGACACTGTTCAGGTACCGTAAACATCGTCAATGTGAAGACACTGTTCAGGTACCGTAAACATCGTCATTATGCAGACACTGTTCAGGTACCGTAAACATCGTCAATGTGCAGACACTGTTCAGGTACCGGAACCATCGTCAATGTGCAGACACTGTTCAGGTACCATAAACATTGTCAATGTGTAGACACTGTTCAGGTACCGTAAACATCGTCAATGTGCAGACACTGTTCAGGTACCGTAAACATCGTCATTGTGCAGACACTGTTCAGGTACCGGAACCATCGTCAATGTGCAGACACTGTTCAGGTACCGGAACCATCGTCAATGTGCAGACACTGTTCAGGTACCGTAAACATCGTTAATGTGCAGACACTGTTCAGGTACCGGAACCATCGTCATTGTGTAGACACTGTTCAGGTACCGTAAACATCGTCAATGTGCAGACACTGTTCAGGTACCGTAAACATTGTCAATGTGTAGACACTGTTCAGGTACCGTAAACATCGTCAATGTGCAGACACTGTTTAGGTACCGGAACCATCGTCATTGTGCAGACACTGTTCAGGTACCGTAAACATCGTCAATGTGCAGACACTGTTCAGGTACCGGAACCATCGTCATTGTGCAGACACTGTTCAGGTACCGTAAACATCGTCAATGTGCAGACACTGTTCACGTACCATAAACATTGTCAATGTGCAGACACTGTTCAGGTACCGTAAACATTGTTAATGTGCAGACACTGTTCAGGTACCGGAACCATCGTCATTGTGCAGACACTGTTCAGGTACCGTAAACATCGTCAATGTGCAGACACTGTTCAGGTACCATAAACATTGTCAATGTGCAGACACTGTTCAGGTACCGTAAACATCGTTAATGTGCAGACACTGTTCAGGTACCGTAAACATTGTCAATGTGCAGACACTGTTCAGGTACCGGAACCATCGTCAATGTGCAGACACTGTTCAGGTACCGTAAACATCGTTAATGTGCAGACACTGTTCAGGTACCGGACCCATCGTCATTGTGCAGACACTGTTCGGGTATCGCAACCATCGTCAATGTGTAAACATTGTTCCGGTACCGCAACCATTGTTAGTGTTTAGGTAGCGATACCCTTCTTTGTGATTTTGTACACTTACCTCATGTCATTCCTTCTAACTGCCATCTCTGCTTCAGAGGCAAGTCTTTCTACATATTTAGGTGTTCACAGCAAAGGACTATTTCTGTCTGTAATAAAGCCCTTTTGTGGGGAAAAACTAATTCTGGCTCCCCAGTGGGCCGGCCTGGCTCCCAAGTGGGTGGGCTCATGCCTTTCCAGGCATGGATGGGCTCCTGCCCAGTCGTGAAATCCATAGATTAGAGCCAAATGAATTTATTTCAATTGCCTGATTTCCTTACATGAACTATAATTCAGCACAATCTTTGAAATTGTTGTGTTTAATACTTTTGTTCAGTATATGTACGTGTCGTTCCTCATACTGAACCAATTTGCCTCAAGGACCCATAAGGATAGATTTTTATCCATCTTGAAAATTTTGGACAACCTTTAAAAATCGTACAGTATTCTCATAAACCATATGTTGGAAATTCTGTATGTAGGCCCATGGTACAGTTGAAGTCAGAAGTTTACATACACTTAGGTTGGAGTCATTAAAACTCGTTTTACAACCATTCCACAAATTTCTTGCAAGCAAACTATAGTTTTGGCAAGTCGGTTAGGACATCTACTTTGTGCATGACACAAGTAATATTTCAAACAATTGTTTACAGACAGATTATTTCACTTATAATTCACTGTTTTACAATTCCAGTGGGTCAGAAGTTTACATACACTGAGTTGACTGTGCCTTCAAACAGCTTGGAAAATTCCAGAAAAGGATGTCATGGCTTTAGAAGCTTCTAATGGGCTAATTGACATCATTTGAGTCAATTGGAGGTGTACCTGTGGATGTATAACAAGGCCTACATTCAAACTCAGTGCCTCTTTGCTTGACATCATGGGAAAATCAAAAGAAATCAGCCAAGACCTCAGAAAATAAATTGTAGACCTCCACAAGTCTGGTTCATCCATGGGAGCAATTTCCAAACTCCTGAAGGTACCACTTCCATCTGTGCAAACAATCGTACACAAGTAAAAACACAATGGAGCCATGCAACCGTCATACCGCTCAAGAAGAAGACTTGTTTGGTCTCCTAGAGATCAATGTACTTTGGTGCGAAAAGTGCAAATTAATCCCAGAACAACAGCAAAGGACCTTGTGAAGATGCTGGAGGAAACAGGTACAAAATAATCTATATCCACAGTAAAACAGGTCCTATATCGACATAACCTGAAAGGCCGCTCAGCAAGGAAGAATCCACTGCTCCAAAACCGCCATAAAAAAGCCAGACAATGGTTTGCAACTGCACATGGGGACAAAGATCTTACTTTTTTGAGAAATGTCCTCTGGTCTGATGAAACATAAATAGAGCTATTTGGCCATAATAAACATTGTTATGTTTGGGGGAAAAAGGGGAAGCATGCAAGCCGAAGAACACCATCCCAACCGTGAAGCACAGGGGTGGCAGCATCATGTTGTGGGGGTGCTTTGCTGCAGGAGGGACTGGTGCATTATGTGGATATATTGAAGCAACATCTCAAGACATCAGAAGTTAAAGCTTGGTCGCCAATGGGTCTTCCAAATGGACAATTACCCCACGCATACTTCCAAAGATGTGGCAAAATGGCGTAAGGACAACAAAGTCAAGGTATTGGAGTGCCATCACAAAGCCCTGACCTCAATCCTATAGAGCATTTGTGAGCAGAACTGAAAAAGCGTGTGCGAGCAAGGAGGCCTACAAACCTGACTCGGTTACACCAGCTCTGTAAGGAGGAATGGGCCAAAATTCACAAAACTTATTGTGGGAAGCTTGTGGAAGGCTACCCAAAACGTTTGACCCAAGTTAAACAATTTAACGGCAATGCTACCAAATATTAATTGAGATTATGTAAACTTCTGACCCACTGGGAATGTGATGAAATAAATAAATGCTGAAATAAATCGTTCTCTCTACTATTATTCTGGCATTTCACATTCTTAAAATATGGTGGTGATCCTAACAGACCTAAAACAGGGAATTTTCTACGAGGATTAAATGTCAGGTATTGTGAAAACTGAGTGTAAATGTACTTGTCTAAGGTGTATGTAAACTTCCGACTTCAACCGTACATCTGTTAACCAATACCTTTTCTCAAGCTAAGTTAAGAGATGGCTGAGTTCTTGATTAATCAGGAAATCAGATTGTAAGTGTCCATTTAAATGCTTTGTAAATCCACTTCACAATGGTATCAGGCAGAGTGGAACAGAGGAACCCAAGAGCAGACTCCAATGAGGGGACTGGGATGAAGTAACCAAGGTATTTATTGAAACACAGGGGGAAGATGGAGTGCAGGCCAGGGGAAGCTCGGGTGGGTTGCAGGAAACCAGGTGCGGAGGCTAAGTTTTGCATTTATATCTTAAAAAACAAGGAACTATTAACAACGAACTGTTTTGACTTTGTAACACTAATGCTATGCTTTATCTTGGCCAGGTCGCAGTTGCAAATGAGAACTTGTTCTCAACTAGCCTACCTGGTTAAATAAAGGTGAAATAAATTTAAAAAAAAATAATAATAATCATACAAATATATTTATCTCATGGACCAAAAGTCAGATTCACTCCAGATTTGGTCTTTAGTTTGAGAAAATAATGCATGCAAAGATGGCCACACTACACCAGCAGATGCATATTACCACGTACGTTAATATGCAAACATTTTATTTTTATGAACCATAGGACCAAAGGACACCAACTTTGGCCCAAGGTACATGTCTTAACTTAGTTTGAGAAAAACTAAGGGATTGGTGAAAAGAAGATTGAGTTATTGACTAATCAAAAATCTGATTTTACTTGTCCATTTTAAACCACTGTAAATCCACTCCACAGTGGCCTATCAACTGGTCATCGCTATCATGGATGTCCCTAAGGTGAACTACACTGAATTTGGTATTGATATATAAAAAAACAAGGAAATTATTAACTCATTCTTTGCATACATAGTAGTAGTAGTCATAGTTGTAATATTAGTTCATTTAAAGGGACCATGTGCAGTTAGAAACATACATTTCACATAGTGAAATATGATGTTTGCACCAGAGTTAGCTAAACACAGCTCATTTTAATGAAGGATGGAGGATTTGAAGTCGCTAGTGCTTCTTAAGGTAGAGGTGAAGGAATTATATTTCCTGGTGCCTGAGTTGGAGAATGTTGACTACTCAAAGGTGGTTTTGCTTTTAGGAATGACACGGCCTCCTCTTGTGGAGATCCAGGTGACTCTGCTGTTAGGTTAATATGAAAAAATCTTTCAGAGGTGGCGGCGCCACATTGTTGATAATCTAAACTAGACAGGCATCTGAGAAAAAACATCAAGTTGTCCACATTGAACAGACTGTACTTGTGGAGAGTATTACAGTGATGATAATGATGTGCTTTCCTGTCCACGGTCTTCAGTCCTTGTTTATATAGTGATCGAAGGGGTTTCATTGGTTTGAGAACAGCCGGTAATGGAACAGGACAGGTGAGAGAAGATCATTGCATGTAAATAAAGTACATATTGGCTGCCACTGTAGAGAGTGAGTTCCTGATGTCTCGAAAATTCGAAAGACTATATGTGATTTTGCTGGACATCTTTTCAATGTGTTTTTTGAGAAACTTCAATGTAGGGTCTAGGACAATGCCCAGGTATTTAAACTCAGGGACTGTTTACATTTTTTTGTCCGTGGATGAGTATGTCCAGGTAAGCCTAGTTGTTTAGTTTTGTGGAGTAGTACATAGCTACCATTTTTCCCACATTTGTGGTTGGGCCATTCAGCCACTTTTGCCAATGCTGATGTTAGTTTGATTGCCACTTCATTTTTGCCATGCGTATAAAAAAAACTGTATCATCCGCATACATTTAAATCACCATGCTCTGGCAAACAGATGGACGGTCATTAATGTCGAGGCTGAATAACAAAGGGCCCCGATTTTACTCCTGTGTCACTCGCCATAGTGCAATCCCTTGGTGATGACATTGTGGTTAACCGTGTCGAAGGCTTTTCTGAGGTCGAGGAAAACTGCACCGACAACACCCCCTTTGTCAAGCTTGGCCTTGGTCATATCTGGGAGATAGCAACATGCTTTTTCTGTAGAGTGGTTGACCCTATACCAGTTGTGAAAGTAGATTTCATTTCTTTCAGCTATGGGACCTCCTATTTGTGCACACGCTTACATATAGAACCCCTATTAATTCAATAGTAAAGATTTGTCATTTCACTTTTTAAATGTATTACCTTTTATTGTGGCATAAACCAAACCAGTCGTGATGTTTTCATCTGATTTGTCAATAACTTCGAAGGGCTCTTTTACTAGGCTACTCACGTACGTTCATCCACTCGCAACACATTTCCAGCCTCCAAACAGTGGTGAACGGAAAGAGACATCTGTTACGCAAAACACCACAAATTGTAATGTCATTTTGGCGATTTGTCATTAGACCAGAATTTCTGCATCCACTGCTGTCCACACGCGTCTTGGTGTTTGCCATTCATCTCTGCCTTTGCAAAATTTCAGTGTTCTCATCTAACCACATCGCATTTTGGAGTGTAGGCTACACCACCAGTCTTTAAAAAAAAATGTTTTAAAAAAAATAGATTTTCTCCCCAATTTCGTGGTATCCAATTGTTTAGTAACTACTATCTTGTCTCATCGCTACAACTCCCGGACGGGCTCAGGAGAGACGAAGGTTGAAAGTCATGCGTCCTCCGATACACAACCCAACCAAGCCGCACTGCTTCTTAACACAGCGAGCATCCAACCCGGAAGCCAGCCGCACCAAAGTGTTGGAGGAAACACCGTGCACCTGGCAACCTTGGTTAGCGCACACTGCGCCCGGCATGCCACCGGAGTCCCCGGACAACCAATTGTGCGTCACCCCACAGACCTCCCGGTCGCGGCCGGTTACGACAGAGCCTAGGCATGAACCCAGGGTCTCTGGTGGCACAGCTGGCGCTGCAGTACAGCACCCTTAACCACTGCGCCACTCGGGAGGCCTACACCACCAGTCTTGCTCATTTTTCAATCCTCTGACATGCGGTAGCCTAATGATAAATAGTAGTGTAATAGCCTACAGTTTGACATTTTGTTTTAATTATTGTGATAGCCTCGTGTTTTATGCCTCATGTTTTATTTTAAGAAAGAAATCAGCTTTGGCTTTTCTGAAACTCTTAGTCACTTAATTTCTCAGTCCCTTGTAAACTAGGCATTCAACCTCTAAGCCAGATTTGAAGGATTTCGTCAGAGCAGCATCTCTCTTATTCGTCAGGTGCCAAAGAGTGTCATTGAGCCAAGGTAGGTTCTGTTTTTTTTTTTTTGTGAGGGACTTTCCTTGAGAATTTGCTTTGGATTTGATTAATTGTTGTTGCCATTTCATTGCAGTCATTGCAGGTTTTCCAATGCCTCGCAAAAAAGGACACCTATTGGTTCATGGGTAAAACAAATGCAAATGCATAAATTGAATATCCCTTTGAGCATGGTAATGTTATTAATTACACATTGGATGGTGTATCAATACACCCAGTCACTACAAAAATACAGGTGTCCTTTCTAACTCAGATGCCGAAGAGAAAGGAAACTGCTCAGGGATTTCACCATGAGGCCAATTGTGACTTTAAAACAGATACAGAGTTTAATGGCTGTGATAGGAGAAAACTGAGGATGGATCAACAACATTGTAGTTACTCCACAATACTAACCTAATTGACAGAGTGAAAAGAAGGAAGCCTGTACAGAATAAAAAATATTCCAAAACATGCTTTGCTACAAGGCACTAAAGTTGCTACGCTTTTCACAGTAAGTTAGTTTTGACTTAAATATGCTTGAAAATGTATGGCAGGGCTTGAACATGGTTATCTATCAATGATCAACAACCAATTTGACAGAGCTTGAAGAATTTTGAAAATAAAAATGGGCAAATATTGTACAATCCAGGTGTGCAAATCTCTTAGAGATTTACCCAGAAAGACTCACAGCTGTAATCACTGCCAACAGGGATTCGAACATGTATTGACTCAGGGGTGTGAATACTTACAGTACCAGTCAAAAGTTTGGACACACCTACTCATTCAAGGTTTTTTATTTAATTTTTTAAACTATTTTCTACATTGTACAATAATAGTGAAGACATCAAAACTATGAAATTACACATATGGAATCATGTAGTAAACACAAATGTGTTCAACAAATCAAAATATATTTAGATTCTTCAAAGTAGCCACCCTTTGCCTTGATGACAGCTTTGCACACTCATGGCATTCTCTCAACCAGCTTCACCTGGAATGCTTTTCTAACAGTATTGAAGGACTTCCCACATATGCTGAGCACTCTTTGGCTGCTTTTCATTCACTCTGCGGTCCAACTCATCCCAAACCATCTCAATTGGGTTGAGGTCGGGTGATTGTGGAGGCCAGGTCATCTGATGCAGCACTCCATCAATCTCCTTCTTAGTCAAATAGCCCTTACACAGCCTGGAGGTGTGTTGGGTCATTGTCCTGTGGAAAAATAAATGATAGTCCCACTAAGCACAAACCAGATGGGATGGTGTATCACTGCAGAATGCTGTGGTAGTCATGCTGGTTAAGTGTGCCTTGAATTCTAAATAAATCACCAACAGTGTCACCAGCAAAGCATCCCCACACCATCACACCTCCTCCTCCATGCTTCACAGTGGGAACCACACATGTGGAGATCATCCGTTCACCTACTCTGAGTCTCAAAGACATGGCGATTGGAACCAAAAAAAATCAAATTTAGACTCATCAGACCAAAGAACAGATTTCCACCTGTCTAATGTCCTTTGCTTGGATTTCTTGCCCAAGCAAGTCTCTTCTTATTATTGGTGTCCTTTAGTAGTGGTTTCTTTGCAGCAATTCAACCATGAAGGCCTGATTCACGCAGTCTCCTCTGAACAGTTGATGTTGAGATGTGTCTGTTACTTGAACTCTGTGAAGCATTTATTTGGGCTGCAATTTCTGAGGCTGTTAACTCTAATGAACTAATCCTCTGCACCATTGGTTACTCTGGGTCTTCCTTTTCTGTGGCGGTCCTCATGAGAGCCAGTTTCATCATAGCACTTGATGTCGTTTCTCTTTGATTATTTGAGCCTTTCTCGCCATAATATAGACTTGGTATTTTACCAAATAGGGATGGCTTCTGTATACCAACCCCTACCTTGTCACAACATAACTGATTGGCTCAAATGCATTAAGAAGGAAGGAAATTCCACACATTAACTTTTAACAAGGCTGTTAATTCTAATGCATTCCAGGTGACTACCTCATGACGCTGGTTGAGCGAATTCCAAGAGTTTGCAAAGCTGTCATCAATGCAAAGGGTGGCTACTTGGAAGAATCTCAAATATATTTCTATTTTTTTTAACCCTTTACATTATTCCATATGTGTTATTTCATAGTTTTGGTGTCTTCACTAAAATTGTATAAATAAAAGAAACTCTGGAAAGAAACGTGTCCAAACTTTTGAAGTGTACTGTATGCAAATAAGATATTTCTGAATCTTTCCCAAATATTTTTGCAATACTTTCTAAAAACATGTTTTCACTTTGTCATTATGGGGTATAGTGTGTAGATGGGTGAGACAAGTCAATTTAATCCATTTTGAATTCAGACTGTAACAACAAAATGTGGAATAAGTCAAGGGGTAGGAATACTTTCTGAAGGCATTATACACCATAAATGATTTCAGACCATTTGATTTCCCTTAGTTCATCTTAAAAAAGATTCAAATCTCTTTTAAGAATGCGACTGATGTTACTTTTGGTCCTATTACTGTCGTCCTATCTGAACCTCTGTTTGGTGAGTTTTCTTGCAACCAAAGTAAGATTGTGGTTAGATACAACTTAATTTCTGGTTTCTGATTTTTTTTTTATTCAGTCAGGCTTATGATGTCCAGTTGTGTCTTTGTGGATTTTGTTATCCTAATCGGCCTTCAATCAGTTGGGTTAGCTAGTTTCCTTGTTCTGTCTTTCAGTTGCCTTTCGTAGATCCTCTGGTTGATGGGGGAAGGGTGGACGTGGCTACTCTGGATGATGGGGGAAGGGTCGATGTGGCTACTCTGGATGATGGGGAAGGGTCGATGTGGCTACTCTGGATGATGGGGGAGGGGTCGATGTGGCTACTCTGGATGATGGGGGAGGGGTCGATGTGGCTACTCTGGATGATGGGTGAAGGGTTGACGTGGCTACTCTGGTTGATGGGGAAGGGTTGACGTGGCTACTCTGGTTGATGGGGAAGGGTTGACGTGGCTACTCTGGTTGATGGGGGAAGGGTGGACGTGGCTACTCTGGATGATGGGGGAGGGGTCGACGTGGCTACTCTGGATGATGGGGGAAGGGTGGACGTGGCTACTCTAGATGATGGGGGAGGGGTCGACGTGGCTACTCTGGTTGATGGGGGAAGGGTTGACGTGGCTACTCTGGATGATGGGGGAGGGGTCGACGTGGCTACTCTGGATGATGGGGGAGGGGTCGACGTGGCTACTCTGGATGATGGGGGAAGGGTCGACGTGGCTACTCTAGATGATGGAGGAGGGGTCGACGTGACACCTGAGAGTATTTTCTATTGGGGTCCATTAGAGGTATTTTGTCATTACCTCCTGTCTGCATGGAAGCTGAGGGCTGGATATCAGGATGGTCTTTTAGTGGTTTCTTTCCTGTTTCTATAGACTCTTACATGCTGACCAAACCGGAGACGCGCACATTGATTTTGTTCATCCACACTAGAAGCGATCAGGACACGCAGGTTGAAATATCAAAACAAACTCTGAGCCAATTATATTAATTTGTGGACAGCTCAAAAAGCATTAAACATTCATGGCAATTTAGCTAGAAAGCTTGCTGCTAGCTAATTTGTCCTGGTATATAAACATTGGGTTGTTATTTTACCTGAAATGTACAAGGTCTTCAATTCCGACAATTAATGCATAGATAAAACGATAAACCGAAATCATTTCGGGCCTTCTCTCCTCCTTCCTTAAGGCTTCTATTTCTTCATTGGACTTTATATGGTGGTTGGTAAGCAACTTTACAGCCTTACTACAACCTACTGAAGTGTGGACCTAAGTTAATCTCATTAGTAAAACTAATGAGGAGATGGCACGTGGGTATATGCTCCTAAAAACCAATGGGGAGATGGGAGAGGCTGGACTTGCAGCGCGTCGAGTGTCACAAATAGAACCAATTCATATTTTAGCGCCTGGCCACGCAGACACTCGCTGATGCCTGCAAGTAGTGTGGGTGCAATGATTGAATAACATGTATGTGTACATTTATTTTGCAGCACACGCGACCCGAGTGGTGTGGTCAGCATGTTAGTCAAGGATTTCAGATTTGTCCAACAGTGGTTTAGTTTTTTTGCTCTGCCATAAATTCTGGTGATCCTGTAGAGTGACATGGCTTATTTCAGCTTTGTGTAACTGGCTGCTTTAGGACTGAGTTCATTGGGCTGGCCATTGCCTGACTTACAAATTGTAGCTCACTAGAAAGGGTCTTCCACTGCACCATATTGTCCTGGGTCTCTTTTCATTTGTATTTTTAGAGACAGATTGTCTGGTTGTAATTCATTCATCTGAGACCGTAGTTCCTTAAAACCACTTTGTGTCCATTTATGCAGATTTTACCAAGACAAAAAACAAAATGGACTAATATATTATTGTCCACAATGATAGATCAGCCATATTGAAGACAGTGCTGTGCAGATCCTATCCCTATGTAAGAGAACAGGTTAATAATTATTATTATAAATAAGGACGCAGAACTTGATATTCCCAAATTAACCATGGACATTTATGACAGTGGAACTGTCCCACAGTAATGAGGATTACCTTAAGTCATTTAAGGAATTCTTTACTACATTGAAAGCTGAAGTTGAAAAAGAGTCCTATTTTCTGCCAAGGATGATCACAACAAGGAACAATTTGAAGAGACGTTTAATGCATCTAATTTTCAGCTTTACCAATACAAATAACACATTGTAGTGCACATATGAGGCAAGCCAAATTCAGAACTTGAGGTATGGAATCATCAAA
The DNA here is from genome assembly GCF_034236695.1 of Oncorhynchus nerka. Taxonomy (NCBI): domain Eukaryota; kingdom Metazoa; phylum Chordata; class Actinopteri; order Salmoniformes; family Salmonidae; genus Oncorhynchus; species Oncorhynchus nerka. Next base: position 4,088,909 of record NC_088424.1, on the reverse strand, counting down.
AACCAAATCTCTTAAAGCACAGATACTTTGTGATTCTTGGCATCTGTGCTTTGTAATTATTCTGGGTAAACAAACAATCTCCATGACAACGTCGTGGACAATGTTTCTCTTGAACTATGCTGGGATGATGATTTTTTTTTTAATGGCAACTTTTGTTTGTTTTTGAAATATTTCAATTGTGGTTTATACAATTACTGAAATAATAAAATATTCTGAAATATAATAGTACTAATAGTGACTTATAGTAAGATACAATTATGCTCAGTTCAGTATCATTAAAGGATTAGGCCTACCTCCTCTTCAAGTGTCTCAAGTTCACTCACAGATTGACTGATTATTTTACTATGCTCCAGATATGTAATACTCTTGTAATTTCTTCGTGCACTTGTATGTCAATACTTTAGTCCTGAGGACCTTGAAATATGTTTTTCCGATATAGTTGTTCTCAGAAGATTTCAGTGGTTTGCTAGCTTTTCCTGAAACTGATAAATCTGTTGCTGGAAAAAGTGCACTTCCTTTGAAGAAAACATATAAATTCGTAGCTTTTGAAAAGGACATTTAAAAAAATATATAGTACATTAAGAGTGCATTCTGTTAGCCTAGACATTTCTAGCAGGAGCTTATCTTAACTGCTGTGATCTGGTGATTTACATGCAAGCTTGTGTATCCTTTTATGCTCGAACAGGATGCCACCTATGACCAAGTGGTTTTCTTCACAAACAAGAAAACCACTTGGAGTCCCTACTTGCCAGTCTCCTTTTTCCTTCAGCTGGCCATATTTCTTCCGTAAACCCTAACAGAGTTTGTATTTGTGCATCTGTTGTATCGCTGGAGCACGGCACCCCATTTGAAACAGTGTTCTGACATTGCAACATCCAACTTTCATTTTGGATAGCACTCTGGATAGTCTCAATGACCTTGAGTTGCAATCCTGTCGCATTCAAATGTATCCACTCACGTGCCAGGCCCAGAGGGCCATGGCTCCTGGGTGAGAGTAGAAAATCTCCTTGTTCACTTGGGTCAAAAGATCCATGCGTAAATGGTAGCTGCCAGGGCTGGTTGTAAAGCAAGAGAGTGAACTCTGTAAACCAGAGCTTCCCTGGCTGTAGAGAGACTCTAAGATGAAGGAAGAGCCCTGTTTCCTCACTATGTTTAACAGAGTGGGGAGTGTCAGGCATAGAGAAGGAAAAAGCATAAGGCATCACCCTTGCCAGGGGTGTGCTGGCGCTCTCCCCTCTTGGACTGTGCCCCTAGTGCGCAGCGACATGTTTGCAGCTACAGGTTTGGCTATACGGTGTCACCAAGCGGGATATCTGCAAGACAGAGCAGCCGGGCAGAATAACATAAGCCGTCAAACAGTGTAGCTTAAAAGGAAGAAGGAAACATATTGGTTACCCAGACGTCCTAATCCTGAGCAGTAGAGCAGCTATGTGTCTGGTCTTTCTTGTCCCTACTCCGAAGATGAAGCTCCTGTAAAGGGAGGTACAGATAGCTGTATGGGGCTCTGTCGCCTGATAAGGGTGCCCTAAGGGAGTGGGCTAAGGGAGTTTTGTGGTGAGCCAAGAGAACCTGTTCCCCTGCGAAGCCAGACACATTAAACCCAGAGATTAACTGGATGACAGGAATCCACAGAGAGAATGGGTAGGTGTTACCAGGTTTTATTCCCTGCCTCGCTCACCTAGAGTGATGGTTCCCCCTTGTGGCGTTCTGAGGAGGTGCATTCGTGATCCTATTCAACTGTGTTCGCTTGCACACACAAGACAGTTTTTAGGCAGAATGTGCAGGGCATAAGAGGAGGACCATGATAGATGGCAACTGGCAATCCGTCATCATGATCTGTTAGTCTGAGACCGGAGGGAGAGCATTCCTCACCTTGACACACCACACACCCCCAAAAAGAAATCCTGATCCAACAAAATTGTGCTTGACCCTCCCTTACTATACCTGCGATACGTGGTTGTCCCACCTAGCCATCTTAAAACTTATTTGGGATCGGTGTCCTGTCCGCGGGATGTTTCAGCTAACGTAGACTAATGCGATTAGCATGAGGTTGTAAGTGACAAGAACATTTCCCAGGACATAGACATATCTGATATGGGCAGAACGATACGATATCTGCCAGGCACGCAGGCTGTCAGAATGGGGGAAAGAGAAAAGTAGTTGAGTGTCATCCGCAAAGCAATGATAGGAGAGACCATGTGAGGATATGACGGAGCCGAGGAACTTGGTGTATAGAGAGGGCCAAGATCCAAGCCCTGGGGACAGCAGTAGTGAGAGTATGTGGTGCAGACATACAGTGCGTTGGGAAAGTATTCAGACCCCTTGACTTTTTACACATTTTGTTACGTTACAGTCTTATTATAAAATTGATTAAATTGTTAGTTTTTCTCTCAATCTACACACAATACTCCATAATGACGAAGCAAAAACAGATTTAGAAGTTTTTGCAAATGTATATACATGTATAAAAAAGAAAACGGAAATTTCACATTTAAATAAGTATTCAGAGCCTTTACTCAGTACTTTGTTGAAGCAACTTTGGCAGAAGTTACAGCCTTGAGTCTTCTTGGGTATGACACTACAAGCTTGGCACACCTATATTTGGAGAGTTTCTCCCATTCTTCTCTGCAGATCCTCTGAAGGTCTGTCAGGTTGGATGGGGAGTGTTGCTGCACAGCTATTTCAAGTCTCTCCAGAGATGTTGGATCGGGTTCAAGTCCGGGCTCTGGCTGGGCCACTCAAGGACATTCAGAGACTTGTCCCGAAGTCACTGCATTGTGTTGACTGTGTGCTTAAGGTTGTTGTCCTGTTGGAAGGTGAACCTTCACCCCAGTCTGAGGTCCGGAGCGCTCTGGAGCAGGTTTTCATCAAGGATCTCTCTGTACTTTGTTCTCTCTAATCTTTCCCCTCGATCCAGACTAGTCTCCCAGTCCCTACCGCTAATAAACATCCACACAGCATGATGCTGCCACCATGCTTCACCATAGGGATGGTGCCAGGTTTCCTCCAGACGTGAATCTTGGCTTTCAGGCCAAAGAGTTCAATATTGGTTTCATCAGACCAGAGTATCTTGTTTCTCAGGGTCAGAGTCCTTTAGGTCCCTTTGGCAAACTCCAAGTGGGCTGTCATGTGCCTTTTACTGAGGAGTGGCTTCCGTCTGGCCACTCTACCATTAAGGCCTGATTGGTGGAGTGCCAGACACAATCTTGTCTCTGACCTCTATGGACAATTCCGTCGACATCATGACTTGGTTTTTGCTCTGACATGCACTGTCAAATGTGGGACTTTATATAGACAGGTGTGTGCCTTTCCAAATCATGTCCAATCAATCAAATTTACTACAGGTGGACTCCAATCAATTTGTAGAAACATCTCAAGGATGATTAATGGAAACAGGATGAATACTTTTGTAAAAAGGTATCGGTTTTATATTTTTTATACATTTGAAAACATTTCTAAAAACATTTTCGCTTTTCAATTTAGGGCATAGTTTGTAGATTGAGGAACATCCTTTTTAGAATAAGGCTGTAACGTAACAAAATGTGGAAAAAGTGAAGGGGTCTGAATAATTTCAGAATGCACTGTAGATCCTCTCCACATCACCTAGTAGGAGCGGCCAGCCATGTAGGATGCAATCCAAGAGTGTGCAGAGCCTGAGACGCCCAGCCCTGAGAGGGTGGAGAGTAGGATCGGATGGTTCACTGTGTCGAAGGCAGCCGATATCTAGGAGGATGAGAACAGAGGAGAGAGTCAGCTTTGGACATACGGAATACAAAGGGAAACCCAGACGCGAGGTGACCAGTGACGCGAGGGTAGTGTGTACGGCCCAGTGCATCACTGGGGCTAAGTTTCCTGCCATCCAGGACCTATATACCAGGCAGTGTCAGTGGAAGGCCCTAAAAATTGTCAAAGACTCAAGCCACCCTAGTCATAGACTGTTTTTTCTGCTACCGCATGGCAAGCGTTACCGGAGTGCAAAGTCTAGGTCCAAAAGGCTTCGCTAGGCGTCCCGCTAGCGGGACATCTTCCGGTGAAACTGGTGCGCAATTCAAATAAATAATCATACAAATTATGGATATTAAACATTTAGGTACATACAAGTGTCTGATATCAGTTGAAAGCTTAAATTCTTGTTTATCTAACTGCACTGTCCGATTTCCAGTAGGCTTTACAGCGAAAGCATGCCATGCGATTGTTTGAGGACGGCGCCCCACATCAAAATATTTTTCCACCAGCACAGATTTCATAAATTCACAAATAGCGATAAAATATTTACTTTTTCAATATCTTCCTCTGATTTGTCATCCCAAGGGTCCCAGCTATAACATGTAGCGTAGCTTTGTTAGATAAAATCATTTTTTATATCCCAAAAAGTCAGTTTAGTTGGCGCCATCGATTTGAGTTATCCACTCGTTCAACATGGCAAGATAGGAATCCAAAAATCTGCCCATAAACTTTCTTTCAACAAGACAAAATATGTCTCTATTTAATCCTCAGATGTATTTAAACCATAATATTTCATACAAAAAGAAGTATGTTCAATAGGAAAATGATATTAGCAGGTGCGTGTCCTCTTCATTGCTTGTGCATACACACATTTCCAAGTCTGTGTCCCTGTAGTTAAACTCATTATTCTTACTCGTTTTGAAAGAAACAAGCCTGAAACCTTGAACATTGAGTGCTGACACCCAGTGGAAGCCATAGGAAATGCATACTGGGAGCAAGATTGAATTATTTCCCTATACTTTCCAATGTAAGATCATGGGCTCTCTCTCCCAAAAAATATCTGGTTGGTTTTTCTTTGGATTTTCTCCTACCATATCTATTGTGTTATAGTCTCCTACATTATATTAACATTTCTACAAACTTCAAAGTGTCTTCCTTCCAATGGTACTAATTATATGCATATCCTAGCAACATACATTTTACTTTGGGCATGTCAATGAAGCGGAAATTGAGAAAAAAGGACCCTAGCCTGAAGAACAGCTTCTACCCCTAAGCCATAAGACTCCTGAACAGCTAATCAAAGGGCTACCCGGACTATTTGCATTGCCCCCCCCCCCCTTTACGCTGCTGGTACTCTGTTTATTATCTATGCATAGTCACTTTAACTCTACCTACCTGTACATATAACCTCAATTACCTCGACTAACCAGTGGCCCCGCACATCGACTCTGTACCGGTACCCCTGTATATAGCCTCACTATAGTTATCTTACTGCTGCTGTTTAATTATTTGTTACTTTTATTTTACATTTTTTACTTACCTATTTTTTTGCTTAACACTTATTTTTCTTAACCTCTCTGGTACAAGTGCTAGCGTCCCATCTCGACAACAGCCAGTGAAATTGCAGGGCGCCAAATTCAAAACAACAGAAATCCCATAATTAAAATTCCTCAAAAATACAAGTATTATCCACCATTTTAAAGATAAACTTCTTGTAAATCCAACCACAGTGTCCGATTTCAAAGAGGCTTTACTGCGAAAGCACACCAAACAATTATGTTAGGTCAGTACCTAGTCACAGAAAAACAGCAATTTTTTCCAGCCAAAGCGAGGAGTCATAAAAAGCAGAAATAGAGATAAAATTAATCACTTCATCAGATGGCACTCATAGGACATCATGTTACACAATACATGTATGTTTTGTTCGATAAAGTTCATATTTATATCCAAAAATCTCAGTTTACATTGGCGCGTTATGGTCAGAAATGCATTGTCTCAAACAAACATCCGGTGAAAGTGCAGAGAGCCACATCAAATAACAGAAATACTCATCATAAACATTGATAAACGATACAAGTGTTAAGCATGGACATATAGATTAAATTAATTTCTTAATTGAACTGCTGAGTCAGATTTAAAAAATGCTTTACGGCGAAAGCACACTTTGCAATTGTTAGGTTAGCTCCTAGCCACAGAAACCCATACAGCCATTTTCCAAACAAGGAGAGGTGTCACAAAAGTCAGAAATAGCATTAAAATTAATCACTTACCTTTGATGATCTTCATCTGGTGGCACTCCCAGGTCTCCATGTTAGACAATAAACGTTTGTTTTGTTCGATAATGTCCCTCTTTATGAGCAAAAATCTCCTTTTTTGTTTGCACGTTTTGTCCAGTAATCCGAATGCAGAAGGCGCGTGCACTAATTCCAGACTAAAAGTTTTTTTTAAGTACAATAAAAGTTCGTAGAAACATGCCAAACGATGTTTAAAATCAATCCTTCGGTTGTTTTTGTCATAAATAATAAATAATATTTCAACCTACAAATGCTTCGTCAATAGGAAAGGAGAAACAAGAAAGGTGCGTTCACGATCAGGGCGCATGGCTGATGAATGGAAATTTCCACTGGCCACTGATTGAAAATGCTGTATCTCCCTTATTTTTCAGAGTAAAAGCCTGAAACAATGCCTAAAGACTGGTCACATGTTGAGGAAGCCATACAGCTTGTGAACTGGGTCCTAAGTCTTTGTATGGTGGATAGGCTTTCAATGGAAAAACAGCCTTTCAAAATAATAGTACTTCCTGGTTGGATTTTCCTCTGGTTTTCGCCTGCCATATCAGTTCTGTTATACACACAGACATTATTTTAACAGTTCTGGAAACGTTAGAGTGTTTTCTATCCAAATCTACTAATTAGTAGAGTAGCAGGCAGTTTAATTTGGGCACGCTTTTCATTCATAATTTCGAATGCTGCCCCCTACCCTAGTGAAGAACTGCATTGTTGGTTAAGGGCTTGTAAGTTAGCATTTCACTCTAAGGTCTAATGTTTGTTGTATTCAGCGCATGTGCCAAATAACATTAGATTTGATTTACAGTGTCCTTCAGTATCTCAGCCTGATAAGCCATCAATAAAGAGATCGCGTTGTGTGCTCTGATTGACTGGGCTTTGTACGTCTTCTGAAAAATAGAGGCAGAAAAGCGCTCTGTCTGGCAAGTGGGGTCGAGGTGGTCAGCCAGCGGGGGAACATTTTGTATGTCCAGGCTAGGAGAGCCCCTAGCAAGGATCTTTCTGGTAAGGGTTTTTGCCCATGAGCCCTTTGCCTCCCTGAGACAAGCTGGGACTGTGGGAAGCGGAGTATTTTCCCATTGTACAGGTCCCTTTCAGAATCCTGACACCAAGGGAGTGGGCCACTTGATCCCAAAGTCTGGCCGCGGCTCGCTCGCAAATGTCGAACTCCAAGCTGGGGAGGGCAGCCCCCCATTTTGGTAGCAGGGTGACATTGGGACTTAAGAAGGGGGAAGAACAGGGTCTTTCGGTTGCAAATTCGAGGAGAACCACAAGATTAATCCCATCATCATCCTCGTCATCCTCTAGCTGGCGTTCCCCTAACACCAAGTCGTCAGACAGTGAGGGGAGGGAATCTAGGCTGTGACTTCGCCCCAGCTGGGCCTGGTCGCAGAGAGCTGAATCTCAGCCTCGGCCGGTGGCTTTGATGTTAGAGGGGTGGCAGAGAGAGAAGTTTGTTTTTGCCGCCTTCTCAAACCCGCCCTAGTCAGTGCTTTGTAGTGATCGAAGGACTCGGGGTCGTCAAGTGCTGCTTGAGCATGTTCCCTTCCCAGGCAGTTGATGAATAGAAGGTGAAAATCTTCCCCTGCAATCATGGATCCCCAAGCGCAAGAACATGGTGGTTTGAGTGCTTGACTTATCCTGGGATGGGGTAGCAGTGGACATTGTATAGAACAGGGCTTGCTAATACCAAGGCTCCTGTTGTAAAAACAATGTGTCAGCAAGGAGGCTTTGAATAGGAGTAAGCTAGCTTGTTAAAAGCCTTCCGGCTAATGGCTAGCTAGGGTAAGCACAGTATTAACGCTATAGCCATGAGACTAGTAAGGGTTTAGTTAGCTAGCATCTACCATGCGTGGTTAAGATGTGCTGTAGCTAGCACAGTGCTAGCCGAAGGGAACCACAGTGTTTAACTTCTGTCCGATATTCTCCTATGACCTTAGAACCGTGAGGCTAAAAACGGTCGGTCTAGTTGACACAAACGAGTGAACGTATATTAAACAAAACGAGAGAAGGGAGATACAGTGGAGGAAAAAAAGTATTTAGTCAACCACCAATTGTGCAAGTTCTCCAACCTCTTGATACTAGCCATCCCGGATCCGGGATCGTGAATACAGCCTCAAGCTCATTACCATAACACAACGTTAACTATTCATGAAAATCGCAAATGAAATGAAATTAATATGCTAGCTCTCAAGCTTAGCCTTTTGTTAACAACACTGTCATCTCAGATTTTCAAAAATATGCTTCTCAACCATAGCAAAACAAGCATTTGTGTAACAATATTGACAGCTAGCGTAACTAGCGTAGCATTTAGCGTTAGCATCAGCAGGCAACATTTTCACAAAAACCAGAAAAACATTCAAATAAATCATTTACCTTTGAAGAACTTCGGATGTTTTCAATGAGGAGACTCTCAGTTAGATACCAAATGTTCAGTTTTTCCTGAAAGATTATTTGTTTAGGAGAAATCGCTCCGTTTGGTGCGTCACGTTTGGCTACCAAAAAAAAAACGAAAATTCAGTTATCAAAACGCCGAACTTTTTTCCAAATTAACTCCATAATATCGACTGAAACATGGTAAACAACATGGTTGTTTAGAATCAATCCTCAACGTGTTTTTCACATATCTCTTCGATGATATATCGTTCGTGGAAGTGTGCTTTCTCCTCTGAAGCCCATGGGAAAATGCCTGCAGCTGAAGATTACGCACCAATTTAGACAAAGGACACCGGGCGGACCCCTGGCAAATGTAGTCTCTTATGGCCAATCTTCCAATGATATGCCTACAAATACGTCACAATGCTGCAGACACCTTGGACAAACGGCAGAGAGCTTATGCTCGTTCATGGCACATTCACAGCCATATAAGGAGACAATGGAAAACAGAGCCTCAAAAATTCTGCTCATTTCCTGTTTGAGGTTTCATCTTGGTTTCGCCTGTAGCATGAGTTCTGTGGCACTCACAGATAATATCTTTGCAGTTTTGGAAACGTCAGTGTTTTCTTTCCAAAGCTGCCAATTATATGCATAGTCGAGCATCTTTTCGTGACAAAATATTGCGCTTAAAACGGGCACGTTTTTTTATCCAATAATGAAATACTGCCCCTAGAGTCTCAAGAAAAGAAAAAAAATGAGAGAGGCCTGTAATTTTCATCATAGGTACACTTCAACTATGACAGACAAAATGAGAAGAAAAAAATCCAGAAAATCACATTGTAGGATTTTTTATGAATTTATTTGCAAATTATGGTGGAAAATAAGTATTTGGTCAATAACAAAAGTTTATCTCAATACTTTGTTATATACCCTTTGTTGACAATGACAGAGGTCAAACGTTTTCTGTAAGTCTTCACAAGGTTTTCACACACTGTTGCTGGTATTTTGGCCCATTCCTCCATGCAGATCTCCTCTAGAGCAGTGATGTTTTGGGGCTGTTGCTGGGCAACATGGACTTTCAACTCCCTCCAAAGATTTTCTATGGGGTTGAGATCTGGAGACTGGCTAGGCCACTCCAGGACCTTGAAATGCTTCTTACGAAGCCACTCCTTCGTTGCCCGGGCGGTGTGTTTGGGATCATTGTCATGCTGAAAGACCCAGCCACGTTTCATCTTCAATGCCCTTGCTGATGAAAGGAGGTTTTCACTCAAAATCTCACGATACATGGCCCCATTCATTCTTTCCTTTACACGGATCAGTCGTCCTGGTCCCTTTGCAGAAAAACAGCCCCAAAGCATGATGTTTCCACCCCCATGCTTCACAGTAGGTATGGTGTTCTTTGGATGCAACTCAGCATTCTTTGTCCTCCAAACACGACGAGTTGAGTTTTTACCAAAAAGTTATATTTTGGTTTCATCTGACCATATGACATTCTCACAATCTTCTTCTGGATCATCCAAATGCTCTCTAGCAAACTTCAGACGGGCCTGGACATGTACTGGCTTAAGTAGGGGGACACATCTGGCACTGCAGGATTTGAGTCACTGGCGGCGTAGTGTGTTACTGTTGGTAGGCTTTGTTACTTTGGTCCCAGCTCTCTGCAGGTCATTCACTAGGTTCTGGGATTTTTGCTCACCGTTCTTGTGATCATTTTGAACCCACGGGGTGAGATCTTGCGTGGAGCCCCAGATCGAGGGAGATTATCAGTGGTCTTGTATGTCTTCCATTTCCTAATAATTGCTCCCACAGTTGATTTCTTCAAACCAAGCTGCTTACCTATTGCAGATTCAGTCTTCCCAGCCTGTTGCAGGTCTACAATTTTGTTTCTGGTGTCCTTTGACAGCTCTTTGGTCTTGGCCATAGTGGAGTTTGGAGTGTGACTGTTTGAGGTTGTGGACAGGTGTCTTTTATACTAATAACAAGTTCAAACAGGTGCCATTAATACAGGTAACGAGTGGAGGACCGAGGAGCCTCTTAAAGAAGAAGTTACAGGTCTGTGAGAGCCAGAAATCTTGCTTGTTTGTAGGTGACCAAATACTTATTTTCCACCATAATTTGCAAATAAATTCATAAAAAATCCTATAATGTGATCTACAACCTCATCTTTTTAAGTGGGAGAACTTGCACAATTGGTGGCTGACTAAATACTTTTTTGCCCCACTGTATGCCGTCTGTGCTAGTGTGGTTAGCTTGCTTTCCAGCGAGCTAGACAAGTTAGTTTAAGCTTTGCAGCATGAGCTAACGAGGTCTAGATAGCTAGCCGTGTGACGCTAGCTACTAAGAAGTACAAAACAAATTCTACTTGAAGCAAAAACTTTCCTTTTTATCACTACATAACACTATCGACAGGAGCTGAGGTCCGACATTTGGCAGTGTTAACCTGTTGACCTGAGAACAGTTAAGCAGGAAGACGTGGATCAAGTCATGCTGAGGAGAGCTTCAGAGTGATGAGATTGAGAATAACCAGAGGGTGGTGCAAGTGGCGCCTTATAAGGACGGATGTGCTCACCTCATTTGCCACTCGACCTGTCTGTCTCTGACAGACACTGTGTGATTGGTTCTTCTTGTAGTGATCCGCCTATCAGCGAATCCCTATTGTGAGACATCGAAACAAGTATTTGAAAGAATACCATTATCAATATGCAGACAGGGTTACCAAAATCACTGTTATGTTTTTAATCTTTGGTCAAACTGTTTTATAGTCCAATACACCGGACCACATGTTCAGGCATTTTATGCAGGCGTTTATATGATATCAAAAGTGTCATATACAGGCTAATATTTTAATAAACCTTTAAACACAGTTTAACATTTTAGAGGTGTGTTTCAAGATTCATTTTGATGAGAGGGATTGTAGATGAAAGACAGGAAAAGGTACCCACTGCAGAGCTAGTTTCCTTGGCAACCTTACCACAATGCATCAGTGAATTAATTTGTTTTCTGATCTATTGTAGTTCTCATGTTTCATGTTGTCAAAAGGTTAATCAAAACATTTCAACTCACAACATAGAACATAGAAACTTGCACAAACATGTTTTGAAAAACATTGGGGTTAATGTTTCATGAATTGCACCCACTGTTATTTTCTAGCAATATGATATAAACTATATCAGGTCATTAATATACTGTGCATTCAGAAAGTATTCAGACCCCTTCCCTTTTTTGACATTTTGTTATGTTACAGTCTTATTCTAAAATTGATTAAATCGTTTTTTCCCCTCATCAATCTACACACAATACCCCATAATGACAAAGCAAAGATAGGTTTTTAGAGATCTTAGCAAATTTATTACAAATACAAAACATAAATACAAAACATCTCCCCCGATTGCTCAGTTTGGCCAGGTGACCAGCTCTAGGAAAAGTCCTGGTGGTTCCAAACGTTTTCCATTTTAGAATGAGGCCAAAGTGTTCTTGGGGACCTTCAATGCCGCAAAAATGTTTTGGTACCCTTCCCCAGATCTGTGCCTCAACACAATCCTGTTTCGGCGTTCTACGGACAATTCCTTCAACTTCAAGGCTTTGTTTTTGCTCTGACATGCATTGTCAACTGTGTTCCATATCATGTCCAATCAGTTGAATTTACCACAGATGGACTCCATTGAAGTTGTAGAAATATCTCAAGGATGATTAATGGAAACAGGATGCAGCTGAGCTCAATTTCGAGTCTAACAACCTGTTTTCTCTGTCATTATTGGGTATTGTGTGTAGATTTATGAAGAAAAACATTAATTTAATACATTTTAGAATAAGGCTGTAACGTAACAAAATGTGGAAAATGGAAGGGGTCAGAATACATTCCGAATGCACTGTATATTGTGTTTCTTCTCACACAGGTTGTTTTCCAGTCTCAGTATCATCACGGAGCTAACCCACCCGGCCAACATGAGGTTTATGCAATTCAGAGCTAAGGACTGGTACTCTCTGGCTCTCTCTAAACTGGAGAAGGTAAAATCGTCACTGAATGTACACAAACTGTACTTCAAGGCCGGGATATAGAGCAACACACTGGACAAAGCACATTTTAAAATCCCTATAGGTCTTAGCCCTTAGATTGCCATATATACTATGCTAACATACAGTACCAGTCAAAAGTTTGGACACACCTACTCATTTAAGGGTTTTTCTTTATTTTCACTATTTTCTACATTGTAGAATAATAGTGAAGACATCAAAACTATGTAATAACATAAATGGAATCATATAGTAACCAAAAGTGTTAAACAAATTATTTTATATTTGAGATTCTTGATGACAGCTTTGCAAACTCTTGGCAGTCTCTCAACCAGCTTCACTTGGAATGCTTTTCCAACAGTCTTGAACAGATCCCACATACAGTATGTTGAGCACTTGTTGGCTGCTTTTCATTCATTCTGTGGTCCAACTCGTCACAAACCATCTCAATTGGGTTGAGGTCGGGTGATTGTTGGAGGCAAGGTCATCTGATGCAGCACTCCATCACTCTCCTATTTGGTCAAATAGCCCTTACACAGCCTGGAGGTGTGTTGGGTCATTGTCCTGTTGAAAAACAAATGATCGTCCCACAAAGCGCAAACTAGATGGGTCTGCATATCGCTGCAGAATTCTGTGGTAGCCATGCTGGTTAAGTGTGCCTTGAATTCTAAATAAATCGCAGACAGTGTCACCAGCGAAGCACCATCACACCTCCTCCATGCCTCATGGTGGGAACCACACATGTGGAAATCATCCGTCCACCTACTCTGAGTCTCACAAAGACATGGCGGTTGGAACCAAAAATCTCAAATTTGGACTCATCAGACCAAAGGACAGAGAAACTATCGTTTCTTTTCTTGGTCTTTTACCAAATAGGGCTATCTACTGTATACCACCAATATCTTGTCACAACACAACTGATTGGCTCAAATGCATTAAATTGAGAGAATGTCAAGAGTGTGCAAAGCTATCATCAAGGCAAAGGGTGGCTACTTTGAAGAATCTAAAATCTAAAATATTTTTTGATTTGTTTAACACTTTTTTGGGTACTACATGATTCCATATGTGTTATTTCATAGTTTTGACGTCTTCACTATTATTCTACAATATAGAAAAGAGTAAAAAATAAAGAAAAACCCTTGAATGTGGTGTGACCCGAACTTTTGCCTGGTACTGCATGAAATTGTTTAAAGATGGTAATAAAGTGTATAATTTAGTCATTTGATTTAGAATTTTAGAACCCCTGTAGGCATAAACATTTTTTTTAAATGAATATTTGATGAAACTGTAGCGACCCGCACAGACAGCTGTGTGTTATGTGCTAGGCTAGGAGGTGGTTGTGTTGTACTGACCAGTACCCGGTGTTCGCGGGGTCCGACATGTCAATCAACCTGCTATCTGCCAATCACGGGAATGCCTGGAATGTTCTGATGCCGGGCATCCTGGTGGTTGGCGGAGTGGCGTGGAGGGGGGGTTGGGCATTGGAAGTTAAGACCAGGTTCAGCCTTTGTTCTCTCTCTCTTACATCTGGGCTTCACAAGAGAAGGTCACGGTTGGATTGTGGGTTATCTATTTGGCGTGTGCTACGGCCCAAACAGTAGCCTGTGTAAAGTTGGTTCAATAAACCGTCAATTCGCAAGCTCAGGCCTCTGTCTGGACAATTGTTCATTTATGAGCTAGTCAGGTCATTACATTGGTGTCAGAAGTAAAAACGTTGATACAAGTTAGCCAGCTAGCTAGCTGACTTATGTGGCTAGCTACCGTAGGTGAGAACGGGGATTGAAAATGCTTCGAGGGAATCCGAAAGTGAAGGTGGAGGTAGGGGACGATTATGGCCAAGGAGGTGCGTGTGAATGGACGTCGGGGGGTTCTGTCTGAGGAGATCGCCAGGGCGTCGGAGCGCAGAGGCCGCTTGAGGGAGGACGTTGGAGTGATGGTGGCTGAAGCGGGCATGAGTGCTTCGTCGAGTGTATTTCGCGCGGATTCTGGTGGGCGGACCGAAGTGGCGACGTCGACGCGGCGTGACGAGGAATCTGGGGCTCAGGATGTAAACAAACATGGCGGCGCCCAGTTCCCGGCTGCGTCCGTATATGTTAAGACCCCGGTATTCCGGTAAGGCGGATTGGGAAGCTTTTCATGCTCAGTTTGAACTGTTAGCTCATTTTAGGGGGTGGTCGGATGAAGAAAGGGCACTGCAGTTGGCTTTATGCCTCACGGATGAAGCTCTGTCCTGTTTGATATTGATTAGCCCGAGGACAGGCATGATTATGGTGCTCTAGTGGGAGCACTGAGGAGCGCTATGGACAGTGTGTACAGCCCGGGCTACTGCGCTCCGAACTGAGGAATAGACGCAGGCAGCCTGGAGAGCCTCTACGGGTGCTAGCTAATGACATTGAGAGCCTCTCTCGGCGGGCATATGCTCACATGCCCCCTCCGTGCAGAGCGAGCTAGCACGGGACCAGTTCATACAGGCGCTCTCCCCTACGGGCTGCGCATACAGACCCAGCTGGCTCATCCTGAGTCATTGCAGACAGCCTTGGAGATGGCTTTGGAGAGGGAGCTGGTGTGGGCTGGGGCTTCAGCTGGGGCTTTGGTGGGGGTGCAGGGAGACACACCCTCTGTGCGAGCTGGGGGCAGAGCAGCCCGGAGCCGGAAAAGCCTGCTTGGGTGGCCGAAATGACAGAACTCATTCGGGCTGTGTCGCTACAGGCGGCACGAAACACAAGCCCTGGTCCCAGGGTCTGCTGGGGTTGTGGCCAGCCAGGCCATCTGCGCCGAGATTGCCCCATGTCCCCCAGAGCTCAGGGAAACGGCTCGGGGTCCGCATAGACCGGGTAGTGCGGACCCCTGGCTTTCTATCCCAACCACCATCATCTTCAGGAGGAGCCCACCGGCACAGACGGGGAAGCAAGGCTCCACTTCCCCCAGAAGCAGACGAGGGCAAGCGGAGGGAGCCTGTCGTTGTGGTGGGCCGGACCTGTGTTGGGGACTTTTGTCCTGTCACTGTGGAGGGGGTGCCCTGCTCCGCCCTGGTGGACACTGGGTCCACAGTAACCCTGGTGAGGCCAGATATTGTGCCAGGTTGGACTCAGTGTGAGCCTACAACTGTGCAGCTCCGCACAGTCACAGGTGAGCTGGCACCCATGAAAGGGAAGGGAATAATGACTCTGACAGTAGGGGGCAGGACTGTGCGTCATCCTGTGTGGGTGGCGGCTGTGCAGGACCCTTGTATCCTGGGGTTGGACTTTCTTAGGAGCACAGGCTGCCAGTTAGACCTAAATAGGGGCACACTGAGCTTCCAGGGAGGGACGGAAGTCACCATGGCCCCCCCTAATGTCACATTCACTCAACCCAACAAACCCTTTACTCCAACAGTTAAAGCAGCAGAGACTCATGGCTGCCCCTCCCCCACAGCTGTGTGTGACTTTTCCCCAGTCCCCTGTCACCTACGGCGGTGTGTTACATTCCCCAGCTACCTCCATGACACAGCCCTCTGTGAGCCCGGGCCGCACCCCCAGCCCAGCTACCCCAGATGGGAGAGGAGAGGACACTGTCTGCAGTGAGGGAGATATGGGGGAGGAACTGTGTTGGTCTTGACCCTGAGCAGCAGGAACGGTTGTGGCAGTTGCTGTTTGAATTCAGAGACAGCTTTGCGTTGAGTGAGGAAGAGGTGGGTCAGACTCTTCTGGTGCAGCATGAGATCGACACAGGTGATGCTCGACCCATCAAGATGCGTCCCCGCCGTATCCCGCTGGCACGCCAGGAGGCGGCAGACAAGGCTGTGTTGGAGATGCAGCGGGCAGACTTCATTGAGCCCTCAGACAGCCCCTGGGCGGCGCCAGTCGTCATGGTTCCGAAGAAGGGGGGCAAGCTGAGGTTCTGTGCGGACTACAGGCGGCTGAATGAGGTAACCAGGAAGGACTCATACCCCATACCACGTATCGATGAGTCGCTGGACCTGGTTAGGGGTCCTCCTGGTTCTCCTCACTAGACCTCCGCAGCGGCTACTGGCAGGTGCCCCTCTCCCCAGAGGCCAGAGCCAAAACTGCATTCTCCACTAACAGAGGACACTGGCAGTTCAAGGTCCTGTGCTTTGGCCTGTGCAACGCTCCAGCTACTTTTGAGCGTTTGATGGACAGGGTGCTGGATGGCATCCCCCGACAGCAGTGTCTGGTATACCTCGATGACATCCTGGCCCATGGCAGCTCCTTCCAGTCAGCCCTGGGGGCGCTACGGCGTGTGCTGGAGAGGGTGGCTGCCGCAGGTCTGAAGCTCCACCCCGAGAAGTGCCACTTCATGAGGAGAGAGGTGTCCTTCTTGGGCCACCGAGTGGGGAAGGAGGGATCAGCACCATGGAGGACAAGGTAGGGGCTGTCAGAGACTGGCCCACCCCACCGACCAGCGTCAGCTGAAGAGCTTCCTGGGCCTGGCCTCGTACTTACAGGAGGTTTGTACGGGGCTTCTCAAGCGTTGCTGCTCCACTGAACCGCCTGCTGCCGAAGGACAAGGCTTTCACTTGGACAGTGGAGTGTGAGGAGGCGTTCAACACCCTCAAACGTGCACTGATCGAGGCCCCCGTGCTCGCCCCCCCTGACCTCACCTTGCCCTTTATCCTGGACACAGACGCAAGCAATGTGGGCATGGGTGGGGTGCTGGCCCAGGTGGGGCCAGAGGGGAGAGAGTGGTGGCGTACTTCAGCAAAACATTTGACAAACATGAGCGCCGCTACTGTGTCACCCGGCGGGAGCTCTTGGCTGTTGTGGCTTCCGTCAAACACTTCAAGTACTACCTGGGTGGTCTGCCCTTTACTGTAAGGACTGACCACTCTGCTCTCAGTGGCTCATGTCTTTCAGAGAGCCAGAGGGGCAGGTGGCACGCTGGTTGGAGGAGCTTCAGCCGTATGACTTCACGGTGGTGCACAGGGCAGGGGCACGCCACTCCAACGCCCGACGCCATGTCCCGTCGGCCCTGTACTGCAGACGGCTGCCGCCACTGTGAACGGAGAGAGGGACGGGAGAGAGAGCTGCGGGCAGAGGAGGGTGTCTGTGCCACAGTGTGTCGGGCGAGCGGGCCTGTCTGCTGTGAGCTGCAGACTGTCGACGTGGCTGAATGGCGGCAGCAGCAGGGACGGGACACAGACCTACAGCCAGTGCTACAGTGGGTAGAGGCGCAGGTGAGGCCACCATGGGAAGAGGTGACAGCGCTCTCACTCGCGACCAAAGGGTTGTGGTCGAAGTTTGAGAGACTGCGGCTGGCTGATGGCGTGCTACAGCGGGCATGGAAGGAGTCAGCTACGGGAGAGGAGAGGTGGCAGGTGGTGGTCCCAAAAGCATTGCGGGAGGCTGTGCTCCAGAGTACTCATGGGGGGTGGGGACTGGACACTTTGGGGTCACAAAAACACTGCGCCGTCTCCGTCAGGGCTTCTACTGGGGGCAGCACAAGAGGGATGTGGAGGACTTTTGTCGCCGCTGTGACAACTGCACAGCGAGAAAGGGCCCCCAGGCCGCTCTCATGCTCAGCTCCAACAGTTCCCAGTGGGGGCTCCCATGGAGAGGGTGGGAGTGGATGTAGTTGGGCCGTTCCCCACCACAGACAGTGGAAACCGCTGGGTGCTCACGGCCATGGACTATTTCACAAAATGGCCCGAGGCCTATGCTCTGCCTGACCAGGAGGCAGAGACCATCGTCGGCGCCTGACAGCGGGGATGTTCAGCAGGTTTGGAGCTGCAGAGTCCATCCACAGCGACCAAGGCAGAAACTTTGAGTCCCGTGTGTTCGCCACCATGTGTGAGAGGCTGGGTATGCACAAGACCCGCACTACTCCTCTCCATCCTCAAAGTGATGGCCTTGTGGAGCGCTTCAACAAAACGCTTGGACAGCAGCTGGCCATCGTCTCTTCCAAACACCAGCGTGACTGGGACAAGCACCTGCCTATGGTCCTCATGGCATGCCGCTCCGCTGTCAAGACTCCACCTCCTGCACGCCTGCCCTCCTCATGCTGGGGAGAGATCCGCACCCCTGCGGAGATGGCGTTTGGTCGGCCCCTGGATAGCCCTCATGTTCCTCCCGGGGCCGGGTATGCCCGGAGACTCCAGGACCGCCTGGAGACAGCCACACCTTCGCCAGAGAGCAGCTGGTGAATGCAGGTGTGAGGCAGAAAAGGAACTATGACGTGCACACCCGGGGAAGGCACTTTGTGGCTGGGGAGCTGGTCTGGGTCTACAGCCCCCTAAGGAAAAAGGCAGATGCCCCAAGTTGGACAGTCACTGGGTGGGACCCTGCAGTGTCCTGGAGAGGGTAGGGAGGTTGTGTACCGGGTGCAGCTTCCTCCCAGGGGGAGAAAGGTGGCACTGCACCGGGACAGGTTAGCCCCATACAGAGGGCCTCTTCTCCCCAAACCCCAGGAACCCCCACAATTCCCCTCTCTGGCAATGACATTCTCCAGGCACCCACCCTCAGGTGCCGCAGACAAGGCTCCAGACAGCCCACTCCCCCTGTCTCCCCCCCTGTGTCACCGCGTGGTTCCCCAGAACCACGGACTGTATTACCCGTTCCCGCTTCCTTGTCCCCCATATCCCTGCCTTCATCCCCTGGTTCCCAGAGGGGCACTCTGCGACCATCACGGCCACGCAGGCAAAGGAGACCTCCGGGTCGCTTCAGAGACTTTGTTTGTTCCCTCGGGGACGAGGGACTTTGTGGTGGGGGGGCTGTGTAGCGACCCGCACAGACAGCTGTGTGTTATGTGCTAGGCTAGGAGGTGGTTGTGTTGTACTGACCAGTACCCGGTGTTCGCGGGGTCCGACATGTCAATCAACCTGCTATCTGCCAATCACGGGAATGCCTGGAATGTTCTGATGCCGGGCATCCTGGTGGTTGGCGGAGTGGCGTGGAGGGGGGGTTGGGCATTGGAAGTTAAGACCAGGTTCAGCCTTTGTTCTCTCTCTCTTACATCTGGGCTTCACAAGAGAAGGTCACGGTTGGATTGTGGGTTATCTATTTGGCGTGTGCTACGGCCCAAACAGTAGCCTGTGTAAAGTTGGTTCAATAAACCGTCAATTCGCAAGCTCAGGCCTCTGTCTGGACAATTGTTCATTTATGAGCTAGTCAGGTCATTACAAAACATTGAATTTTGGCCTTTCCTGCTATAGGCTAATCCATATAAACGCATTAAATAACACATTATTTAATGGCAAAACAGACAGGCAAAAATGTATTATAAGGAACAAGGTTTTGGAGTGTCTGAAAAAAAATGTTTAGACACATTTTTGGTCACGTTATTTTTTGTACATTTTACCACCTATGCACTTTTTGCCATTTTTACGGCCCTGTACTTGGTTACCTTCACACGATGAAATGATCACGTCAGTGATCTTCAGGTCGGAAAGCCGGAACACTAGAAAGAG
Source organism: Oncorhynchus nerka (assembly GCF_034236695.1). Lineage (NCBI taxonomy): Eukaryota > Metazoa > Chordata > Actinopteri > Salmoniformes > Salmonidae > Oncorhynchus > Oncorhynchus nerka. Next base: position 4,069,106 of record NC_088424.1, on the reverse strand, counting down.
GCCAGAGTTCCTGACTTGGAATTCCGAGTTGGATGACCGTTCAAAACAATTTTTTCCAGTCTGAGCTCGTTGTCTCGAGCGCACTGAAGTTTGAAGTCAGAGATTTTCAAGTTCCCATTTCCCAGTTGTTTAGAACACAACATATGTCCTGGACATTGGTGGAGATCGCAATCATGCTGCAGATGTCAGCCCAACCGTAAAGTAGAAGCTCGTTGTCGTCTGTTCAGTGTGCTGCTCTATATCACGCATTGGATTGTATACATATTTTTTTACTAATTATTTCTTCAAACTATTGTGTGCAGATGTCTGTAGCTCTATAAATTCAACGTTTACACCAATGTCTTGTTGTCTCCAGCAGCAAAGGCTACTCACATTGAGTCGTCTTCAAAGCAAAGGAACAGATGGTTATACATAATTATGCAAAGATTGGACAATAGCCTACATACAGTACAAACATATTGCGTTTCCATTTCCAAAGATACTGGTAATAAACCCAAGATACAGCCACCTCCCAATTATTGTCACCATTGATAAAGATGAGCAAACCATACTGTATAAAATATATAATACAAATACTCAGCTATATTGTATTCTAAAAAATTGGTTAATTATATTATTTTATACTAATACAACTGCCTTTTTCTAAAATAATTGATGTAATTGGAAAACACATTGGGAGGGATCTTAGGCCATTCCTCGATACAGAATCTTTCCATATCCTAGATATCCTTTGATCTGAGCTTATGGATTCCACTTCAATTCAAACCACATGTTTTCAATGGGGTTTGAGATTGCCATTGCAAAAGATTGATTTTGTGGTCAATAACCATTCATTTTTTTATTTTGATGTGTGCTTAGGGTTATTGTCTTTCTGGAAGATCCACTTGCGGCCAAGTTACACGTGACCAGTGGAAGCAAAACAGCCCCATAACATAAGATTCGCGACCATATTTTACAGTATGAGGTTATTGTCTGCATATCCATCCTTCACTGGTGTGCATGGACAAAGAGCTAAACATTGTGTCATCTGACCATAGCACCGGGTACAATCCAAGTGCAAATGTAATTTAGCCTACTCCAGGCTGGTTGGTTGCTCTCAATAAAGGCTTTTTCCGGCAACCCTTCCAATGAGCCTATTGGCATGGAGGTGGTGTCTAATTGATTTTTCTTTGCCTCCCAAACCATCTTCCTTACTGTGCGTTGGGACTAAATACACTTGTGTCCAATACCAGGCAAGTTTACCAACGTTCCAGTGGTTATACATGTCTTAATTGTTGCTCTAATAATAGTATGTGTTTTTGTTTTTTTGCAGTTGTTTTGTACCCAATGCCTGAATTATGAAGATCAACAACATTTTTCTCTTCTTTGTGAGTTCTGCAACCTTTTCCGATAGTGATGGATGACAAATGGATTCGACATATGTCTTACCTATAGCTGTTACAGTGACCATATTACCAACACACCAGCAGTCACGAGTCCTGACTGCAGTCACGTGTCACAGTAACTATGCTTATCCAAAACAGCGCACTGATGCAGCTGATGGTCAAAGACTACCAGGGTATGAGTTATAATACCCATAAAACCTAGCGGTCAAACAGAGAAATGGTTCTAATCGGGTTTTTTCACCATTCATTTTTCCCATGAGGGTTTTTAGAAACACTTAAAATAAAGGCTGTTTCATGTAGGCTTCCCCCGGCGTGACGTTTTGATAACCGTGTAAATCTCTCGATGACAAGGTGACTTTTATAGGCTAGGTTGCAGGCTATGCATGGAAGCCCAGAGATGCTAAATGTGTTTATGTTAATTAACGTAAATTACCTACACGTGTTTATATTAATTAATGGTCAATTACCGCGGAACCGGCAGTTATTTGCAAGACAGTTACCAGCTGACACAAATTCTCTGTTGGCTTTAAATGACTTGTTAAACTAAATATTTTTCTCTGAGCAATTGTATTAGTATAAAATAATCTAATGTTCAAAGTTTTTTTGAACATATAATATAGCCCAGTATTTGTATTGTTTCTTTTATACTGTTTTTGTCTTTATCAATGGTGGCAATCATTTTGAAGGTGACTATGACCGGTGTCGTTTCCAATGGGAGCAAATTAAGCATAGCGGGGAGAACAAACAAAGATGTGGGCAGAGCCAAGCACAGGCTAACGAGATTCAAGTTAATGAGATCCTATTGGCATGTATTTCCATATTTCCGTTAGGGAATGCCTAATCTGTGAAGTGTGCATGTGCGATAACAATCTGCCCTTGCACTGCTTCTAAACAATGGCATTTTTTGAAACTTTTTGAATGGGTCAAGTCTACAAAGCTTAGTGCACTCTGTTCATAATATACTCTTGTTTTGGTAACAAAAAACTGTATTGAGATCGAAATTTTCATTGATGACAAAATGTTGGCCGTGTTTAATCTAGCTCCATCTTCTCCCACTTCCCACCACTAGACTTCCTCTCATCACCATATTTGGTGGTGAGAAGAAGTTCTGAATGGATGCTACAGATTTTTCACCCTGTGATGCTGTCCTAACATTAGTTTGTTGGTCTTCTGTGTCCCTGACTGGTATACAGTATGTCTATGGGAGCAGAAAGAGCTTTGTGATTCCATCATGTATTGAAAAGCACTCTACAAATATGTTTTAATATGACTTATTACTTATCAGAAAGAGCGGGAGAAAGGCTCCAACCTGGCTTTCATGTTCCGCCTGCCATTTGCTGCCGGGAGGGTCTTCAGTATCGGCATGCTGGACACTCTCCTCTATCAGGTAACCAGGCGGTAATAACCTGTACTGTACTGCAGCAGAGAGCATAGGAATGCTATTGGATGTATACTCGCTGTTGAGGTAGCTACCTAATTAGAGGTTTATGGTACTGTATACATAGGCTAATCTCTTTAATTAGCCTACAGAGGCTAATTAAAACAAGGTTATCTCTGTGGCAGAGACTGGTTTTGCTGAAGGGCATGTACTGGAGCGATTATAGTTATTTATTGTCCAAAAATGTACCAACCAGATATTTACTTTTAAACCCCTTAATTTAATGGAACATACAATGTGTTCATATGTATCCCGGTGTTCATAGGCTATAATGCTAGTTGAATTGATCATAAATGCCCCTGTTTATTAAATGACTGTGCACAAAAACACTCTTTGACATAATTTCCTTTCCATAACTTTTCTTCTGTTTGTCTTGGTCTGCTTTCCCAGTCGTTTGTCAAAGACTATATTATCTCCATCACAAGGCTGCTGCTTGGCCTGGACACCACCCCGGGCTCTGGCTTCCTCTGCTCTGTGAGTTACTCTCTGTCGGGGTTCCCCTCAATAGTCTAAAGTATTTTCCTTCTCATTCCAGATGATAGGCAAAAAGGCAAGGATCTTCTTGGTTCATCCCAATAGTATAATGCGACTTCCTCTCCTTATGTCAGATGGAAGGAAATAAGTAAGGAGGCTTCTGTAGACTATTTTAAGATGCACCCGCTGTACAGTAGTCCTATGTGTGACAACACAGCAAAGCTAAGATCTGAGAATATACTCAGTAAACTTCCTAAGTGCATGCTTCCTTTGTCTGTCCGCATCCTTATATTGACAGGTAAGTGACTCCAGTCGGTGTACTTCTCATGGTTATAGTGTAATGCACAGTGTTTCTGGAATCTAGATCAAATATGTTGCTGCTGCAAGGAATGTGTTTTTCCTGTATAGAGAAATGGCATTAGAAATGACCTCCTCCTCACCTTTTAGATGCAGATTTCCGAGGATGACCTTTGGATCCAGACGTATGGAAGGCTCTATCAGAAACTGTGTTCCACCGTCGGTGACATTCCCATCGGCATCTACAGGACAGAATCCCAGATGGTTGATTCCTCCGAGGTGCCCTCTAGATGTTCTAATAATGTTATATAATTTGTTTGGCCGTAAAATGCCCGTTTAGGTTGAATGTTTGAGTTAATTACATATTACAGCGACATTGGTTATAGTGTCATTATGGTTCATTGAAGTGTGTGTTTTTCTTCATTTGTTACGTGACATGTTTAGTGTTTGCATGGTTTCATGATTATTTAAGCACATTACAACACAGTAAGAGTCATTGATATTATTCCTCTTTCCTTTTTTTATTTCCCCATAAGCAATGCGAGCCATACTCCCAAGTAAGTTCCGTGAAAACCAATTAATATTCAAGCTGACATATGGAATTGTTTTAAGATGGTCATACCATGGATCATTTAAGTATTTGATTTTTTATTTTAGTTCCCCTTCAGGGATTAAAAAATAATACAAATAAATGTTTTTGATAAAATATTGAATTTGGCCTTTAGTTCCAAATCCCATGGCAACGTATTTAATAACACATTCATAAATGGCAAAAATAACAGATACAGTTGAAGTCAGAAGTTTACATACACTTAGGTTGGAGTCATTGAAACTCATTTTTCAACCACTCCACAAATGTCTTGTTAACAAACTATAGTTTTGGCAAGTCGGTTAGAACATCTACCTTGTGCATGACACAAGTAATTTTTCCAACAATTGTTTACAGACAGATGATTTAACTTATAATTCACTCTATTACAATTCCAGTGGGTCAGAAGTTTACATACACTAAGTTGACTGCCTTTCAACGAGCTTGGGAAATTCCAGAAAATGATGTCATGGCTTTAGAAGCTTCTGAAAGGCTAATTGACCTCATTTGAGTCAATTGGAGGTGTAACTGGATGTATTTCAAGGCCTACCTTCAAACTTAGTGACTCTTTGATTAACATCATGGGAAAATCCAAAGAAATCAGCCAAGAACTCAGAAAATAAATTGTCGACCTCCACAAGTCTGGATCATCCTTGGGAGCAATTTCCAAATGCCTGAAGGTACCACGTTAATCTGTACAAACAATAATACGCAAGTATAAACACCATGGGACCATGCAGCCGTCATACCGCTCAGGAAGGAGACACGTTCTGTCTCCTAGAGATGAACGTACTTTGGTGTGAAAAGGGTCAAATCAATCCTAGAACAACAGCAAAGGACCTTGTGAAGATGCTGGATAAAACAGGTACAAAAGTATCTATATCCACAGTAAAAACGAGTCCTATGTCGGCATAACTTGAAAGGCTGCTCAGCAAGGAAGAAGCCACTTCTCCAAAGCCGCCATAAAAAAGCCAGACTACGGTTTGCAACTGCACATGGGGACAAAGATCGAAATGAACTAAATTTACTCTGGTCTGATGAAACAAAAATTGAACTGTTTGGCCATAATGACCATCGTTTTGTTTGGAGGAAAAAGGGGAAGGCTTGCAAGCTGAAGAAAACCACCCCAACCGTGAAGCACGGAGGTGGCAACGTCATGTTGTGGGGGGTGCTTTTCTGCAGGAGGGACTGGTGCACTTCACAAAATAGATGGCATCATGGAGGTAGGAAAATTATGTGGATATATTGAAGCAGCATCTCAAGGAAATTAAAGCTTGGTCACAAATGGCTCTTCCAAATGGACAATGACCCCAAGCATACTTCCAAAGTTGTGGCAAAATGGCTTAATGCAACAAAGTCAAGGTATTGGAGTGGCCATTACAAAGCCCTGACCCCAACCCTCTAGAAAATGTGTGGGCAGAACTGAAAAAGCATGTGCGAGCAGGGAGGCCTACAAACCTCTCAGTAACACCAGCTCTGTCAGGAGGATTGGCCCACAGTTTGTTCACCCAACTTGTGGACATCTACCCGAAACGTTTGACCCAAGTTAAACTATTTAAAGGCAATGCTACCAAATACTAATTGAGTGTAAGTAAACTTCTGACCCACTGAGAATGTGATGAAAGAAATAAAAGCTGAAATAAATCATTCTCTCTACTATTATTCTGACATTTCACAATCTTAAAATAAAGTGGTGATCCTAACTGACCTAAAACAGGGAATTTTTACTAGGATTAAATTTCAGGAATTGTGAAAAATCGATTTTAAATGTATTTGGCTAAGGTGTATGTAAACTTCCGACTTGAACTGTATAAGAAAGCTCAGGAAATGTTATAGTTTTTTATTTTTACACACCTCTATACTTCCATTTATTTTTTTAAACTGGTACCGGTTATCTTCAGACGACTCTCACAAACGGGACTTATCTTTCCATAGAGTAGTCAAATTAGTTTTTAGGCCAAACCGTTTTCATGAGAAGACCGATTTTCGGGATGTCTCATGGTCTGATAAACAGTGCTGCAGCACGGCACCTCACACTGCAGATGCGGAAGGCCGGCACAGCGGTGGATGCGGTGGACTGAGACGCAGCCCATGCAAAACAAAAACATATACAGTGCTGTGAAAAAGTATTTGCCCCCTTTTTAATTTTCTCTACTTTTGCATATTTTTTATACTGAATGTTATCAGATGTTTAACCAAAACCTAATATTAGATAACGGGAACCTGAGTGAACAAATAGCACAACAATGACATTTATTTACATACTCATAAACAAATGCCCCCGTGTGAAAAAGTACACTCAATAACTGGTTGAGCCACCTTTAGCTACAATTGCTCAAACCAAACACTTCCTGTAGTTGTTGATCATTCTCACCACGCTCTTGAAGGAATTTTGTCCCACTCTTCAAAAAAGAAAAGACTCAAATATTTCAAGACACTCTGAGTAGATAATTTAAAACCCCTTTATTCATAGGCTACTTGGCTAATATTTGTCCAGGATACAAATATGCACTTCTGTGAAGCTGCTAAACCAGCCTTGATTAAGGGGAGGGTAGGTTGTTCTTGTTTTTTAATCTAATGAAATGAAATGGGAGGAAGCAAATATTCATCTCGTTCCATGGGCATCCCGGTTGGATAGGCTGTGCTGCCGCTCTAAAAAATCAGTTAAGACCTGCTTTTGGGGGGTCTTGACATTTTCCTTTAGTGTTGCATGAAGTTGTAACTTTTGCGCTTGATTTTAAGGACACACCTCAAATATTAACCACCCCTCCCACCTCAGTGCAAGCGAGCAGTTGATGTTAGACAGGTCAATTGACTAACCTGGTATAAGGGGTGTAAAATTCTAGCGTGCCAGTTCTTACATGAAGAAATTGCAAACTAGCGTGCATTTGACTCTTGCGCCTCTTTAGCATTAGCCAAAAATAGAGCCCTAAATCTCATTTTAGTGCAGATGAAGTTGGATTTCCTCTGCTGTAATATGTCTTGGTTAAATTGTGCTTGACAAACGCGGTGAGACTTGCCACTGGTGGTAATGTCAGTAACAAATCATCGTCAAAAATAAAATTAAAATAAAAAACACAAATTCTCTGGCCTCGCTCTTGATCATTTGTGAAACTTTTTGGGCATCAATTTAACTCCATATTTCTGTGTGTTTTAATTGGCTTTGTTCTGGTCATTTCATTTTACCCTGTTTCACCATGGACATACTATGGACTTCATTAATTGATATGGCATTGTGTTTCGATTGTACTCAGTCACAGCTCTCGATATGTGTCGAGGACTTTGACGACGCCAAGGAGCAGACCGACATAGAGCTTCCCCCTGTGGCCGGAGGGCTCCACCGCAGCTCCACCTCCAGCGACCCATCGGATGGGAAGGCCCCCCTGCTGAGGAGGAAGAGCATGCAGTGGGCACGAAAGCTGAGCTGGAGAGGCACACGGGGAAACCAGAGGGGGGCTCAGAGGAGGGCCCAGCAGGGTCTGAGGGCCAGACGCTCGGAGAGACAAGAGCTGGCTGAGCTGGTCAACAACCGAATGAAGAGTCTGGGACTCTCTGCCACGGCTTATGGTGAGAGACCACACCTGGGGAGGGATGTTTTTGGGGGATTGCTAGTTGGATTTCCAAGACCTGGAATAGAAGGCAAAATACGTTATGTGTTTGAAACATGAGACTCAGGCTTAGTTGATTAATGGATGGATGGACGACAGAGATGATTGACAGTCAACACTGACAAAAACGGACAATGATGAATGCATATAATTGAACACATATTCACACGTCTCAGTTTTGCCGCATTCATCATTGTCCGTTTTTGTCTGTCAAAAGTTCTAGTTCTAGTTAACTATTTGCATTTGCGGGAAAGGCAGACATTATGAGGTTTTAAAGAACAATCATCTCCATTGTCCATCATTCGTCCATCTCCATTGTCCATCATCCATCACTGGGTGTCCATATTTAAACTTCTCAAAATCAGCCAATTAGAATTGATGACGTGATAGAACGCTACATTTGAGCTTTTCCCATGAGATTGATTGATTTAATTGACAATTTCAAAACACAATGCAGCCAGAAATGCATAATAAAATGTGTTGAGCAAAAGATTTTTTAAATATATTTACATTGTGGTCCTCTTCAGCACATTGAACATTTTGCACATTCATAGTTAAATGCTGATCTGTAGTAAACATCACCTGGTCAAAAGAATTCAACAACTGTGCAAAGACCAAAACAATAACAGATTTAAATAGTCCACCAGATGGCAGTGGTTGCACTCCTTGGGAATAGCTCACAGAACTAATCATCCAGCGACCATCACTGTCCAAACCACGTTGGCTGCGACGACTTGCAAGTAGACTGGTTCCACCTTGCCTTGCAAATATTTCCACTGCTTCGCCATCCTCGCTGAGTCAAGTCACCTCCCTGCAGCTCCCTAGTCGCCAGTCCCTGCTCTGAACCAGCCCGAGTAATCTCCCGTGGTGTTCTTCAGGCTGAATAGTCTCCCAGTAATTGCACATAAAAACACAAAATACACTGAACAAAAATATAAATGCAACATGTAAAGTGTTGGTCCTGTGTTTCATGAGCTGAAATAAAAGATAAGAAATGTTCCATACGCACAAAAACATATTTCTCCCAAATTTTGTGCACAAATTTGTTTTACATCCCTGTTAGTGACAATTTCTCCTTTGCCAAAATAATTCATCCACCTGACAGGTGTGGCATACTGTATCGATAAACTGATTAAACAGCATGATCATTACACAGGTGCACCTTGTGCTGGGGACAATAAAAGGTCACTCTAAAACATAATGCAACAGATGTGCAATTAGCATGCTGACTGCAGGAAAGTCCACTGCGTGCTCATCATTCTCACCAGGGTCTTGACCTTATTGGCAGGCTGGAGAAGTGTGCTCTTCACAGATAACCCCTGTTTTAACTGTAGATGGCAGACAGCGTAGCGTGTTTGGCGTCATGTTGGCAAGCAGTTTATTTAAGTGAACATTGTGAACAGAGTACCCCATTGTGGCAGTGGGGTTAAGGTATGGGCAGGCATAAGCTACAGACAATGAACACAATTGCATTTTATTGATGGCAATTTGAATGCACAGATATACCGTGATGAGATCCCGAGGCCCATTGTCGAGCTGCATGAGGCAAATGGTGGTCACACCAGATATTGACTGGTTTTCTGATCCATGCCCCTGATCCACGGCCCTTTTTTAAAAGGTGTCTGTGACCAACAGATACATATCTGTATTCCCAGTCATGTGAAATCCATAGATACATGTATTTCAATTGACAGATTTCAATATATGAATTGTTGCTCAGTAAAATCTTTGAAATTGTTGCATGTTGCGTTTATATTTTTGTTCAGTGTATAACAAAATGACCTGCCACACTTAGCCCTATGCTAACACAATATCAGCTGGCCACGATTATTTCCTGTACCAAATTCCGTATCAGTCAATCAAAGATCTTAAACTTTATATCCATCAAACAATGGCACGTGGTGGGAAAAGTACCCAATTGTCATATTTGAGTAAAGTAAAGATACTGTAAAAGTATTTGGTTTTAAATATACTGAAGTATCAAAATTAAATGTCATTGCTAAAATATACTTAATTATTAAAAGTAAAAGTATAAATCATTTCAAATTCCTTATAATAAGAAAACCAGAGGGCACCATTTAAAAAAATATATGTTTTGACGATAGCCAGAGGCACACTCCATCACTCAGACATAATTGACAAACAAAGCATTTGTGTTTAGTGAGTCCTTAAAACCCGAGGCAGTAAATCCAATCAAATCCAATCAAATTTTATTTGTCACATACACATGGTTAGCAGATGTTAATGCGAGTGTAGCGAAATGCTTGTGCTTCTAGTTCCGACAATGCAGTAATAACCAACAAGTAATCTAGCTAACAATTCCAAAACTACTACCGTATAGACGACACAAGTGTAAGGGGATAAAGAATATGTACATAAAGCTATATGAATGAGTGATGGTACAGAGCGGCATAGGCAAGATACAGTAGATGGTATTGAGTACAGTATATACATATGAGATGAGTATGTAAACAAAGTGGCATAGTTAAAGTGGCTAGTGATACATGTATTACATAAGGATGCAGTAGATGATATAGAGTACAGTATATACGTATACATATGAGATGAATAATGTAGGTTATGTAAACATTATATTAGGTAGCATTGTTTAAAGTGGCTAGTGATATATTTGACATAATTTCCCATCAATTCCCATTATTAAAGTGGCTAGAGTTGAGTCAGTGTGTTGGCAGCAGCCACTCAATGTTAGTGGTGGCTGTTTAACAGTCTGATGGCCTTGAGAAAGAAGCTGTTTTTCAGTCTCTCGGTCCCAGCTTTGATGCACCTGTACTGACCTCGCCTTCTGGATGATAGCGGGGTGAACAGGCAGTGGCTCGGGTGGTTGTTGTCCTTGATGATCTTTATGGCCTTCCTGTGACATCGGGTGGTGTAGGTGTCCTGGAGGGCAGGTAGTTTTCCCCCGGTGATGCGTTGTGCAGACCTCACTACCCTCTGGAGAGCCTTACGGTTGTAGGGATGACCAGGGATATTCTCTTGAGAAGTGTGTGAATTGGACCCTTTTCCTGTCCTGCTAAGCATTCGAAATGTAACAAGTACTTTTGAGTGTCAGGGAAAACGTATGGAGTAAAACGTACATTATTTTATTTAGGAATGTAGTGAAGTAAAAGTTGTCAAAAATATAAATAGTAAAGTACAGACTACTTAGTAAGTAGTACTTTAAATACTTCACACCACTGCTTACATTAGGTCAACTTAGCCAACAGAGGGATATTTTAAACCTCAAAATTCAAGGTTTACCTTTGTTGACTAGGCTACCAGCTGGACGTGCTAGCATAGGGCTATGTGTGCCAGGCTAGCTCATGGGAAAAGCGAACATGTAGCATTCTATCATGTTCAACTACGTCGACAATTCTAATTGGCTGATGCAAATTTTGAGATGGATCAAAAGTTTACGTTTAAACCTTATCAAGAGTTCACAAGTATGAACAGGACCTATGATCACTAGGGCCTATGATTGCTGTTTTTTCCTATTCTAGATGACATGAGCGAGAACCAGAGCACTCATTCCCACACATATGTGTTGATCAACCCATCTCCTGACACCAAACTGGAACTGAATGACATAGTGTAAGTATGGCAGTAAGTAGTTAAGTATGGGCTAAAGACACACCCAAACAGTTGACGATGTGCGGACGAAAGCATGAAACACCGAGAATCTCACTGCCAATAGGTACTTATCACAGTGGAAGGCCATTCCTTCTCTTGCTAGAACAAAAGTTGTACCTGATGCGTGACGACCCCGTAACAACGAACCTACCATTTAAGAAAAAGAAAAAGGGGGCATTTTCTCCGTACATCCACGGATGAGCCAGTCACACTTCATATGCAATGTAGGCTATGGGATGGTAGCACAACACTAAATACTTCCTCCAAGCTAGCTAACCACTGTAGCTAGCATTGACATAATAATTCAATGACAATGGATAAGCTACTTCCATGAAACAGCTGCCAGTGTTAGCTGCCGAGTTAGTGCAGTGTCCTTAGCTAGCTAGCAATGGATGTGCTAGCTAAACATTTGGCTATGGGCTGGTACTGACAGTATGGGATCATAGAGAGGTAATGAAATTGTTTCTTCGTCATCTTGCTATCTAGCTGTGGCCATCTTGCTAGTATCAAATAAGGGCTTTCTAGAAACATTAGCGCAGATAGCTTGGAAGCTAGACATTAAGCAATACGCACGGATATGCATTGCTAAACAATGCTACTTCCACCTTCTGGTTTATTTTAACAAGGCTGAGTGGCTGACGACTTCCAAGGTCTTCCAAGGAGTTTGACTGCCGACACTGTTCAATGTTCTAATGGTGTGTCAGAGCTTAAACCAGATCATAAAAGTCGAAAAAAATCAAGAATGTCTCCTACTCGATATTACTCCCATTTCCATATTATTCTGTGGATAGACAAATGTTTGGAAATATCAAACCACTCCGAGTGAGAGGAATTCTCCATCCTATTTTACAGGTATATCATCCGTTCAGATCCTGTGGGGTATGTCCCTAAGGCTGGTGACAGCAGGGAGAGTCTGGGAAGCAACACCTGTCTTGGGGAGCACACCAAGACAGAGTCTTCTTTTTGATCCATACCTACACACAACCTGCCTTTACAGTAGTATTGGGTGGTTAAAGGGATAATTCATTTTTTTTGCACTGCTACATCCTTGCCGGGAGATTCTGGACGTTAAATTAGAAAATAATAATAATAAAACTAGCTAAATAACCAACTAATGTAAAACGGTTAGGATGAAATGACAACATTGAAAATGAGCTAAAACCTCAACAAAGTGAACCATCCCTTTTATGCCATAATTATGTTATGTGCTACAATTCATATTGCATTGCACAGAGCATGGGGTGGTGCAAATCAATATAATCTTGGAATGTATCATCCCCATACTTTATCTACTTTTCAATTAACATAGATGTACGTGTGTCTTAAACTGTATCTCTCTCTTTCACAATGTGGCCTTTCCAGAGGATAAACTCAGTTTAGGAACTCAATGATTTTAAAGACACTCCATGGTCAAAACTCTTCTAGGAGAGCAGAGTCTCTGCTCATCTTCCAAATATGTCTGAAACCCTACCTCGTCAAATAGTATTTTAGTATGGTGTAATCCCACAGCATTCACACCCCCACCTCACCCCTCACCCCAAATATTGGTTGCCTTTCATGAAATAACCCTCACACTTGATCCCCTCCCCCCCATCCAAATAGCACTGACTTTGCTGATAGCTACTTTATTGAGAAATAATGTACTTAGTATGACTGAGAGGTGGGAAAATCACATATATCTAGCTTAAGATGAATGCACTAGCTGTATGTCGCTCTGGATAAGAGCATCTGCTAAATTACTCAAATGTAAATTGTGGTATTTGTTTGCATGTTTGAGGGGTGGTGACTGAACTGTTTGGGTTGCTATGCAAAAATCTGTCCTCATAGTTTACAGTATAGAGCTCGCCAACTTGTAGTCCTAAAAAAACAACAGAAATGAGTAACCTCTGGTTCGTTCAACCATTGCTATGGCGGAAATGAATGGGGAAAGAATGGGGTTTCGGGATAAACGGCGGGGGGAAAAGTCTGAGGTTAACACAGGCTTAGGAGATCTTATATACATTGTGTTCCAGAACAAAACTTATAAGATCTCTGTTTACCACCGACGTTATTTTAGCAGTTTATCAACCATTCATTTCCCCATAGGCTTTGCCCAACGAGCCATGGCAGAGTTAGTGCCTACAAAAAGACGCCACATTGCTCTATTACTATTGCTCTCTATACCTCATGATATCATATTTACTGTTTATTTACTCATTTGTATAGTCATGTGAATCATGCATTGTACTATACTCATCTGTTGAATGTTTGTTGTCATTCATATTGACTGTCATAAATAATGGAATGCTTACTCTCATTATCTTTGCACACTTTGAATGCAAATAGATTTCTGAACTTGTGGGGAACTCTTTCCTTCATTAGCTTTTAAGTTGATTTAGACTGGGATTTAATGCAAGGCATGTTGGTGCACGGCGCACTAACATACTTTTAAAGGAAATTATGGTTGAGCCAAAATGCACAGTGTTTACCATGAATGCAATAGTACGATGGGGGAAATGCGGGGATAATGCCTTTAAAAGGCGCATTATCGGCTGTATAGTGCACCACGCTTTGCATTAAATACATATATATATATTTTTTTGACAGGAACAGTGCACATTACTCAACACGATTATCACGATGACGGAAGCCATAATAGTATTCAAAAGTAGGCCTACAGAGTGGCCATAGAAACAACTCATTTTCTGTGAATATATATATATACTGTCTTTTAGTTATTCTAGTCTGCAGGTGAGGAGTGTTTTTTGGACTCCGGTATCTCCTGGGTCTGTGATGTCGGTGGTGCCAAAGGCATGGACTACTGGAGATAAAGCTCTCTGTATTGGAGTGGGTGGGTGGTGGATATGAGAGAGAGAGCACACGTGTCTATCTGTGCATGTGCAGGCGCACGTGCGCGCGTGTGTGTGTGTGTGTGGCATTAAGCTTAAGAGCTCAGAGGAAGACAGTAGAAAATCCCTGAGGGAGGGAGATGGCAGACTGACAGCTTTACAATGCCCTCGGGAGAGGTATCTAAAGTAGGACTCACATTTATTAGACAGTATTGTACAGCTTAGTTGGTGTGATAAAATCACAACTGTCCAAACACAGACTGTATATGAAGTTGCAAATTGGAATTCTAGGTGACAGAAGCAGTCCTTGGCAATGGCTTGTGATAGGTCATCTCTCAGCGACAAATACAATCGGGAAAATGTTGCATCCTTCCTAGGACCAATAGCATCCTCTGTAATTCATTATCTAGAACACCAAATAATTATCTTGTGTTATGCTGTTTTCATTTTATTTTGTCCTATTACACACCCGCCATTTGAGATTCACACAACAACACACCCAACATCAGTGAGCCTCCCAAGGGAGATTTAGAACTGTGCCGAAAACAAGACACATAGCTGTTCTTTGATTTGCAGCAATAGCCCACATACTCCACCTCATTGGCGCTCCACAGCTGCCTCTGCCAATGCAAGAACATCTAAGTCTGAATTCACTCAAAGGAAGATGATCAGTGAAAATCAGCATAAAAGAATATTGGGGAAAGTAATCCAATGTTTTTTTTTGTCAAGATTTGGATCTATTCCGCTTCACTCTGCTTCCTTCACACTCTTTCATATTTTCCTTTAATTAGTTAATAAAGAATGAATCAAAACACATCTCATCAGCACCACTCATCTCATTCCAGAAACATCATCTTCAAAAAGAAACAGACTTTTTTTTAAAAGGACAGGTCCTTAATGAAGAGCCGCTAAAATGCGTACATGCCGGGAAACATCAGGGGACACATAAGGTAGCAGACTATCGGGGATTTTACAGTCACATTAAAAAGTTGCTAATGTCTTCGGCTGATGTCTTTCACCGCTGAGGTGTCAACGCCTCTTCAAGTGGTGGTCTCCTGAGCCACAGCATACGATCCCTTCACGTAATCTCAGTCGTTGCGGTCTCATAAATAAAAAAACAACAGCCTCATCTCTGCTTATGAGGGCGGCGCTTGCTGCTCGCTTGCCACTTCAATATGCAAATTCAAACCTTAATTGTAGCCATGGGAATCTTGTAAGAGCGAGGGAAGAAGAAGAGTCATCGGGGAAACAAACATCAAGGCCTGTGCGAGCAGCAAGATGGTAGTTTAGATCTAAGACTCAATGGCATTTATTTACCTTCCTGGGGAGAGAGAAGGGGGATATAGAAAAGGGGAGAGAGAGAGACGGGAAGAGAGATGGAGAAGGAAAGAGAGAACGTTTAGATCTGAGACCCAAGGGTACTTCTTTACCTACAATGGTGTGAGACGGGGGGAGAGGTGGGAGGTGGAGAAGGAGAGAGAGAGATTGAGATAGAGGGAGGGAGGGAGAGAGAGCAGACTACCGAGACCAGCTGTCGTGTGAAGGCACATTTTTAAGACACATTTTCACACACTTTGTGAAATGTGTTTTATGTACAGTATAAGGGATGAATACTGATATCAGTGATGATTGCTTTTCAATGGCTGTTTTATCCAATATAATCATGCACATACATAGTTGTACTAAAATCATGTCTTTCCATGATAATATATCAATAGACAAATGTCTTTCAAATTTTTTGGGGGACAGGTCCTCCATGTAATGTAGTAAAGGTTACACCATTGGTTACTATCACAGTGTTCATCGAGGTGACATTGTTGCCTACTTTGAATTGACACAATGAGCACAAAAAAAGACTTGTTTATACCTGCCGTTAACATGCGTCATTTGCCCTGATCTTGTCCACATTCTGATTTTGCCCACCTTCTCAGAAATATGTCTACACATGGGATTAAAATGTGTCTCATATCCATCCACTGTGTTCGCATTGTGACCAGATTTCCTATATGCAAATAATTTGATTGGTGTTCTTCAAGAATATTTTAAGACGCATATTGATGCCGTAAGTCAATGGTGCCACCTCTCAATCACTTTAGAAGGCGAGATAACAAAATGGTTTCACTGTCCAGATCTGTCTATACTTGTAAGATATCCAGACACAATGCGTGCCTGACTACCTCCCGAGGAAGATCACAATCAGATCACAATGACTCTTTTAATCATCTACACCTGTTTTATAGGTTTTATTCGCACCAAAGAAGATAAGTGAAAGACAAAACAGTACAGATAAAAACAAGGTAAAAACAGTGTGCAGGTGAGTTTGGAAACCCAAAATAGTTTTTATATGAAAATCACACACCCCAAAAACAATGTACAACGATGATGATGTTTTGGCAATGTGAAGATATCAATTCCAGAGTATGGAACCTCTGTATCTGAGAGAGAAGTGACAATGTGTGGTGCGGCAGTGGGGAGGGTGAAGGTTATCGGAGTGTCTTGTGTTGTATGCACGGATTTGGAAGAAACGATTGAAGGGTTTGGGTAGGATGTCTGGGAGGTATGTGTATTTGTAAATGAAGGTGCATAATTGTATATTGAGTTTCTTAAACAGAGGGGCAGATGGAGCCAAGTAATTAGAGGGGATGGCTAGCCTTGCAAATGTATTTTAGATGAGTAAATTGTCTAATTCCATTTGGGCATGAGATAAAAAAACATCAACACGCTTGATTGTTTAAAAAAAAAAGATTGTCACCAAATTGAATATTTTTTTTAGAGCAGAATCTGTTGGTATTGTTTGCATTAAAGGCATGAAATTATTTAAAAATAATCAATATAGTGACAGTCAGCTGTCAGCTTCAATGATTGTTGACTAATTAGAAAATGGGAAGACAGTGGGCATGTGCATGCACCCCTTCTCACCTGTGCACTCGTTCACCCCCCTCAAAGATTAAAAGTAGTGGATCGTAGTAACTGTATTGGTAGACAATTAATCTACATCTACCCAATTCTTTTACATCTTTCAGATGAGTTAAGGTGAGTGGCCAGAGCTAGCAAGAAATGGGATGCAGCTCAAAATGACATGGCTAACGAATGACAGCAGGATGCCTCTTGCTTCCAACAAGTTTAGGATGGGATGTCGATTGTTTTGCTATCTAAAATCAAAATAATTCTTAACTGCTGAAATTACTGCAATACTGTTAATATATTTTGATCACTTTTCATGTCATTTTGGCCAGATGATAGGCTTACTCACTGATTCAAACAACATCGGAAGAAAAGTGTGAACGTTAGCTCTGAACGTTAGCTCTGGTGTACGGCTACTTGTAGATTGTAAATTACAACTTTATACTACGACATTTATCATGACACAAGGCGAGACCCAGATGGAGACACAGGAGGCAGATGGTTGGAGTTGTTTAATAATCCAAAACAAGTAGGCAAGAGAATGGTCGTGGACAGGAAAAAAGGTCAAAACCAGTTCAAAGTCTAGGAGGTACAGAGTGGCAGACAGGCTCGAGGTCAAGGCAGGCAGAATGGTCAGGCAGGCGGGTACAGAGTCCAGAACAGGCAAGGGTCAAAACTGGGGGGACTAGAAAAAGGAGAATGGCAAAGGCAGAGGTACGGGAAAAAAGACGCTGGTTGACTTGGAACATACAAGACGAACTGGCACAAAGAGACAGGAAACACAGGGATAAATACACTGGGGATAACAAGCGACACCTGGAGGGGGTGGAGACAATAACAAGGACAGGTGAAGGAGATCAGGGTGTGACAACATTACTAACTAGCTAGGTAATTATTCGGTGTCTAAACCAGCCTGATTTCAGTGATCTGTAGCATGTTATCTTGAATAGGCCAAGTCAGCTACGATACTTAGATCAGGGATGTTCGAGCTATCGTTTTCAAATTGGGCATGCTAGCTAATGTAAAAAAAACGTGGAAATGAACTATTTTCCTTAAGTAATCATACAATATGTTTACATTACAATCCTTGAACCTTTGTTAATCGAAATCTATATGGATGACCTTGCTGATGTGTCCTCTACTGTACTTCCTATACATTTCTGATGATACCAACTTGTTTTATCACACAATAATCTCAATACACTAATCAATGAAGCCAACTCAGGCATGGCAAAATGTTCGGAATGGTAAATAAACAAGTTAACTTTAAATGTAAAAAAAATATTCACCTTCATTGTAATCACTGTTAGAATAATAAATATTGTGAGTAAGCATGAGAGCATCAGCTGTTCTGGACGACTGTGATCACGCTCTTCGCAGCCGATGTGAGTAAAACCTTTAAACAGGTCAGCGTTCACAAGGCCATTGGGCCAGACGGAATTTTCAGGACGTGTACTCCGAGCATGCGCTGACCAACAAGTGTCTTCACTTTTTAACCTCTCCCTGTCTGAGTCTGTAATACCAACATGTTTCAAGCAGACGACCATAGTCCCTGTGCCCAAGAACACTAAGGTAACCAGCCTAAAATACTACCGACCCGTAACACACGTCTGTAGCCATGAAATGCTTTGAATAGGCTGGTCATGGCTCACACCAACACCATTATCGTAGAAACCCTAGACCCGCTCCAATTTGCATACATAATAAAACCATATTGGTGCTCATATACAGTGCATTCGAAAAGTATTCAGACCGCTTGACTTTTTCCACATTTTGTTACTTTAGCCTTATTCTAAAATAAAAAATGTTCCTCATTAATCCACACACAATAACCCATAAAAATAAAGTGACAGTTTAACAGTTCTTTTTTAAATTTGAGCAAATTTACTAAAAATAAAAAACAGATACCTTATTTGCGTAAGTATTCAGACCCTTTGCTATGAGACTCGAAATTGAGCTCAGGTGCATCCTGTTTCCATCCTGTTTCCATTTTTCTACAACTTCATTGGAGTCCACCTGTGGTAAATTCAATTAATTGGACATGATTTGGAAAGGCACACCTGTCTATATAAGGTCCCACAGTTGACAGTGCATGTTAGAGCAGGAATTATCCATAGAGCTCCGAGACAGGAATGATTTCCATCATTCTTAAATTGAAGAAGATTGGAACCACCAAGACTCTTCCTGGAGCTGGCCGCCCGGCCAAACTGAGCAATCGGGGGAGAAGGGCCTTGGAGTTCCTCTGTGGATATGGGAGAACCTTCCAGAAGGACAACCATCTTTGCAGCACTCCACCAATCAGTCCTTTATGGTAGAGTGGCCAGACAGAAACCACTCCTCAGTAAAAGGCACATGACAGCCCGCTTGGATTTTGCCAAGAGGCACCTAAAGGACTCTGAGAAAGAAGATTCTCTGGTCTGATGAAACCAAGATTGAACTATTTGGCCTGAATGCCAAGCATCACATTTGTAAGAAACCTGGCACCATCTCTACGGTGAAGCATGGTGGTGGCAGCTTCATGCCGTGGGGATGTTTTTCAGTGGCAGGGACTGGGAGACTAGTCAGGATTGAGGGAAAGATGAACAGAGCAAAGTATAGAGAGATCCTTGATGAAACCATGCTCCATTAGCGCTCAGGACCACAGACTGTGGCAAAGGTTCACCTTCCAACAGGACAACGACCCTAAGCACACAGCCAAGCCAACGCAGGAGTGGTTTCGGGACAAGTCTCTGAATGTCCTTGAGTGGCCCAGCCAGAGCCCGGACTTGAACCCAATCCAACATCTCTGAAAATAGCTTTGCAGCGACGCTCCACATCCAACCTGACAGAGCTTAAGAGTATCTGCAGAGAAGAATGGGAGAAACTCCCCAAATACAGGTGTGCCAAGCTTGTAGCTTCATACCCAAGAAGACTCGAGGCTGTAATCGCTGCCAAAGGTGCTTCAACAAAGTACTGAGTAAAGGGTCTAAATACTTATGTAAATGGGAATATTTCCGTTCTTTATTTGTAATAAATCCCCCAAAAAAAACAGTTTTTTCTTAGTCAAAAACAGTTTACTCCATTTTAGAATAAGGATGTAACGCATAATGTGAACAAAACATTCAGATGTAAATATATTATAGAACAAGTGTCTGACATGTAGAATATGGAATTTATTCACATCATCTCCACGAGGCCCTGTCACTTATAGCTGATTTCATGGCTGAACTATTGCCAAAACTCAGGGAGGAATTCGATCACCAGTTGCTTGAGTTTGTGCATGAGTTCAAGAAGAGGACACGGACCGAATAACAAGGGACCACAGTAAAATTGATGTTCTGTTGTTCTGACCCTCAACTACTTTTCTCCTTCCCGCCTTCTGACACCCTGGTGGTGTCATGACTGTCCTGTGAGGAGCTGAATGGGTCAGATCAGCTTGGCAATAGATGACAGTAACCAGACCCTCTCTCCCCCACAGAGGGCGGAAGAGGGAGCTGGTGGGGGGTTGACACCTCATGCTCTGTTGTAAATTAAAGGAGAGGAGATCCAGGGTCTCCCTCTCCAAATTCACACAGGAATGTGTCTTTGTTCACCGAAGCTCTTAACACGTTCTAAATCGAATACTGGAACAAGATTTCTAACATAGAACGTGGGAAATGGTCTAGAGGCGATCTAGAGAATAATATTGTCATATTGGTTGTTATTTTGAGATGTCATTCAAATGTTATAAAGGAAATATTGTAACGTTAAAAGTATATACACTACATGTATGAAATCTCCATCCTCTACATTGTGCATGAAATATGGAAAATTATGCAAGTATTTTTGTTAAGATAGGGATGTGATTTTAGGTGCCATCAGAGATCATTTGTTTTCTATAAACTTTGCACAGTAAGTAGCCACGCCCCGAGTGAGGTCAGAGAGCGTGTTAGCCTGACGGAACCGTCCCTTTCGACCAGAGTGCATAAAAGGATTGGTAAAGAAATTAACATTTAGACCAGAGAGGCGTGTAGCTGCAGCTCACGTACAAATTGGTTTGAACTCTGAAATCTCAACACGAGGTAGAGACAAGAACGTCACCTCCCGGACAATCACTGGTATGGCTGATTAGCGGTCCTAAGTAAAGTATCTAGAAAAGCGAATTTAAGTGGGACCATTCTACTACTCTTCAAACCCTCCTATTCCACTACTCTTCTCAAGTCACCATAATCTACTACTCTCTGGTTAGCCTATCTTCCAAGGAGCATCTTCCAGAGTGAACAACAGTAGGAGACGGGGACGGGCATTGTTGGACAATCAGAGCCTTTCAAGCATGCCGTGGAAAGACCCAACACCCTTCCTAAGAAGGCCTGGTTCCAACAGTGATAAACCCGCGAACAAAGGCATTAAAACGTAAATAAATTATTGATTTCTTACTCCAAACGGGTGGCGGTTTGTGTGCAATGTATATGATTTACTGTCAGAGTTGTTCCTAAAATGTATCAATGATACGTGTCTCCCTCCCTCCCTCTCAATCTCCTTTGTAATAAGCCGCCGTATGTTGTCAGTCCACTAGGGACCCTTTTCTAATGTATTTAGTGTGTATGTTTATCCTGTGTTGTTATCTAGTAAATAAATAATTAAACCAATTAGTGTAGTACTGAATCATAAGGCTGGGGTTTTTGCAGATGCAAGGAGGTTATGACTGTTCAGAATGATGATATGAAAAGAGGTTATGATTAATACGTTGACTGTTTTATGGATGTGATAGGTAAAGACCTTTTAGAGTTCATTTCAGGAGATGGTAACTCTTTAAACAACTGCTCTCGTGGTGCACCACATTCCTAATGAGTTAATTGTTACCTGATTCATTTAATTTAAACATAGTTGATTCGATTAATAAATAATCAGGTGAATGAAAGTAAAGTCACAACAGTGATGACACACATCACTGCGTGCCTGGCAGATATCTCAGGTTGGATGTCGGCCCACCCCGTCAAGCTCGACAAGACGGAACTGCTCTTCCCCCCGGGTAAGGCCTGTCCACTCAAAGACCTTTCCATCACATCACAACTCCAAGGTGTCCCCCTCCCAGAGTGCAAAGAACCTTGGTGTGACCCAGGACAACACCCTGCCATTCTCTGCAAACATCAAACAGTGACTCGCTCCTGCAGGTTCATGATCTACAACAGGATGTGACGCAGATCCTAATCCAGGCACTTGTCATCTTCCGTCTGGACTACTGCAACTCGCTGTTGGCTCCCCATTTATGCCAATAAAACCCTGCAATTTATCCAGAATGCTGCAGCCCACCTGGTATTCATCCCATGGCACCCGCTCCTCCGCACACTCCACTTGCTTCCAGTCTAAGCTTGCACCCACTACAAGACCTTGGTACTTGCCTAAGGAGCAGCAAGAGGAACTGCCGCTCCCTACCTTCATGCAATGCTCAAACCCTACAGTAGTAGGAGGGCTGATCCCAGTGTTGTTATATTGAACACTTCTTCCACACTTACAGTTCCCTAATAATGATAACCAGTTTGAACAAACGGTCAGGCTTTTGGAAAGAATGAACTAGCGTGTCCCTGATTGTATGAAAACAGAGCAGAATTTTCCGCTAGAGCCTCGATACTGTTTGTGAAAGTCCAGTATTTCAGGATTGCACTTTTGATTTTGTTTGAACGATGATTGAAGTCTGTTATAAAGCACAGCCGTGACATGCTGTCCTTTTCGGGCTTTTGAGCTATAAGTGACAATCTCCCACCATAATAATAGTCTTGTATCGCTTGCAGGGTTGATAATTTATTATATATATTTTCCATCCTCTAGGATTTTGCCTGTGCTTAGCTCTATTCCATTTATTTTTATCCTAAAAAACACTCCCTAGTCTTTCGCGATGCCAAGCATACAGGGCGGCAGGTGGTTAGAGTGTTGGACTAGTAACTGAAAGGTTGCAAAATTGAATCCCCGAGCCGACAAGGTAAAAATCTGTTGTTCTACCCCTGAACAAGGCAGTTAACCCACCCACCAGGCCATCATTAAAAATAAGAATTTGTTCTTAACTCACTTGCCTAGTTAAATAAAGGTTAAAAAATACCCATAACATGATGCAGACACCACTATGCTTGAAAATATGAAGAGTGGTACTCAGTAATGTTAAATTAGATTTGCCCCAAACATGACGCTTTGTATTCAGGACGTAAAGTATATTTCTTTGCTACATTTTTTTTGTTGCAGTTTTACTTTAGTGCCTTTTTGCAAACCGTATACATGTTTTAGAATATTTGTATTGTGTTCAGGCTTCCTTATTTTTACTCTGTCATTTAGGTTAGTATTGTGGAGTAACTACAATGTAGTTGATCCATCCTCAATTTTGTCCTATCACAGCCATTACACTCTGTTTTAAAGACACCGTTGGCCTCATGGTGAAATCCCTGAGCAGTTTTCTTCCTCTACAGCAAGTGAGTTAGGAAGGATGCATGTATCCATTTAGTGACTGGGTGAATTGATACACCATCCAGTGTAATTAATTACTTCACCATGCTCAAAGGGATATATTTTTTTTTACCCATCTACCAATAGGTGCCCTTCTTTGCTAGTCGTTATACATCTTCCTTTGTCTTTGTGGTTGAAATTCACTGCTCGACTGATCTTTAATATCTCATTAAACATGTACATATTTCCATATCTTGCAAATGCATTTTTCTGGACCCTGGATGAAGTCAGTCAAAATATTTTGGTTTAATTTAATTAAGACACTCCAGGACCAGAGTAGATAGTGTATTTTTTATTGATTTAACTTGGCAAGAACAAATTCTTATTTACAATGACAGCCTAAAAGCGAACAGTGGATTAACTGCCTTGTTCAGGTGCAGAACGACAGTTTTGTTCCTTGTCAGCTCTAACCATTAGGCTAGCTGCAGCTCCAAAATAAATACTGGATAAATACTTTTTTCATCTTCCTATCTGTAAAACACAAAAAAGACATGTATGTAAAATGCATTTTTGCCCAATTTTTACAGAGAAAATATGTTATCTAGAATTTAAAAAATGGAGAACATATAAACAATTCCCTCTGGGCAAGTCTGGAGAATATATCTAAGGATAACCACACAACATTTGGTGAATGCAGATGCTTCTGAAGCTGAGAAAAAAAAGTTGACATGTGGGAAGAGTCTGACTTTCGGGAAATGGCAGTTAAAGGCAAATACACAGAACTTAGACTACCAAACACCTATTTAGACCCAAACACCATCTCTTCAAAGTAAGTTACTAAATATAGTCCAGTTTGTAACATTCTCTTTGAAATGGGCTTTGGAATTGTGTAAAGTAGTGAGCTTTGAAGTTAATGTGTCAATTTTAAAGTGATTACAATTCATTAAAATGTTGAAGATAGTATGGGTATAAACTAAAGAAAATATACATTTTCATCAAGTAAAAAACAAAAAAACTAATAGTACAAAAAATCTCAAATGTCATTTCAGCCTCCATCAACATGGGGCTAGCATCCCATGTTTTTTTATGCATTCAAAGCTGTTCATTTTAGTCTATTCAAACAGAGCCCATTTCAAAGGAAACAAGCCATTATTAAGATCAGGCGTGGCCAATTAGTGGGCGCGGCCAACACACCTGAACACACTTAAAAAGATAGAGGATAAAGCAAGTCTGGTTGATGCGGAAAACTGTGTCTTTAAACAACATTCTCTGAAGTTAAAGTTTTCTTGGGGTTTTTATGGAAACTTTTCTTAATGTTCTCAGAGAAATTTGAGAACATGACTTTAAATAGAACCACGAGGAAACCTGTAGGAAACTACACTGAGTTTTCAAAACATTAAGGACACCTTCCTAATATTGAGTTGCAGTTCTTGACACAACCCAGTGCGCCTGGCACCTACTACCACCCACCATTCAAAGGCACTTAAATATTTTGTCTTGCCCATCCCCGTCATCTCCTCACCTCCATCTACACTGATTGAAGTGGATTTAACAAGCGACATCAATAAGAGATCATAGCTTTCACCTGGATTCGCCTGGTAGTCTACGTCATGGAAAGAACATGTGACCTTTGTACACTCATTGTATGCTGAAGTACTGAAATTCAGAGAGAAGCATGTTGTTTCTTAACTTTCTCTGAACTATTTGAGAATATTCCCAATGTCAAACCAGTCGGAGAACATTCCTAGGACATGAACAAAATTGAAGTTAAATGTAATCGTGTTTGAACTTCCTGGAAATTTTCTGTAATAAAATAGAAAAATGTTGGTCAAGTTCTTTAAATGTGCTGAGAACATTCCAAAGCCAAGCAACTATCCTGCACCATTCCCAGAAAGTTTTGGAAAGGTTGTATGCTAAATAACCATAGGACAACCAAGCTTAAAGAAGCATATGGTTCACAGAATGTTATCTGATAGCTGGGGTTTGACTCAGATTTCTGAAACTGATAACTTCCCTCACACAAGATGAGTTTACCTTGAGGGTATCACAGCTGAGTCAATTGATCAAAAGTTCATCATGTTCTCCTCACATTCATGGAGATATTGCTGCCAAGCAAACGTCATTGAAAAGTTGACGAATTGGATTTGGTCGTCTCTGTAAGTCTAAATCTCCCAATCTATTCCAACCATCTCACAGCAGAACTGCATATACACAGTCATAAGGTGAGTATTTTCATCTGCACTTACATATCATTCCTCTCCCTCCCTCCATCTCTGTCCCTGTCTCTTTCACAAGCAATGTACGGACGCGCACACACATGCGCCACTCTTCTAATATCTACCATAATGAACATCTTCAAAAACAACCTGGATGACCTGGTTATAAATCTTGACAAGGATCCAAAAGACTTCCCGACATGTCAGTCTCATTTCATGTGTTGATTCTACTGCTGACGTGTTTGACCTTTGATAAAAGGTCAAAAATGCAGTTCTGATAAATGTAACATCTGCATATTGGACTAAGATACTCAACTTTAAAAAATGTATCCATCAAATATTGACTGTATTATGCCACATAAACAATTGTATAATGAGAGACCAAAAGTCCATGGAATCCAAATGTTTTGGTGGGACTTCATGTAATTAATTGAATGTCAAATATAAAAAACTGTACTGCCCCCCTTACAATCTCCTATCAACTTCCATCATGGCTTTTACCAAAATATGGGTGACATTACTTATTCATGATTGACGTTTTCTAGAATATTAAACACAAGGCGGAAATGTTGGTTTGTACCAAAACACATGGGTCAAATGTTTTTTTGTCCCGTGTCTATGATTTCCCGACGATACCCCCATCCTTTTGATACATCGTGTCACACATTTTCCAAATAGTAAAGTCCAGGAGAGAAAGTGGTTAGCTCAGGTAATTATATGAATATTGTCCGTTTCTATTTTGAAATCAATCGGTGAAGCAATCGAGGAAGTGACAATTAGTTGACAAATAGATGATCCACTTCTCAAACACAGCCAAATGAAAAAGGAACAGAACACTTCTGGGTCTGAGATTTCCAGTGAGCCAGGCTGTGGTGTGAAGGAGGTCAGCACGGTGAATCCTTCTAGCTCTGTCTGGGGGCCTGGGAACCAGGGGAGGGGTCATGGGAACAGCCTGTCTGCCTGAATATCTGCCTCCCTGCCTGGGGGAAGGACATAAGCACAGCAGCACATGCAGAACAAATACTTCCTCTGACTGAAACACTAAAGCTACGGATTTGGAGCAAGCGCATCCAATTAACCCCGAAATGGACCTGAGGTTGACACTGCAGAGATGTACATTCCTATCAAAGCTGAAAGCCTATTTATGCCTCCCAAATGGCACCCTATTCCTTACATAGTGCATTACTTTTGACCAGAGCCCTATGGTCAAGTAATGCACTATATCGGGAATAGGGTGCCATTTAATACGCAACCTATCTGGGGAAGGGAAGGGAAAGATAAAAGTGTGATGGAAGGGGAGAGAAAGCATTTCAGCACTTGAATAATGATGATTGAGAAAGTTACAGACGCACAAATATCATACCCCAAGACATAATAACCTCTCACCATTACAATAACATTCTCGACACAGCTCTTTCTAATATTTCTACTACTTAACATTGCATTTTAGTTACACTGTTTATACACACCACATATGTACTTATACAGCAAGCTCCAAATGTACTGGGACAGTGACATTTGTTGTTGTTTTGGCTCTGTACTCTAGCACTTAAAGATTTAAAATTATACAATAACTATGAGGTTAAGGTGCCGACAGTCAGCTTTAATTTGAGGGTATTTTCATCCATAACTGTTTAGAAATTACAGCACTTTTTGTACATAATCTCTCCATCTAGGGGACCAAAAAAATTGGGACAATAGGAAGGAAATGTTATTTTCGTGTCAAATCGCCAATTGGCAACACATCCTTTACTCATCCCCAACACATCCCTTACTCATCCCCAACACATTCCTTACATTAAACAAACATTACAATAATTCACTGTGGTAATTAAATAAAAATTCTTGTTCCGGTGTTCTCTGCAAGCTAAATGTGTATTAAAGTAGTAAAATGTTAAGTATTTGGACCCATATTCATAGCAAGCAATGATTACATCAAGCTTGTGACTACACATTTGATGGATGCATTTGCTGTTGGTTTTGGTTGTGTTTCTGATCATTTTGTGCTCAATAGAAATGTATGGTAAATAATGTATTATGTCATTTTGGAGTCACTTTTATTTACTTCTACATTAATGTGGATGCTACCATGATAACGGATGCTACCATGATACCACCACGGCTGCGACAGAGCCTGGGCTCGAGCCCAGAATCTCTGGTGGCACAGCTAGCAACGCAGTGCCTTAGACGACTGCGCCACCCGGGAGGCTTTGATTTGATTTATTGTATCATTTATCATCTGGAATACAAAGCCACAACAACAAAAAATGTGTCACTGCCCCAATACCATTTTATTTTATTTAACCTTTATTTAACTAGCCAAGTCAGTTAAGAATCAATTCTTATTTTACAATCACGGCCTACCCCGGCCATAAATTGTATCTTGGAAAGTCTACACATTCTAGTTCAGATTCACATGGAATTGTTGTGAAATTTAAATGTTTAACTATGAAACTATTTGTGAAAAGATAGTAAACGTGGGCCCACTCAGTGGCCACGCCCAAGTGAACAGACATTGGTTGAGAACTATGAATCACACCCTTCTCTCCCAGTACAAAAGCCCGTTGACGGAAGTCAAACTCAGTTCCCGATGACGTGAGGACTGGTGTCCATACGTTTAAAACAGCTAATTTCGGGGTGGAGCTAGCATGTTGGAGTGAACGGCTGTGTGTAAGAGGCTCCTGCAACTTTTTTGCAAAATATTCTAATTTAACCTACTTTATGGCACTTTTTACAACAAATGTTTCTTTCTAATACAAGATTGTAACTTTTTATATGAAAATGCAGAGTAATAAGCGACCAAAGGACAATAAATCCACAGTGGAGGCCTACTCCCCACTAAACAACGAGACAGACATGGCGGGAGGCACATGCAACAACGTGACACTTACAGAATTTACCCAGGCTTTTTTGGGGGGAGCTATGTGTTGCTAGAGCTGGACACCAAAATCGAGAGCATCATTCGAACAGTCGCTTCACATGGCCAGAGTATTGTGGACCTTGAGAAAGCTTCTGAATTCAACGCTGGTAGGATCGACGAGTTAGAGAAGCTATGCACGTCATTGCAGGATAGTGTGCAGAGGCTTTCTGGGAAAGTGGTGGACCTGGAGGGCCGATCCAGACGTAATAACCTTTGCGTTGTTGGTCTGGCAGAGGGGGTAGAGGCGGGCTCTCGCCCCACCGACTTCTTCGCCAAGCTATTGAAGGATGCAATGGGATCGGATGTTTTGGATTCGGATCCCCAGCTGGACCGTGCACATCGCCAGACAATGTGTTTATTATTTTTATTTTTCCTATTTTTCCTTTTGGACCGCCAATGGACCTTGCCGTCATATCTCTTGACGCCGAAAAGGCCTTTGACCAAGTTGAGTGGCCCCATCTATTCAAGGTCCTACAGAAATGTAATATTGGAGATGGGTTCATAAATTGGATCCAGCTTTTATATAGGAACTTTTATATAGGGAGAATATATAGGGAGAATACTTTTATATAGGGAGAATATATAGGGAATATATAGGGAGAATAGGGAATATATAGGGAGAATACTCACTAACCAATCATTGTCGCCCCGATTTAACCTTTACATAGGGACAAGGCAGGGTTGTGCGCTGTCGCCTATGTTATTCGCCCTAATTATCGAACCGCTCGCTCAGACGATTAGATCTGATGCAGCAATACACGGCTATAATACTAAAGATACTCTAAATTTACTCTAAGATTTCCCTATACACAGATGACATCCTCCTCTATGTAACAGATCCCCAGGCTAGTATCCCAGCTAGCCTTGATGTGATCAATTTGTTTGGTACCTTCTCGGGATACAGAATAAATTGGAACAAGAGTGAATTAATGCCCATACGGTCGCAAAACACCTCCTGGCTAGAACATCTCCCATCTCCCAACATCTCACAAGTTATCTTCAGAAAAATGTACCTACCTAGGAATTGTAGTTACCAAACAATACTCCTTACTATTTAAAGAGAATTTCCCCTCTCTGATACAAAAACTCAAGGCAAACATACTATTTTGGAAACTCTCCCAATTTCTCTGCTCGGAAGAATTAATGCCATTAAAATGGTCTTCCTCGCACAACTGCAACTACCTATATCAGAACATCCCAGTATTCATACCTAAATCCTTTCATAAACAACTGGACTCAATAATCAATCCTTTCATCTGGGATTATAAAACACACAGGATAGGTAAAAAACACCTCTGTAAATTCAAGATGGAAGGCGGATAGTCTCTCCCAAATTTTATATTTTATTACTGGGCCGCTAACCTCCGTGTTGTTACGTTTCTGCTGGATGACGCACTTCCGTCATCCAGCTGGCTTAGTATGGAGCGTGAGGAGTGTCACCCCTTATCTATTGGCGCTGTGATTTTGTCGCCTGTCAATCTGGAGATGTCACTTTATTGTAACAATCCTATTATACATAGCACAGTCCGAATCTGGAAGCAAATTAAAGTCCACTTTGAGCTTAGACCAATGTCATTCATGCTCCCTGTCGCCAGGAATCCCTCCTTTGCCCCCTTTAACCTTGATAACACCTTTGAGCGATGGGGAGAGCTGGGTATAAGTACCATAGGGGATTTATACATAGAAGGGACCTTTGCTTCCTTTGAGTTGCTGAGGGAAACTTATAATCTTCCCAGAAGTATTTTTTTCAGATACCTACAAATTAGAGACTACGTTAGAAAACACCTCCCAACATTTGGGAATGTTTGACGGATGCATACAAATATGCCCCACCTCAGATAAACTGATATCCCGTCTATATGATGCTTTTCAATCTGTTAGCACAGCTTCACAGCTTCTTGCCATCAAGGGAAAATGGGAGGAAGAACTAGGGACTGACATCTCGGTGGCAGACTGGGAAGAGAGCTTGGAGTATATTCACACATGCTCCATTAATTCCAGACATCGCCTCATACAATTCAAGGTATTAAAACAGATTACACTATTCCAAAACTAAACTGCATAGGATATTTCCTGATACATCCCCTACATGTGATAAATGTCAGGCTGCGCAGGGTACACTACTCCACTGCTTTGCCCTATGCTCTAGCTTGCATGGTTATTGGTGTGGAATTTTTGGGA
The DNA here is from genome assembly GCF_034236695.1 of Oncorhynchus nerka. Taxonomy (NCBI): domain Eukaryota; kingdom Metazoa; phylum Chordata; class Actinopteri; order Salmoniformes; family Salmonidae; genus Oncorhynchus; species Oncorhynchus nerka. Next base: position 4,038,246 of record NC_088424.1, on the reverse strand, counting down.
TCCTCTCTGAAGTTTTGGAGACTTCAATAGATCCAGACCTGCTTCTGATAATCCTGGGAGTATCTGAGTCCCTAAACGGATTAACCAACCCCCAAAAACAACTAATCTCTTACAGTCTCATTTCGGCAAAAAAACTAATCTTGTTGTTTTGGAAAAGGAGGGAAGCGCCCTCTACCAAATTATGGCTCAGTGAATTGGCAAACACTGTACACTTAGAAAGAATTAGATATATTCTGAACAATAAATGATCAACACTTTATCAAATCTGGCAGCCTTTCCTCTCCTACTTGGACGTGTCGGCGCTGTGAATTTGTACTTATTAACGCACTTTCAATTGTAATATTTGAATCTACCTTTGGGCAGCATGTGCTGGCCCTGCCACCAGAACTCTGGGTCTTGTTTTCCTGTATGCTCTTTTTATGTTTAGATAAGAATTGTATACCTGTCTTGTATACCTATACACCATTCTTGTGTGTGTTTAATAAAAGATATTTGAAACAAAAAGGGCTAATTTCAACTTTGAGATGAATTTCGACTAGACCATCCAGAATAAAGTGTGAGTTGATTATAGCAACTTGGTATGAACTTTGAACAATTATTCACTAAAGAAGTGATACCTCCTAGATGTCGAGTTATCAGCTGCAGCTGTAAACGTACGTGGCCTAGAAAAGGACAGACAATCTCAGAAGAACAACAGGGTACTTTAACGTATCCGATCTACAACACTACGACCAGAAAGATTCTTCAAAGGACAATGGCGATCTCTGCTGGGTAAACCAGTCTTCCAGCTCTCATCCATCTATCGAAGCGCAGCTCAGAGTAAATATATATATATATATCTTGCATTTTCCTTTTCCGATTGGGCAGTTAGTAGAATGCATAAGATTCTGTATTTATTGTAGAGTAGCTTCTCAAGGTCTGATAGACCCAATCCCTTTGTCCCTCAGTCTTCCCGCTCTTTCATTCAAGCCCAACCCCCTTTGTGTAACCAGCCATCATATCGTGTGATCTATACGGTGTGTGTTTCTGTGTGATTATTTAGGCATTTAGTAAATAAATAATGAAGCCAATGTGTGTATTGCTGATTAAACTTATTAGCTAGGGTTTGTGCAGATAACCAAGTACCTACGACAATCAGAATGAGACCGATCGAGGTGACGATTAATCATTGACTGCTATTGATATAAAAGATCTTCAGATCTTTAAGAGAGTGGGTTCGGGAGATAACCGCTCTATATAAATTATTGCTTGCTTGGTGCCCCATGTTATTAATGGTTTAATTGTTGCCTGTTTTAATTCAATACCATAATCAATTAAACGTTAGGTAATCGTTTTGACAAAATAGCATGTCATATAATTTAATCATGACATGACATTGCATTTGGATTACTGTTACAATGCTATTTGGGTTGGTAATTGGATACGTTCTTGTTTTTCATTTTTTAAATGGATTATTTTTGCACCTGTTTGACATTTTACTATATTGTTAGGAGCTAGTAACATAAGCATTTTGCTGCACCCGCTAATAACATCTGCTGACCTGTGCACTCAACCAATAAACTTTGATTTGCTACACCACAACTACTACTCTGGGAGGATTTCATTTCTGTCCATCGCATGTGATACAAATGAGAAGACATGGCGACTCCTGTATATGTCATCCTCTGTATGACTACAATAGATTGCTCCCATCACAACAAGCGTTTCTGGCTCAAAGCTGTCCAATCAATTGTGGAGGGAAAACGGTCCTGAAACTATCTGTCTGGTCATGTGTTTGATATTCATCATAGTTTTGATGTACCCAAGCCAGGGGGATTTGTCACACTACAAGTGTTCACAATCACACTATTGAAACAAGGTGACAGTGTGAGAGGAATAGGTGAGCCAATCATTTTCCCCATAATGAAATATCACTATGCAGAGGAGGCTTGTCCAGTTAGGAAATTGGCAGTGGTCCTGCTGAATCAGCCTTGTAAATGGATTAATTGTGTGTAACCACAACCATGTCTAATAGATGCTGCAGAAATACACTGCAGTGATGAAGATTGATGATGTAACTATAGAGTCACTTGTACTGAGCGTAGCGCATGGGTGACTGTTGTCATTGATAGGCATTCTCAGCTGTATCTCAATGATTTTCCTGCCTTCTTGGACTGAAACTTACATCAGATGTCAGCTGAAACGCTCAACCTTGATAACAACCACATGAGACGAATGTAATGCTTTATAATTGCAAGTGTTAAATTGATCTGATGAACATTTCCTGTGTCATACAGCAGACTTAGCAGTAGGGTGTCTACCAATGATAATAGCTGCCAACAATATGCATTCATAAATCTTAATTCAGAGAGATAAGACACAGAATCAACACACACAGTAGTTTTAAAGACACAGTTCTTAGTTTGTGTTTCAGCCCAGACATGACAGCCCCACCACTTGGTTTGGGATAAAGCTGAGGAATTGGGTTGGGGAATTGTAACCACTCTCAAATGCATAGATGGAGCTAATCAATGGAGTAATGGAACTAATTGATGAAGTACCTTGTATTTTGGTGTATGATAGGGTAAGAGACCGTTCTAAACTCATGAGGCATTAACCTATATTCTTCAAGAAGCAATGGATATTAATGAAAATGACCATAAAAAAAAATATCCCACATATCCCAGATTGTGCTTTGAAAACTGTCCCTCCATCCTGACTAGAAAAGGGCAATTCTCTGTGGGCCAATTACAAGGTACTGCAGTAACCTTCTCTGGGTCACAGCACATAGATTTCCTGTTCCTTTTCCTTAAAGGGACACCAGGCATTAGCGTTTATGTTTTCCCCACTGCTAGCAGATTCATTCATTTGAGTCTTAAATCAGACTTGGAGCCCATTATTAAAACTGTGTCCGGGAACTGACGGGAGAGCATGAATATTTAAAACATTATATAAGCACACAAAGGGACTCTTTAAAGGAAGTAGCTAGCTGGTCTCTTCTAATGTTTTTCTGTTTTAAGTAGATGTTTCTAAAGGAGAGAGAGAGGAATAGCCAAAAAGCAGATACCAAATATTTGTGTCTGGTCAACCAAGAGTAATCTCATCAAAACATGAGACCATGCCAACACACTCCTTTGATAGTTGTTTACCTGCAGTTAAGGCTAGCCACAAGATTGTCAAATTCCTTGCCTTAAAATCTACTCAAGTCTTGCTAATGCTGCGTTCAACCAAATGGGAAGGTGTTATTTACCATTTGTGAAGTCGTAAATACGAGTTGGATGCATTCACATGCTTTGAACTCTACAAAACGCTACAAAACGCTGATTGGTTAATAGCAAACAAGCTGTTGTCAACCACAAACTAAAAGTACAACTTTCATGCAAATGAACAAATTATAGTGTTCAAAAACCATATAACAGATTGCTTTGTATAAATAATGTTTTGTTGTTGCATTTAACAGCATTTTCGGCAGTTAAATGCAACAACAAAACATTATTTATACAAAGCAATAGGCACTTTTCTTAGTAGGTGACAGCTCAGGCGCAGAGAGCAGGGTTCAGTATATAGTGACGGTCACGCCAACACACAGGGCGCATAGAATAGACCAGCCCAAACACAGGACAAAACAGTCCGGAGAATACACACATGAAAACCACAATCCAACAGAGTAACAAAAACAATCCCGCACAAAACAAGGGCGGGACAACCTACTATATATAGGGAAGCTAATTAAACTAAAATACACACAGGTGAAAGGCGCCGGGTGATCCGGGTGGAGGCGGTGGAAATCTCTCAGGAGAGAAGGGTCCAAAATGTCCCCCACCGGAACCCAGCATCTCTCCTCCGGACCGTACCCCTCCCAGTCCACGAGGTACTGTAGGCCCCCCACCCGGCGTCTCGAATCCAGAATGCCCCGAACCGTGTACGCCGGGGACCCCTCGATGTCCAGAGGGGGCAGAGGGACCTCAGGCACCTCACCTTCTTGCAGGGGACCAGCCACCACCGGCCTGAGGAGAGACACATGAAACGAGGGGTTAATACGGTAATACCTAGGAAGTTGTAACCTGTAACACACCTCGTTTATTCTCCTCAGGACTTTGAACGGCCCCACACACTGCGGCCCCAGCTTCCGACAAGGCAGGCGGAGGGGCAGGTTTCGGGTCGAGAGCCAGACCCTGTCCCCGGTGCAAACACGGGGGCCTCACTGCGGTGCTGGTCAGTGCTCCTCTTCTGCCATTCTCCCGCTAACCTTAGCGAGTCCCGGACGGCTTTCCAGGTGTCCTTGGAGCGCTGTACCCATTCCTCAACCGCAGGAGCCTCGGTCTGGCTCTGATGCCATGGGGCCAGGACCGGCTGGTAACCTAACACACACTCAAAAGGGGACAAGTTAGTTGAGGAGTGGCGTAGTGAGTTCTGAGCGAGTTCAGCCCAAGGAACATACCGTGCCCACTCACCAGGCCGGTCCCGGCAATAGGACCGCAGAAACCTGCCCACATCCTGGTTTACGCGCTCCACCTGCCCATTACTCTCGGGGTGAAAACCTGAGGTTAAGCTGACGAGACCCCCAGTCTCTCCATAAACGCCCTCCACACTCTGGACGTGAATTGGGGACCCCGATCAGAAACGATGTCCTCAGGCACCCCATAGTGCCGGAAGACATGGGTAAACAAGGCCTCCGCAGTCTGCAGGGCCGTAGGGAGACCGGGCAACGGGATGAGACGACAGGACTTAAAAAAACGATCCACAACGACCAGGATCGTAGTACTTCCCTGGGACGGGGGAAGGTCGGTAAGAAAGCCACCGATAAGTGTGTCCACGGCCGTTGTGGAACGGGGAGGGGTTGTAACTTCCCTCTAGGCAGGTGCCGAGGAGCCTTGCTCTGAGCGCACACTGAGCAGGAGGAGACATAACATCTCACGTCCTTAGACAGCATGGGCCACCAGTATCTCCCTCTAAGACTCCGCACTGTCCTCTCGATGCCAGGATGACCCGAGGAGGGGAGAGTATGAGCCCACCGGATCAGCTTATCCCGGACCCCCCTCGGCACGTACTGAGTCCCCACTGGACAGTTTGGGGGGGCCGGCTCTAGCCGTGAGGCCCTCTCTATCTCTGCGTCCAACTCCCATACCACCGGTGCCACGAGACATGAAGGTGGAATGATGGGAGTTGGCTCAATGGACCGCTCCTCGGTATCATAGAGGCGGGACAGCGCGTCGGCTTTGGTGTTTTGGGAGCCTGGCCTGTATGAGATGGTAAACCGAAACCTGGTGAAAAACATGGCCCATCTAGCCTGACGTGGATTTAGTCTCCTCGCTGCCCGGATATACTCGAGATTACGATGGTCAGTCCAGATGAGAAAAGGGTGTTTCGCCTTCAGAGCCTTGACTACAGCTAACAACTCCCGGTCCCCCACGTCATAGTTTCCCTCCGCTGGACCGAGTTTGCTCGAAAAGAAAGCACACGGGCGGCGCTTGGGTCGCACGCCCGAGCGCTGGGACAGCACGGCCCCGACCCCCGCCTTGGACGCGTCCACCTCCATTATGAACGCTAAAGTGGGGTCCGGATGCGCCAACACGGGCGCATTGGTGAACAGCTCTTTCAAACGACTGAAAGCTCTGCCCGCCTCTGCTGACCAACGCAAGCGCACCGGTCCTCCCTTCAGCAGTGAGGTGATGGGAGCAGCCACCTGACCAAAACCCCGGATAAATCTCCGGTAGTAATTGGCAAACCCTAAAAACCGCTGCACTTCTTTCACCGTGGTCGGAGTCGGCCAATTACGCACGGCTGTAACGCGGTTATCCTCCATCACCACCCCGGAGGTGGAAATACGATAACCCAGGAAGGAAACGGACTGTTTGAAAAACTCACATTTCTCCGACTTGCAATACAGGTCATGCTCCAGCAGTCGCCCAAGTACCTTACGCACCAGAGACACATGCGCCGCGCGTGTGGCAGAATAGATCAAGATGTCATCGATGTACACTACCACTCCCTGCCCAAGCAGGTCTCAGAGAATCTCATCTACGAAGGATTGGAAGACGGCTGGAGCATTCTTCAACCCATATGGCATGACGCGGTACTCATAATGACCAGATGTAGTACTAAATGCGGTTTTCCACTCATCTCCTCCCCGGATATGTACCAGATTATACGCACTCCTCAGGTCCAGTTTTGTGAAGAAGCGCGCCCCGTGAAATGATTCCACCGCCGTAGCGATGAGAGGTAGTGGGTAACTCTAAACCCCACTGTGATGGAATTTAGACCTCTATAATCAATGCACGGACGCAGACCTCCATCCTTCTTCTTCACAAAAAAAGAAGCTCGAGGAGACGGGTGATGCGGAGGGCCGAATGTACCCCTGTCCCAGCGATTCAGTAACATATGTTTCCATCGCTACTGTCTCCTCCTGGGACAATGGATACACGTGACTCCTAGGAAGTGCAGCGTTCTCCAGAAGGTTTATCGCGCAGTCCTCTCGACGATGGGGTGGTAATTGGGTCGCCCTCTTTTTACTGAAGGCGATAGCCAAATCGGCATATTCAGAGGGAATGCGCACGGTGGAAACGTGGTCTGGACTCTCCACCATAGTCGCACCAACGGCAACTCATATACACCTGCCTGAACACTCCTCTGACCACACCTTAAGAGCTCCCTGTCACCAGGAAATCACCGGGTTGTGTTGAGCTAGCCAGGGAATTCCCAACACCACTGGAAACGCAGGTGAATCTATAAGGAACAGACTAATCTGCTCCTTATGATACCCCTGCGTTACCATGTCCAGCGGCACCGTAGCCTCCCTAACCACTCCTGACCCTAATGGTCGGCTATCTAAGGAGTGCACGGGGAAAGGTAGGTCTAACGACACCAGGGGAATCCCTAGCCTTAACGCGAGCCCACGATCCATGAAATTCCCAGCTGCGCCTGAATCGACTAGCGCCTTGTGCTGTAGAGAGGGAAAAAATCCAGGGAAAGAAGTTAACACATACATATGACCGACAGGAAGCTCTGGGTGAGTCTGGTGCTTACTCACCTGGGGTGATCGAGTAGTGCTCCGCCTGCCCTCCCGACTCCCAGACGAGTTCCTCCAGCACCGGTCGGCCGTGTGCCCTCGCCGACCACAACTGGTGCAGGAGGACACTCCTCCTCCGGTCCCCCTCGAAGCCGCCCCTCCTAACTCCATTGGGATAGGGGCAGGAGGGCTGGGAAGTGGAAACGACAAGACCTGATCCGAACGCCCACGGGCAGCCAGCAGGTTGTCGAGACGGATAGCCAAGTCAATGAGTTCATCCAGTGTGAGGGTGGTGTCCCGACATGCTAGCTCCCTGCGGACGTCCTCCCTGAGACTGCATCGGAAATGATCTATCAGGGCCCTGTCGTTCCACCCTGCTCCTGCGGCCAAGGTCCTGAACTCCAGGGCAAAGTCCTGCATGCTCCTCGTCTCCTGACGCAGGTGGAACAGCCGTTCACCCGCCGCCCGACCCTCTGGTGGATGGTCAAACACAGCTCGGAATCGGCGGGTGAACTCTGGGTAATTATCCCTCGCAGAGTCCGGACCATTCCTCGCAGAGTTGCCCAGTCCTCGAGGGCTCGCCCAGTCAAACAAGAGACGAGGGCGCTCACGCTCTCCTCTCCGGAGGGAGCAGGACGCACGGTAGCCAGGTACAGTTCCAGTTGGAGAAGGAAACCCTGGCACCCAGCCGCCGTTCCATCATACTCCCGTAGGAGCGTCAGCCGAAGAGCCCCGGAGCCAGATGTGGTTGCAGGAACAGGAGATGCTGAAGGAGGGGGTGCTGGAGATGAGGTGGGAAGGCCACTCCTCTCCCATTGATCCATCCTCTCCATCATTTGGTCCATGGCCGAACCAATCCTATGAAGAACACTGGTATGATGGAGGACCCTCTCCTCCATCGATGGGAGAGGAGACGCGGCTGCTCCTGCTGATTTCATGTTTGTGGTGCGGGATTCTGTCACGAGATACTAGGAGTGGTGGGTTGGAATCAGGCGCAGAGAGCAGGGTTCAGTATATCGTGAATTTATTCTTCGGCAAACAAACAGTCACACCAACACACAGGGCGCATAGAATAGACCAGCCCAAACACAGGACAAAACAGTCTGGAGAATACACACATGAAAAAGACAATCCAACAGAGTAACAAAAACAATCCCGCACAAAACAAGGGCGGGACAACCTACTATATATAGGGAAGCTAATTAAACTAAAATACACACAGGTGAAACTAATAAGACAAAACCAACAGACAAACGAAAAAGGGATCGGTAGCGGCTAGTAGGACGGTGACGACGACTGCCGAGCACCGCCCGAACAGGCAGGGAAGCCACCTTCGGCGGAAGTCGTGACACACGGATAATAGCTCAGGGATGATAGACAAGTTTCCCACCAAATCAAATCATTGATAATATCCTTAAAGCGGCAATCAGCAGTAGAAACAATAACAACGTGGTAAAAAGCTTGAGGAATGTGGCTGGAGAAATGTAACCGCTCTCAAATGTATAGAAAGAGCTATGGATGCAAGAACTGACCATCCATGATATAAAAGTATAGTTTTAACCATGTTTTGAGGCTATATAGTACCTGTTTACATTTACTTTGTTTACAAACATTGGAGAAAAATAAGCTTACATTTTGGGTTATGATGGGGTACGAAAGTTGAACTAAGCCCATGAGGCATTTATCAGTTATATTCTACAATAATCACTGGGTACATCATTCATTTAATTTAAAATGGATGTAGCAACTGCTGATTGCCACTTTAAAGGGACAGGTAAATAACAAATATATATTTTGTTTTCTTACCTTGAAAGCAGTCTATGGACAAGGGTAAACTGTTTAACCCACACTTCGGTTTTGTTAATCTAGTTACTTCAGCATAATGAGCATTTTCTAAGCAAAAACGAATGTCAATATCCTTTAACATATGCATTACATGTTCATCTCGGAAAGGGGTTGTGTAGCTCAATGGCTTGAACAAACGTTTAGTTTAAGATGATTTGGGTATGACATTTTGCATGCTAAATGTTTACATGCCTAGTAGGTTCATCATCATATTAGAGGGGCATACGCAGAGACACATAGTAGATATAAAAACAAGAAGGGAGAGATCCATTGCATTGGCTACGGCCACACTCAAACACATGAACATGGATCCCACTGGGCACACCACGTCATTTCAATGTGGACAATTTAGTCATATTTGGATGAGTCGTGATAATTGAGATTGCCACCTATACTCAGCCCCTCAAGAAGACAGCCAAAAGTTTGTTGAATTCCCAATGTGTAGGTGGCAGGTAGCCTAGCGCTTCGAGTTGCTGGTTGCTGGTTCAGAGCCGACAAGGTGAAAAATTGGTCAATGTGCCCTTGAGCAAGGCACTTAACCATAATTGCTCTGGATAAGAGTGTCTGCTAAGTGATTAAAACGTTCAATGACAGAAATGTTTCTGTTTAAAATCACTTGATGATTTAATTTCAGAGAGACAAATAATGTTTGTTTTTTGTTACAAAATGCTATATATCTGCCACAGTCTCAGAGAAATAAGGAGTTCTGCTATGTTTTACAGTCAAATGTAACATTTTTTTATATTTTATTTTACCTTTATTTTACTAGGCAAGTCAGTTAAGAACAAATTCTTATTTTCAATGACGGCCTAGGAACAAGACCATGGTGGTCGCTACAAGACCATGGTGCTTGCCTACGGAGCTGTGAGGGGAACGGCACCTCAGTACCTCCAGGCTCTGATCAGGCCCTACACCCAAACAAGGGCACTGCGTTCATCCACCTCTGGCCTGCTCGCCTCCCTACCACTGAGGAAGTACAGTTCCCGCTCAGCCCAGTCAAAACTGTTCGCTGCTCTGGCCCCCCAATGGTGGAACAAACTCCCTCACGACGCCAGGACAGTGGAGTCAATCACCACCTTCCGGAGACACCTGAAACCCCACCTCTTTAAGGAATACCTAGGATAGGATAAAGTAATCCTTCTCACCCCCCTTAAAAGACCTAGATGCACTATTGTAAAGTGGCTGTTCCACTGGATGTCATAAGGTGAAAGCACCAATTTGTAAGTCGCTCTGGATAAGAGCGTCTGCTAAATGACTTAAATGTAAATGTAAATGTGGGAACAGAGGGTTAACTGCCTGTTCAGGGGCAGAACGAAATAACAGAACATTTAATAAAGAACTGTACAAATGATACATTTTGTAAGTCGCTCTGGATAAGAGCGTCTGCTAAATGACTTAAATGTAAATGTAAAATACATTTGTGACATGAATATATCAAAAACAAAGTCAATACAGTAATATGAGATCTGTATGTAAAATGTTTACATTTGACATTTTAGTAATTTAGCAAATGCTAAAAGTAAAAGTAAAATAGCTAGTTGAGACAACCACATATCACAGTCAAATATACAGGATACGAACATTCCATTCCAGCTAAACAATGGATTAAAGATTAAAACTCTGAACACAGTAATAGTTTACACACACATGAAGGTACCTATAAATAATCATTTCTGATGAAAAAACATTATAGCAACTAAGTTTTATCACTGTGCTTCGTCTAATAGCACAACCATATGACCTGGATAGCAGTTGAGATTACATTACAAGTACATAGTGCAAGTGATTAATGCCTTTCGAGATTCTGCACAGATTATTATAGCAATTGTAAAGAGCTCCACAGATCTGTGACTTTACATGCTATCTTGAACATGCATGCTTTCTATGATTGCATAAGAAGACAACTATAGTTACAGTAACTTCAAACTGTGGCCATGGATGTGTACTCATTTTAAGGTTAAATAAATACTGTTAACCTACATTCGTTTTTAAGATAGCCCGAACTTTAGTCTATTTACTGTATTACAAAATAAATATTTAATTAAGTTTGGTTGACGACGCAACCAAGTATTACAATTTTAAGGGTGTGCAGAGCCTGTACAGAGACTTTTTCAAAATGTTGTTGTGTTACAGACAAATGTCAAATTGATTCAATTGAGATTTGTTTTTATCACTGGCCTAATGACAAAGTCCAGTTAGGTTTTTTGAAATGTTTACAATTAATTTAAAAAATGAAAAGTTGAAATGTCTTGAGTCAATAAGTATTCAACCCCTTTGTTATGGCAAGCCTAAATAAGTTCAGAAGTAAAAATGTGCTTAACAAGTCACTATACGTTGCATTGACTCACTCTTTGTGCAATACTAGTGTTTAACATGATTTTTTTCATATCTTTAACCCACATATACAATTATCTGTAAGGTCCCTCAGTTGAGCAGGGAGGTTTTCCAATGCCTCTTAAAGAGGGACACCTATTTGCGAGCCAACTCAGTTGACGAAGAGGATGGAAACAGCTCAGGGATTTCACCATGAGGCCAATGGTAACTTTAAAACAGTGACAGAGTTTAATGGCTTTGGTTGGAGAAAACTGAGGATTGATCAACAACGTGGTAAACTCAGCAAAAAAATAACCTTTTTCAGGACCCTGTCTTTCAAAGATAATTCGTAAATATCCAAATAACTTCACAGATCTTCATTGTAAAGGGTTTAAACACTATTTCCCATGCTTGTTCAATGAACCATAAACAGTTAATGAACATGCACCTGTGGAAAGGTCGTAAAGGCACTAACAGCTTACAGACGGTAGGCAATTAAGGTCACAGTTATGAAAACTGTATGACTCTGACATACATCAAAAGAAAGATGCCCAGTGTCCCTGCTCATCTGTGTGAACATTCTTTAGGCATGCTGCAAGCAGGCATGAGGACTGCAGATGTGGCCAGGGCAATAAATTGCAATGTCCGTACTGTGAGACGCCTAAGACAGCGCTACAGGGAGACAGGACGGACAGCTGATCGTCCTCGAAGTGGCAGACCACGTGTAACAACACTTGCACAGGATTGGTACATCCGAACATCACACCTGCGGGACAGGTACAAGATGGCAACAACAACTACCCGAGTTACACCAGGAACACACAATCCCTCCATCAGTGCTCAGACTGTTCACAATAGGCTGAGACAGGCTGGACTGAGGGCTTGTAGGCCTGTTGTAAGGCAGGTCCTCACCAGACATCACCAGCAACAAAGTCGCCTATGGGCACAAACCCACCGTCACTGGACCAGACAGGACTGGCAAAAAGTGCTCTTCACTGACGAGTCGTGGTTTTGTTTCATCAGGGGTGATGGTCGGATTCGCGTTTATTGTCGAAGGAATGAACGTTACACTGAGGCCTGTATTCTGGAGCAGGATCGATTTGGAGGTGGAGGGTCCGTCATGGTCTGGGGCAGTGTGTCACAGCATCCTCGGACTGAGCTTGTTGTCATTGCAGGCAATCTCAATGCTGTGCATTACACGGAAGACATCCCTTCCTGCAGGCTCATCCTGACATGACCCTTCAGCATGACAATGCCACCAGCCATACTGCTCGCTCTGTGCATGATTTTCTGCAAGACAGGAATGTCAGTGATCTGCCATGGCCAGCAAAGAGCCCGGATCTCAATCCCATTGAGCACATCTGGGACCTGTTGGATCGGGGGGTGAGGGCTAGTGGCATTCCCCCCAGAAATGTCCAGGAACTTGCTTGTGCCTTGTTGGAAGAGTGGGGTAACAGTTCACAGCAAGAACTGGAATCTCTGGTGCAGTCCATGATGAGGAGATGCACTGCAGTACTGCAGTACACCAGATACTGACTGTTACTTTTGATTTTGACCCCGCCTTTGCTCAGGGACACATTACATTTCTGTTAGTCACATGTCTGTGGAACTTGTTCAGTTTATGGCTCATTTGTTGAATCTCGTTATGTTCATACAAATATGTACACGTCAAGTTTGCTGAAAATAAACGCAGTGGACAGTGAGAGGACGTTTCTTTTTTTGCTTAGTTTAGTTACTTCATGATACTAACCTAAACGACAGAGTGAAAAGAAGGAAGCCTGTACAGAATAAAACTGTTCTAAAACTGCAAATAATGTGGCAAAGAAATTAAGTCTATGTCCCGAATACAAAGCGTTATGTTTGGGGAAATCCAACACATCACTGGGTACCACTCTTCATATTTTTAAGCATGGTGGTGGCTGCATAATGTTATGGGTATGCTTGTCATTGGCAAGGACTAGGGAGTTTATAAGATACAATTTAAGGGAATTACAGCTAAGCACAGGTAAAATCCTGGAGAAAAACCTGGTTCTGTCTGCTTTCCAACAGACACAGGAAGAAAAATTCCCCTTTCAGCAGGACAATAACATAAAACACAAGGCCAAATATACACTGGCTTACCAAGATGACATTGAATGTTCCAGAGTGGCCTACTTACAGTTTTGGCTTAAATCAGCATTAAAATATATGACAAGACTTGAAAATATCTATTTAGCTATGATCAACAACTAAGTTGACAGAGCTTGAAGATTAAAAACAATCGTACAATCCAGGTGTGCAAAGCTCTTAGACACTTACCCACAAAGACTCATTGCTGTAATTGCTACCAAAGGGGTGTTAATACTTATGTATATGAAATATTGCTGTATTTCATTTTCAATACATTTGCTAAAGATTCTACAAACATATTTTCACTTTGTCATTATGGAGTATTGGGTGTAGATGGGTGAGAAAAACAAATATATTTAATCCATTTTGAATTCAGACTGTAACATAATAGCATGTGGAATGAGTATGAATACCTTCTGAAGACACTGTACATAAAAAGACGGACCGTTTGTGATTTTTTTAGTCTGACAATCATCTTCCATTGTCTTCTGTTTTTATTTATCCATTATTCATTTGTTTATGTAATGGCTCCATCCGGGAGCCTGGGCCGAGCATCAAATCAAATCTTATTTGTCAATTATGCGACTTATACAGGTGCAGACCTTACAGTGAAATGCTTACTTACAAGCCCTTAACCAACAATGCAGTTTTAAGAAAAATACCCCCCAAAAAAGTTACAAATAAAAGTAACACATAATTAAAGAGCAGCAGTAAAATAACAATAGCAAGGCTATATACAGAGGGTACCGGTACAGAGTCAATGTGCGAGGCACCGGTTAGTCAAGGTAATTGAGGTAATATGTACATGCTAAATAAATAAATACAGTATGGGGATGAGGTAGATTGGATGGGCTATTTACAGATTAGCTATGTACAGGTGCAGTGATCTGTGAGCTGCTCTAACAGCTAGTGAATGACGTAAGTCTCCAGCTTCAGAGATTTTTGCAGTTCGTTCCAGTCATTGGCAGCAGAGAACTAGAAGGAGAGGTGGCCAGAGGAAGAATTGGCTTTGGGGGTGACCAGTGAGATATACCTGCTGGAGCGCGTGCTACTGGTGGGTGCTGCTATGGTGACCAGTGAGCTGAGATAAGGCGGGGCTTTACCTAGCAGAGACTTGTAGATGACCTGGAGCCAGTGTGTTTGGCGACGAGTATGAAGTGAGGGCCGGCAACGAGAGCATACAGGTCGCAGTGGTGGGTAGTATATGGGGCTTTGGTGACAAAATGGATGGCACTGTGATAAACTGCATCCAATTTGTTGAGTAGAGTGTTGGAGGCTATCTTGTAAATGACATCGCCGAAGTCGAGGATCGGTAGGATAGTCAGTTTTACGGGGGTATGTTTGCCAGCATGAGTGAAGGATGATTTGTTGTGAAATAGGAAGCCGATTCTAGATTTAATTTTGGATTGGAGATGTTTAATGTGAGTCTGGAAGGAGAGTTTACAGTCTAACCAGACACCTAGGTATTTGTAGTTGTCCACATATTCTAAGTCAGAACCGTCCAGAGTAGTGATGATGGACGGGTGGGCAGGTGCGGGCAGCGATCGGTTGAAGAGCATGCATTTAGTTTTACTTGCATTTAAAAGCAGTTGGAGGCCACAGAAGGAGAGTTGTATGGCATTGAAGCTCATCTGGAAGTTAGTTAACACAGTGTCCAACGAAGGGCCAGAGGTATACAGTGTCGTCCGCGTAGAGGTGGATCAAAGAATCACCATCAGCGAGAGCGACATAATTGATGTATACAAAGAAGAGCATCGGCCCGAGAATTGAACACTGTGGCACCCCCATAGACACTGCCAGAGGTCCGGACAACAGGCCCTCCGATTTGACACACTGACACACTATCGTAGAAGTAGTTGGTGAACCAAGCGAGGCAATCATTTGAGAAACCAAGGCTGTTGAGTCTGCCAATAAGAATGTTGTGATTGACTGAGTCGAAAGCCTTAGCCAGGTCAATGAATACGGCTGCACAGTAATGTCTCTTATCAATGGCGGTTATGATATCGTTTAGGACCTTAAGCATGGCTGAGGTGCACCAATGACCAGCTCTGAAACCAGATTGCATAGCGGAGAAGGTACGGTGAGATTCGAAATGGTCAGTAATCTGTTTGTTAACTTGGCTTTCAATGACCTTAGAAAAGCAGGGTAGAATAGATATGTAGAAGGTTGGGTCTAGAGTGTCTCCCCCTTTGAAGAGGCAGTGATCACTGAGATCTTGGTTGAAAACAGCAGAGGTGTATTTGGAGGGCGAGTTAGTTAGGGGAATATCTATGAGGGTGCCCGTGTTTACGAATTTGGGGTTGTACCTGGTAGGTTCATAGATAATTTGTGTGAGATTGAGGGCATCAAGTTTAGATTGTAGGATGGCCTGGGTGTTAAGCATGTCCCAGTTTAGGTCACCTAGCAGCACGAGCTCAGAAGATAGATGGGGGCAATCAATTCACATATGGTGTCCAGGGCAGAGCTGGGGCAGAGGGTGTTCTATAGCAAGCGGCAACGGTGAGAGACTTGTTTCTGGAAAGGTACATTTTTAGAAGTAGAAGCTCGAATTGTTTTGGTACAGACCTGGATAGTAAGATAGAACTCTGCAGGCTCTCTGCAGTAGATTGCAACACCGCCCCCTTTGGCAGTTCTATCTTGGCGGAAAATGTTATGGTTAGGGATGGAATTTTCCGGGTTTTTGGTGCTTTTCCTAAGCCAGGATTCAGACACGGCTAAGACATCCGGGTTGGCAGTGAATAAAGCAAACTTAGGGAGTAGGCTTCTAAGGTTAACATGCATGATACCAAGGCTTTTACGGTTACAGAAGTCAACAAATGAGAGCACCTGGGGAGTAGGAGTTGAGCTAGGCACTGCAGGTCCTGGATTAACCTCTACATCACCAGAGGAACAAAGGAGAAGTAGGATAAACGTACGGCTAAAGGCTATAAGAACTGGCCGTCTAGCACGTTCGGAACAGACTGTAAAGGGAGCAGGTTTCTGGGCACGATAGCATAGATTCAAGGCATAATGTACAGACAAAGGTATGGTAGTAAGAGAGTACATTGGAGGTAAACCTAGGCATTGAGTAATGATGAGAGCGATCTAGTCTCTAGAGATGTTTAAACCAGGTGATGTCATCACATATGTGGGAGGTGGAACAACATGGTTGGTTAAGGCATATTGAGCAGGGCCAGAGGCTCTACAGTGAAATAAGACAGTAATCACTAACCAAGACAGTAATGGACAAGGCATATTGATATTAGGGAGAGGCATGCGTAGCCAAGTGATCTAGTAGGGTCCAGTGGGTCCAGTGAGTGGTTGGGCTGGCTGGGGACATGGCGATTCAGTTAGCAGGCTGGGGCTAGCAAGCTAGCAGTTAGCAGGCCGGGGCTAGCAAGCTAGCATAAGGGCATTAGATGGACGTCACGATGGGGGAAAGTCTGTTTTTGCCTCCTCGTGCAGTGACGTCGATAGACCAGTCGTGGAATTAGTAGGGTTCCAAGTAGCAGAGGGTTCCAAGTCCAATTGGAAAAATGGGTATAGTGGTCCAAGAAACTGGCCGATGGATCTGCTAACAGTCCAATATGCTCTAGATAGCTAGCAGGCCGCGGTTAGCAGCATGGGCCTTCAGGGGACGTCACGCCTGAGGGGCCTGTTGGGATCCTCGGGCAGATTATGTCGGTATTCCAGTCATGAAAGATCGGCGGGGTTCTGTGCCCCGTACCGACAGTAGAAGGGGTCCGGATATTGTAACCGAGGAGTGGGCTTCAGGAGTAGCCCAGGAGCCCTAGCCGGGAGATGGGTCTAGCATGGGCTAGCTCCAGGCTAGTTGGTACTAGCTCCGTGACGGAAACATTAGCCAGGAGTAGTCAACCCAAGTTAGCTAGCGGTTAGCTAGCTGTGTACCGACAGTAGAAGGGGTCCGGATATTGTAACCGAGGAGTGAGCTTCAGGAGTAGCCCAGGAGCCCTAGCCGGGAGATGGGTCTAGCATGGGCTAGCTCCAGGCTAGTTGGTACTAGCCCCGGGACGGAAACATTAGCCAGGAGTAGTCAACCCAAGTTAGCTAGCGGTTAGCTAGCTGTGATGATCCAGATGAAAAGGTTCAGAGTTTGCGGTAGGAATCCGGGGATATGGAGAAAAATAGGTCTGGTATGCTCTGGTTTGAAATGCGTTGTACGAACTGGCGAGAGCTTTCCGAGCTAAAGGTTAGCTGATGACCGCTAGCAGTGGTTAGCTGACTGATAGCTGGTTACTTTAAAAAAACAGATCCACACCACATTGGGTGAGGCGGGTTGCAGGAGAGTATTTTGAAGTTGAGGTTTAAGAAAAATATTAAAAAGAATGTGTTAAGGGAATTTTTTATCAATGATGACTAATTATGTATACATTTCAATCAGGACTGACTAATCAGAATACTATTATGTTCCTGTATATGTACTAATCAAAATACTATTATTGTTACTGTATATGTACTAATCAGAATACTATTATGTTACTGTATTATGTATGAATTTTCTTTCTTAATCTTAGTACTGAATATAAAGTGTGTGAATGAATCAAGGATTAGAACAATGACGGTCTGTTGGCTCAGTCGTAAATTATATTAAATTGGTAGTGAGACGGATGTGGGAAGGCTTGAGATACAGCCTTTGTACTGGAACGGAGATGGCACCGGTGGGTTTGAAACTAATGACGTCATTTTCAGTTTATAACCTGTGGTAAACTGTATCGTATTCAGTACTCTCGTGAATAAACTCTGCTGTTTGACTTTAAGACTGGGCTCTTTCTATTATTATAAAATAAGGGTCTTACAAATCCTTATGAATTGACAGAGTGTTTAATTTTAATTGTGTATTAAAACATAGAGCAATTGAATTCCTTTAACAGAATGCGAAGAAAAATATATAAAAAGACATATACATGGGACGAGACAAGACAAAGGCAAAGACGTCTGACTGCTACGCCATCTTGGATTAGCCAGATAGCCGCTATTCTATTACCGATGGCATTTAGGATAGGTTGCAAGAAAAAGTATGTGAACCCTTTTGAATTACCTGGATTTCTTAGTCATAAAATTTGATCACAACAATAGATAAACACAGTGTGCTTAAACTAATAACAGACAAATTATTGTATTTTTATTTTCTATATGGAATACATCATTTGAACATTCACAATGTAGGTTGGGAAAAGTATGTGAACCCCTAGGCTAAAGACTTTTCCAAAAGCTAATTGCAGTCAGGAGTCAGCTAAACTAGAGTCCAATCAATGAGATGAAATTGGAAATGTTGGTTAGAGCTGCCCTACCCTATAAAAAACACTCACAAAATGTGAGTTTGCTATTCACAAGAAGCATTGCCTGATGTGAACCATGCCTCGAAACAAAAAAGATCTCAGAAGTCCTAAGATTAAGAATTGTTGACTTGCATAAAGCTGGAAAGGGTTACAAAAGTATATCTAAAAGCCGTGATGTTCATCAGTCCAAAAAATTGAAAGTTCTGCACTGTTACTACTCTCCCTAGGAGTGGCCATTCTGCAAAGATGACTGCAAGAGCACAATGAAGATTGCTCAATGAGGTTAAGAAGAATCCTAAAGTGTTAGCTAAAGATATACAGAAATCTCTGGAACACGCTAATGCTAACATCTCTGTTAACGAGTCTACAATACATAAAACACTAAAGGAATGATGTTCATGGTGTTCATAAAACACTAAAGGAATGATGTTCATGGTGTTCATAAAACACTAAAGGAATGATGTTCATGGTGTTCATAAAACACTAAAGGAATGATGTTCATGGTGTTCATAAAACACTAAAGGAATGATGTTCATGGTGTTCATAAAACACTAAAGGAATGATGTTCATGGTGTTCATAAAACACTAAAGGAATGATGTTCTGCTGTCAAAAAAAACATTGCTGCATGTCTGAAGTTCTCAAAACAGCACCTGGATGTTCCACAGTGCTTCTGGCAAAATATTCTGTGGACAGATTAAACTAAAGTTGAGTTGTTTGGAAGGAACACACAACACTATGCCTGGAGAAAAAAAATGCACAGCACACCAACATCAAAACCATCCCAACTGTAAAGTATAGTGGAGGGAGCATCATGGTTGGGGCCTGGACAGCTTGCCATCGACGTAAAAATGAATTCCCAATTTTATCAAGACATTTTGCAGGAGAATGTAAGGCTATCTGTCCTCCAATTGAAACTCAACAGAAGTTGGGTGATGCAACAGGACAACAACCTAAAACACAGAAGTAAATCAACAACGGAAACGCTTCAACAGAAGAAAGTACGC
This sequence comes from Oncorhynchus nerka, assembly GCF_034236695.1. Taxonomy (NCBI): domain Eukaryota; kingdom Metazoa; phylum Chordata; class Actinopteri; order Salmoniformes; family Salmonidae; genus Oncorhynchus; species Oncorhynchus nerka. Next base: position 4,018,707 of record NC_088424.1, on the reverse strand, counting down.
CATCTGGAATGGCCCAGTCAGAGTCCTGACCTCAAACCGATTTAAAATGCTGTGGCATGACCTTGAGAGCAGTTCACACCAGACATCCTAAGAACATTTCTGAACTGAAACAGTTTTGTAAAGATGACTGGTCCAAAATTCCTCCTGACCGTTGTGCAGGTCTGATCTGCAACTACAGAAAACGTTTGGTTGAGTTTAGTGCTGCCAAAGGAGGGTCAACCAGTTATTAAATCCAAGCATTCACATAGTTTTCCCATTTTACACTGTGAATGTTTACAGTGTGTTCAATAAAGACATGAAAACATTGTTGTTTGTGTGTTCTTAGTTTAAGCAGACTGTGTGTGTCTATTGTTGTGACTTAGATGAAGATCAGATCACATTTTATGACAAATTTATGCAGAAATCCAGGTAATTCCAAAGGGTTTTTCAGCTTGCAGGCCCCCCCCCCGATTCCTACAAATACATTGATGGTCATTCTGGCCAAACAGTTCTATTTTTGTTTCATCAGACCAGGGGACATTTCTCCAAAAAGTATGTACTTTGTCCCCATGTCCAGTTGCAAACCGTAGTGGTTTTTTTTTATGGCGGTTTTGGAGAAGTGGCTTCTTCCTTGCTGAGCGGCCTTTCAGGTTATATCGATGTAGGACTCGTTTTACTGTGGATATAGATACCTTTGTACCTGTTTCCTCCAGCATCTTCACAAGGCTCTTTGCTGTTGTTCTGGGACTGATTTGCAATTTTCGCACCAAAGTACGTTCATCTCTAGGAGACAGGGTACCTTCAGGAACATTAAGCTAGCCAAGACCAACAATACAAACAAATGGACTCTAAAGCTACAAGTAGTGAGTGGAGTTACAAACGGTCTACAGGCCTACTAAACAAGTTACATGTCTTACCTGTTATTAAATGTTTTCCACACACATAGCTACGTGTAGCCTACTTGGACACCAGGTCCCCACATTTCCCACGCGGAATAGCCTGAAGCCACAAGGCTCCTCTCGCAGGCTTTATTTCCCTACGTGGGGAGAAATGCATAGGTCGGATTTTTGACCTGGTTACAGGGTCGGCACCAAAACGAATCAGTTGGACAGGCCTTTGCTATCCATAGGCAGGCACGTTTTTCACGGGACCTCCTATGTGTACACACGCTTGCGCGTTCACATTTTTAAAAAATGGGTTTAATATTAAAGACCATAGGCTGCTCGTGAGTTTCAAGTTTGGTGAAGCTTACAATTTATCCTACAATTTGTACCGATCTGCATGACAGTTATTGATTATTTTATATGCACATTTTTGTGGAACAGTTTAATTTCAATAATAACATTTTTGTATCTCAAAATCATTGTCACGTGGTTAATCATAAAAATCTGAAGTAAAATGTTACAAACCGAAAAGTTAAAATTCAAATAAGGTGAAAGCACCAGCCTCATTGATACACTGTGGTCCTTTGGTGGCTGAAGAAATGAGCGCATAGAACTCAGAAAGAGACTATAGGCCAATGCATTAGTAGGCCTATAACGTCAATGTTCAAATAAGTAAAATACATAAGCCTAAAGCAGACAAATAAAAACAGTAGAAAATATCCTGATGGAAATTCTTGTTATTTCGATCACATTCATCTTTCTAGTCCGTCTTCCTGCCTCCCTTTGACTTGAGATATTGCTAGTGAAGTGCTACAACGCATCAAATCAACAACTGGGTCCGGCCTGAAGCTGTCGCTAGTGAACTTGCAACATTGTATCAACTAGCCTATTCTGGGTTTCAGTGGCAGTGAGCTCAGGGCAGACAGCTGTTTTTTCCACTGGATATTTACGGGATCGTCAGATCATAAAATGTTGTTCTTTCACACTAAAGCTTGGTGATTATTGAGACTGTTGGAAATAAATCATTCGCAAACTATCATTCGCAATGGATGTAAAAAGAAATAGACTTCGTTACAATGTGAGGTGAAGAAGGAATTACTGAGAAGCTCAGCTTATTAGTGGTGGACATGGTGAGTTAAAACAATCAGAAATCAAACATTGCCAAATTAGCACTTTCTTACATTTGTACACAGGAGACCAGGTAAATGACTGTAATTAATACATGCATTGACAGGAATTAAAGTAACCAAATGACGGAGGATTAACGTTACATTTACTAGGCCTACTGGTGACACATGTAATGGGGAATTTATCAAAAATAAACAATCAACAGGCAAACAATTAATAGATTAAACAATGAATGTGCAAGAATTGGCGAGAGAGAGCCGAGTGCATGCATTCTGGAGAGAATCACACCATATCATCGCCACACGCCTCCCCTTCTTCTTGTTGCAAAATGTTAAATTATAGTCAAGAAACATTATCATCTTCACACATATTTTAGATGCTTTTCACTGACAGGCGCAACTCAATCAGCTAGACATATTGCGCTGCCCAAATTGCAGGCTTGCCAAATAGGCATAGGTCCTACCTACACACTTGTGATTTGAAACAATTCACAGCCATTTTTTTAAAGAAGCTAATGATCCTCTGTGGTTAAGTTATGCTCTCTGGTGAAGTATTTATTTTTATTTTTATTTAGACAGGAGGAATTATATAAGCGACAACACTGACCCCACAGCTGCAGAAGGAATGAAACAGTGTCTCTCAATGTTCAGGTAGTAAATGTAAATGTATAAAAAAAAATAAAAAAAATGTAAATGTAAATAGTATGTCGAATGCCGGAGCGTATTATAAGGAGCAGCCCCTTTTTTTGCAACACTCCGAATCTTGTGCCTGTGTAGAGCTTGTAGTAAGATTTACACCCAATAATGTATATATACACACTAGATGACTGACAGGGGGCACTCCCCCACCATTGCAAAAAATTGTTTGGAAGCTATAGAATGCATTTGTTTTTGCAACGTTTATTCGATTACAGACAACTTAATGCATACTTTTAAATTATATTATCTGAGCTAAACATAAAAATGTTAATGTCCCCGATACAACAACAAGAGTACTTCAATACATGCCATGTTTGTCCTTGAAACATTTAAATTAAATACTGTAGAATTCCTATGGAGGACTGGTACTTCTGGGGAGTGCCAAAATACCCAATTGGTGGCTTCAAAGCCTCTCATTGGCCAATGCATAGCATCAGCAATCCAGGGTTAAAAGACAGTTGAAGTCAGAAGTTAACATACACTTAGGTTGGAGTCATTAAAACTCATTTTTCAACCACTCCACAAATTTCTTGTTAACAAACTATAGTTTTTGGCAAGTCGGTTAGGACATCTACTTTGTGCATTACACAAGTAATTTTTACAACAATTGTTTAGACAGTATATTTCACTTATAATTCAATGTATCACAATTCCAGTGGGTCAGAAGTTTACATACACCAAGTTCACTGTGCCTTTAAACAGCTTGGAAAATTCCAGAAAAGGATGTCATGGCTTTAGAAGCTTCTGATAGGCTAATTGACATCATTTGAGTCAATTGGAGGTGTACCTGTGGATGTATTTCAAGGCCTACCTTCAAACTCAGTGCCTCTTTGCTTGACATCATGGGAAAATCTAAAGAAATCAGCCAAGACCTCAGAAAAAATATTGGAGACCTCCACAAGTCTGGTGGGAGCAATTTCCAAACGCCTGAAGGTACCAGGTTCATCTGTACAAACACTAGTATGCAAGTATAAACACAATGGGACCACGCAGCCATCACACCACTCAGGAAGGAGACGCATTCTGTCTCCTAGAGATGAATGTACTTTAGTGTGAAAAGTGCAAATCAATCCCAGAACAAAAGCAAATGACCATGTAAAGATGCTGGAGGAAACAGGTACAAAAGTATCTATATTCACAGTAAAATGAGTCCTATATCGACATTACCTAAAAGACCGCTCAGCAAGGAAGAAGCCACTGCTCCAGAACCGCCATAATAAAGCCAGACTACGGGTTGCAACTGCACATGGGGACAAAGATCATACTTTTCGGAGAAATGTCCTCTGGTCTGATGAAACAAAAATTCAACTGTTTGGCCCTAATGACCATCGTTATGTTTGGAGGAAATATGGGGAGGCTTGCAAGCCGAAGAAAACCATCCCAGCCGTGAGGCACGGGGGTGGCAGCATCATGTTGTGAGGGTGCTTTGCTGCAGAAGGGACTGGTGCACTTCACAAAATAGATGGCATCATGAGGGAGGAAAATTATGTGGATATATTGAAGCAACATCTCAAGACATCAGTCAGGAAGTTAAAGCTTGGTTGCAAATGAGTCTTCCAAATGGACAATGACCCCAAGCATACTTCCAAAGTTGTGGCAAAATGGCTTAAGGACAACAAATCAAGGTATTGGAGTGACCATCACAAAGCCCTGACCTTAATCCTGTAGAAAATGTGTGGGCAGAACTGAAAAAGCGTGTGCGAGCAAGGAGGCCTACAAACCTGACTCAGTTACACCAGCTCTGTCAGGAGGAATGGGCTAAAATTCACCTAACTTATTGTGGGAAGCTTGTGGAAGACTACCCGAAACGTTTGACTCAAGTTAAACAATTTAAAGGCAATGCTACCAAATACTGATTGAGTGTATGTAAACTTCTGACCCACTGGGAATGTGATGAAAGAAATAAAAGCTGAAATAAATAATTCTGACATTTCACATTCTTAAAATAAAGTGCTGTTTAAATGTCAGGAATTGTGAAAAACTGAGTTTAAATGTACTTGGCTAAGGTGTATGTAAACTTCAAGCTTCAACTGTACATCATTGGTTACACCTCTGACACCAGCTAATAAAAAAGTTATGAAAAGCTATCGGTTTGTCGGCTAATGCAAATTACCGCCTCAGTGGCTTTCATCCTTACAAAATTAACTAACTCAGTTATCCAAAAGGGTCCTATTTAACTTACATTGTGTATCAATAGCTTGTAAAAAGAAACAAATACTGTACTAAAGAACATAGTGAATGACAGCAACATGCATTTGATGGTCAGAATCCTTTTGAGTTACTGTATATGTACAATATGTGGAAAAGTATATAAATCAAGCCCACATCTGGGCAATTTGTTTCTGTATTGTAAAAAATGCAGCTTTTGTCCTTCTGTCTGTCTTTGTGTGTTGGTCTGTCTGTGCTAGATTACGTCTATTTTTATGTCAGTCTATCTGTGCTAACACACGTCTGTCTGTTTCTGCTAACTGACATTTGTCTGTCTGTCAGCCTTTTCATCCATCCATCCGTCTATTTGGATATAAGCATTTGCTTATGATCCCTTATTGATGTCACTTGTTAAATCCCCTTCAAACATTGTAGATGAAGGGAAGGAGACAGGTTAAATAATGATTTTTAAGCCTTGAGACATTGATTGAGTTTTTGTGCCATTCAGAGGATGATAGTGCAAGACAAATGTAAGTACCTTTGAGTGGTGTATGGTAGTAGGTGCCAGGCGCACCGGTTTAGCAATGCTGCTGGGTTTTTCACGCTCAACTTGTTTTTCCGGGTGTATCAAGAATGATCCACCACCCAAAGGACATCCAGACAACTTCACACAACTGTGGGAAGCATTGGTGTCAACATGGGCCAGCATCCCTGTAGAACGCTTTCGACACCTTGCAGGATCCATGGCCCCGACGAATTGATGCTGTTCTGAGGGCAAAAAAGGGGTGGGGGGAGCAACTCAATAGTAGGAAGGTGTGCCTAATGTTTTGGTATACTCAATGTATTTTATATTATTGTAATATTAATTATTATATATATCCATCTATGTGTGAGCTCTATCAGTTCAGACAGCCAGTCTATCTCCTCTGTGCCTCTCGTCCAGCAGCGTCTTCAGCTCTGTGATCAGGCCTTTGAACTGGATCCTGTTCTCCGGGTCAAACTCCCAACACCTTCTCATCAGGGAGTATACCTGCACGCACGCACGCATGTACACGCGCACGCACACAGAAAAAAAAGAAGAAAGTGAAAGAGATATGTATGAGTATGTCGCACATCACTAATGAGAGAGAGTCATTTGAAAAACAATTATCTCCATCAAAATGCGTTTGACAGAAATGCCTTCGGGAACATGTGAACTTTCATGTGCCTTAATAACAAACTTGTATGCCATCTGTAAATAATAATACAATTGTTAAATTACAAGCCTAGTTGGTTCAGCCACGGAAAAATACAGGAACCTTCGCACTAGCCATGATTGGCTGAGATAATGGATGGGCTGGACATGCCGAGAGATGAGTTCGGATTGGTCTGCCATGTAGCATGCTTCTGTCTATAACATGAGCTGCTCAGTATGTAGATAATCCTTGCTACTGCAGCTCTTTTGAGAGATATGTTAGCCTTGGAGAACTGAAAAAGCGTTGCTAACATTGCTGCCCTGAATTTAGCAGGCACTATCGACAAGGATCAGTGGGAAAAAATTGTGATGGACTACTATATACACACGGTCAGTGTGAACCGGAGTGACTTGTCACAACGGGCCAAACAAGCTGTACAAACAAAAAGACACAGGACGTCTTACTTCGTTAAAGGGGTTCTGCCATGAAGTGTTCCTCCATGTATATGGGTAAGTCTAGCTGCATTTTCAGATATCATAACTTTCTAATTTAGGCAGAAAGTTGTTTTCATTACAAGTTAAAGAGTATTGTTAGCTAGCTAGCGAACTTTAACTTGATTGCTCACAAGCTAATGTTACGTGTACGTTCTTAGCAGTAATATTATTCATATCTCAAATCCATTTCCATTGCTAGTTGTAGCCTAATGTTAGCTAGCTAGCTAACATTGAACCTAGTTGGTTAGCTTTAGCTACTTGCAAATTCATACTACTGCATTTTATGCGTGGTGGCTAGCTATGACTATCTGTTTGTATTGCTAGTATTGTATGGGTTGGGATTATGGTTCATTGTTTAGCTGGCTACATGTCCAAACAACAGACTCCACATCGCCAGATGATTACATGACCCATCAAGTTAGCCAAGTGTGTCTGAAGGTGATTACGGCCATCCATTGTATTTCATGAACATGTGTACATGTCTAGACATTAGTGACACATCCACTTAGCTAGATGTGGCTGGAGAGTGGTTGTAGCATTTATTTCACATACATTTAGACAGGTGTGTCTGGGTTAGCATCACCTACACACTAAACAAAAATATAAACACAACATGTAAAGTGTTGGTCCCATGTTTCATAACCTGAAATAAAAAAACACAAAAATGTTCCAGCTTATTTCTCTCAAATGTTTTGCACAAATTTGTTTACATCCTTGTTAGTGAGCATTTCTCCTTTGCCAAGACAATCCATCCACGTGACAGGTGTGGCATATCAAGAAGCTGATTAAACAGCATGATCATTACACCAGGGCGGTAGCCAGATGTATTTGTTTTGGATAGGCCTAGAAAAATGTGGATAGGCATTTTTTCTACTTACTCATTACATTTATTTTGCGATGTGCACCGTATATTATTTTGTAATACAATGGTTTTATACTAGTGCATAGTACTTGGAGCAACCTCGTTACACAAATGATTACCAATCCCAGCATATTAAAATAAGACAGTAACTTTAGACCAGTTGCCAACAACATAAAACTCATCTTCCGTCGCACTTTAATCTCGATGGGTAAACAATATATTTGATGTTACAATTTATACCACGGCGGGCAGTAGTACTATAAAAAGGTTCCTTACCTTTAGTAGATGCATCATAAGGCCTGACCTACATCACAAGGCGCAGACGGCGAGGCTTTGAGTTGAATATGGTGATGATTTCATCATAATCCAATGTATCTGTCAGTTCACACTCAAAAGACAGCAAACTGAAGTGGTTCAGCCGGGCGCTTGTCATTGATGTGTGAAGACCATTTTTTTTTTAAATATCCTAGTTGTTTTTGAGAAAAGTCTCTCCACACTGCATGATGTCATTGGAAGTGTGACAATGAATCCTTAACAGAGAGTTTATATAAGGGAAAATATCATCAGGGCAGCTGTCAAGTACACTCATTATGGAGGAAAAGTCCATCTTTCCCATGTTCATTTTGTAATTCAACTGCTGAGTAAAAACGGTGAATTCAGCATCCTCAATTGATATTGCATAATGATTGCATGAGGTCTTCAGCTGCTCTTTAAAGCCGCAGGTTTGGGATTCTTTGGAAAAGGAGGCTTCCGCTTGCATGATTCCATGTGTCTTCTTGAAATTTTGAGTTTAACTCAGTAATCTGTCTGTCTAGAATACTCTTCCAAAGTTGCCTCAGGTCACGGTCACTCTTGATGCTTTCCCTAATGAAGTTGTGACTACAAATCAAATCGATTTATAAAGCCCTTCTTACATCAGCTGATATCTCAAAGTGCTGTACAGAAACCCAGCCTAAAACCCCAAACAGCAAGCAATGCAGGTGTAGAAGCACGGTGGCTAGGAAAAACTCCCTAGAAAGGCCAGAACCTAGGAAGAAACCTAGAGGACCCAGGCTATGAGGGGTGGCCAGTCCTCTACTGGCTGTGCCGGGTGGAGATTATAACAGAACATGGCCAAGATGTTCAAATGTTCATAGATGACCAACAGGGTCATATAATAATAATAATCATAGTGATTGTCGAGGGTGCAACAGGTCAGCATTTCAGAAGTAAATGTCAGTTGGCTTTTCGTAGCCGATCACATTTAGAGTATCTCTACCGCTCCTGCTGTCTCTAGAGAGTTGAAAACAGCAGGTCTGGGACAGGTAGCACGTCCGGTGAACAGGTCAGGGTTCCATAGCCGCAGGCAGAACAGTTGAAACTGGAGCAGCAGCATGGCCAGGTGGACAGCAAGGAGTCATCAGGCCAGGTAGTCCTGAGGCATGGTCCTAAGGCTCAGGTCCAGACAAACAGACAGACAGACGAAAGAATTAGAGAGAGCATACTAGCACTAGCATGTCATTTGCTATTATCGTGTTTGCAACAAGCATTTCTTGTGAGTTTCCAGTTTTTAAATTCATCTCGTACAAATTTGAATTCGACATTTGCCCCAGGAAAGTGCCTACAAAACGTACAATATATTGCATATATTACTTTACTATACTGAATCCACACGAACTGGTCATACCACCTTCAAGAGAAGCAGCGTGATTTGCCATTTATCATACTTGAAGGGAATTTTGACTTGGTTGACAGGCTGGTTCATCAACGGTAGACATCTGTCGGTGGACCTACTGCAGGTTCACCCCCGCCCGCAGCATCAAGAACGGTAGGAGACGGTGGGGTAGGCAAGCATGCCTGGCTCAGCGTGGCATTGGCGGTTGTGATGGCAATTGCGTTTGCTTCTATCCTGGCGCCACCTGTTAATGTCTCATTCTGGGAGCTATCGGTAGATTGATCCAAATTATTTTCTGGCACACACTCCTTTTCCTCCAGACGTCTTTTTTTATTTATTTTATTTATAAACCTAGCAATCGACATTTGGTTTGCCATTGCTAGAACTACTAAATTACCTTAGCTGGTGAGTCAATTCGAATAAGCTAGTGTGGTAGAGCTTGCTAGTTTATGCGCCTCAAAGTTCAGCCACGTGACGTTGCCAGGTTATTTAGGTAAACCACTGTAGGATTAAAAACTTTTTTTAACCAATAGTCGGAAGCCAACTTGATTGTCGCAGACTATTTCTCTGTTACATTATATTAAAATGACCCTTGGAAAATAAATCTCACATGCGTTTCTTTTAAAAATTTAATAAAATAAATACTGATAAATATGTATATTGAATCATTTCTGATACTTTTTTGGGGTGAGATCAAACTGGGAAGGTCATGGCCTACCCGTGGCTATCCCGCTGCATTACAAAGGTGCACCTTGTGCTGTGGACAATAAAAGGCCACTCTAAAATGTTCAGTTTTGTCACACAACACAATGCCACTGACGTCTCAAGCTTTGAGGGAGCGTCCAATTGGCATGCTGACTGCAGAAATGTCAACCACAGTTGTCGCGAGAGAATTGAATGTTAATTTCTCGACCATAAGCCACTTCCAACGTTGTTTTAGAGAATTTGGCAGTACTTCCAACAGGCCTTACACCTGCAGACCACGTGTATGGCGTTGTGTGGCAGAGCGTTTGTTGCAGAGTGCCCCATGGTGGCGGTGGGGTTGTGGTGTGGGTAGGTAGGTATAAGCTACAGACAACGGACACAGTTGCATTTTTATCAAAGGCAATTTGAATGCACAGAGATACCGTCACGAGATCCTGAAGCCCATTGTTGTGCCATTCATCCGCCGCCATCATCTCATGTTTCAGCATGATAATACACAACCCCATGTCGCAAGGATCTTTACACAATTCCTTCAAGCTGAAAATGTGCCAGTTCTTACATGGCCTGCATACTCACCAGATATGTCACCAATTGAGCATGTGTGGGATGCTCTGGATCGACATGTACAACAGCGTGTTCCAGTTCCCGCCAATATCCAGCCATTGAAGAGTGGCACATCATTCCACAGGTCACAATCAACAGCCTGATCAACTATATGTGAAGGAGATGTCGCCCTGCATGAGGCAAATGGTGGTCACACCAGATACTGACTGGTTTTCTGATCCACGCCCCTACCTTTCTTTTAAGGCATCTGTGACCAACATGCATATCTGTATTCCCAGTCATGTCAAATCCATAGATTAGGGCCTAATGCATTTAATTGACTGGTTTCCTTTATATGAACTGTAACTCAGTAAAAATCTTTGAAATTGTTGCATGTTGCCGTTTATATTTTTGTTCAGTATAATAATTATTAAATATTTATTCTCAGCACTTTCTATTTTTGATATTGCTACTATGCAAGTAACCATTTCACTGTACAGTTTACACCTTCTGTATCATGTGCATGTGACAAATAAAGTTTAATTTAAATTTGAAATAGTGTGTGCTTACCAGAGACGGAAATGTGAAGAACAAATTGACCTGCACCAAAGTCAGATTAGGTGACATGCCAAGGGCTTGATAAAGTGTATTTTTACTTGATGTTTTTTCCTTATTGAACTTTGACCACTTTTAGTCTTGAAATCTTTGGTTGTTTACTACAGTACACTAACTTACTCTGTTTAGCACATGGCCTCACAAGTGAATTCTTAAAGAGATGGGTGGGGCTAAGGCTTCAGAGGATGTGAACAATGCTGAATAAGTGTCGACAAATAAGAGCTCTCTAGTAGGTGTACCAAAACATTCAAGGGTCCTTTTCTCAAAAGTGCGGTTACAAGTTTATCAACTTTCAAAGCAGAATTACTTTCCCATTGTTCCTTAACTGCAGTGTATGATATACCATTTTGTAGCGCTGAGTCTCTACCTTTATCCAATATAAAAAACAGCATTTCAAATGTTGCTTCACAAGACCGAATAGAAGTGGTCGGTCACAAATCATTACAATCTCCCCCAAAAATGTGGCAATCAGCTAAAAAGATGATAAAAGGTTGAAACATTGACCTACGGGTCAAAACATCATGATACCTTTGGGAAGACATGCTAATCCCAGTGTATGCAGTTGTCCTTTTTTGTTAATGAATATTTCAGGGTGTTCACTGTGTTTTCAAATCAAATCAAATTGTATTTTTCACATGTGCAGAATACAACAGGTGTAGAGTAGACCTTACCATGAAATGCTTAGTTACAAGCAATTAACCAACAATGTAGAATATTTTTAAAAGCAAGTAAGAAAATATTTGCCCCAAAAAATTAAACAAGAAAATAAAGTAACACAAAATAACAATGACGAGGCTAGAAACAGGGGCTACCAGTAGGGTTGCACATTTTGGGGAATATTCAGAGGTGGAAACTTTCCGTGGGAATTAACGAGAATATGTGCAAACTAATATTAATACCTTTTAAATGTAGATGTTTTTTGCATTGGATATATTTACCATATTATATGGGGACAGAAACATAAACCTTTTACCTTATCATAAGTAGACAATTGCAAATTATTAAATCCTTCCAATAGAAATGTAAAAAACTAATTGAACTTCAATTAAATGAGTTGACTCTTCGCATGGGATGATTTCACTGAACAACAAAAGAAATGTAATATTGAATGATCCCCAATGATCCATCGCACCTCCCAAAAACATTTTCAACATAAATCTGTCAAATGAAAGTCTAGAAACTAAAGCTTTGGTTGTCTTCCTCTCAGGCTTCCATGTCTTCTCCATGTACCTCCTCCATGTCCACCTCTTGAACATCTGAAGATGAGGCCTCAGAGTCTCTGTCACTTTCCAACCTAGTTGAGGATGGCTCGTTGTCAGGCTCAAAAAGCCTCAAATTTACCTGGATGGCCACCAATTTTTCAACCCTTGTATTGGTCAGTCTGTCGCGTGATTTGGTGTGTGTGTTCCCAAACAAGGACCAATTGTACTCTGAGGCGGCTGATGTTGGCGGGATTTGGAGGATGATGATGATGGAGGCAACAGGGGAAAGAGCCTCAGATCCACAAAGTCTCTTCCACCAGGTGGCTGAAGAGAAATGTTGGCACAACTGCCATATTGCATCTCCATCCCAAAGCCCTTGCTTGGAAGTGTACTTTGCCAGACTGCCAAGAACCTTGCCCTCATCCAGGCCAAGGTGGCGAGACATGGTAGTTATAATACCATAGGCCTTGTTGATCTCTGCACCAAACAGGATGCTCTTGCCAGCATACTTGGGGTCCAACATGTACGCTGAACTGCAGTTTCCTCTGCTTGGAGCAACAGTGAAGTGGGCAGAGCAGTACGGATTTCTTCTCTTACATCTGCAAGCAGAGTCTGAACATCAGACAGGATGGCATTGTCTCCCTTAATCCGTGCAATGGCTACTGCTATAGGTTTCAGGAGTTTCAGGCTGCTTACCACTCTCTCCCAAAATACATCATCCATGAGGATCCTCTTGATGGGGCTGTCCATATCGGCAGACTGTGATATGGCCAATTCTTGGAGAGACTCCTTCCCCAGACTGTCAAACATGATGACAACACCACCCCAATGGGTGATGCTGAGCAGCTTCAATGTGGTGCTCTTATTCCTCTCACTTTGCTTGGTGAGGTAGATTGCTGCTATAACTTGATGACCCTTCACATACCTAACAATTTCTTTGGCTCTCTTGTAGAGTGTATCCATTGTTTTCAGTGCCATGATGTCCTTGAGGAGCAGATTCAATGCATGAGCAGCACAGCAAATGGGTGTGATGTGAGGGTAGGACTCCTCCACTTTAGACCAAGCATCTAAAGTGACCATCTGTCACCAGTGCAAATACCTTCTGTGGTCCAAGGTCATTGATGACTGCCTTCAGCTCATCTGCAATGTAGAGACCGGTGTGTCTGTTTTCCCTTGTGTCTGTGCTCTTGTAGAATACTGGTTGAGGGGTGGAGATGATGTAGTTTATTATTCCTTGCCCACGAACAGTCAACCAACCATCAGATATGATTGCAATACAGTCTGCTTTCTCTATAATTTGCTTGACCTTCACTTGAACTCTGCATCCAGCAAATTACTAGATAAAGCATGTCTGGTTGGAGGGGTGTATGCTGGGCAAAGTACATTCAGAAATCACTTCCAATACACATTGCATATGAGCATCAGATGTGAACAGCTCAAGCAAGACATTTATCAGATTTCACTGACTCCGTTCCTCCATTGAGTAAAAAAAAACTTCTGATTCCAGGAGGACCATCAGCTGTTGCTATCGATAAGGTGTCTGATTCACCATTTTCACCTCGAATAGAAGTAGAGGAACTTTTGTCAGAAGTTGCTTGTTGTGAGCGCTGAGGGAACTTTATGCACTTGACCAGATGTTTCTGCATCTTTGTTGCATTATTCACACATGATTTGGCACAGTATTTGCATATGTACACAGCTTTTCCTTCTACATTAGCTGCAGTGAAATATCTCCACACATCAGATAGTGCCCGTGGAAATTTCCTATAAAGATTAGGGAAAAATGTGTTAAAAAACCCCAAATACAATTCCATGTACAGATAAATAGTTAAGCAGTTAGATTAAACAACTTTGTAAGATACATGTTTTATAATGAAACATGTATGGAAACAGGTGAATTAACACTGTTAGCAGGCTCAAGAAAGCTAAAACCCACATAGTAGCAAAAACTAACTAGCAGAAATTGTTAATAAGTTAGAAATGTTTTAATCACACTTTGCTGTAGGCTACTATATACTAGTTAACAAAAAAATAATGTCATATAAAATATATTCACCCCACCCAGTATTGCAATGAAAACTTATCAGAAAGCATGTCGTCCTTGGCTCAGACAGTGTAGTAGTGTGGGCTCAATAGCATCTCATTAATGTGCAAGATCTTGAGAATCAGCAGTACATGTGATGGAAGAGTGCACTGCATATGTGATGGAAGAATGCACTGTGCATGCAGAAGGTTGCAATTCCATTGAATTGGGGATAGTTTAATCAACTTATGCCACAAGACCTAGACTTGCCTTATGTGTATCCCACAAAAAAAGTGCACTGTTATGAATTTAAGGAAAGATTGCCCAAATTCCCGGGCTTAACTTCCCATGGAAAATTATCGGAAAGTTTCCGACCCTTTGCAACCCTAGTTATATTTGTGACGCTCGATGCGCTGCAAATCCCAAGTGGGCTCCTGAGTGGCGCAGCGTTCTAAGGCACTGCATGTCAGTGCTAGAGGTGTTACTACCAACCCTGGTTAGATTCCAGGTTGTATCACTTCTGGCCGTGTTTGGGAGTCCCATAGGGTGGCGCGCATTTGGCCCAGCATTGTCAGAGTTTGGCCGTCATTGTAAATAAGAATTTGTTCTTAACTGACTTGCCTTTTTACGGTTCTCATTGGTTTTTAGGAGCATACATAGGCGGAAATCCCAGGGCGGATGGGGGGGACACAACCCCCCCATCCGGCGAAAAATATGATTTGTCACCCCCAATATATCACTGTAAACACTATGTAATTTCAATAATATGAATAATATGCAATGAAAGCACTTGTGCTGATTATAGACACTTAATAGTGTGTTTTTAAGTTTTAAAAGATTGCGATCCCCCACCCTTTGCCCCACAATGGTTTGATCCACTGCCATTTCCTTATCTGGTAGGTAACAGAGGGTTCGTATCTACTGTCTGAAAGGCACTCAATGCACGTAACTGACGTGAGGTTAATCCAGGCAATCGCGCCGCGCCATAGCAATGTTTTTTTTTGTTTTTTTTTATGTTGGCAGGGTTTACACACACACACTAGCTGAATTTGCAGAGCTAGCGGGCAGACATTAACTATTAAGCTAGCTAGTACCTATTCCATATATGTGGCGTCGTCAAAGATTGAATCTATGCTATTGTCAGTTTATTCCAAGATCAGCATGCAGCTGTAGTGCTTCAAAGTCCCTGTGATAAGGTTAGCGATAAACTGAACTCCCAACTGAACAGAACTACACTCTCTTCTACTATTGTCTTAAATATCTTCAATGGTCTCGTTGCAAAAGCTAAATTATCGCTATGGGACTTTGAAGCACCTGTGTGCCGATCTTGGAGTAAACTGACAATAGCAAAGATTATAGCAAAGACCACAGAAATGGAATTGGTGCTCGCTAGCTTTGCAAATTGAGCTATTGTTGGAAACCAGCCAATATGAAACAAACTATATTAAAATTACAAAAGGTTGCAGCATATGTTGTGTAAATGGTGAACTTATACAACTGTCATCTCTTGTCACTGCAATCCGTTTCACATTTGCTAGCTACCTTTTAGATCGAAGCCCATATAGAATATAAGATGATAGAAGCCCATCTCCTACTGTAAATAACCTACACACTCTGTGTGTGTGTGTGTGTGTGTGTGTGTAGCTAGCCAGCCTGCCAGGTAGAAAAATGTAAAAAGACAGACATCAGAGTATTCTGCAGTACACCAAAACGCAAAGCAAGAACCCTAGTAGCCTAAGACTAGTTGATAAAATGTTCATTAGAAAGAAGTGAAATGCTAATGGAAATGTTTCACAATGATGTCATTAGGCAGATCAGGCAACAGAGGGCACACAGACAGCAGAGCTGGGGACAGATGGGCAGGGACAGACTGGCAGAGACAGGGAGTCTCAGGTAAGTTTGTTGAGTCTTTGTTTGGCAACATTATGAAAGGTTCTCCATTTTTTTGACTTGTAAAATAGGGACATAATTGGAAAATGCCATGGATTTATTTTATTTATTTATTTCACCAGGTAGGGCTAGTTGTGAACAAGTTCTCATTTGCAACTGCGACCTGGCCAAGATAAAGCGTAGCAATTCGACACATACAACAACACAGAGTTACACATGGAATAAACAAAACATATAGTCAATAATACAGTAGAACAAATGAAAACAAAAAGTCTATATACAGTGAGTGCAAATAAGGTAAGTTAAGGAAATAAATAGGCCATGGTGGAAAAGTAATTACAATATAGCAATTAAACACTGGAATGGTAGATTGCAAAGGAGCAAAATAAATAAATAAATACCAGTATGGGGATGAGGTAGGTGGATAGATGGGCTGTTTACAGATAGGCTAAGTAAACTGCTCTGACAGCTGGTGCTTAAAGCTAGTGAGGGAGATGTGAGTCTCCAGCTTCAGAGATTTTTGCACTTCGTTCCAGTCATGGGCAGCAGAGAACTGGAAGGAAAGACAACCAAAGGAGGATTTGGCTTTGGGGGTGACCAGTGAGATATACCTGCTGGAGCGCGTGCTACGAGTGGGTGCTGCTATGGTGACCAGTGAGCTGAGATAAGGCGGGGCTTTACCTAGCAGAGACTTGTAGATAACCTGTAGCCAGTGGGTTTGGCGACGAGTATGAAGCGAGGGCCAACCCACGAGAGCGTACAGGTCGCAATGGTGGGTAGTGTATGGGGCTTTGGTGACAAAACGAATGGCACTGTGATAGACTGCATCCAGTTTGTTGAGTAGAGTGTTGGAGGCTATTTTATAGATGACATCGCCGAAGTCGAGGATCGGTAGGATGGTCAGTTTTACGAGGGTATGTTTGGCAGCATGAGTGAAGGATGCTTTGTATAGGAAGCCGATTCTAGATTTAATTTAGGATTGGAGATGCTTAATGTGAGTCTGGAAGGAGAGTTTACAGTCTTTTTTATATATATTTTTTTTTTATATTTTCCAATTAAGAACAATCAAAACAAAAGTGAAAAGATATTAGACAACGATAGGACAAAGTGACAGTAACAGACGAGCGTAACAAAAATAAAAAATAATTATAATTATATAAACAAACATACAATAAGAAAAAAATGAAAAAAATAAAAAGAACGAGACATTGGATCACCTGCTGTAGGCTACATATTATACGTTACGTGTGAAACATTATGTGAGGATTATATATAGATTCAATCAATGAGATGTGGGGGGAGATTCTCCATATAGTCAATAAAAGGTTGCCAAATTCTGTAAAATATCTTTAACTTATTCCTCAAGCAGTAAGTGATTTTCTCCAAAGGGATACAACTATTAACTTCCGATAGCCACATTGCAACTGGCAGGGAGGAATCCAATTTCCATTTCAAGGCAATACATTTCTTGGCAATCGCTAGCAATATTTCTGTTAGCTTTATAGTATGGCTTTGCCTAAGATTGGTGTTAGTAAAGTTACCCAGTAGACAGACCTCCGGGTCTAAAGGGAATGCAACCCCGTGAATTGAGGATATGGTATCGCATACCCCCTGCCAGAAACCGTGTAGTTTTGAACACTGCCAAGTGGAATGGAGGAATGTTCCTTCATCTGAGCCACATCTAAAACATAGGGAGGAGATATCTGGGTTGAACTTGTGCAGTCTAGATGGGGTGATATAGAGCTGATGGAGGAAATTAAACTGGATCAGTCTGTATCTGGAGTTCAATGTGGATGTAACCCCATCCCTGCATAGGTCACTCCATAGATCCTCATCAAGATCAATACCCAGATCTTTCTCCCATCTAAGTCAGGGTTTATCTAGCCCAGGCAGTGTTAGTCCTGACATAAGAGCATTGTAAACACGGGAAATGGTCTTGAACAGTGGTTGGTCTGCGTGGCAGAGTTGTTCAATAGGTGACATCTTAGGGAGGTTCCATTGTCCCTTGAGAGTCACCCTAATAAAGTTTCGTAGTTGTAGGTAGCTAAAGAAGTCCCTGTTAGGCAAGTGGTATTTCTGTTTCAGCTGATCAAAAGACATAAGAACTCCCTCCCCGTAACAATGTTCCAGAAGAGTGATCCCCTTATCAGACCATGGTCTAAAGTTACTATTCTGGAAAAACATAGGGATCAATCCATTGTTCCATAAAGGGATTTTAGGGGAAAGGAATCCCCCTCGTCCGAACAGCTCACGCAGTTTGCACCATGCCAGGACAGAATGTATGATTAAAGGGTTGTCTGTGATGGTTTTTATAGATTTTCTGTCCCATTTGTATAACAAATCTGCCCCAGTGTCATTTACCTCAAGCTTTTCAATGTTCAACCATGAGGGAGAGGGACCACTGTCAAACCTCTGAGCCAGAAACCTAGACTGTGCAGCCCAGTAGTACATTCTAAAATTGGGGAGGTTTAAGCCCCCTTGACTGTAATCAAGGGTCAGTTTATCCAGGCCAACCCTAGGGGTTTTGCCGTGCCAGATAAACCGTCTGGTCAGCTTGTCGAGAGAGGAAAAAAATGCTGCGGGAACAAGGATAGGGAGAGATTGAAACAGATATAGAAACCTGGGCAGGACATTCATTTTAATTACATTGATTCTACCCAGTAGAGTGAGAGGTAAGTCCATCCATTTACAAAGGTCAACCTCCACCTTTTGCAACAAATTGGACAGATTGAGTTCATAGAGGTTGTTCAGATTACCATCCACCATTATGCCCAAATATGTGAAGCCCATAGGCGACCATCTAAAAGGAAACTTGTGCTTGATGGTATGATGGTCAAAGACAGACAACGGTAAGATTTCGCTTTTATCAAAATTGACCTTATATCCAGAGAAAGAACTATAACACTGTAGTAGGATTTGCAAGTGAGAGAGGGAGTGTTCTGGGTTTGTTAGAAATAAGATAAGGTCGTCCGCAAAGAGTAATAATTTATGGGTATGGGGGCCCACCTCAAAGCCATGTATGTCAGGGCACGTTCTAATAGCCTCAGCCAACGGTTCGATGGCGAGGGCAAAGAGGTGGGGGCTAATTGGGCAACCTTGTCTGTTCCCCCTATCAAGAGGGAAAGAGGAGGAAGTAATCCAATTGGTAGCAATCCTAGCTTTAGGAGATTTGTAGAGTGATTTTATCAAATTTACAAACACGGTACCTAAACCGAACTTTTCCAAGACGCGAAAGAGGTATGGCCATTCAACCCTATCAAAGGCCTTTTCAGCGTCGAGGGAGACTGCGAGACTAGGTATTTTGTTTTTGTTAGCAAGGTGAATTATATCAAAGAACCTTCTGAGATTATTGGAGGACAATCTATTAATTATGAAGCCAGTCTGATCTGGGTTGACCAACAGGGGAAGACATGACTCCAGTCTCTTAGATAGCATCTTGGTGACCAGTTTACAATCTGTGTTAAGGAGAGAGATTGGTCTATAGGAGGCGCACTTTAGCGGGTTTTTCCCTTTCTTGTGGATTACAGTAATCACTGCTTGAGAGAAGGACTCTGGAAAGCAGTTGTCTTCTCTGGCTTTTTTAAGTACCTCCATAAGGTAGGGGACCAACAGCTCCCTAAATTCTTTATAGAACTCTGGAGGGAAGCCATCCCCCCCAGGAGATTTATTAGAAGGTAAGGATTTAATGGCCTCCAACAATTCAGGAACTGAGAAGTGTTCACTCAGGCACTCACTGTCTTCCCCTGACAAGCATGGGAGGTTGAGAGAGGAGAGAAAGGAGTCGATCTCTGATAGATCATCGCTTGATTGGGAAGTGTAGAGGTCTTCAATTTCCTAAAAGTATTATTCATTTCAGTAGGGTCGAAAGATATCTCATTAGTAAGAGTTTCTATGGCATTAATTGTCCTACCAAAAGCCTGTATAGATCTTTAGTCGGGCCTCTTTGGTAGGTTCTCTAGCTCAGAGATTTCAGATTCAAGGGCACTCAGTTCCGCACCGTGTTTTTTCTTCAGCCCTTTAGTATAGGAAATAATATGTCCCCTCAGATAGGCCTTCAATGTGTCCCAGAGAATGAAGCTGTCAGGAGCAGAGGTTTTGTTTGTCAAAGTAAAAATATTGATCTGCTCTTTGATGAATGCACAAAATTCAGGTTGCTTTAGGAGTGTAGAATTTAGTCTCCATCTATATGCTCCATTTACCTTGGTAGGAATGGAGATTGATAATACCAGAGGAGAATGGTCACTAAGCAATCTGGGGAGATACTCGACATCTAACACTCTATGAAACAGTTGTGTCGAAAGTAAAAAGTTATCTATGCGTGTGTGTGTCTTGTGTGGGTGTGAATAAAAAGAGTAGTCCCTATCCTGTGGGTGCAACTGTCTCCAGATGTCTAGTAAATTGAGATCTTTCATGAATGACATGGTGAGCTTGCCGGCTTTGGTAAGAAGTGAGGGTTTGTCAGAAGACCTATCAAGAACTGTATCTAAGCAAAAATTAAAATCTCCTCCAACCAGTAGCCATCCTGGTGGTGCTTGAGCAACCTGAAGGAAGACATTCTGAATAAACATATGGTCATCGAAGTTAGGAGCATAAATATTCAATAGGGTCCAAGACTCTGAAAACATATGCCCCTGCACCAAAACAAACCTGCCAGAGGGATCAGAGATGGTGTTGTTGACGCAGAAGGGGATGTGTCTACTTATCAAAATTGCAGTTCCTCTTGCTTTAGTTAAAAGAGGATGCAAAAACTTGTCCTACCCATTCCCTTTTCAATTTCTTGTGTTCAATGGCTGTAAGATGTGTTTCTTGTAAAAACACAATGTCAGCCTTTAATTTCTTAAGGTATGTATAGACTCTTTTCCTTTTAAATCGGGCTGTTAAGACCTTTTACGTTGAATGTGACATATTTTAGTGGATTAAGCATAGGTTGGGTTTCAAATATGTAACTGAATAGAATGCAGATAATTAGGAAATGTTTCAACTTGGTTTGAGCACAAAAGTGACCTGTGTCTCTCTTTAGGAAGGAAACAATAAACATAGAAAAAAGGAAGAAAAAAATAATAAAAATCCCACCCACCCCGATTGTCAGAATAAAACAACAATCCCAACAATCAAACATGAATACACTTGTAGAGATACGTTGCTGCTCGCTTTCCATCTTGCTCTTACTAGCTAAACCTTGGCGTAAACTAAAACCTGCGAGCTCTCTAAATTGAAAACAAATCAATTATAGTGACCGGGAGATACCAGCAGTTCAAT
This sequence comes from Oncorhynchus nerka, assembly GCF_034236695.1. Taxonomy (NCBI): domain Eukaryota; kingdom Metazoa; phylum Chordata; class Actinopteri; order Salmoniformes; family Salmonidae; genus Oncorhynchus; species Oncorhynchus nerka. The sequence goes on along the minus strand of NC_088424.1, from coordinate 3,997,448 downwards.
CCGGATAAGAGAAAACAAACTAACTGAATTTGATCCCCCAGAGAGACCGTCCTGGCTCAGACGTTGCTCAGTTCTTTGAGAAAAGTGTGCACTTCTCCCGGTGTGTTGAAGAGATGGCTTCGGCCTTTGTACTGAACTTTCATCCGCGCAGGGTGGATGAGGTAGTCGGTGATGTTCTTCTCCTTCAGTGCTTTGGCGGCAGGTCTGAACTGCTTGCGGCGTCTGGCGAGATCCGCGCTCATATCTGGGAAAAGGCTGACCCTCTTTCCATCGATGGTGATGTCCCCTTTGGCTCTTGCGAGTTGCAGTATCTTCTCTCTGTCTTGGAAACGGAGGAACCTGATCAGGACGGCTCGTGGGGGCTCATCTGGCCGGGGTTTCGGCGCTGATGTTCTGTGGGCGCGTTCGATTTCCAGCGGCTTGGTGAAGTTGATTATGCCTAGGACCTCCGGGATCCATTGAGTGAAGAAACGGACCGGGTCACGGCCCTCGCTGTCCTCTTTCAATCCCACCACACGGATATTACTACGTCTACTCTGGTTCTCCATCTGATCTACCTTGTTTTTGAGGTAGGCATTGTCCTTTTGCAGTTGTATCAAGACCTGGTCGTGTCTAGCGATGGTATCTTCAACTGTGCTAATGCGCAACTCTGCCTCAGTCGTTCTCAAAAGGAGATCATTCATGGAGGATTTCAGGTCGTCAATGGAAGAATCGAGTTCAGCCGATTTCTTATCAATTTTCAGAGAAAGACCTCTGTTACCATCCTGAATTTCCCGGAGGAGAGTAGCCAGCACGTCGGCAGGCTCGCAAGAGGCTGCTGAGAGCAATAGTCTGGAACTGTCGTCTGAGTTATGAGGGCTAATGCTAATCTTGCTAGCTGTAGCGTTATCGTTATCTTGGGAATCAACAACGTTTTGGTCGTCCTTCTTGCCTCTCGGTCGGAGGTCCATGGCTCTTTGGGAAGGTAAGTACTTGACAATTTATCAGCCGATGTTAGAATATTGTTTCAACGTTGTTATTTAGGTAAAAATAGAATAACTTTGAAGAGCTCGGTTTGTCAACGTCTGCTCAGCTCCGCGGCATCACGTGCTCCCGAGAGTTTACAGTCTAACCAGACACCCAGGTATTTGTAGTTGTCCACGTATTCTAAGTCAGAGCCGTCCAGAGTAGTGATGCTGGACGGGCGAGCAGGTGCAGGCAGCGATCGATTGAAAAGCAAGCATTTAGTTTTACTTGCGTTTAAGAGCAGTTGGAGGCCACAGAAGGAGAGTTGTATGGCATTCAAGCTCGTCTGGAGGTTAGTTAACACAAGGAGGGGCCAGAAGTATACAGAATGGTGTCGTCTGCGTACAGGTGGATCAGAGAATCACCAGCAGCAAGAGCAACATCATTGATGTATACAGAAAAGAGAGTCGGCCCGAGAATTTAACCCTGTGGCACACCCATAGAGACTGTCAGAGGTCCAGACAACAGCCTTACATAATCAGAAGGCTGCATTTTTACGAGATTTGTTATTTTTCTTGCAATAGGAATTACTTTGTTGATATTTTTTCAGTTTGTCATTTGACACACTGAACTCTATCAGAGAAGTAGTTGGTAAACCAGGCGAGGCAATAATTTGAGAAACAAAGGCTGTTGAGTCTGCCAATAAGAATATGGTGATTGACAGAGTCGAAAGCTTTGGCCAGGTCGATATATACGGCTGCACAGTAATGTCTCTTATCGATGGCGTTTATGATGTCGTTTAGAACCTTGAGCGTGGCTGAGGTGCACCCATGACCAGCTCTGAAACCAGATTGCATAGCGGAGAAGGTATGGTGGGATTCGAAATGGTCAGTAATCTGTTTGTTAACTAGGCTTTCAAAGACCTTAGAAAGACAGGGTAGGATAGATATAGGTCTGTAGCAGTTTGGGTCTAGAGTGTCACACCCTTTGAGGAGGAGGATGACTGCTGCAGCTTTCCAATCTTTGGGAATCTCAGACGATACGAAAGAGAGGTTGAACAGGCTAGTAATAGGGGTTGCAACAATTTCGGCAGATCATTTTAGAAAGAGAGGGTCCAGATTGTCTGGCCCGGCTGATTTGTAGGGGTCCAGATGTTGCAGCTCTTTCAGAACATCGGCTATCTGGATTTTGGTAAAGGAGAAATGGTGGGGGCTTTGGCGGGTTGCTGTGGAGGGTGTCGGGCAGTTGACCGGGGTAGGGTTTGCCATGTGGAAAGCATGGCCAGCCGTAGAGAAATGCTTATTGAAATTCTCAATTATAGTAGATTTATCGGTGGTGAAAATGTTTCCTAGCCTCAGAGCAGTGGGCAGCTGGGAGGAGGTGCTCTTATTTTCCATGGACTTTACAGTGTCCCAGAACTTTTTTGAGTTAGTACTACCAGATGCAAATTTCTGTTTGAAAAAGCTTGCCTTAGCTTTTCTAACTGCCTGTGTATATTTGTTCCTAACTTCCCTGAAAAGTGGCATATCACGGGGGCTATTCGATGCTAATACAGAACGCCACAGGATGATTTTGTGCTGGTCAAGGGCAGACAGGGCTGGCGTGAACCAAGGACTATATCTATTCCTAGTTCTAAATTTGAGAGGGGCATGCTTATTTAAGATGGTGAGGAAGGCACTTTTAAAGAATAGCCAGGCATCATCTACTGACGGGATGAGGTCAATGTCATTCCAGGATACCCCGGCCAGGTCGATTTAGAAAAGGCCTGCTCGCAGAAGTGTTTCAGGGAGTGTTTGACAGTGATGAGGGGTGGTCGTTTGGTCGCAGACCCATTACGGATGCAGGCAATGGGGCAGTGATCGCTGAGATCTTGATTGAAAACAGCAGAGGTGTATTTGGAGGGCGAATTAGTTAGGGTGACATCTATGAGGGTGCCCGTGTTTACTGATTTGGGGTTGTACCTGGTAGGTTCATTGATCATTTGTGTGAGATTGAGGGCATCAAGCTTAGTTTGTAGGATGGCCGGGGTGTTAAAAGCATGTCCCAGTTTAGGTCACCTAGTAGCACGAGCTCAGAAGATAGATGGGGGGCAATCAGTTCACATATAGTATCGAGGGCACAGCTGGGGCCAGAGGGAGGTCTATAGTAAGCGGCAACAGTGGGAGACTTGTTTCTGGGAAGGTACATTTTTAGAAGTAGAAGCTCAAATTGTTTGGGTACAGACTTAGCCTGCAGAGTTCTGTATTACTTTCTATCTTTGCAGTAGATTGCAACACCGCTCCCTTTGGCAGTTCTATCTTGGTGGAAAACTTTATAGTTAGCAATGGAGATTTCAGGGTTTTTGGTGGTTTTCCTAAGCCAGGATTCAGACACGGCTAAGACATCTGGGTTGGCAGAGTGTGCTAAAGCAGTGAGTAAAACAAACTTAGGGAGTAGGCTTCTAATGTTAACATGCATGAAACCAAGGCTTTTACGTTTACAGAAGTCAACAAATGAGAGCACCTGGGCGGTGGGAGTGGAGCTAGGCACTGCAGGACCTGGATTAACCTCCACATCACCAGAGGAACAGAGGAGTAGGATAAGGGTACGGCTAAAGACTATACGAACTGGTCGTCTAGCACGTTCAGAACAGAGAGTAAAAGGAGCAGGTTTCTGGGCACGATAGCATAGATTCAAGGCATAGTGTACAGACAAAGGTAAGGTAGGATGTGAGTACATTGGCGGTAAACCTAGGCATTGAGTAATGATGAGAGAGATATAGTCTCTAGAGATGTTTAAACCAGGTGATGTCATCGCATATGTAGGAGGTAGGACAACATGGTTGGTTAAGGCATATTGAGCAGGGCTAGAGGCTCTACAGTGAAATAAAACAGTAATCACTAACCAGGACAGTAATGGACAAGGCATATTGATATTAGAGAGAGGCATGCGTAGCCAAGTGAACATATGGGTCCAGTGAGTGGTTGGGCTGGCTGGGGACATGGCGATTCAGACAGTTAGCAGGCTAACAAGCTAACAGTTAGTAGGCCGGAGCTAAACAAGCTAGCAGCTAGTCGACCAGGGCAAGCTAGCAGTTAGCAGGCCGTGTTAGCAAGCAAGCAGTTAGCTTGGGCTAGCAGTTAGTAGACCAGGGCAAGCTAGCAGTTAGCAGACCGGGTTAGCAAGCAAGCAGTTAGCAAGGGCTAGCAGTTAGCAGATCTGGTTAGCAAGCAAGCAGTTAGCAAGAGCTAGCAGTTAGCAGACTGGGCAGGCAAGCTAGCAGTTAGTAGACCAGGGCAAGCTAGCAGTTAGCAGACCGGGTTAGCAAGCAAGCAGATAGCAGGGGCTAGAAAGTTAGCCTTTGGAGGGGGTGTCGCGATGGGGGTAAGTCCCACTCTCAACTTAAACAAATCTTAGTTCAGTCACCAGTTTAAGGCAATGATATTGCTGTTGTGAATAATTGGGTAGTTTTGGGTACCGGTAGTTAGGAGTACGGCAAACACCTTATTTATTTTCTAGGAGACAGACTGTGAGGCAGTGAGGGTGGTGAAAGGGAAAGAGCCAGGGAGAGAGACTTCAGAGGACAGTGCCACAGCCACGGCAGGACCAGGTGTCAACCTTATTGCCAGCAGCACCAGTATAGGGGACAGTGGCACAGCCACGGCAGGACCAGGTGTCAACCTTGTTGCCAGCAGCACCAGTATAGGGGAGAGTGGCACAGCCACGGCAGGACCAGGTGTCAACCTTATTGCCAGCAGCACCAGTATAGGGGACAGTGGCACAGCCACGGCAGGACCAGGTGTCAACCTTGTTGCCAGCAGCACCAGTATAGGGGACAGTGGCACAGCCACGGCAGGAACAGGTGTCAACCTTGTTGCCAGCAGCACCAGTATAGAGGACAGTGGCACAGCCACGGCAGGACCAGGTGTCAACCTTATTGCCAGCAGCACCAGTATAGGGGACAGTGGCACAGCCACGGCAGGACCAGGTGTCAACCTTGTTGCCAGCAGCACCAGTATAGGGGACAGTGGCACAGCCACAGCAGGACCATGTGTCACCCTTATTGCCAGCTGCACCAGTATAGGGGACAGTGGCACAGCATTGTCCAGTTACCTAAGTGATGGCACAAAACCATATCAGCCACACCCACAATGTATAGAACCGCAAACTCTTGCCAACAGTGTTTTGACGTTTCAAGAGAGATGGTTTCGCGATTTCCCCCCTACATTATAATCCATCAATAAAAGGAGTTTTGTGTTTTCACTGTAGCCAAGGGTTTCTCAAGCCAGCCATCTTTTGGCCAAAGAGTGGATGCTGCCTTCATTAGTGCAGGATTTAGGAACTGGAGAAAAGCCATTGTAAAATGCACAGCACATCAAACCCACCGCCACTGTGTAACTGTAACAGCACACCAGCTAAATCCAATCCGTGTCCAGTTATCCAGCACGTGGGGTAAACAGCAGAAATGACGAAAGCTACCTTGCACTGTATGAGAAAGCAACAACATTGATTGAATCCATTGAGACACACTCAAGACGATTTGCTGGCAAAGCAGTGGATCACTATAGAGCAGCATTTTTTAAAGTGTTGGATGGAGTGGAGGTTCAGTTTGGTGACCGTTTTGACAAGGACAGTGTAAACATTTTGCAAAAGTTGGAAAGAGTGCTTCTCATGGGAGAGTTGGATGAGTCTCTAAATCAGTACCCTGGGCTGAACATAGATTCTCTTTCAGTGCAGTTCCCTCTCTTTCACAACAAATACCCCTGGAACAGCAGTTGAGAGGCAGCAGAGGTCCTCAGGAGGCTTCCAGTGTAGGTGCGGGGGTTGGTTGACCAAGTTGAGGTGCTGATCAGAATTTTGTCTGTAATGTATATAAAGACAGGCTAGACAGTCTTGAGGGAAAATATCTGCCAGCAATTTGTTGGATCCATTGAAACCCTCAAACATAGGTTCGGTTCTTTTGTTCAGTAGTGTGTATAGCAGTGGTTCAACCTTTTTTGAGTACTGGAACCCCTGCATATTTTGAGGAAAGGCAGGCAAGGTTTTGAGTGGTCCTCGGGGACCTCCACCCCCTCTATATTATATGTAAAGTTAGTGGAATCCTTGTGCTGCTGAATACATTCATTACACTTTTTTATATTTCATGGACCCCTTGCCATTACATCAGGGACCCCTAGGGGTCCACCTACCCTGTTTGAGAACCCCTGGTGTATAGTATGATATGTTATTTTGTTTAGTAGTTTTTAGTACGACAGTACACTTACTAATTATTTATTTAATTTAAAATTGCATACTTTGTGTGACATACTTGTCCATAGCTGTTGTTTGAAGAGTTGAGACACTGACTGAACAATAACTAAGTATTTCTGAAGAATATTTTGGTTGATTTGTTTGGGTTTTTCATTGAAGTAGTTATTGGGTAACGATGCTTCGTGGGTGACTGTTGTCTGTGTGCAAAGGGTCCCTGTTTCGAGCCGGGGTAGGGGCAAGGGGACGGACTAAAGTTATACTGTTACACTTGCAAGTAGTTCACAGCCATAGTGAAGAATGATTGTGATGTTTTGAGAAAGCTCTCTTTAGACATGGCTCCATTGTCCTCTAGCTCTCTCAGAAGTCAAAACTGGAATGAAGTTGTCATCACGTCTTGCAGTGAATTTTGCCTCAATGTTTCTCAGAATTGCAGCGGACTCCCCAGCACAGTGGTCCTGGCCTCCAAGCATCTTGATCGTGTCACTGAATACGGTCAAGTTTCCATGGACAAAGGCCAGCCAAAGTTCAGTCAGTGGATCTTCGAACATTGTTCACAGGACAACAGGCCATTTGTCTTCAGAAATAAAAAAGGATTTCAATGGCACATACATTTTCAGCACTCTTTCTACAGCAGGGAGCAGGGACATCCAGCGAACATGGCTGTGTTCTAAAATATTATGGTACTTCTGGCCAACAAACTCACAAAAGCCCTTCAGTCTTTCTACTCTGACGGTGAAAATATGAACATATCCAAATATCTTTGTGAGCAGGTACTCAACATCATATCCAAAGCTGTTCTGGCCGTGTTATGATGTGGGCAGGACAACCTCAGCCAATCACCTCCCGCTGCAGAGCATTTTTAACTTTGGTATGGACATTGACCCTCCTCAGCCTATTCAGTCCTCCAAAGTTGGTATTTGTTGTCGGCAGAGAATGTTTTCCAGGTTACATTTGTGGATGACCACCAGGACCTCAGTTGCAATTCCCTCTCGTGTTGTTTCTCCATTCAATTCAACAAAATCAAGCAGATTTGTTTCCATAGATGCGCTGCCATCATAGATCTTACATATCTGACTACTATTGGCAGCAGCTTTAAATGTCCATGATTGGACGCATCAATGGACAGGGACACAAATTCAACCTGGTCTAGGTCCTGTGTTAGCAAAGTAGTTGCCCATGTTGCTAACAAGTTACTCATTATGGTGTCACATTTTGTCCTAGGACATGTAAATTTTGGCTCACAAAGCTTCCGTGTCAATTGTGCTGTGCAGTCCATAGATCTGTAACTATGATTGTGTCACATAGTGTGGTATGCAAAGACACCCTCCTGCACAGTTAAACCATATTCTTCTTGGGAAGGCTCTACCTTCTTGAAGAATGTGGTGACAGAGGGCATTTCAACACGGGCAATCAGATTTGTATTTTATATCAAAAACATTGTTTGGAATAATAAATTGTCAGGCTCTGTTACCATATCTTTACCTTTCCTCCTCTGTCTCCTTCACTCTTCTTCCTCCTCTCCTCTCCACTACTAATCTTATCCATGAACATTTCTAAATATATTTTCACACTACTTATTATAATGCCAAACCATTAAAATTGTAATCTACAAAAATATTCTCAGAATTAATTGTGCATTCATTTAATATAATCACATTTTCAAAATAGCCCGTCCACTGCATGTTTACATGTGAACGTTTTTTAACCTAGCTACCATAACAGTAGTTAGCTAACTTAACGTTAGTCTACATAGCTAACGTTAGCTAGCATAACCTATTTAAAACCTTATAGGGCAGATCTATCTATATAATAAATTGTGATATAACATCACTAGCTAGTATCTCAAACGATTGTAATTTACCTGGCTTGAAAAGACGTTTGTGGTGATGTTGTGGATTCACTTGACACTTGCTAGCTTCTGGCCGAGTTTTCCACAGCAGTTCTCTCTAAAACTATCGCGAGCAAATAGTTAGTAGAAGAGTGAATGAAGCTGCTATAGCGAGCAGGCCCCTCTGTTGGCCTAAACAAGCACAACGTGATTGAGACGTCAACCGGTAGGCTCTGCTGCCGGGTCTTTTTTCACTTTGCGGTCAGTTTGTAATGCACAGTTAAAAACGGGGACATTTCCGGGGACAGGCCACCAAAAACGGGGACGGTCCCTGGAAAACGTGGACGTCTGGTCACCCTAACCTACTGGCCTTTCTTGCTATTGCTGGTTGTAAATACAAATACCTGCATACATACTGGATTGATAAGGAACGCTGCTACATTATTAGTAGTAGTATAATGATTTAAACATTTTAACAAGTTGGGACAACCCTTCAGTTAACTACTGTACCTATCAACTATCCAGTAGTAGTAATTATGGTTTCTCAATATACATTTAACATATTACAACGTAGGCTGTGTTACAGCACTACTTTTGGTGTCCCCCTCAGGAATTGCTCTTGAGAAAATTATGTAATTGTCCCCTCCAAAGTTGATATCAGATTTTCGCCCCTGTGAGTATATACCCACGTTGGTGATAGAAAGATGAACTGAGGTCCAAACTCGTCAGTAGTGGGTAATGCACCTTAAAATTGGTTGCCAACCGCCAAATAAAGTCCAAGGGAGGAGAGATTACTAGAAAACGTTTTACCCTTTTATCTGTGGATTAATTGTCAGAGTAGAGGACCTTGAGCGTTTCAGTAAAACACCCCAATGTTTATATCCCAGGACAAATTAGCTAGCAACAGCAAGCTAGCTAGATAAATTGCCATAAATGTTTGCTTATCGACCTGTCCCTAAATTCATAGAATTGGTTCAGAGTTCGTTTTGATATTTCATCCTGCGTGTCCAGATCGTGTTTGACGTGGGGGATAAAAATCAACAGTTGGCAGAAGCACCCGCGGTCTGGTCAGCATGTCAGTGTGTGGCAAAAGTTAGATATCTAAATCAATGTCAAATTAAATTAAAATGATAAAACTAAATTAAGGGAGAAGGATAGGCTACAACGACCCCGAGCCAACAGGTAGGCTCCTTTTTAATATTCCCGAATTGAGTTATTTGTAACTGTTGAATGAGAAAGCGAATGCACTGCAGCCTTAATTAACCTTAGCTAGCTAGCTTGGCTATCTTCGTGAAGGGGGTAGCTGCATCCTAATATGGCGACCGGGTGTGTCGAAATAAGTGGGTGTATGGAAAGCGAGTCGGTCCGATTTGTTGGCACTCAAGACAGTTTTGCGTGGCAGATGGACTAGTCAATAACCCGGCGGTCAGTGCTCAATGTTCTAGTTTTGTGCCTGCCGACTCAAAGTTCTTCGTACTGTGTATAATTGATGGTCGTGTCGCCGGTGCGGTGGTAACTACGTGGCCATTTTCTCTCGCATTACTTTATTTCAAGTACGTTAGAAGCCTACACAATAAATAACTCACATTTATAACAATCTAGACTGTAATACATAGTCTACTACGGCAACAACCGGAACAGTGCCCTTTACTCCTGCTTGGAAAGTAACGGTAACGGCATGGAAAGTACCTACCCAGAGTGAAAGTAAGTACACGCATACAACGCATGAAGCAACAGTTACACCTATAATTAACTTTATCAAAAATACGAAAAGATGGTCCTTTTTATAACTGAAAGTGTACAATCATCCTCTGAGTTAACGGAAGAAAAAAACAGCTCAATCAAAAACCGTATGCCTTTACAAGTAGTTTTCCCATCTATCTAGTACCCAGATTTTTTCCTGCTCAGATCATGAGGGCAGGAAAAACTTCCAAGTCCAAACAGAAACCCAACTCTGCATGGTAAAGAAAGACAAAGACAAAGGAGATTTAAACTGCAACACAGACGATACACTTTCCGTCTACCAACTTTTATTAACCATTTGCATTGTGAACACATCAAATAAAGCAATGTCCATCATTCCTTTCATTTGCACAACACCAACTAAAAATAACTAAAAATCTTTACATCGTCATGTAGTGACCAAAGTAGTGCGCAGTTGCAAAAAAGAAAAAGAAAAGCCGCAAATATTGGAATTTACTGTCGAACATTTGAACCCATCTATCACTGAATCATTAGCTTTGTTATGCATCAATAATAAGATACCTAGCTTCTTTGATCTTCAAAGTCTGGCATATATCATCATATATACATTTGGATCGCATGGCACGTCACTCAGATGCTCCTTGGCTATAAGACTGCATACCTATGCGCTTTCAAACTAGGATTCTGTCCGAAATTGCACTCTATTCCCTTCATAGAGCACTGTAGTGCACTATTTAGGAAATAGGGTGCCATTTCGGAAGCACTTAGTAAAAAAGTAGAGACAAATGTTCCTATCTTAAGGAAGTAAAAACATCAGAAAATGAAACTGACAGAGGTCTCGTATTGCCAGCAGTGATCCAAAGGGCTTCTTATCCAGCTCATGTTTCACATGGAATTTACCAGATCCATTTCACAAAGGAAATAGTATGGGAAGTTGTTTTCCCCACCTCAATCTATCCATCCCCCTTTCGCTTTCTCTCACTCTTCAATTTGTCTCCACAGTAAAACGCTATACTGTTAGAAAATATATAGTTTTGGTATATTGTTTTATATTGTACATAGGAACATGAAAAACATGGGACGCTCCAACCTCCCCTTCCCAATGTCCAGACATACTGTATCTGCTGCTTCTATCTATGGAAACCATGAAGACCAGGTAGAAAGTATTTTCCTGAATGACAATCTGAACACGTGGGTCTATTCTGGATCCCCAAAGTGCTGGTGGGGGGGTGTTGTGGGCCCGTGTGTCTCCTTTCTCTTCTAGTGGTAGTCCTGGTGGGGAGGAGGAGGGCTAGGTTTGGGGCGGGAGTTTATAAATGCCTTGACGGGACCTGTGGAGGAAGGAGGCCACGGTCTAGGCTCAGAACCTCAGGTGCGACTTGTGTTTCACCATGTATCTGTAGAGAGAACCGGAAGAGAAGATGGCATGCATTCTACTGTCATCTCATTCAAATATAAATCCCAAATATTTCTATAACCCCAGAGTATATGAAGTTTACACTTTTACAGAGAATATTATTTAATCAAGAGTGCTAACATTTACATGGAAACATATCTTCCATTAGGGTCAATTCCATTTCAAATGAGAAAGTAAATCAAATTCCAACACCAGATTTTCCCAATTGAAGAGAATTGGAATTCAGTGCACTTCCATAATTAATTTTAAATAATACATTTTTTCAGACATATTTTAAGTAATTTTATTGAAAGGATAGACCAGTATAGAAAGAGGGAAGGGAGAAGGGTTTTCATAACAAGGTATAGGTGGGTTTGGTATCAACCCCATTGCGTCATGAACATACGTGCACAATGTGCTATCAAAACACACCTGTCGAGGGTCTCCCAGAACTTTAGGAACATGGGCCGGTCGAGATGGCGCTTGTGGTGGCTCAGCTCCAGCACGGTCACGTCCCACTTCTGCACATTGGGGTCCATCTTCTGCTCGTCATACTTCAGATGGAAGGCTCGGACTGCAGGGTGACCACAACCACACACAGTCAATTAGATAGGACCAATACTCGTTTCGAGACATGGGTTGGACAGGTTAGCTCAAATACATTAACTTAAGTCCATCTAAAGGGATCACAGGTTAGTAGCCAAAGAACTGTATGGGTAGCACTTTACAGTTTGAAATAACTGGGTAACCATTTACTTGTAACAAGAAAGACATACATACCTTGTCGAAAGTAATGTGCTACCCCTGTATGTATAAGAGCAAGTGGGAGGAATCTCACTTTTAGCGAAAATGTCCACAGGAGATCCGTCAGGTAGCAGCCAAGGCCAGCCCTTGAACTGCCAGGCAGGGCCTTGCACGAACACGGCCACCACGCGATCCCTGCACAAACACAGTCAACATCAACCTCTAGTGTGAAAACAATTAATACAAAATGAGACCGTTTTGCATGTGTGGCACAATAAAATGGGAGTAAGTTTTGCACAATCTTCACATTGTAAGCCAGATGTAGAGAGGATGTATAATCATTTGTGGCCATGGGTAAGTTGAGGGGCTGATTGCGCAAGTGGTGTAGCGGTATGTGGATTTGGGTCAAGTACTTTCATTTACAGCCGACCATTACCACAATATCGTGAGGTACTGTCGATCCTGTAGTACTGTTGTGTCTACACACACATGTACAAGAAACCTATTGCTCTTTAAGAGTAATGGGCAACATTTGCCCATTACTAATTTCAAAATTCTTCAAGTTCTGTCAAATTGGTTGTTGATCATTGCTAGACAAGCATTTTCAGGTCTTGCCATATATTTTCAAGTAGATTAAAGTCAAAACTAACTTGGCCTCTCGGGAACATTCGCTGTCTTCTTGTTAAGCAACTCCAATGTATATTTGGCCTTGTGTTTTAGGTTATTGTCCTGCTGAAAGGTGAATTTATCTCCCAGTGTCTGGTGGAAAGGAGACCAGGTTTTTATTTAGGATCTTACCTGTGCTTAGCTCCATTTCATTTATTTTTCATCCTGAAAAACTCATAACATACCCATAACATGATGCAGCCACCACTATCCAATTTGTAAGTCGCTCTGGATAAGAGCGTCTGCTAAATGACTTAAATGTAATGTTAAATGTATGCTTGAACATATGGAGAGTGGTGCTCAGTAGTATGTTTTATTGGGTTTCCCCAAACATAACACTTTGTATTCGGGACAAAAAGTTACTGATTTGCCACATTTTTTGCAATATTACTTTAGTGCATTGTTGCAAACAGGATGCATGTTTTTTCAAATTCTGTACAGGCTTCCCTTTCACTGTCAATTAGGTTAGTATTGTGGAGTAACTACAAGGTTGTTTATCCATCCTCGGTTTTCTCCTATCCCAGCCATTTAACTCGTCACAGTTGGCTTCATGGTGAAATCCCTGAGCCGTGTCCTCCTCTACGGCAACAGTTAGCAAGGCTATCTGTATCTTTGTAGTGACTGGGTGTATAAATACGCCTTCCAAAGTATAATTAATAATGTTACAATGCTCAAAGAGATATTCAATGTCTGTTTTTTTAATCTACCAATAGGTGCCCTTCTTTGCGAGGCATTGGAAAACCTCCCTGGTCTTTGTGGTTGAATCTGTGTTTGAAATTCACTGCTCCAATGAGGGACCTTGCAGATAATTGTATGTACTGAGATAATACTGAGATGAGGTAGTCATTCAAAAACATGTTAAATACTATTGCACAGAGTCCATGCAACTAGTTAAGCACAATTTAAACTTGCCATAACAAAGAGGTTTAATACTTATTGACAAGACATTTCAGCTATTAATTTGTAAAACATAATACCCCATAATGACAAAGTGGAATTGAGTGTAGGCCAGTGAAAAAAAAAACTCAATGTATTCAATTTTAAATTCCAGCTGTAAAAAAATGTGGAAAAAGTCAAGGGGTGTGAATACTTTCTGAAAGGACTGTATTTATGGAAGATCATGAATGTTCATAATGTGGTCATGTATGGTCCTGGAGACTCACCAGTTCTAAGTGAAGTGTATGTATTGAAGATCATAAATGGTTATGGAGTAGGGTCATGTACGGTCCTGGTGACACAGTGGCTGGTCAATGATACGGAGTGGAATGTATGTATCGAAGATTCCAAATGGCCCAGGTGGTGGTGACTCACCAGTCCTGTGGAGCTAGTTTTAGGGGCTGGTCGATGACCCTGTAGGGCACGGTGACACTGAGCGTGGCCCCCCCGGGCTGGATCTGGTCCTTGCGTCTCTGGAGCAGCACCTCGTTGTCCCGCTGGATGCCCTGCTTCTTCTTCTCCTCTGGCGTCACAAACCTCACGGAGAGGGGAGGGAGAAGAGTAATGGCTAATGCATACGATACAAAACCTCCGTCAAGAAAGCATTACTGTTAGCAAGGCAATGTTGTTTTCAACATGATTCTAATATAGGGATTTTTAAGTCCAACACATGTGAAGCTTGTTTTTTAATGAAACGTTTATTGGTACATGTGGATAAATGTTGCAGTCTTGTGTGTGATAGTAACTTCATCTTAAGTGTCCTAATTAATGAAGTGTTATTATTAGTTTCCAGCACAGCTATTTTAGCCCAGTCTGAATTGTTCCCACTCCTTTCCTCCATTTCCTTTCTAGCATGCTAGCATACAAAACAAGTCCTACAATCTTCTTCTACCCATCAAACTAACTACAGCCTACATACCAAAACAAATGACATCCCCGTAGTTTGTTGTTGCCCGTTTTAAAACTTGGTAACTGCGAGCATGCTAGCCTCTCCACACACAATACAAGACCTACTGTACTCCCCCTATCACATTCACTGTACAGTATAGCCGAGTATATGTATAGATGACATACCAACAACAAAAAAGTGCGCACCCCCCCATTTTTCACGCTTTATTTGGTCTGTTTACAAATGCAAATCTACACAGAGTCGGGCAGTAGACTGGGTTGGTAGCTAAGAGTCATTCATTTGACACTAAACCAGAAACTCAGTGAAACAGGGAGGAACTTCCTGGACTTAAGCCAATAATAAACGCTAAGTTTTAAAACACTTCTGGGAATCCCTCACAAAGCATACCAGACTAGGGTTTGGAAAGTCAATGGGAGAAGTGAAAAAGTCTTTAGTTTTTCCAAATCTAAAAAAGGCACAGTCTACCTAGAGATTTGTGCCATTGTCTTAAAGGCCCAGTGCAGTCAATGTGATTTGGAAAGTATTCAGACCCCTTCCCTTTTCCCAAAATTTGTTACGTTACAGCCTTATTCTAAAATTTATCAAATAAAAATCCTCAATCCACACACAATACCACATAATTACAAAGCGAAAACAGGCTTTTTTTTGCAAATGTAATAATAAAAATGTAAATAAGTATTCAGACCCTTAGCTATGAGACTCGGGTGCATCCTGTTTCCAATGATCATCCTTGATGTTTCTACAACTTGGAGTCCACCTGTGGTAAATTCAATTGATTGGACATGATTTGGAAAAGGCATGCACAGATCTGGGAAAGGGTGCTAACAAATGTCTGCAGCATTGAATGTCCAATAAAACATTCTTAAATGGAAGAAATTTGGAACCACCAAGACTCATCCTAGAGCTGGTCACCCGGCCAAACTGAGTAATCGGGGGAAAAGAGCCATGGTCACGGAGGTGAGTGACTAATAACCCAATGGTCACTGACAGAGCTCCAGAGTTCCTCTGTGGAGATGGGAGAACCTTCCAGAAGGACAACCATCTTTGCAGCACTTCACCAATCAGACCTTTATGGTAGACTGGCCAGATGGAAGCCATTACATAATATAAAAACAGATGACCACCCGCTTGGAGTTTGCCAAAAGGCACCTAAAGGACTCTGACCATGAGAAACAAGATTCTCTGGTCTGATGAATCCAAGATCGAACTCTTTGGCCTGAATGCCAAGCGTCACATCTGGAGGAAACCTGGCACCATCCCTGCGGTGAAGTATGGTGGCGGCAGCATTGTGCTGTGTGGGTGTTTTTCAGCAGCAGGGACTAGGAGACTAGTCAGGATTGAGAGAAAGATGAACGGAGCAAAGTACAAAGAGATCCTTGGTGAAAACCTGCTCAAGAGCGCTCAGGACCTCAGACTGGGGCGACGGTTCACCTTCCAACAGGACAACAACACAAAGCACACAGTCAAGACAGAGCATGTGTGGCTTTGGGACAAGTCTCTGAATGTCCTTGAGTGGCCCAGCCAGAGCCCAGACTTGAACCCGATTCGAACATCTCTGGAGAGATCTGAAAATAGCTGTGCAGCGACACTCTCCATCCAACCTGACAGCTTGAGAGGATCTGCAGAGAAGAATGGGAGAAACTCCCCAAATACAGGTGTGCCAAGCTTGTTGGTCACACCCAAGATCGAGGCTGTAATTGCTGCCAAAGGTGCTTCAACAAAGTACTGAGTAAAGGGTCTGAATACTTATGTAAATGTTATAAGTTTTATTTTTAATACATTAGCATACATTTCTAAAAACCTGTTTATGCTTTGTCATTATGGGGTATTTTGTGTAGATTGATAAAAACATACAATTTAATCAATTTTAGAATAAGGCTAACAAAATGTGGAAAAAGTCCAGGGGTCTGAATACTTTTAGAACACACTGTATACACAGTAGCAGTCAAAAGTTGACACCTACAAGGGGTTCTCTTCATTTGCATTATTTTCTACATTGTAGAACAATAGAGAAGACCTCAAAACTATGAAATGACACATGGAATCATTAAAAAAAAGTGTTAAACAAATCAAAATATATTATATATTTGAGATTCTTCAAAGTAGCCGCCGCCTTGGATAGCTTTCAACACTCTTGGCATTCTCTAAAACCAGCTTCATGAGGTAGTCACCTAGAATGCATTAACAGGTGTGCCTTGTTAAAAGTTCATTTGTGGAATTTCTTTCCTTCTTAATGCATTTGAGCCAATCAGTTATGTTGTGACAAGGTAGGGGTGGTATACTGAAGATGGCCCTATTTGGTCAAATTCCGTATTATGGCAAGAACAGCTCAAATAAGCAAAGAGAAACGACTGTCCATCATTACTTTAAGACATGGTCAGTTAATCCGGAAAATGTCAAGTTTCTTCAAGTGCAGTCGCAAAAACCAATCACTATATTAAAACTGGCTCTCATGAGGACCGCCACAGGAAAAGACCCAAAGTTATTCTCCGCAGCAGAGGTAATTTCATTAGTTACCAGACTCATAAATTGCAGCCCAAATAAATGCTTCACAAGATTCAAGTAACAGACATCAACATTAACTGTTCAGAGGAGACTGTGTGAATCAGGCCTTCATGGTCAAATTGCTGTAAAGAAACATCCACTAAAGACTAAAGGACATCAATAAGAAGTAGAGACTTGCTTGGGCCAAGAAACTCTACAATGGATTTTAGACCGGTGCAAATCTGTCCTTCGGTATGATGAGTCCAAATTTGAGATTTTTGGTTCCAACCGCTGTGCCTTTGTGAGACGCAGAGTAGGTGAACGGATGATCTCTGCATGTGTGGTTCCCACCGTGAAGCATGGAGGTGTGATGGTGCTTTGCTAGTGACACAGTCAGTGATTTATTTAGAATTCAAGGCACACTTAACCAGCATGGCTATCACAGCATTCTGCAGCGATACGCCATCCCATCTGGTTTGCGCTTAGTGGGACTATCATTTGTTTTTCCAACAGGACTATGACCCAACACACCTCCAGGCTGTGCAAGGGCTATTTGACCAAGGAGAGTGATGGAAAGCTGTATCGATGACCTGGCCTCCACAATCACCTGCCCAAAACCCAATTGAGATGGTTTGGAATGAGTTGGACTGCAGAGTGAAGGAAAAGCAGCCAACAAATGCTCAGCAACTAAAGGAAATCCTGGCGCATGCACGTGCACACAGTCTACTTACTTGAGGTCCTGCAGTAGGTCCTTTGCATTGAGCATGGTGATGAGGGATGTGGTGGCCGCTGGGATGATTACGATGGGAGTCCGAGAGCCTTTAATGAAACGAACACAATGTATATGTTTAGTTAATCTATTACCATTTATCACCATTCATCAATAACACTCGCACATACACACTGTCGTAGCAGTACATACCCTTCTTTTGATTTGGTGGGGGTCTGGCTTGGGAAACTGGAGGAGAAAAATAAATAATAAGTGACAGCAAGAACCGATATCCCATTATGAGCCATGTGCTGCAAAAAGTATCAAATTTGACAACAGATGACACACTGAACAGAGGAAATGACAGCTCTGGCTTGTGTCCTGAATTAAGTGAAACGGACAGGCATAAACCAGGTAAAGCTAATGCACTAATTCTCTGATCATTAAAAAAAAAAAAACCTTCAAGGAGTTAGTTTACCTCAGACATGCAAATTTGTAACGATGTCAGTTTGTCTGGTTCCAAGACCAGCTTTAGCCATTGGATCCAATGAGTAGTGGAGCAGCTACTCTTGGTATGTTTTGTATGTTTCACAGAAGCAAAGCGCCGGTCTTTATTGTAGTTAAAACACGGATATCCACAAAGCATCTCTGTCCCGAAATCAGGTCACCCCATCAATATAATCTTATTCATTAAAATCTAAAAGGCAAATGTGATCCTATATGAGCACTCCTACCCAGATCTCATCTAACAGAGCAATGTGTTTGATATGAAGAGCCTTGCGAGCTACAGTAGTTGCAGGCCTAGTGAGACTTCCAAAAATAGATTTGCTGTTTTGTTTTTAACGCTCACATCTCTTTTCAACCGTTTTTCCACCAAGGACACAAAACAGAATTGATCCTACTTTGATTATTAAGAGCTTACTTGACACGAGAGATGAGACACCGTGTTGCATTAATGCAAAAACAAAGAATAAGCAAAAGGGAAAGACATTGAAATTTGGGGTTCACAAATCAAAGAGAAGAAACACAGTGTCATTAAATAGACATAACACTCCAAAATCGAAATGTGTCAGATAGTCATAACTCAAGTGGTCATCGGAGTCCACAAACCAGGCCATTATTAAAGATGCAGCTATATCCCACAATTCAAAATGAATGGAATAATAGGCACCATTTAACTTCCAGATTTGCTGTGCTTCTCTTTTCCATTTTTTGGGGGATTGGAGGCAGCTGGGTCACCTTTTTTTAGCCGTTTGCAGTCCTCTCATTGGCAGAATTAACATCTTTCAGTTGCGCGGTCTGATGGAGCTGGTCTGCCCGGCTCTCCCACACAGCTCCCAGGCAGTCACTTGTCAATCTTTTGAGCTGATGCCAAGCCAGAACACTTGTCTTGTAACTAACCTAAAAACAATGTTTACGCTCTCCTTTTCATGTAGGCTATTTTTGTTTTGATCACATCAGAAGCTCTAGTTTCCCATATGCACCGTTTCAGTCAACTGTGTTGCCGCTCTTGCACCTATTGTGGAAATTGATGTATACTGAGAGAGACTAATTTCTTCAAACAATCACCTTTATTTAATATTGATTAATTATTACAATAATGCAGTTGGTCGGCCACACACTAAAAGGTGTTTTGCCGAGAGCTTAACCTTTTAATGAAAAAAAAAATCTTATAGGGGACCCAAAAATGCGAAGTCATGGTTGCTTCCACCTCCACATGCAGATCGGGGGCACCATCCTGGGTTCATCCTGTGGTCACCTGCACCCGGTGCCATTTCCCAGATGCAAGAATGATTGGACACAATATGGGATTGTTCTACTCCGCCAGGCTCTGTCTATCTCGGGTCACACACATCACATCTACGGAATGCCAGCTGTAGGTAAATTGTCAACTCAAGCCCCAGAGGCCCAACTCAGTCCCACAGACACAGATGAGTACTCATCATAGATATTCGATGCATAAACAGTTTTAAACGTAATCTTGCGGTTGCTTATTTCCTAATGGGGGGGGAAAAAAACGTTATTTGATGAATATTAGGAGTACAGTAATACTTGACATTTTTTGGAAAGCTCAAATTACCCCCTTGATGGTTATGATGGGGAGAAAATCAGAGCTGTAAATGGTTTAACCTGTAGCCAAGGCTTTATAGCCAATATGGTTAATTATGGCTGGCATTGGTTACAATCTGCCACAATACCAATGTTGCCAGCCAAGGTATACCAGGAGATAGTAGGCCTTGTCCAACTAGGCCATCTGAATGTGTACTATGGAAGTTAGAGGTAGCCTAAACATTCATTATTTAATAGAAAAAAAGCACTGACTAAAATGGCTGTGACTAAAACTAGACTAGAATTGTCCAGAGTTTGTCAACTGATAACTAAAACTAAAAGGATGAAATTACTAAAATGTGACTTAAGACTAAATGGTGTTAAGACTAAAACTAAACAAAAAAAGCTGCAAAAATTAACACTGCTTTAAACCCTCCAGTGGCTCAGTGGTCTAAGGCACTGCATCTCAGTGCTATGGGCGTCACTACAGACCCTGGTTTGATTCCAGGCTGTATCACAACCGGCTGTGATTGGGAGTCCCATAGGGTGGCGCACAATTGGTCCAGCGTCGTCCGGGTTAGGGTTTGGCTGGGGTAGGCCCATCATTGTAAATAAGAATTGGATCTTAACTGACTAGCCTAGTGAAATTAAAAATACACTGCTCAAAACAAAAAAGGGAACACTTAAACATCACAATGTAACTCCAAGTCAATCACACTTCTGTGAAATCAAACTGTCCACTTAGGAAGCAACACTGATTGACAATTTCACATGCTGTTGTGCAAATGGAATAGACAATAGGTGGAAATTATAGGCATTTAGCAAGACACCCCCAATAAAGGAGTGGTTCTGCAGGTGGGGACCACAGACCACTTCTCAGTTCCTATGCTTCATGGCTGATGTTATGGTCACTTTTGAATGCTGGCGGTGTTTTCACTCTAGTGGTAGCATGAGACGGAGTCCACAACCCACACAAGTGGCTCAGGTAGTGCAGCTCATCCAGGATGGCACATCAATATGAGATGGGGCAAGAAGGTTTGCTGTGTCTGTCAGCGTAGTGTCCAGAGCATGGAGGCGCTACCAGGAGACAGACCAGTACATCAGGACACGTGGAGGAGGCCGTAGGAGGGCAACAATCCAGCAGCAGGACCGCTACCTCCGCCTTTGTGCAAGGAGGAGCAGGAGGAGCACTGCCAGAGCCCTGCAAAATTACCTCCAGCAGGCCACATGTGCATGTGTCTGCTCAGACGGTCAGAAACAGACTCCATGAGGGTGGTATGAGGGCCCGACGTCCACAGGTGGGGGTTGTGCTTACAGCCCAACACCATGTAGGACGTTTGGCATTTGCCAGAGAACACCAAGATAGGCAAATTCTGGCGCCCTGTGCTCTTCACAGATGAAAGCAGGTTCACACTGAGCACGTGACAGACGTGACAGTCTGGAGATGCCGTGGAGAACGTTCTGCTGCCTGCAACATCCTCCAGCATGACCGGTTTGGCGGTGGGTCAGTCATGGTGTGGGGTGGCATTTCTTTGGGGGGCCGCAAAGGCCTCCATGTGCTCGCCAGAGGTAGCCTGACTGCCATTAGGTACCGAGATGAGATCCTCAGACCCCTTGTGAGACCATATGCTGGTGTGGTTGGCCCTGGGTTCCTCCTAATGCAAGACAATGCTAGACCTCATGTGGCTGGAGTGTGTCAGCAGTTCCTGCAAGAGGAAGGCATTGATGCTATGGACTGGCCCGCCCGTTCCCCAGACTTGAATCCAATTGAGCACATCTGGGACATCATGTCTCGCTCCATCCACCAATGCCACGTTGCACCACAGACTGTCCAGGAGTTGGCGGATGCTTTAGTCCAGGTCTGGGAGGAGATCCCTCAGGAGACCATCCGCCACCTCATCAGGAGCATGCCCAGGCGTTGTAGGGAGGTCATACAGGCACGTGGAGGCCACACACACTACTGAGCCTCATTTTGACTTGTTTTAAGGACATTACATCAAAGTTGGATCAACCTGTAGTGTGGTTTCCCACTTTAATTTTGAGTGAGACTCCAAATCTAGACCTCCATGAGTTGATAAATTTGATTTCCATTGATAATTTTTGTGTGATTTTGTTGTCAGCACATTCAACTATGTAAAGAAAAAAGCATTTAATAAGAATATTTCATTCATTCAGATCTAGGATGTGTTATTTTAGTGTTCCCTTTTTTTTTTGAGCAGTGTACATTTAAAAAAAACTAATAAAAAAAAAACTTTCAGTGTTCATTTCTCCAGGCCAGCATTTGTGATGTCTGCTAGTTTATCAAACCAAGCTCATCTATTAATCTACAAAAGCAGAGTAGTGGAAATGTGTAACATTCTGCCTGTCAGGCTATCTGTTACGAAATCCCTGCCGGAAACCCTTAGCACACCATCTCGCAGCTTTCTGTCGGGGATACAAACTCTGCAACTTTCTATTTGTATTGCTTTGAATCTTTTTAATGAATTTATCTTATTAACACTTTGTTCTAGCTAGCTATGTGTGTAGGTAGCTAATCAAGTAATGCCTTTGTGTAGAGCTATTTAGTAATACCTGTATGTGCAGGTAGCATATCAATATTCAAAATGAGTCCTTCCTTTGTTAATAGCCTTGTTGCTCTACTTGTGCTATCAGTTACTGTATTGTGTACAGTGCATTCATTACCTCTGTTTCTTTTGTTTCAGAAACACTACCTTTCCATGTACATTTAATCCGTGTGTGTGTCAATAAAGTACCCTTGCCTGTGTAACTGAGGTTGCCTTATTCACCTCTAACTGGGGGAGGTGCTAGTGGGTCACAGATCAGCCCAAACGGAGATTCGCTCTTTCATGATCGCTCACAACGTGGACGCACACTACATGCACAGGGCATTGTCATGCTGAAACAGGAAAGAGCCTTCCACAAACTGTTGCCACAAAGTTGGAAGCACAGAATTGTTTGGAATGCCATAGTATGCTGTAGCATTCAGATTCCCCTTCATTGGAACTATGGGGCCTAGCCCAAAGCATGAAAAACAGCCCCAGACCATTATTCCTTCTCCACTAAACTTTACAGTTGGTAGTATGCATTGGGGCAGGTACCGTTCTCCCGGCATCCTCAAAACACAGATTTGTCCGTCGGACTGCCAGATGGTGAAGCGTGATTCATCACTCCAAAAGAACGCGTTTCCACTGCTCCAGGGTCCAATGGTGGCGAGCATGACACCACTCTAGCCGACAGTTGGCATTGCGCATGGTGATCTTAGGCTTGTGTGTGGCTGCTTGGCCATAGCAACCCATTTCATGAAGCTTCTGACAAACAGTTCTTGTAATGAAGTTGCTTCCAGAGGCAGTTTGGAACTCAGTAGTGAGTGTTGCAACCGAGGACATAATTTTTGCGTACTGCGCGCTTCAGCACTCGCCGGTCCAGCTCTGTGAGCTTGTGTGGCCTACCACGTCGCGTCTGAGCAGTTATTGTGAAGTGGAAACGTCTACAAGCAACAATAGAACTTAGTTGCCCAGGGCAGCTCTAGCAGGGCAGAAATTTGACTAACTGATTTGTGGAAAGGTGGCATCCTATTGCAGACTGTGTGCTCGATTTTAAACACTTGCCAGCAACGAATCCACGAATTTGAAGGGGTGTCCACATACACAAACACACACTCCTAAACACACACACACACACACAGAGAATGTGACTTCTCTACACAGCCATAGAGATGCCGAATAACAGAAGGGGATAGAAAAACAGACATGTGATTCATCACGCTGCACAAAGACCGGGGAAGGGGTGACCTTCAGCTCTGGACCTCATGTTCTTTTCATTTCCACGATAACTGCCATGTGTGGGAACAATGACGGACGCTTGATGGCAGCGGCTAAACACTTGTCTGACCGCGTTCCGTGTAGGATGCCGATCACAGAATTGACAGGACGTTTATAACGTTGACGTTTGGCAGCTCTCCTTTCATGAACAATTCCATATACGCATCTAGATCCATAGCCTCCGATACGTTTTAGTGTGATTTGATTTGGGGAACGAATTCATGCGATTTGGTTTATTACTATCTGCTGCTGATGGGATGACTTCTCAAAGTAGAGTGTGTAGGCATTAGGGGTGGGGGCAATTTATAATTTTATTCCCCTCACTTATCTGAAACCGCCATCACCCACTGATTAACTTGTCATTTTTGCAGATCAAATGTTGTTGAGCTACTACTGTCAATATTCATCTTTAGAAATTAGCATGCATTTAGCCAATGTATATATTTGAGCTTCAAATTATTGCAGTCAAAACAGGGTGTGTGAGAATGCACCTCAAGGCTTAAAGAGATTCATAGACTGAACTCTGCAGGGGAGTGAAAGAGATAAGAAACAAGTCAGACATACCACTATAAAGCAACTTGGGGAGTGGAAAATTACTGCTGAGCCCTTAGAAAACTAGAACTATATTTTGCTCCTGCAAGTTTGTATAACTGTATATGCATGGGCTTGGTCTCATGAGTAGGTGTTGATGTAGGCAGTTACATCACTATGGGCAAGCATAATAAAAGCAACTTGGACTTCTCCTATTTTGCAGAACTCGGGAGAGACATCAGTTGTATGTTTGATCTTTGACTTCTGTCTACAGCCGTATTGATTAAAACTGATATGATTTACAAGTGCACATTTGGAGTATTCATTATTAAATAGAAGCCCAAGAAAAGAAGCCCAACAGTGGCTAGCTTCACAACACATAACCCGGTCCGGTCGAGCCTCACTAGCCAGATGAAGCTAGCTGGCAACTTATGTTAGCTTTGGGCAACAGGGTTAAGCAGCTGGCTAGCCATTTGTTTTCATGAACCGATGTTCAATTTCAATAGGCGAACAACAAGTGGCAACCTAGCTAATACTTAATCACAAGGATTCCTAAATCATTGCTAAGAATAATGAAAATGACTGCAGTTTCTACTGGTCATTGTTTTCAGGCTGGTTGTATTAGTGCTTGATTGGTACCAAGCTAAAGCTAGCTACCCCAGAAGTTGCAGTCAAACAAACAATGCTTTTATTACTAACACGGTATTGTAAACACATAATTTGTGACGAGTGTTTGCACAGCTTTGACAGTATCTATTTTGACACGCAATGAGCCAAACAGCGTTCCATAGTATGTATGTCGTGAAGCTAATAGCAGTGACGCTATTACTGTGTAACTCCGGTAGGGCAACATCTGAAAAATAGAGCACTTGGTAGTGTGTACTTGTGCTCGACCAGTCGGCGAAAGCCAACATCACACACGACAGAGAACGGTTGATTCTAAGGGAAATGAATTCCATTCGCCGAGTTGTCTCGCTAAAATGTTCTTACTCTTTCAAATGACTGCTTGACCTACACAGCCGACATTGTGGGCTTGGTTAGGAATGCTGTGTTGCACGTGAAGCGCAAAATCTTTCTTGCCATTATTACGTCATTACGTTATATAGGTATGCACGTTAGCTTTGACATCAGTTTTTAACATCGCCGTTAAACTAGATATCGGCCAATACCGATGTTGGCATTTTTTAGCTAATATTAGCCGATTCCGACATGTTCACCGATATATCGTGCACCTCTAGTTTAGACCAGGAATCCCCAACTATTTGCACCCACAATTTTTTTGCATATACTTTTTAAAATTGTTGGACATAAGACTGAGAATCAAAAAATCAGCACCAAGTGATTAACATTTTGGATATCTTTTCCCAAGTATTCCAACAGAGAATTTTTTTATTTTTTGGTCTACCAGCCACTGTTGCAGGTAGAAATGAAAAATCTACCAGCCGCCCAGATTTTTTTCAACAAAAACATCAAGCGCAACATGCCTGGTCCCAAATTTCACGAGCTGAAATAAAAGATACCAGAAATGTTCCATGCACAAAAAAATGGTTTCTAAGACTGTGTACAAATTAGTTTACATCCCTGTTAGTGAGCATATCTCCTTTGTCAAGATAATCCATCCATCTGACAGGCGTTGCAAATTAAGAAGCTGCTTAAACAGCATGATCATTACACAGGTGCACCTTGTGCTGGGGACAATAGGAGGCCATTAAAATGCTTAGTTATGCCACAAATGTCAAGTTGAGGGAGCGTGCAATTGGCATGCTGACTTCAGGAAGTCCACCAGGCATGTACCAGGCAGATGGTGTTGTGTGAGCGAGCAGTTTTCTGTTATCAACGTGGCGGTGGGGTTATAGTATGGGCAGGCATAAGCTACGGACAACATACACAACTGCATTTTATCGATGGCAATTTGAATGCACAGAGATACAGTGACGAGATCCTGAGGCCAATTGTCGTCCAATTCATCCAGCCGCCATTTCCTTATGTTTCAGCATTATAAAGCACGACCCCATGTCGCAAGAAACTGTACACAATTTCTGAATGCCGAAAATGTGCAAGTTCTTCCATGGCCTGCATACTCAGACATGTCTCCCATTGAGCATATTTGGGACACTCTGGATCGATGTGTTCCAGTTCCCGCCAATATCCAGCAACTCTATGCAAAGGAGATGTCGCACTGCATGAGGCAAATGGTGGTGAAAGTATTCAGACCCCTCGACTCTCTCCACATTTTGTTACATTACAGCCTTGTTCTAAAATGGATTTAGTTAACTTCTCTAGGGTAGGGGGCAGCATTGGGAATTTTGGATGAAAAGCGTGCCCAAATTAAACTACTACTCAGCCATAAAAGCCAGAATATGCATATAATTAGTAGATTTGGATAGAAAACACTGAAGTTTCTAAAACTGTATGCGAGTATAACAGAACTCATATGGCAGGCAAAAACCTGAGAAAAAATCCAACCAGGAAGTGAGAAATCTGAGGTGTGTAGTTTTACAACTCATTGCCTATCGAATATACATTGTCTATGGGGTAATATTGCACTTGCTAAGGCTTCCACTAGATGTCAACCGTCTTTAGAACCTTGTTTGAGGCTTCTACTGTGAAGTTGGGGCGAATGAGAGGGGATTGAGTAAGGTCTCTCCCAGAGTGCCATGAGCTGACCACGCGTGTTCACGTGCGAGTTAGCTTGCGTTCCATTGCAATTCTAAAGATAAAGGAATTCTCCGGTTATAACATTGGAGATTTATGTTAAAAACATCCTAAAGATTGATTCTATACATCGTTTGACATGTTTCTACGGACTGTAACGGAACTTTGACTTTTCGTCTGCACCTAGTGATCGCGCCTCATGAATTTTGATGACTGCGCAAACAAAAAGGGGGTATTTGGACATAAATGGACTTTATCGAACAAATCAAACATTTATTGTGGACCTGGGAGTGCATTATGGTGAAGATCAAAGGTAAGTGAATATTTAATGCTATTTCTGACTTCTGTTGACTACACAACATGGCGGATATCTGTTTGGGTTGTTTTGGTCTGAGCGCTGTACTCAGATTATTGCATGGTGTGCTTTTTCCGTAAAGTTTTTTTGAAATCTGACACAGCTGTTGCATCGGAAAATTCCATGCATAGCAGTTGTATCCTTAAGCAATGTTTATCATGAGTATTTCTGCAAAATCACCGGATGTTTTGGAACTACTGAACATAATGTGCCAATGTAAACTCAGATTTTGATATAAATATGAACTTTACCGAACAAAACATACATGTATTGTGTAACATGAAGTCCTATGAGTGTCATCTGATGAAGATCAAAGGTTAGTAATTAATTCTCTCTATTTCTGACTCCTCTCTTTGGCTGGAAAAATGGCTGTGTTTTTCTGTGACTTGGCTCTGACCTAACAATCGTTTGGTGTGCTTTCGTCGTAAAGCCTTTTTGAAATTGGACACTGTGGCTGGATTCACAACAAGTGTATCTTTAAAATGGTGTAAAATACTTGTGTGTTTGAGGAATTTGAATTATGGGATTTCTGTTTTGAATTTGGCGCCCTGCTGTTTCACTGGCTGTTGATGAGGTGGGACACTAACGTCCCACATACCCTAGTGAAGTTAAGTAAATGTGATTAGAGCATTGGACTAGTGGTTAGAGCATTGGACTAGTAACCGGAAGGTTGCAAGTTCAAACCCCCGAGCTGACAAATCTGTCGTTCTGCCCCTGAACAGGCAGTTAAACCCACTGTTCCTAGGCCATCATTGAAAGTAAGAATTTGTTCTTAACTGACTTGCCTAGTTAAATAAAAGGTAAAAAAAAATTAAAATTGCAAACATTTCTAAAAACTTGTTTTTGCATTGTAGTGTGTGTATTTATTAGGGGGAAAACAATTTAATCCAGTT
This sequence comes from Oncorhynchus nerka, assembly GCF_034236695.1. Taxonomy (NCBI): domain Eukaryota; kingdom Metazoa; phylum Chordata; class Actinopteri; order Salmoniformes; family Salmonidae; genus Oncorhynchus; species Oncorhynchus nerka. Next base: position 3,969,593 of record NC_088424.1, on the reverse strand, counting down.
TAGAATAAGGCTGTAACAAAATGTGAAAAGGTCAAGGGGTCTGTATGCACTGTAATATGAATTGTAACTCAGTAAAATCTTTTAAATTGTTTTAAAATTGTTGTTCAGTGTAAAACAATAAATCCATTATTAAGTAGTAATATGGTATAGTGGCTCACTTTGTAGATATTCAAGTAAATAAAAATAATCTATGAATGAACTTCACTTATTGCACACAGCTCCCCTGCCAGGCAGTGTGGGATATAGGATTCATATTTCTTTGTGCAATTAGCTGTTGTGAAACAAAACCACATAAATACTTTGTAAAGAGATACTGCAGCATTTTTCTAACTCACATGTGCTCATATTTGACTTTTGATTATTTTTATTCACAAATGTAATGCTCGCACTGTAGAGCCTTGCAAATTGACCACCCGCCAACGTGGCTGGTGAAATAGGCAGTATTACCCGCCAATACCTAAATTGACCCGCATTTGGCAGGTGTTCATTTTATTTCCCATTACTGATGCATGTTTAATATGGATCGGTTTGGGCACCCAGGACAGATGCTTATTGGGACGGATGCTTATCCGTGAATCTTACCATCCCTTACGTTTGGCTTAGGTCACAACCTTGAAGCAAACATCAGTTGTCCTGAGAAAGACTAGAAAGTGTTTCAAACGGCAGGAACATGATGCAGTAGTACATAGAAAGCTGTCTACATGTACAGTCATGGCCAAAAGTTGAGAATGACACAAATATTAATTTTCAAAGTCTGCTGCCTCAGTGTCTTTAGATATTTTTGTCAGATGTTACTATGGAATACTGAAGTATAATTACAAGCATTTCATAAGTGTCAAAGGCTTTTATTGACAATTACATGGAGTTGATGCAAAGAGTCAATATTTGCAGTGTTGACCCTTCTTTTTCCAAGACCTCTACAATCTGCCCTGGCATGCTGTCAATTAACTTCTGGGCCACATCCTGACTGATGGCAGCCCATTCTTGCATAATCAATGCTTGGAGTTTTTCAGAATTTGTGGGTTTTTGTTTGTCCACCCGCCTCTTGAGGATAGACCACAAATTGTCAATGGGATTAAGGTCTGGGGAGTTTCCTGGCCATGGACCCAAAATATCGATGTTTTGTTCCCGAGGAACTTAATTATCACTTTTGCCTTATGGCAAGGTGCTCCATCGTGCTGGAAAAGGCATCGTTTGTCACCAAACTGTTGGTTGGGAGAAGTTGCTCTCGGGGATGTGTTGGTACCATTCTTTATTCATGGCTGTGTTCTTAGGCAGAATTGTGAGTGAGCCCACTCCCTTGGCTGCGAAGCAACCCCACACATGAATGGTCTCAGGATGCTTTACTGTTGGCATGACACAGGACTGATGGTAGTGCTCACCTTTTCTTCTGGCAAGCTTTTTTCCGGATGCCCCAAACAATCGGAAAGGGGATTCAGAGAACATTACTTTACCCAGTCCTCAGCAGTCCAATCCCTGTACCTTTTGCAGAATATCAGTCTGTCCCTGATGTTTTACCTGGAGAGAAGTGGCTTCTTTGCTGCCCTTCTTGACACCAGGCAATCCTCCAAAAGTCTTCACCTCACTGTGCATGCAGATGCACTCACACCTGCCTGCTGCCATTCCTGAGCAAGCTCTGTACTGGTGGTGCCTCGATCCCGCAGCTGAATCAACTTTAGGAGACGGTCCTGGCGCTTGCTGGCCTATTGTTGTGAAGCCTTCTTCACAACAATTTAACTACTCTCCTTGAAGTTCTTGATGATCCAATAAATTGTTGATTTAGGTGCAATCTTACTGGCGGCAATATCCTTGCCTGTGAAGCCCTTTTTGCGCAAAGCAATGACGTGTTTCCTTCCAGGTAACCATGGTTGACAGAGGAAGAACAATGATTCCAAGCACCACCCTCCTTTTGAAGCTTCCAGTCTGTTATTCGAACTCAATCAGCATGACAGAGTGATCTCCAGCCTTGTCCTCGTCAACACTCACACCTGTGTTAACTAGAGAATCACTGACATGATGTCAGCTGGTCCTTTTGTGGCAGGGCTGAAATGCAGTGGAAATGTTTTTGGGGGATTCAGTTAATTTCCATGGCAAAGAGGGACTTTGTAATTATAATTGCAATTCATCTGATCACTCGTCATAACATTCTGGAGTATATGCAAATTGCCATCCTACAAACTGAGGTAGCAGACTGTGAAAATTAATATTTGTGTCATTCTCAAAACTTTTGGCCACGACTGTTTGAGTCAACCACTAATTCCAGTCCTTGAGAGTAACAGGTTCTGCAGGCCTGCCCATTAAAAACACACGAGATTCAACCAATAAAGGTCTTGAATCAGGTGTTTGAGTACTGTGCTGTAATGAAACCATGCACACCGCGGGGGGTTCAACGTGATGTGCAAGGTTTTATTCCAACCCAGCTCTAAAAGTTACTTTTTGGGCCAGGGTTGGTGGTGACTGCTGACACAGGGGCTTTGAAATACTGGGAAAGCTGTGTCTACAAAAGGCCTACATTAACACAATGTTTTCATGTCACCTGCTTTGGTGGTGACAGATATACAGACCTGGTCTGGGGACGGGCTGCAGGGCTGGTGTCTGGGCCTTCCTGGCAGACGCTCCCTCCTGAAACACACAAACAAAAACACAACGGTCAACCTACAGCCTGATGAATGAAAAGCCAACCCTACATATTGGCATAGGGTAAGCAAGTTCCATCCAACTCGGACTCGTCTACAACATATTTACAATGCATTTGGAAAGTATTCAGACCTTGACTTTTTCCATATTTTGTTACGTTACAGCCTTATTCTAAATGGATTAAATCGTTATCCCCCTCATTAATCTACACACAATACCCCATAATGACAAAGCAAAAACATGTTTAGAAATGTTAGCAAATGTAATATCACATTTACATAAGTATTCAGACCCTTTACTCAGTACTTTGTTGAAACACCTTTAACCTGTTGAGTGTAGGGGGCAGTATTTAGATTTTTTGGATGAAAAACGTACCCAAATTTAACTGCCTATTTCTCAGGCCCAGAATCTAGAAAATGCATAGAATTGTCAGATTAGGATAGAAAACTCTAACGTTTCCAAAACTGTCAAAATATTGTCTGAGTATAACAGAACTGATATTGCAGACGAAAACCTGAGGAAAATTCAACCAGGAAGTGGCCTCTATTTTGAAAGCTCCATGTTCCTTTGAATGCCTTCCCTCCATTTAAAGGGATATCAATCATATTCCTTTTCCTATGGCTTACCCATGTTGTGAACAGTCTTTAGACATAGTTTCAGGCTTTTATTTTGAAAAAATGAGCGAGAAAGATCACATCGCGTCAGTGTATAGCAGGGTGTCCCCAGAGTTTTTGGCTGTGTATTTGGAATTTTCGTCTGCGATGTCGTGGCCGCTCAAGCCTGTGGATTTCTGAACATTACGCGCCAAACAAATGGAGGTATTTTGGATATTAAAATAATCTTTATGGAACAAAAGGAACATTTATTGTGTAACTGGGAGTCTCGTGAGTGCAAACATCTGAAGATCATCAAATTTAATTTATTGCTTTTCTGACTTTCGTGACCAATCTACTTGGCGGCTAGTGGTTTGTAATACACTGCTCTAAAATAACACATCCTAGAACTGAATGTATTAAATTTCTTTACATAGTTGAATGTGCTGACAACAAAAATCACGCAAAAATTATCCATGGAAATCAAATTTATCAACCCATGGAGGTCTGGATTTGGAGTGACACTCAAAATTAAAGTGTAAAACCACACTACAGGCTGATCCAACTTTGATGTAATGTCCTTAAAACAAGTCAAAATGAGGCTCAGTAGTGTGTGTGGCCTCCACGTGCCTGTATGACCTCCCTACAACGCCTGGGCATGCTCCTGATGAGGTGGCGGATGGTCTCCTGAGGGATCTCCTCCCAGACCTGGACTAAAGCATCCGCCAACTCCTGGACAGTCTGTGGTGCAATGTGGCGTTGGTGGATGGAGCGAGACATGTCCCAGATGTGCTCAATTGGATTCAGGTCTGGGGAACGGGCGGGCTAGTCCATAGCATCAATGCCTTCATCTAGCAGGAACTGCTGACACTCCAGCCACATGAGATCTAGCATTGTCTTGCATTAGGAGGAACCCAGGGCCAACCACACCAGCATATGGTCTCACAAGGAGTCTGAGGATCTCATCTCGGTACCTAATGGTAGTCAGGCTACCTCTGGCGAGCACATGGAGGGCTGTGCGGCCCCCCAAAGAAATGCCACCCCACACCATGACGGACCCACCGCCAAACCGGTCATGCTGGAGGATGTTGTAAGCAGCAGAACGTTCTCCACGGCGTCTCCAGACTCTCACGTCTGTCACATGTGCTCAGTGTGAACCTGCTTTCATCTGAAAAGCACAGGGCGCCAGTGGCGAATTTGCCAATCTTGGTGTTCTCTGGCAAATGCCAAACGTCCTGCACGGTGTTGGGCTGTAAGCACAACTCCCACCTGTGGACGTCGGGCCCTCATACCACCCTCACGGAGTCTGCTCAAATGGTCAGAAACAGACACATGCACATTTGTGGCCTGCTGGAGGTCATTTTGCAGGCCTATGGCAGTGCTCCTCCTGCTCCTCCTTGCACAAAGGCGGAGGTAGCGGTCCTGCTGCTGGGTTGTTGCCCTCCTACGGCCTCCTCCACGTCTCCTGATGTACTGGCCTGTCTCCTGGTAGCGCCTCCATGCTCTGGACACTACGCTGACAGACAGCAAACCTTCTTGCCACAGCTCGCATTGATGTGCCATCCTGGATGAGCTGCACTACCTGAGCCACTTGTGTGGGTTGTAGACTCCGTCTCATGCTACCACTAGAGTGAAAGCACCGCCAGCATTCAAAAGTGACCAAAACAGCCAGGAAGCATAGGAACTGAGAAGTGGTCTGTGGTCACCACCTGCAGAACCACTCCTTTATTGAGAGTGTCTTGCTAATTGCCTATAATTTCCACCTGTTGTCTATTCCATTTGCACAACAGCATGTGAAATGTGTCAATCGGTGTTGCTTCCTAAGTGGACAGTTTGATTTCACAGAAGTGTGATTGACTTGGAGTTACATTGTGATGTTTAAGTGTTCCCTTTTTTGTTTTGAGCAGTGTATTTTGTCTACTGAGAGAGATGTTCTTACATAAACGTTTGGATAGCTTTCGACAAAAAGCTTTATTGAAATCTGACACGCCAGGTGGATTAACAACAAGCTAAACTGTGTTTTGCTATATTGCACTTGTGATTTAATGAAAATTACATTTGAATTTGGCGCGCTGCATTCCAGCTGATGTTGACGTAAATGATCCCGCTAACGGGATGGGTGCATCAAGAAATTAATCGCCGCCTGTCTCGGAGCTCTACGGACAATCCCTTTGACCTCATGGCTTGGTTTTTGCTCTGACATGCAATGTCAATTGTTGGGCATTATATAGACAGGTGTGTGTGCGCGCCTTTCCAAATCATGTTTAATCAATTTAAATTGACCATAGGTGGACTCCAATCAAGTTGTAGAAACATCCCAAATATGATCAGGATGCACCGGAGCTCAATTTCAAGTCTCATAGCAAAGGGCCTGAATACTTAAGTAAATAAGATATCGGTTTATCATTTTTACTAAATTTGCAAACATCTCTAAAAACCTATTTTCGCTTTGTCATCAAGGGTTTAGTGTGTAGACTTAGAATAAGGCTGTAACGTAACAAAATGTTGGAACAAGAGAAGGGATCTGAATACTTTCCGATTGCACTGTATATATTGTCCATATCAAGAGCCTCAGTGTTGTGTATGATGACTGTTGCTCCCTCAGGCCAATTCCCCTTGGAAGGGGTGTGCATCTAGTCTGATGGGAGTGTCTAATTCATCATCTAATGACAGTCCCAGAGCTCGGCTTCAAAGAAGAGCTGTAGAAACATTTACAGGGGGTTGTTAAGTGTCGATCCGGCCAGAACCTGGGACTCAAACCAGTGGTTGTATCACTAACCCAGACCCAATATTCCCTCTAAGTTGCGCGCATTAGAAATAAGCCTGCGAATGAACTTCACTCAGCCCCCCCGCCCCCCTTAGTTAACACTCAATGCTTTTCTTTATGGTGGAAATTGTGATCAAATCAACATTATCAACTTTTAATGCAACATACCAAAACAAACTATGCAAGACTCATTAGTATGCAAAACTATGCAAATGATTTTGTTGTAGGCAGAACGCATCTGATTCTATTGCATTGACATGTAGGACTGTTGTATTTTGAGACAAGCTTGACTAATCTACGTAGCAAATACGGCAGAGGGTAGCATAATTGATCTGATTCTCTGTAATAAATGGTATGGGAATAATAATGCATTTTATTTTTAAAGTGGTTTCTTGCAAACATTTTCAGTCACCTTCTTGTCTGAAGGTCAAGTGGATAAACAAGTTAACGTCAAGTCCTGCATGTTTTTTCCACAAAAGTCTTGTGGAATGTAAGCCTACATTTTACACTGCATGATAGAACAGCCATTTCCATGTTCAAATATTATGGGATGCATTTTGTTTTTGATGGTAGGCCACTCTGGTAGGTCTACATTATGATCATCCACAGAAGCCTATTTGACCACAGTCTGAAACTCAAAGCGGGTACAGCCTCAGTGTTCACAGTAAACACATGCTGGAAGTTCCACAGAATTTTCAAAGTTCAAGTTTGCACTCAGCAGACCTGAAATTTGCTCAGTACAGAAAAAAAGAGGAACCATTTTCCAGAACCTCGGTGGGTCAGTTTTGCATTTCCCCCTAATGGTTCAGGTTAGGATTGGGGGAAGGGAAGCTGATTCTAGATTAGAACCTAGGAGAAACTCCACCCTGAAGCACGTCTTGAAATACTGGCAATGTTGCTTTGACACATTGGTTCCTGTTGGATTTCTACTAGTAGGTTGAATAATTCTTTAGTCTCTTATTTTATTGGAGATGTATGGAACACGGTCCACAGAACTTCATGAAGAGTCACCAGTTGACCCAGTGTTTCCCATAGATTATTTTCCAATACAGTTAGGTGGCAGATTGAATGGTAGGGAAAACTGCTGTGACCAGAGCCATCTGTTCAGAGACGCAGAGTTCGGAGTTATATAGATAGATATGTTTTCATATAATTTTACTCAGAACTCCTAATGCGTCGGCTTCCTGCAGATTTGTCAGTTAACTCCATGAGCAGCAGCACAGACTTGTGAGTTGTAGATGACAGATATGATTCAATAGTTCAGGGCAGAGTCAAGAGAATGCAATGAAAATCCCGGGCCCATGGGCTGTTTTTTAAATGTATTATTGCGGTACATTAAAGTTCTTATGCAATAAATTATGCAAGCCTGTTTTGTATTGTCAAAATAATGAACGGTGAATATTTTATCAGATTAATTTAGCTGTCCAGATAGCGCACATCGTCCACCAATAAAGGCTTGAGTTAGAATGGCGGTTTAATACAAATTTTGTCCATCTAGTTCAAGGGAGAATTTCAATTTCAAATTCCTCGCGTCCTCTCTCTCCAAAATCCATTGGAGGTGGTCAGAGTGGAGGGACGTGTGACTTTGTCATCCAATGGGGTTTGAGGATGAGGAAGGATGCGAGGAGTATTCAAGTATGATTCTCCAAGTATGTAGAAAATATAAGTAACTATTTCTATGTAGGCCTGTACTTCTTTGGTGCCAATTCTTAATGACATTGGTCACCCTAACTCTCAAAATCAGTCAATACTACGCCAATAGTCCTCCAGTCCAGTCAAAAAGTTAGTAAACCTGTATGGGGGGGCCTCTGCCCCTGCAAAGGTTTTTGGTCGATCCCCCTAGAGCTGTTGTCCCTTAATCTCCCTCGCATCTAGTTTCTTTCCCACTGTCTTCTCTTTCCTATTCATGATCTACTGGCCTCACAGACAGATTAGTGAATCAGCAGTTTTGCTGGAATAGTCTGGAAGTCAAGCTGCTTAAACTACATCAACACTGGCCTGACTGGAATGCCAGTCATAGGCCTGCACAACAAGCCACAGAAGAGCCATGCTCTCAACAAGAAATGTAAAGGGATACTTTATTTTTCTTCGGTACATTTAAAAAATTGTAATGATCCGAACCAGGGCCTAAAATTACCTTTTTGGTCCCCCGGCCACTGTGGCAGAAAAAAACAAATAAAATCTACCAGCCACTGAGATTATTTTTTACCAGCCAAAATATTTTTCATATTTACATAACATTTGTAATCAAACCAATAAATAGCAACACCGGACTACTTTAAAATGGCCCGTATATAAAATGCACGTGAATCCCGATTAAAGGGGGGAGAAGGCACATCCAGTAAAAATGGGTCATATTTTTTTTAACCGTTTAGGCTTAGACAAAAAAACATTTATCTTTGCTGTAAGCATGCCTGTCAAAGTGGTGCTCTATGTTCCCTCGCTGACACTGCAGCTGAGGCTGCATGACAGTGAACTTTCAAAGTCTACTCAGACTAGTCTGTACTCTTGGTTATAACAAGTGATAATGATACAATGTAACAAATGCACAAATCTAACAGAAGACTCATCAGGGACTGCATCCCTGCTCGCCATCACGGCTAAATTATATATTTCTAAAACTGACGGAGGAATAGACGCACGTGAAGAGAGGACGGGGAAAAGCAGGTAAGGGCATGTAGGGGATGCAGCTGGCTGATTACAGCTGCCACACATGAAATGCGCATGAAAGTGAAGTGGATATTGGACCTGTGCATACAAGAGACTAGTGGCTGTTGCTTATTAAATTCAACTGAATTGAAACAAAACAGACTTGATAAACATTTTATAACAGGCGCCAGCAGATTTTTTAGATTGGTAGGACAGAAAAAGTCGGTAGTATATAAGACACGGTACTACGGTATTCTAAAATGTTGGTATTATAAGTAAACCTGGCGTTTTGGTACCGTGACATTACAGTGGTACCGGTATACCGTGCAACACTAAAATCTGGTATCGTGACAACACTAGCATACTGTCACCAAGCCTGCAACTATCCATCAGACCATAGAGAAAACAGCCCTGCCCCCCTCAGTAGCCCCCACCAGCTAGAGCAGATGCGACAGAGCGATAGCACAGCAAGAGAGATAGGGAGCGAGGGAGGTTGATAGAGGGGAAGCGTGTGGGGGCAGAAGAGACATAAGCGACACAGAGAGCACCGTGGATGAAGAGAATGTAGCTCGGGTGCTCTACACACACACAGGCACCAAGAGCCAGTGTGCCCGAGTGAATTTGACAATGAGTCATATTTAAAACCAAATGAGGGATCGCTCTGCGCGTGTGGGTGCGTTCGCAGCAAAAGGCATTGAAAAACATGGCAGAGAAGGAACGACACCGGCCAAAGCGGGATCCATAGAAGCAGTCGCACCGTTATTGGGCCATCCCACACAGAGAGAAAAGCAGCGATAAAACGGTAACCGTGAGATGGAGCTGAGAGGTGAGCCAAGGTGTGTGGTGGACAGGAAGAAATAGATAAAACCATTGAAGCTGGCAGCAGCACTGGGCAGAGTCATGGGCAGGTTGTTGTGCCCTAGTAGATGAGAGATGAGGGGAGCAAGCCTGAAACGACTTGAACTGGGGGAACAGGTATGTCTTCTGGTCCGGCGTGCTCAATTACAGCTCAAAAACACACACATGCTCTTACAAGAGCGTATTGGTAGTAAAAGCTGCCATGTACACACTGATGCACAGGTGCTGGCTGCTAGGAAGGAATATATAGCTTAGAGAGCTCGTTTTTGTTTAGAACCTGAGAACACATTGGGGGGTGTGTGTGTGTGTTTAATGTTTCTTTGCATTCCAGAGGATGCCTACATGAGGGATTTGGCTTTTTAGCACCTTTTGTGCGCTCTCACAAACAACCCTTTGTCTGGGGGGGGTATTTTAAGAGAGCGGCATGTAATCCAGTCGAATGTGAGAGAACCCACACCACTCTAGGGGACTAGTTGCCCGAAAATGTGAAAACAGTGCAGTGCTTTCACAGCAATTTAAATTAAACATACTTTTTCAGTTCCGTTGGGTTGCTGTGCCAAATGTGCCCACTTCTTGCTTACACCTTTATCCAAGTATCAATTCCTCCAATTGTCTAAAGGAGCGATTGAGGACATTGATCTTCATAGTTAACTTATTTAGTCCACCCATATATTAGATAGTAACCGTAATCATGCACAAGGGTGGTTCCTTACAAGGAAAGGCACAAATAGCCCTCAATTTAAGAGAGAAGATTTGCTATGAAGTCACTAACAGGATGTTGGTTTCCTCTTCATAACACATCTAAAAGTGAGGGTTTAAAAAACTGATACACATGTAAATACAAGTATAATAATAGATCCTGTGGCATGTCATTAAGAGTAATTTGGTTTATTTTCTCTCAAAAGTAACTGGCTCCAGTTAGACTTGTATGACTCACATGCAAAGCAACATTAGTAGTCCTTTTTTTAATGTAAATTGTAACACAGTACCAGTCGAAAGTGGGTGTCAATATTAGGGAGAGAGGCGCTAAAAGAGAAGGGTGCCACTAACTATTTTATAACGGGACGCTGGCCTTCTAAGCAGAGTTCCTCTGTCCAGTGTCTGTTCTTTTGCCTATCTTAATCTTTTCTTCTTATTGGCCAGCCTGAGATATAGCTGTTTCTTTGCAACTCTGCCTAGAAGGCCAGCATCCCAGAGTCGGCTCTTCATTGTTGACGTCGAGACTGGTGTTTTGCGGGTACTATTTAATGAAGCTGCCAGTTGAGGACTTGTGAGGCGTCTGTTTCTCAAACTAGACACTATTGTACTTGTCCTCTTGCTCAGTTGTGCACCGGGGCCTCCCACTCCTATTCTGGTTAGGGCCAGTTTGCGCTGTTCTGTGAAGGGAGTAGTACACAGCGTTGTACGAGATCTTCAGTTTCTTGGCAATTTCTTGCATGGAATAGCCTTCATTTCTCAGAACAAGAATAGACTGACAAGGTTCAGAAGAAAGTACTTTGTTTCTGGCCATTTTGAGCATGTAATCGAACCCACAAATGCTGATGCTCCAGATACTCAACTAGTCTAAAGGTGGACAGTTTTCTTGCTTCTTTAATCAGAACAGTTTTCAGCTGTGCTAACATAATTGCAAAAAGGGCTTTCTAATGATCAATTAGCCTTTTAAAATTATAAACTTGGATTAGCTAACATAACGTGCCATTGGAATACAGGAGTGATGGTGGCTGATAATGGGCCTATGTAGATATTCCATTAAAACAAAATCCGCTGTTTCTAGCTTCAATAGTCATTTACAACATTAACACGTTTAAATGTTTTACTCACATCGGCTGCAGTGAAGGAGTCCGCAGGTTTTGGTAGCGGGCCGTGTCAGTGGCACTGTATTGTCCTCAAAGCGAGCAAAGAAGTTTAGTCTGTCTGGGAGCAAGACATCCTGGTCCGTGACAGGGCTGGTTTTCTTTTTGTAATCTGTGATTGACTGAGACCCTGCCACATACCTCGTGTCTGAGCCGTTGAATTGCGACTCTACTTTGTCTCTACACGGATGCTTAGCTTGTTTGATTGCCTTACGGAGGGAATAGCTACACTGTTTGTATTCGGTCATGTTTCCGGTCACCTTGTCCTGGTTAAAAGCAGTGGTTCGCGCTTTCAGTTTCGTGCAAATGCTGCCATCAATCCACGGTTTCTGGTTTGGGAATGTTTTAATAGTTGCTGTGGGTACGACATCGCCGATGCACTTGCTAATAAACTCGCTCACCGAATCAGCGTATTCATCAATGTTGTTTGACGCAATGCGGAACATACCCCAATCCACGTGATCGAAGCAGTCTTGAAGCGTGGAATCAGATTGGTCGGACCAGCGTTGAACAGACCTGAGCGCGGGAAGTTCCTGTTTTAGTCTCGGTCTATAGGCAGGGAGCAACAAAATGGAGTCGTAGTCAGCTTTTCCAAAAGGAGGGCGGGGGAGGGCCTTATATGCATTGCGGAAGTTAGAATAACAATGATCCAGGGTTTTACCAGCCCTCGTAGCACAATCGATATGCTGATAGAATTTAGGGAGTCTTGTTTTCAGATTAGCCCTGTTAAAATCCCCAGCTACAATGAATGCAGCCTCAGGATGTGGTTTCCAGTTTACATAGTCAAATAAAGTTTTAGGGCCATCGATGTGCCTGCTTGGGGGGGGGTGGAATATATGTGGCTGTGATTATAATCGAAGAGGATTCTCTTGGTAGATAATGCGCTCGACATTTGATTGTGAGGAATCCTAAAATCAGGTTAACAAAAGGACTTGAGTTCCTGTATGTTGTTATGATCACACCATGTCTCGTTAATCATAAGGCATACAACCCCGTCCCTCTTCTTACCAGAAAGATGCTCCTTTCTGTCGGCGAGATGCATGAAGAAACCAGGTGGCTGTACAGACTCCGCTAGTGTGTCTCGAGTGAGCCATGTTTCCTTGAAGCAAAGAACGTTAGTCTCTTATGTCTCTCTGGAATGCTACCCTTGCTCGGATTTCATCAACCTTGTAGTCAAGGGACTGGACATTGGCGAGTAGTATGCTCGTGAGCGGTGCGCGATGTGCCCGTCTCCGGAGCCTGACCAAGCCAAACTTGCAGTGTCATACCCAAGAAGACTCAAGGCTGTAATCGATGCCAAAAGGTGCTTCAACAAATTACTGAGTAAAGGGTCTGAATGCTATTTTAAATGTAGTTTTTTTTTGTATTTACATTCACAAAAAACTGTTTTTGCTTTGTCATTGTGGGGTAGTGTAGATTAAATAGTTTCCCCCCTCATCAATCCATTTTAGAACAAGGCTTTAACGTAACAAAATGTGGAAAGTGTCAACGTGTCTGAATACTTTCCCAATGCACTGTATGTTATCACACCACTACAATCACTGTCACCCTAGACAAAGCGTTTGATGGTTTTAACTTGTGCTAACATTATCACTGTTGTTTTTCTCCTAGATAAAAACGTTGGCCTCTGCTGAAGACCGCATGAACCTGGTTGAAACATATGGACAGGTTTGACAACTGACCAACAATTCAAAGTGACTTGAATGTTACGGTTCAATACATGCACCACCTCCCGACTAATTACTTGGTTCATCAATGATATCGCACACAGCATACGCCTGACTTGACCGAGTGCGTTACGGCTGCCCACGTGAGGTGGTACACAGACACCATGCAGTGGAGGAGGCGCCACTGCTACACGCATGTCGCTGGCCTACTGTCTCTCCTCTCGCTCCTGATCATCCTGGGCCATCAAGACTGGCTGCCGGGCCTCAGGGGGCCAACATGGCAGATGGAGCACCTAGTGGCTTACACCGAAAGAGGACTACACTCTACCAAAGAAAAAGGGAATCACAGCTCATCACAGACTCTATGGAGGGACGCACTGGTTCCCCCTTCGCCTCCGGAAAGAAATGCCAACCTCAGTTCCCCTCAGGACTCCTCCTTTCCACAGGGGATTACGGGACTGGAGAACTCAGTGGCGGCTAATGCTAGCTTGAGTGGGGAAGTCGGGCTAAGGGGCTTGCTGACCTCAGAGCCATACCCTTACATCATCAATGAGCCCGACAAGTGCCGGGAGGGCAACCCAGAGCCATTCCTTGTGCTGCTGATAGCCACGGAGGGAAATCAGGTGGAAGCCAGGGAGACCATTCGGCAGACCTGGGGGAACGAGAGCATGGTCCCGGGCCTAAGCTTTGTTAGGCTCTTCCTGTTAGGCGTAAAGGAGGGCAGGGTAGGCCGCCTGCAGCAGAGCAGCCTGGAGGCCGAGAGCCGGAGGCACCATGACATCATCCAGCAGGATTACATGGACACTTACAACAACCTGACTATAAAAACCCTGATGGGCATGCACTGGGTGTCCACGCACTGCCCGGGCACCAACTATGTCATGAAGACAGACAGTGACATGTTTGTCAACACAGAGTATCTCGTGCACAAGCTTCTCCAGCCAGAGATGCACCCCAAACGGGACTATATTACGGGCTACCTGATGAGGGGCTATGCACCCAACAGGAACAAGAATAGCAAGTGGTACATGCCCCCCGAGCTGTACCCCAGCGAGGTGTACCCTACTTTCTGCTCAGGAACGGGTTATGTGTTCTCAGGGGACCTGGCTGGAAAGATCTACAGGGCCTCCCTGGGTATCCGCAGGCTGCATCTGGAGGACGTTTACGTGGGCATCTGCCTGGCCAAGCTGCGGATCGAACCCACGCCGCCGCCTAATGAGTTCCTGTTCAACCACTGGCGGGTGTCCTACTCCAGCTGCAAGTATAGCCACCTCATAACCTCCCACCAGTTTCACCCCAACGAACTGCTCAAGTACTGGCACCACCTGCAGAGCAACAAGCACAACGCCTGCATCAACACGTCCAAAGACAAGGTGGGCAGGTTTCACCAGAGGAAACTGCAGGGTGTACAGCCTATTTGGTGACAGAGGGTTGAGTGTGATGTTAGGTCATTGCCTGTGCAGGAGTCACTGGGCAAGAGATGACAGAGTCAAGCATGTTTTTGGACAAACTAATGCTTGAAGACCATTTTTTTTAAAACTACAGTTTAATACATTCATTGATTGAAAGAATATATGCATTGGGGTACAGAGAAAGACATCACTTATGTGAAATGTGGGTGCTGTTTATTATGAGGATATATCTTAAGACTATTGGTGGACTGTCACCGTCTAGTATCCATTTTGTTCAACTTGAGTTTAAATACTTTTCCTTTTAACCCCCTAAGGTTGAATCGAATAATCATATTAAAAAAAGATCTGTAAGTTTCAGCTAGAGATGTTTTTTTTTTTTCTCCAATGGATCCACACGTCACACTTCCGCATCTGTGGTGAAAGTTGGACTAGAGCAGTTTGTCAGACAATGAGACATCCAAAAATCGGTCTCACAAAATCATCCAAACAGTTTGACTACAAACTTTTATAACCCCTCTATGGAAAGATGACTCACGCAAACAAGAGTGTTCTCCATTTTGCTCTACGACCACCACAACTTGGGATTCATCATAAGTTGGTACAGATGATCTGCCAACTTCTGTATGCAGCATCCGAACAGTATGAGCTACACACTAATATGACCCGTATCCCTCCAAGATTTAGCAACATTTCTGATTTCTACAGCCAAAAAAAAGCATTAACTTTTCTGAAACTCTGCTATACATTTCATATTAATTTCATATAAAGCAATAAAAGTCATGTGCTCAGTTTGAGGACGACTAAGCAGAATGCATAATAGAAAAACAATTAGAACATCTAAAGTGCTCAATTTTGGTTATTTTCCTTTTAACATCTGTCATAATCCATTCACACCTCTCCATCTGGCTTGCCATCAACACAGGATGCATCTCTTAACAGATTCAAAGCTGATCAATCTCTTTCAATTTGAGGATCAGTATTTCTTTCTAATAAGTTATCACAAGCAAGAATTTTCAAGACTTTTTCTGAAAGGGTTGTAAAAGGGAAATGAAGAGAACTTAAAAATAGAGAATTGTGGTTGATATTTACTATTCCATTTATTTAAAAAATCCAGAAAGATCGTGCTTTCATGATAAGTATTACGTTTTAGTTTAAAACAGCAATGCTGACAAATTGCACTCAGTGCTTTGAGCAGCACTCTCCATAGACAGACTGCGGAGAGAGTACTGACCCTCCCACTAAAGCCAAGGTTAGCGGAGTAAAAGTTTGAGTAAAACGCCACTCAACTTGATTCTTTCAGCGCTTGCCACAGTCTTCCCTGCTACCACTTCAGTAATGGTGATCTGCCGCTGCTGTGGGAACTGTTCTGACATTCTCATATGCTCTGCTGATGCGAAGTGACTTGATCGTCGACATTCTCTAGTTTCCAAAAACATTTGGAAATTGTTTCGCGCGGTCGTTAGCTGTTATTTTTGTTGGCAAATGAGATTGATTTCTGTTCATTATACTGCCCGTCAGCCATCAACAATCACCCATCTTGGCACGCGAATATGCTGACAGGCCAGGGAGGAGAGAGGGGAAAAAAAAAAAAAAACTGTTGACATGTGGTTGGATTGGGCCATTTTCCACGGTAACAGTGCAGTAATTGGTAAAAAATTACAAACCCGCTTTTGATTGGAACCTTTTATGCGCAAAAAGTGTGGGAATTGGTCAAAATTGCGAACTACTGCATCATATGCGTTGATTTTGCAATGAATCACAGAAACGCAGAATCCTGGAGGGACTGCCCTCTGTGCAAAGATGACCCTCACTGACACGAACATGTCGGTTGTTTTGCTCTAAGACGCCCATAGGCCTCACTCATCTGAACGTCCCCTGGTACCAGTTGAAAGACATTTATGAAAGTACACTGAACAAAATATAAAAAACGCCACGTATTGTTCGTGAGCTGAAATAAATAAAAATACTAGGAATTTTCCATATGCACAAAAAGCTTCTCATTTTGAGTATTTCTGTCTGCAATAAAGCCCTTGTGGGAAAAACTCATTCTGATTGGCTGGGCCTGGCTCCCATGTGGGGTGGGCCTATGCTCAAATCAAATCAAATCAAATTTATTTATATAGCAGCACCCCAGCCCCAAACAGCAAACAATGCAGGTGTAAAAGCACCCCTGCCTAGTCCTGTGAAATCCATAGATTATGGCCTAATGAATTCATTTAAATTGACCGATTTCCTTAACTGTAAAGTCAAATATTACAAATTGTTGCATGTCGCGTTTGTATGTTTTGTTCTCATGTACATACACTACCGTTCAAGTTTGGAGTCACTCAGAAGCACAATTTTTGTTCATTAAAATAACACCAAATTGATCAGAAATACAATTTGATTATCTTGTAAATTACTATTGTAGCTGGAAACAGTAGATCACATAGGCGTACAGAGGACCATTATCAGCCACCATCACTCCTGTGTTCCAATGGCACGTTATGTTAGCTAATCCAAGTTTATAATTTTCAAAGGCTAATTGATCATTAGAAAATTGCAAAAGGGTTATGTTAGCACAGCTAAAAATCTGTTGTTCTGATTAAAGAAGCAATAAAGCTGGCCTTCTTTAGACTAGTTGAGTATCTGGCGCATCAGCATTTGTGGGTTCGATTACAGGCTCAAAATGGCCAGAAACAAAGCACTTCCTTCTGAAACTTGTCAGTCTATTCTTGTTCTGAGAAATGAAGGCTATTCCATGCAAGAAATTGCCAAGAAACTGAAGATCTGGCAAAAGAACACAGACATTGGACAGAGGAACTCTGCATAAAAGGTAAGCATCCCGGAGTCGCCTCTTCACTGTTGACGTTGAGACTGGTGTTTTGCGGGTACTATTTAATGTAACTTCCAGTTTCTGGCCATTAGCCTTTTAAAATGATACACATAGATTAGCTAACAACGTGCCATTGGAACACAGGAGCGATGGTTGCTGATAACGGGCCTCTGTATACCTATGCAGATATTCCACAAAAGAACCGTTTCCAGCTACAAGTCATTTACAAAGTCTAAACTGTATTTCTGATCAATTTGATGTTATTTTAATGAACCAAAAAAAAGGTGCTTTTCTTTCACACACACACACGTCAAGATTGGACACCTACTCATTCAAGGGGTTTCTTTATTTGTACTATTTTCTACATTGCATTATAATAGTGAAGACATCAAAACTATGAAATAACACATATGGAATCATGTAACCAAAAAAGTGTAACACAAATCAAAATATATTTGAGATTCTTCAAAGTAGCCACCCTTTGCCTTTATGACCGCTTTGCACACTTTTGGCATTCTCTAAACAAGCTTCAAGAGGCAGTCACCTGGAAAGCATTTCAACTAACAGGTGTGCCTTGTTAAAAGATCATTTCAATAGGGTTGGAGCGAGCAGTCGCATCCGCACTTCGGTCTGCAGGTAGTATAACTTTTCATTACATTTCATTATAGTACAACGGTTTGATTTGTCTAATCTTAGCAATTTCTTCTTAGCTAGCTACATAGCCGTCTTTGTATCAAAGATAATTGCGTACTTATCGTATTTCGTCGTCCTAACGTAGTCTACACTGCTATCTGCCCAGCAGCTAGCCAGCTAGCTAACGTCCACCGGCTACCGAATAGCAGCACTGTAGAAACTATTACCCTCAACTGAACGACTTGATTAGTGTAGTGTTAGCTAGCTACATAGTTGTCTTTGCTGTCTTCGTATCCAAGATAATTGTGTAGTTTAGAGTGTGTAGTTTTAGAGTGATTATCTTAATTTACCGAGGTTAGCTAGCCAGCTATTTGTCGTCCTTAACGTAGGAGACACTGCTAGCTAGCCAACAGCTAGCCAACGTCTACCGAATAGAACTCAACAACCCGGTCGCATTCATTCCGCCTCGCTCCACAGGTAGTATCACATTTTCATTTCATTACAGTACAACGGTTTGATTTGTTGATCGTAGCTAGCTACATAGCTAGCTACATAGCCGTCTCTGTATCAAAGATAATTGTGTAGTCTAGAGCGATTTTCTAGGTTAGCTAGCCAGCTATTGTCGTTCTTTTAACGCAACGTAACGTAATCAACACTGCTAGCTAGCCAGCTAGCCCCCGAATCAACAACGCAGCCACTGCCAGCTAGCCTACAAAGTCAACAACGCAGCCACTGCCAGCTAGCCTACTTCAGCAGTACTGTATCATTTTAATCATTTTAGTCAATAAGATTCTTGCTACGTAAGCTCAACTTTCTGAACATTCGAGACGTGTAGTCCACTTGTCATTCCAATCTCCTTTGCATTAGCGTAGCCTCTTCTGTAGCCTGTCAACTATGTGTCTGTCTATCCCTGTTCTCTCCTCTCTGCACAGACCATACAAACGCTCCACACCGCGTGGCCGCGGCCACCCTAATCTGGTGGTCCCAGCGCGCACGACCCACGTGGAGTTCCAGGTCTCCGGTAGCCTCTGGAACTGCCGATCTGCGGCCAACAAGGCAGAGTTCATCTCAGCCTATGCCTCCCTCCAGTCCCTCGACTTCTTGGCACTGACAGAAACATGGATCACCACAGATAACACTGCTACTCCTACTGCTCTCTCTTCGTCCGCCCACGTGTTCTCGCACACCCCGAGAGCTTCTGGTCAGCGGGGTGGTGGCACCGGGATCCTCATCTCTCCCAAGTGGTCATTCTCTCTTTCTCCCCTTACCCATCTGTCTATCGCCTCCTTTGAATTCCATGCTGTCACAGTTACCAGCCCTTTCAAGCTTAACATCCTTATCATTTATCGCCCTCCAGGTTCCCTCGGAGAGTTCATCAATGAGCTTGATGCCTTGATAAGCTCCTTTCCTGAGGACGGGCACCTCTCACAGTTCTGGGCGACTTTAACCTCCCCACGTCTACCTTTGACTCATTCCTCTCTGCCTCCTTTCCACTCCTCTCCTCTTTTGACCTCTCCCTCTCACCTTCCCCCCCTACTCACAAGGCAGGCAATACGCTCGACCTCATCTTTACTAGATGCTGTTCTTCCACTAACCTCATTGAAACTCCCCTCCAAGTCTCCGACCACTACCTTGTATCCTTTTCCCTCTCGCTCTCATCCAACACTTCCCACACTGCCCCTACTCGGATGGTATCGCGCCGTCCCAACCTTCGCTCTCTCTCCCCCGCTACTCTCTCCTCTTCCATCCTATCATCTCTTCCCTCTGCTCAAACCTTCTCCAACCTATCTCCTGATTCTGCCTCCTCAACCCTCCTCTCCTCCCTTTCTGCATCCTTTGACTCTCTATGTCCCCTATCCTCCAGGCCGGCTCGGTCCTCCCCTCCCGCTCCGTGGCTCGACGACTCATTGCGAGCTCACAGAACAGGGCTCCGGGCAGCCGAGCGGAAATGGAGGAAAACTCGCCTCCCTGCGGACCTGGCATCCTTTCACTCCCTCCTCTCTACATTTTCCTCTTCTGTCTCTGCTGCTAAAGCCACTTTCTACCACTCTAAATTCCAAGCATCTGCCTCTAACCCTAGGAAGCTCTTTGCCACCTTTTCCTCCCTCCTGAATCCTCCTCCCCCCCTCCTCCCTCTCTGCAGATGACTTCACAACCATTTTGAAAAGAAGGTCGACGACATCCGATCCTCGTTTGCTAAGTCAAACGACACCGCTGGTTCTGCTCACACTGCCCTACCCTGTGCTCTGACCTCTTTCTCCCCTCTCTCCCAGATGAAATCTCGCGTCTTGTGACGGCCGGCCGCCCAACAACCTGCCCGCTTGACCCTATTCCCTCCTCTCTTCTCCAGACCATTTCCGGAGACCTTCTCCCTTACCTCACCTCGCTCATCAACTCATCCCTGACCGCTGGCTACGTCCCTTCAGTCTTCAAGAGAGCGAGAGTTGCACCCCTTCTGAAAAAACCTACACTCGATCCCTCCGATGTCAACAACTACAGACCAGTATCCCTTCTTTCTTTTCTCTCCAAAACTCTCGAACGTGCCGTCCTTGGCCAGCTCTCCCGCTATCTCTCTCAGAATGACCTTCTTGATCCAAATCAGTCAGGTTTCAAGACTAGTCATTCAACTGAGACTGCTCTTCTCTGTATCACGGAGGCGCTCCGCACTGCTAAAGCTAACTCTCTCTCCTCTGCTCTCATCCTTCTAGACCCATCGGCTGCCTTCGATACTGTGAACCATCAGATCCTCCTCTCCACCCTCTCCGAGTTGGGCATCTCCGGCGCGGCCCACGCTTGGATTGCGTCCTACCTGACAGGTCGCTCCTACCAGGTGGCGTGGCGAGAATCCGTCTCCACACCACGTGCTCTCACCACTGGTGTCCCCCAGGGCTCTGTTCTAGGCCCTCTCCTATTCTCGCTATACACCAAGTCACTTGGCTCTGTCATAACCTCACATGGTCTCTCCTATCATTGCTATGCAGACGACACACAATTAATCTTCTCCTTTCCCCCTTCTGATGACCAGGTGGCGAATCGCATCTCTGCATGTCTGGCAGACATATCAGTGTGGATGACGGATCACCACCTCAAGCTGAACCTCGGCAAGACGGAGCTGCTCTTCCTCCCGGGGAAGGACTGCCGTTCCATGATCTCGCCATCACGGTTGACAACTCCACTGTGTCCTCCCAGAGCGCTAAGAACCTTGGCGTGATCCTGGACAACACCCTGTCGTTCTCAACTAACATCAAGGCGGTGGCCCGTTCCTGTAGGTTCATGCTCTACAACATCCGCAGAGTACGACCCTGCCTCACACAGGAAGCGGCGCAGGTCCTAATCCAGGCACTCGTCATCTCCCGTCTGGATTACTGCAACTCGCTGTTGGCTGGGCTCCCTGCCTGTGCCATTAAACCCCTACAACTCATCCAGAACGCCGCAGCCCGTCTGGTGTTCAACCTTCCCAAGTTCTCTCACGTCACCCCGCTCCTCCGCTCTCTCCACTGGCTTCCAGTTGAAGCTCGCATCCGCTACAAGACCATGGTGCTTGCCTACGGAGCTGTGAGGGGAACGGCACCTCAGTACCTCCAGGCTCTGATCAGGCCCTACACCCAAACAAGGGCACTGCGTTCATCCACCTCTGGCCTGCTCGCCTCCCTACCACTGAGGAAGTACAGTTCCCGCTCAGCCCAGTCAAAACTGTTCGCTGCTCTGGCCCCCCAATGGTGGAACAAACTCCCTCACGACGCCAGGACAGCGGAGTCAATCACCACCTTCCGGAGACACCTGAAACCCCACCTCTTTGGAACACCTAGGATAGGATAAAGTAATCCTTCTCACCCCCCTTAAAAGATTTAGATGCACTATTGTAAAGTGGCTGTTCCACTGGATGTCATAAGGTGAATGCACCAATTTGTAAGTCGCTCTGGATAAGAGTGTCTGCTAAATGACTTAAATGTAAATGTAATCATTTGTGGAATTGTATTCCTTCAAATGCGTTTGAGCCAATCAGTTGTGTTGTGACAAGGTAGGGGTGGTATACAAAAAAATTGCCCTATTTGGTAAAATAGCTCAAAAAAGCAAAGTGAAACAGTCCATCATTACTTTAATCTCTCTGCGCATGGATCGCTACTTAAATAGTCATTAAACGTTCATGAAAATACAAGTGTCTCACATGTATCGAAAGCCTAGAATCTTGCTAATCCAACTGCGTTGTCAGATTTAAAAAAGGATTTACTGCGAAAGAATACGATGGGATTATCTGAGCATAGAGCCCCATAAAATAAAATAAATTTAACCAGCACAGGCGTAACATAAATCACAAAATGCATTAAAATAAATCGTTTACCTTTGACGATCTTCGTCTGTTTGCAATTCCAATGCTCATTGTTACACAATTAATGATCTTTTGTTTGATAAAAATCTGTTTTTATAGCCTAACACGAAACATTTTGTGAACCGCTTGTGTCGTGAATTCCGTCTCATTCCATTTTCGACGACACATTCCAGGTAAATAACCCACAGAGAATGTGACTTTTCCAGTCATGTTTGGTTTCACTGCAATCAACTGGTTTGTTTGTAACACAATCAATGGGCCATTTCGCGGGACGTATTGACTGAAAGAAACCGATTTGAAGACAACAAGTCATGACATTGTGCACCAATGATTTGCCCGCTGTTTCGTTGATTGACTTTTAACCCAATGACCACTGATCGTCTTGAAATCTAGCTGGGTAGATAGCCAATGAGCTGAGCTAAACGGCAATACGCCATGTTTATGTGTTGCAAGACCAACCCATGTAGTAAGCTTCAGCGTAAAGTGAGTCATTCGCTATTGAAGTTTCATACCGGAAGGAGCTACGCACATTACGCACTGCATTGTTTGGTAAACGCGCAGATTCAGATTATATCAATATTATGGCGACCAAGTCAGGGAAAGCTAAATCTAAGTCTAGATATCTGTGTATTATACCAGTTGATACAGGACTCATGTGAAACTATTCTAACTGAACATTTTCTTTCACAGTGACACTGACTCCGAATGGGAGTCGTATCCGGTGTCCTGTGTGAATTTAAGTATGCTCTCTCTAATTCTCTCTCTCGGAGGACCTGAGCCCTAGGACCATGCGTCAGGACTACCTGGCATGATGACTCCTTGCGGTCCCCAGTCCACCTGGCCTTGCCGCTGTTCCAGTTTCAACTGTTCTGCCTGCGGCTATGGAAACCTAAACTGTTCATTTTTACTCTTGGGGTGAGGATTGTGGACTACAGGAAAAGGAGGACAGAGCACACACCCATTTTCAACAACGAGGCTGTAGTGGAGCAGGTTGAGAGCTTCAAGTTCCTTGGCGTCCACATCAACAAACTAACATGGTCCAAGCACACCAAGGCAGTCATGAAGAGAGCACGACCAAACCCCTTCCCCATCAAGAAAATATTTGCCATGGGTCCTCAGATCCTCAAAAGGTTTTACAGCAACACCATTGAGAGCATCCTGACGGGTTGCTTCACTGCATGGTATGGGAACTGCTCAGCCTGCGACCGGCAAGGCACTACACAGAGGATAGTGCGTAAGGCCCAGTAAATCACCGGGGCCAAGCTTCCTGCCATCCAGGACCCCTATACCAGGCTGTGTCAGAGGAAGAACCTAAAAATGATCAAACACTCCAGCCACCTGTGTCATACTGTTCTCTCTGCTACCGCACAGGAAGCGGTACCGGAGCCCCAAGTCTAGGTCCAAGGGGCTTCTAAAAAGCATCTACACTCAAGCAATTAGACTCCTGAACATCTAATCAAATGGCTACCCAGACTATTTGCATTGCCCCCACCCCCCTCTTCTACACTGCTGCTACTCTGTTATCTATGCATAGTCACTTTAATAACTATAACTACATGTACATATTACCTCGACACCGGTGCCCCCGAACATGGACTGTACAGGTAACACCTGTATATAGCCCCGCTATTGTTATTTACAGCTGTTCTTTAATTATTTGTTATACTTATCTTACTTTTGTGGGGGTCTTTTGTTAAATGCATTGTTCATTAATGGCCTGCAAGTAAGCATTTCACTGTAAGGTCTACACCTGTTGTATTAGGTGCATGTGACAAATAACATTTGATGTCAGAGGTAAAACCAAGCCATGAGGTCGAAGGAACTGTCCTTAGAGCTCCGAGACAGGATTATGTCGAGGTACAGATCTGGGAAAGGTTACCAAAGCATTTATACAGCATTGAAGGTCTCCAAGAAGATAGTGGCCTCTATTATTCTTACATGGAAGAAGTTTGGAACAACCAAAACTCTTCCAAACTGAGCAAATCGAGGGAGAAGAGCCTTGGTCAGGGAGGTGACCAAGAACACCATTGGGTTCTTGGTCACCTCCCTGACCAAGGCCCTTCTCTGCCAGAAATCCTGGAGTTCCTCTGGAGATGGGAGAAAGTTCCAGAAGGACAATATCTCTGCAGCACCACTCAACCAAATCAGGCCTTTAAAGTAAAGTAGAGTGGCCAGATGGAAGCCACATGACAGCCCTCTGGAGTTTGCCAAAAGAGAAACAATATTATCTGGTTTGATGAACCCAAGATTTGACTCTTTAGACTGAATGCCAAGCGACACTTCTGGAGGAAACCTGACACCCATCCTACGGTAAAGCATGGTGGCAGCATCATGCTGTGTGGATGCTTTTCCAGCAGCAGGGACTGGGAGACTAGTCAGGATCAAGGGAAAGATGAACAGAGCAAAGTATATTAAAATGGTTTTTGCTTTGTCATTATGGGATATTGTTTGGAAATTGAAAACAATTTAATCCATTTTTAAAAAAGTCTAACAAAATGTGGAAAAAGTAAAAGTAAAAAGTGTACAGTATCAAAAGGAACATCGAATCATTTCACAAGTAACAGTTGATCTACATGAATTCTGAAGGGCAGGACAACTGCAAGAGAGAATGTGGGTGAAAGTGGAAAACGATATGGGTGGTACACTACAAACCACAAGTGGTAAAATACATTTAATAAGGTCATACATTTTTCTGCCATTTCCAGAGATGAAAATAATGAATCCTCCTTGGTCAGGGTTCAGCCCAATGATTGATAAATCAATACATCTTGTTTATATTGAAAGCACTCCACCCACCCCTGACAATCAGCTAGGCAGAGAGATCCAAACTAAATACATTGAATAATCCTTATGAAAAAGGTGTCTACAGTACTATGGTAGTCAGTTCAAGGGTTTAACCAACATTGGTGTTAAATCTGTTTCTAGCTTACCATGTACAGTGCCAGTCAAAAGTTCAGACACACCTACTTATTGAAGGGTTCTCATGTATTTTTTACATTGCAGAACAATAGTGAAGACATCAAAACTATGAAACACATGGAATCATGTAGTAACCAAAAATAAAATAGTGTTCGACAAATCCAAATATATTTTATATTCTTCAAAGCAGCCACCCTTTGCCTTGACAGATTTGCACACTTGGCATTCTCTCAACCAGCTACACCTGGAATGCTTTTCCAACAGTCTTGAATGAGTTCCCACATATGCAGATCACTTGTTGGCTGTTTTTCCATCACTCTGCAATTCCAACTCATCCAACTAATCTAAATTGGGTTGAGGTTGGGTGATTGTGGAGGCCAGGTCATCTGATGTAGCACTCCATCACTCTCCTTCTTGGTAAAATATCCTTTACACAGCCTGGAGGTGTGTTGGGTCATTGTCCTGTTGAAAAACAAATGATAGTCCCACTAAGCACAAACCAGGTGGGATGGCGTATCACTGCATAATGCTGTGGTAGCCATGCTGGTTAAGAGTGCCTTAAATTCTAAATAACTCTGTCTCATCAGCAAAGCACCACCACACACGCAGAGATAATCCGTTCACCTACTCTGAGTCTCACAACGACATGGCAGTTGGAACAAAAAAAAAATCTCAAATTTGGGCTCATCAGACCAAAGGACAGATTTCCACCGGTCTAATGTCCATTGCTCGTGTGTCTTGGTCCATGCAAGTCTCTTATTATTGGTGTCCTTTAGTGGTTTCTTTGCTGTAATTTGACCATGAAGGCCTGATTCACGCAGTCTCCTCTGAACAGTTTATGTCTGTTACTTTAACTCAAGCATTTATTTGGGCTGCACATAGGCTGGTAACTAATTAACTTATCCTCTGCAGCAGAGGTAACTCTGGGTCTTCCTTTCTTGTGGCAGTCTTCATGAGGGCGAGTTTCATCATAGCGCTGGATGTTTTTTGCGACTGCACTTGTAGAAACTTGATTGAGATTGACTTTCTCAAGATCTTTGCTTATTTGAGCTGTTCTTGCCATAATATGGACTTGGTATTTTACCAAATAGGGTGATCTTCTGTATACCACCCCTACCTTGTCACAACAACCGATTGGCTCAAAATGCATTAAGGAAAGAAAACACAAGTGAACTTTTAATTGAAATGCATTCCAGGTGACTACCTCATGAAGCTGGTTGAGAGAATGTGAAGAGTGTGCAAAGCGGTCATAAAGGCAAAGGGTGGCTACTTTGAAGAATATCAAATATATTTTGATTTGTGTAACACATTTTTGGTTACTACATGATTCCATTTGTTATTTCATAGTTTTGATGATGTAGAACATAGTACAAATAAAGAAAAACCCTGGAATGAGTAGGTGTCCAAACTTTTGACTGGTACTGTAGAATAGTGAAGAAACAGAACACTAACACACAACAAATCATGTAACTATTAATTGATAAAGCTGCAACTATATTGCGCATACCATAACAAATAACTGAAAACACAATGTAATAGAATGCACTCAAAATAGTGACCATGAAGTTCAGCCTTGATCGAAAAAAAAAGTTCAGCATAATTCCGTCACGAAGGAGATATGTACATTCATCATGAGTTCTTCCTACGCATAAGACCCCACCAAAGAATTGCTTCAGAGTAACTCAGAGTAAATTGTATTCGGCTTTGTGAATTAACCGTCTTCAGAAGCGTTGATGAAAATTAAGCTTGAAGATGAACTAAAACAGCAGCAATGGCAAAGTAGAATCAGCATTAAAATTTCAGAATGATGATACACTAAAATGAGACCACTGCAGTGTGTGTGGATGAGGAAGACAAAAGGCAGCTTGACCTTCCCAGGTTTGCCCATTTGCAGAGACGTCGCCGAGTCATGACTCATTCCCTGTACTCGGTGGTTCCCTACAATCAGTACCTGGAGCCCAATCTCATTATAGACTGGGCAGCCTCTGGACACAGATCACAGGCCCCAAAGACCTGGAGGTGCAGCGAGCTAACAGAACACGTCAATGAGCTGGCCAGAGCACAACAATATACCTCAAGCTTTGGGTAATAAATTAGTCACAGAAACCGATCAGAGGAACATGAACTCCCTATTACAACAGTAGAGTAGAAACTGGACTTCCAACTGGTTTGAATCTGTTATTGTCCAAGGTATGTAATAGTTCAAACAAAATATAACGTTGATAATAAGAATACGATCAATGTGAAGATATGCTTTTTCGGTAGGATTTTCAATACCCCAAATGTTTTATATATTGAACAAAAATATAACAAATTCAAAGATTTTACTGAGTTACAGTTCATAAGAAAAATCAGTCAAACAAATTAATTTAGGCCCTAATCAATGGATTTCACATGACTGGGAATACAGATATGCATCTGTTGGTCACAGATGCCTTAAAAAAGAAAAGCTAGGAGCATGGATCAGAGAACCAGTCAGTATCTGGTGAGACCACCATTTGCCTAATGCAGCATGACATCTCCTTTGCATAGAGTTGGAATGTTGTCCCACTCTTCAATGGCTGAGCGAAGTTGCTGGATATTTGCCCAGTACATTTGAAACCGGGATTCATCTATGAAGAGCATTTGCCCACTGAAGTCGGTTATGATGCCGAACTGCAGTCAGGTCAAGACCCTGGTGAGGACGACAAGCATGCAGATGAGCTTCCCTGAGAAGGTTTGACAGTTTGTGCAGAAACTCTTTGGTTGTGCAAACCCAGTTTCATCAGTTCTCTGGTTGGCTGGTCTCAGACGATCCCGCAGGTGTAGAAGACAGATGTGGAGGTCCTGGGCTGGCGTGGTTACACGTGGTCTACTGTTGTGAGGCCGGTTGGACATACTGCCAAATTCTCTAAAACAACTTGAGACAAGGTGCCTTATGGTAGATATTAAATTCTCTGGCAACAACTCTGGTGGACATTCCTGCAGTCAGCATGCCAATTGCATGCACCCTGAACTTGAGACATCGGTGGCATTGTGTGACAAAACAGCACATTTTAGAGAGGCCTTCTATTGAAGCAAGCACAAGGTGCACCTGTGCAATGACCATGCTGTTTAATCACCAGCTTAATATGCCACACCTGTCAGGTGGATGATTACCTTGCCAAAGGAGAAATGCTCACTAATAGGGATAAACAGATGTGCACAAAATACAAGAGAAAGCTTTGTGCATATATATGGAACATTTTGGGGATTTCTTTTTTCTTCAGCTCATGAAACCAACACTGTTGCATTTATATTCTTGTTCAGTGTAAATTAAGCAAATTACATTCTCTCCAGCTATTTGGGATTTAATGATTCACAGATATACATTTTAACCTTGGACCGATGCATAAGATACTAGTGCATGGGAGCATTTGAAAACCGATCCAAAACGTTATGAATTGCCGGTTTACTAAATGTTTTCCAAAAATATTCAAAAAATACCTTATCTGTTGTGGCTGAATTGACGAGTCCTCTCCTTCAGTTCAGTAGCCTATCAAACATTTATGCATGTAACTGCGTACAACTATTTGATAAGTGTACAGTTTAAGACAGTTGCTCATGTCAACGAGAGATGGTCCTTATCCCTGTTCTAATAGGCTATTTGTGCATCTGCACAGCACGTTCAACATTCAAATGCTTGTAAAAGTGGCTTTCACACTGTCAAATCATAGGCTTTATAAGTGACAAACAATGTAATTTGCTGGGTCATTGTTACCAAATGTAGAGAATGGCGTTTTAACAGAGAGGACAACCCACATCCAACTGCTGCTTGGAGTTTTCAAACATTCAGAATTTACTTCGATTCAGGTTCACCATAATAAATAGTTTGGCTTTAAAACAGCCAGGGTAGTGATTTTTACATGAACAAGGTCATCAAGGACATAATCTTTTAAAAGTTGCATAGACATGGTCACAATGGTCTAGAGGTGTAACGGTACACGTATTAGCACCGAAACAGTCAGTACAGCAACCTCTGACCCGCCTGCGGAAGAATACATCGAAAATAAAAATAATTGTCAGCCCAAAAATCTCTGGAGTTCTGTACGATGGGGGTGGTCGATAAACCAGAATTGGAGGATCCTCCATGATCGTTAAAATCCTTAGTTTGGGAATATTTTGGCTTCAGAGTAGATTACAACAACGATGGACCGAAAGTTGTGGATAAAACGTTAACAGTATGGCGCCACTGCTCAACAAGAATAGCCTACGCAGATTGGCGCATGTAGCTTGTTGTTATTGGCTAATCACAAATCATCAACACGGCACTATAATCATAGAGCCTCCGTTTCGTGACAAAGCAAGTTGAGATGATCCAATCAATGGAAGATATGGAAATAGTGCCTTCGGAAAGTATCCAGACCCACTGACTTTTTCCACATTTTATTACGTTGTAGCCTTATAAAAATGGATTTTAAAATAAATAATCCTCAGTCTACACAATACCCCAGTCACAAAGCGAAAACAGGTTAAATGTTTTGCACATTTATTTGCAAACAAAAATCCCTTATTCACGTAAGTATTCAGACCCTTTGCTATGAGACTTGAAATTGAGCTCAGGTGCATCCTGTTTCCATTGATCATCTTTGAGATGTTTTGTCAGAGCCCTCAAACTCAACTCTGGACCGCGAAGCCAGTTCCACTGCTTGTTTTCAAAATCAGGTAGAACAGAATCCAAGCAGCATCCAGACCTCGTAGAGTAAGAGTTGAATACCCCTGGTGCAGAGAATCATTGTACCATCTAGACCACTGAAATATCTTTTCAATAACCCCAAATTTGTAGTTTCAGCTGTTTGAAACTGGTGTACAAAACCAAGACTTTAAAACCGGAAGCATTGAAATGGCGCACTTAGAACAAATATACTGCTTCTGGACTTACTTTCAATGAGAATGACAGATCTATAACTCAAATTTCTATGTGAATTTGGTCAGGTCACCCAAAAAGTTAGTTAGATATTGCATCTTTAATTGAGAAGGATATGACCAAAAGTCAACAGGTAGACTGCTACTTAATAGTCAATGGAGGTTAGGCTTGGGTGGTATACTGTATACCGGGGTATTTGGAAAAGACCACAAAATGTTTTTTTTTTCAATACTGTCAAAACTAATAGTAGTTTTCCATAAATGTTAATATTTGTAGATACTTTAAGTTAATACCTGCAGTTAACTTGTAAAATGCATTAGAGGATAACGCTTACTTTAGTTCCCCAGAACAGTTGAGCCAGTCAAGTTTGTAAATAGCATAACAGGAGAAAGTGGGAGGTGGTGAATCCATAGCGTTCTATATCTATCGGCAAGTCTGTTGTGCAGCGCACTTGAGGTGATGAAGTTATACTTGTATGCAATTCACTACTAAATGTTTGCCATCAGATATCTTACAATGGCTTTCTGCTGTATTTGAGAAGTCCTACTACTAGAGTTTCTCCCACATCCCCTCTGCTCCGTGTACACCTGCTGCTCTTCACTCAGAAAAGCATGCACAACAACTTTGTTCATTTGCACAATTTCTCTCACCAAAAACGACATTCGGTAGCTACTAATAATGCTTGTATAGCTTTGAGCTCGATTTGCCATTCGTTGCAATTACATTTGCATTTCGCTAATGGTGGCTATGTGACTTTGCTAGTACTTGTGCCAATTTTGTTAGCATTCTGGTAGACGCCCCAAAAGAAGATGGACTTACCGTTACAGATTTCAGAGTCATGCCGTGGTAGGTGCCCATGGTGTCAATCTTGAATCCCTCCGTTTCTAAAAGGACACAAGTCAATCAATCAGTAATGCACGTTACTTTTCAGGTGGCTTAGGGTAGGGCTGCGGCGGTCACGACATTGTGTCAGCCAGTTGATTGTTAATTAATGGCCATTTTATTGACTAACACATTTAGCATCTCCTGGCTTCCACGCATAGCCTACAAGCCACTGATGCAAACCTTTGGAACATCTACATTCTAAAAGGTCTAATAAATCCATGTAATAAAGCCTACACCATCCACAATAAATCAATTATTCATTTTAGACAGGTCTAAAAGAAACATGTTAAGAAAATGTAGTCTATTTCAGAAGAGAATACTTTGAGATGTCCTTATGTTAGGCCTTGATCTGGCTATGCCATATGGCTGTGGGCTACACTAGTTCATTTAGTTGTCCTTATGTTAGGCCTTGATCTGGCTATCTGGCTATGCCATATGGCTGTTAGCTGATCTGGCTATGCCATATAGTTCATTTAGTTGTCCTTATGTTAGGCCTTGATCTGGCTATGCCATATGGCTGTGGGCTACACTATGTTCATTTAGTTGTCCTAGTTCATTTAGTTGTCCTTATGTTAGGTCCTGATCTGGCTATGCCATATGGCTGTTCATTTAGGGCCTTGATCACTAGTTCATTTAGCAGACAAGATTTGCTTAGTTCATTTAGTTGTCCTTATGTTAGGCCTTGATCTGGCTATGCCATATGGCTGTGGGCTACACTAGTTAATTTAGTTGTCCTTATGTTAGGTCCTGATCTGGCTATGCCATATGGCTGTGGGCTACACTAGTTCATTTAGCAGACAAGATTTGCTTAGACATTCCACAGCATTATTTTATATTATCTATATTATAAAGATTACAATTGAACATAGCTGAATAAAATAAACGATTTGAGGGAGTGCGCACATGCGGCCATTCTGTGTTGAGCAGATAAAGAAAAAGGTACTCCTATATGCCTAGTTTAAATTAATTTATCCAACTTTTAGTTGTGATACAAAAGTTGGGGTATACAGTGCATTCGGAAAGTATTCAAAAACCTTCACTTTTACAGCCTTAATCTAAAATTGATTATTATTTTTACCCCCCTCGACAATCTACACACAAAATATTGACAAAGCGAACACGAAATATACTTATTTATAAAATGTATTTATTTATAAATACTTTAAATTCAACTGATTGGACATGATTTGGAAAGGCACACACCTGTCTATACAAGGTCCCACAGTTGACAGTGTATGTCAGAGCACAGGATTGTGTCGAGGCACAGATCTGGGAAAGGGAATCAAAAAATGTCTGCGGCATTGAAGGTCCCCAAGAACACAGTGGCCTCAATCATTCTAAAAAGGAAAAAGTTTGGAACCACCAAGACTCTTCCTAGAGCTGGCCGACCGGCCAAACTGAGCAATCGGGGGAAAAGGGGCCTTGGTCAGGGAGGTGACCTGTGGAGGTTCTCTGTGGAGATGGGAGAACCTTCCAAGAGGAAAACCATCTCTGCAGCACTGGAGGAAACCAGGCACCGCTCATCACCTGGCCAATACCAACCCTACGATGAAGCATGGGATTGGCAGCATCCTGCTGTGGGGATGTTTTTTAGCAGCAGGCACTGGGGAGACTAGTCAGGAACGAGAGAAAGATGAACAGAGCAAAGTACAGAGAGATGCTGGATGAAAACCTGCTCAGGACCTCAGACTAAGGTGAAGGTTCAACTTCAACAGGACAACAACCCTAAGCACACAGCCAAGATAACACAGGAGTGGCTTCGGGACAAGTCTCTGAATATCCTTGAGTGGCCCAACCAGAGTCCAGACTTGAACCCGATCGAACATCTCCGGAGAGACCTGAAAATAGCTGTGCAGGTATGCTCCCCATCCAACCGGACAGAGCTTGAGAGGATCTGCAGAGAAGAATGGGAGAAACTTCCCAAATACAGGTGTGCCAAGCTTGTAGCATCATACCCAAGAAGACTTGAGGCTGTAATCGCTGCCAACTGTGCATCAAAGTACTGAGTAAAGGGTCTGAATAATTATGTAGAAGTAATATTGAAGTTTTTGCAAAATATTCTAAAATCCCGGGGGCTTGAAAGAGTCGCATTAAGTATGTATGACTACAGACAGCGGATCGAACATGGTCAACGCAATGGACAAGACTAGGTAGGGTGTTTCGGACACAGGCTACACATTGCTACTGTTAAGTTTCAACTTCCAAAACAGAGCTAGGTGGAAAGATAACGTAACTTACAAAACTTAAAATGCAGAATACCCATTGCATTCCTTATCTCATGTTTAAAGTTATAGCTGACTACACTGCCTGATTCTTCAATACATTAAGCCGAATATATACATTACATTTACATTTAAGTCATTTAGCAGACGCTCTTATCCAGAGCGACTTACAAATTGGATGCAAATCTATAATATTTGTAAATGTGCGCAATATCCAAACATTACATGGATTACTTTGATTTTATTTTTAATTGATACATTAGCCTATGGTTTCAAAATATGAATCTATCCTCTTTCAATAATAAATAGCCTACTCAATAAATGATCGCATTTCATAAAGCAACATAGCTCTCTTAATCACAACAGATGTAAGTAAATCTATAGATGGATGACATTTGTAAACATGTCCAGTGTCCATGCTGTAAATCCATCAGATGGAATGTTATTTCTATTGAATAATTCCGATTCATATGTAATTATTTTTCACCTTTTCATTGAGTGTCCAAAACTAACCACAGGGGTGTGCAAGAAAGTGGTCAACCCATTTTCCTATAGTTGGAAGAAGCAGAAGGCCGAAAGTACACAGGATAAACTGAGCCTGCCCCACCCCAAGCTCATCAGGGAACCCGACAAGGTGGGGGATCTCGACTGCAGATGGAAAGAGTCCAGGCAGCAAACAACTATTTGTTTTTTTATATACACTGCACCTTGCACTCTCCTGGAAAGACACTGAGGTCTTTGAATCTATCACAGCAGCACTTAAACCCCTCCAGGATTTCACAGATTCCCTGTCAGGAGAGACATACATGAGTGTGTCTGAAGCCAGTCCTCCATTTGTTCAAGTCCTCAATTACAAATACACCGACCCGGAAACAGATGAGCTGCTCACCATGGCTACCTTTCTGGACCCAATGTTCAAGAGGACCAGAGTGAGAGAGAAAGAAGCTCCCACTTCGCCACAATCAGTGTCCAAGAAGGGCCTTGGGAGCTTCTTTAAGAAAACCAGAAGTGTACCTGCCTTAAGATCACAGAGAGAGGTCATCGAGCAAGAGCTGGACAGCTACACTCTGATGATGGCAGCAGACAGTCAGGCTGATCCTTTAGAGTGGTGGCAAGTTCACACATCCAACTTTCCCAAGTGAGCTGTCTGGCAAAGAAATACTTCAGCATCCCTGCCACAAGTTTGCCTTCAGAGAGTATGTTTCACTGGGGGCAATGTGATCACATGCCAAAGGGCAACTGAAGCCAGAAACTGTCAATAGGCTGATGTTCCTGGTACGGAACTTGTGAAGAGGTAGTGAATTGTTACATGTTGAACCGAGAAACATAGACTGTCTCGTTAATGCTTGAAAAAGTTTGTTTAAAAAAAGTTTACAACTTGAATTCATAACGACAAGTGTTATGTTAAAAAAAAGACCACTTATATTTGGCAGGAAAAAGCCCCCAAACAAAAAATGTAATTCTTTAAATATTTTACTTATATACCCTTGTTTGTTTAATGTTTGCACAGGTTTACCACAGAAATATATATAACCTCTCTGAGATGTGTGGCTAGCGTCCCACCTGGCCAAAAGCCAGGGAAACTGCAGAGCGCCAGATTCAAATAAATTACTACACTGCTCAAAAAAATAAAGGGAACACTAAAATAACAC
Source organism: Oncorhynchus nerka (assembly GCF_034236695.1). NCBI lineage: Eukaryota > Metazoa > Chordata > Actinopteri > Salmoniformes > Salmonidae > Oncorhynchus > Oncorhynchus nerka. The sequence goes on along the minus strand of NC_088424.1, from coordinate 3,934,816 downwards.
ATCCTAGATCTGAATGAATGAAATATTCTTATTAAATACTTTTTTCTTTACATAGTTGAATGTGCTGACAACAAAATCACAAAAATGATCAATGGAAATCAAATTTATCAACCCATGGAGGTCTGGATTTGGAGTCACACTCAAAATTAAAGTGGAAAACCACACTACAGGCTGACCCAACTTTGATGTAATGTCCTTAAAACAAGTCAAAATGAGGCTCAGTAGTGTGTGTGGCCTCCACGTGCCTGTATGACCTCCCTACAACGCCTGGGCATGCTCCTGATGAGGTGGCGAATGGTCTCCTGAGGGATCTCCTCCCAGACCTGGACTAAAGCATCCGCAAACTCCTGGACAGTCTGTGGTGCAACATGGCGTTGGTGGATGGAGCAAGACATGATGTCCCAGATGTGCTCAATTGGATTCAGGTCTGGGGAACGGGCGGGCCAGTCCATAGCATCAATGCCGTCCTCTTGCAGGAACAGCTGACACACTCCAGCCACATGAGGTCTAGCATTGTCTTGCATTAGGAGGAACCCAGGGCCAACCGTACCAGCATATGGTCTCACAAGGGGTCTGAGGATCTCATCTCGCTACCTAATGGCAGTCAGGCTACCTCTGGCGAGCACATGCGGCCCCCCAAAGAAATGCCACCCCATACCATGACTGACCCACCGCCAAACCGGCCATGCTGGAGGATGTTGCAGGCAGCAGAACGTTCTCCACGGCGTCTCCAGACTGTCACATGTGCTCAGTGTGAACCTGCTTTCATCTGTGAAGAGCACAGGGCGCCAGTGGCGAATTTGCCAATCTTGGTGTTCTCTGGCAAATGACAAACGTCCTGCACGGTGTTGGGCTGTAAGCACAACCCCCACCTGTGGACGTCGGGCCATCATACCACCCTCATGGAGTCTGCTCAAACGGTCAGAAACAGACACATGCACATTTGTGGCCTGCTGGAGGTCATTTTGCAGGGCTCTGGCAGTGCTCCTCCTGCTCCTCCTTGCACAAAGGCGGAGGTAGCGGTCCTGCTGCTGGGTTGTTGCCCTCCTACACGTCTCCTGATGTACTGGTCTGTCTCCTGGTAGCGCCTCCATGCTCTGGACACTATGCTGACAGACACAGCAAACCTTAGCTCGCATTGATGTGCCATCCTGGATGAGCTGCACTACCTGAGCCACTTGTGTGGGTTGTAGACTCCGTCTCATGCTACCACTAGAGTGAAAGCACCGCCAGCATTCAAAAGTGACCAAAACATGAGCCAGGAAGCATAGGAACTGAGAAGTGGTCTGTGGTCACCACCTGCACAACCACTCCTTTATTGGGAGTGTCTTGCTAATTGCCTATAATTTCCACCTGTTGTCTATTCCATTTGCACAACAGCATGTGACATTTATTGTCAATCAGTGTTGCTTCCTAAGTGGACAGTTTGATTTCACAGAAGTGTGATTGACTTAGAGTTACATTGTGTTGTTTAAGTGTTCCCTTTATTTTTTTGAGCAGTGTATAAAAATCAAACTTTCATTAAATCACACATGCAAGATAGCAAATTAAAGCTACACTTGTTGTGAATCCAGCCAACATGTCAGATTTCAAAAAGGCTTTTCTGCTAAAGCAAACGATGCTATTATCTGAGGATAGCAGCTCCGTAAACAAAGAGAGAAACCATATTTCAAACCTGCAGGCGCGACACAAAACGCAGAAAGAAAAATATAATTTGACGAGCTTCTTTTGTTTGCACTCCAATATGTCCCATAAACATCAAATGGTCCTTTTGTTCGATGAATTCCGTCGATATATATCCAAAATGTCAATTTATTTGGCGCGTTTGATCTAGAAAAACACCGGTTCCAACTTGCTCAACGTGACTACAAAATCTCAAAAGTTAGTTGTAAACTTTGCCAAAACATTTCAAGCTACTTTTGTAATAAAACTTCAGGTATTTTTTAACGTAAATAATTGATCAAATTGAAGACGGGATGATCTGTGTTCAATACAGGAGGAAAACTAACAGTAGCTAGCTTTCTGGTCACGCGTCTCTATCTAACAGTACACTTCAAGTGACCCTCGTTCAAGATGGCCGTACTTCATTACACAAAGGAATAACCTCAACCACTTTCTTAAGACTGTTGACATCCAGTGGAAGCGATAGGAACTGCAAGAAGGTCCCTTAGAAATCTGGATTCCCAATGAAAACCCATTGAAAAGAGAGTGACCTCAAAACAAAAAAATTATATGAATGGTTTGTCCTCTGGGTTTTGCCTGCTAAATAAGTTCCATTATACTGAGAGACATGATTCAAACAGTTTTAGAAATTTCAGTGTTTTCTATCCAAATCTACTAATAATATGCATATCTTATCTTCTGGGGATGAGTAGCAGGCAGTTGAATTTGGGCATGCATTTAATCCGGACGTGAAAATACTGCCCCGTCACCAAGAAGTTAACTGCAATGCTCGCTTTCTGTTTCTATAAGGCTAAAAGCAATATTTTGTCATTTATTATTATTATTATATTTTTTTTTAATGTACAGTATATCGTGATATTATATCGTTATCGTCCGGACAGTGGAAAATATCGTGATATGAATATAAGTTCATATCGCCCACCCTTAATTGAACTAAAGGAGAGAAGGGCGCTACCAATACTACTGTCTGGGCTGGTAGGACGGCTAGTATGGTTAGCTGGCTTTGTTAAGTGCAAGCCAAGTTAGCTATGCTTCGCAGCCTAGTTGGTTAGCACAATGCCAACCGGAAAAAGCATGCGCTTTCTTTGTCTCTTGATGAACAAAGCATCTGTGTAGATAAGTCATCAGTCTAGTAAACACAAAACAAGGGAATGTGGGTTGAACTCAACGAGCGAGGAGAGCTAGCAATTCTAGCTTACCAAGTCGCAGTAGCTAGCCAAGTCGCAGTAGCTAGCCAAGTCGCAGTAGCTAGCCAAGTCGCAGTAGCTAGCCAAGTCGCAGTAGCTAGCCAAGTCGCAGTAGCTAGCCAAGTCGCAGTAGCTAGCCAAGTCGCAGTAGCTAGCCAAGTCGCAGTAGCTAGCCAAGTCGCAGTAGCTAGCCGTGTGACCCTTAACAGACATAGAACACAGCTGCAATAACATGTCGATTGCGAGAATTTGTAACTTTCCAGACCAAAAAAAAAAAAGACAGAATTCTGCTGCAGCATAACATTTTTTTTTCTCCCTCTAAGAACAATAGTCATCACTGATTGATGTGCTGCTCTGTTTATGGTATGGGAGCTAAATGTCTTGGTAAGTCAAGGTATTTAACAAACTTGAAAGTACTTTTTTATTTAGGCGATTGTTCTGCACGCAGGCAGCAGGCAGGGCGCAGCAGCTCAAGATTATTTGATTGACAGTTCCGGCCTAGTGATGGATGTTAGTATTGCTTCAGTCCCCTTCAAACCCTATCCCAGTCTGCTGTCCCCACATGGTCCAGATGGCCACCATTGTTCCTGTTCCCAAGAAAGATAAGGTAACGGAACAAAATGACTATCGCCCCGCAGTACTCACTTCTGTCATCACGAAGTGCTTTGAGAGACTAGTCAAGGATCATATCACATCCACCCTACCTGTCACCCTAGATCCAGTCCAATTTGCTTACCGCCCCAATAGGTCCACAGACAACGCAAACGCTATCATACTGCCCTATCCCATCTGGATAAGAGGACTACCTATGTAAGAATGCTGTTCATTGACTACAGCTCTGCATTCAACACCATAGTACCCTCCAAACTCGTCATTAAGCTTGAGACGCTGGGTCTCGATCCCACCCTGTGCAACTGGGTCCTGGACTTTGACGGGCCGCCCCCAGGTGGTGAAGGTAGGAAACATCTTCACCCCGCTGATCACAAGGGTACGTTCACAGCCCCCTCCTGTACTCCCTTTTCACCCATGACTGCGTGGCCATGCATGGTTCCAACTCAATCATCAAGTTTGCAGACGACACCACAGTGGTAGGCATGATTACCAACAACGACGAGACTGCCTACAGGGAGGAGCTAAGGGCCCTCGGAGTGTGGTGTCAGGAAAATAACCTCACACTCAATGTCAGCAAAACAAAAGAGATGACCGTACACTTCAGGAAACAGCAAAGTGAGCACCCCTCATCCACATCGATGAGACAGCAGTGGAGAAGGTAGAAGGTTAAGTTCCTCTGTGTACATATCACCGACAAACTGAAATGGTCATGCACACAGTGTGATAAAGGCACAATAGCGCCTCTTCAAACTCAGGAGTCTGAAAAAAATGGCTTGTCACCGAAAACCGTCACTAACTTCTACAGGTGCACAATTGAGAGCATCGTGTTGGGCTGTATCACCGCCTGGTACAGCAACTGCACTGCCCACAACTGCAGGGCTCTCCAGAGGGTGGTGCGGACTACACAACGCATCACCGGGGGCAAACTACTTGCCCTCCAGGACAATAACCAACCGAGACACTGCCTGTTCACCCCACTTCCATCCAGAAGGCGAGGTCAGTACAGGTGAATCAAAGCTGAGACAGTGTGAAAAACAGCTTCTGTCTCAAGGACATCAGATTGTTAAACAGCCACCACTTGCACAGAGAAGTAGCTACCTACCTACAGAGTTGATATCATTGGCCACTTTAATAAACGGAAAACTAGTCACTTTAATGTTTCCATATCTCATACGCATATACTGTATCCTTCACTATCTATTCTTTACCATCTATTGGCTCTTAGCTGCTCTGTCACTGCTCATCCAAATATTTTATACTTATATTCTTATTCCATTCCTTTACTATTATCGTATTAGGTTTTGTTGTGGAACTTGTTAGATATTACCTGTTAGATACTGCTGCACTGTTGGATCTAGAAGCATAAGCATTTCGCTACACTCGCGACACTTTGAGAAGCCTCATTCCTTTACAGACAAGTAAAATGCTGGTTCATATATTCAGAGGTTTCGTGCCCACATTAAAATGTTTGCCTACCTGTACAGACAAACCTGTCGTAGCCGAGGCGCACTCAAGAGGACACATTCCATTGTGTGTGAAAAGGTTCAATTGATAAAGGCTACCAGCAGCCTACTGTAATTTCATATGAGACAAAAACAAATAGTTGGGTACCCCGTGCTTGCAAGACTGGCCTGAAGACACCCCTGTAGCCCAGAGACATCGTGCCATGAATAGGCTAGGGTATCCTACACGCAACTGATTGAATACCAAATGCACACTTGCATCATTAGCAAAGAGACAGAGCAGGCAGACAGCGCAAAGGCGAGAGGGGAGGGGCAGGCAGAAGCGTGTTCATACACCGTACCCAAAGCGGCCGAGTATGTGCGCAAATAGATTGTCCCCAAACACAAACGCGATCACGACACGCAGGTTGAAATATCAAAATAAACTCAACCAAATATATTAATTTGGGGACAGGTCGAAAAGCATTAAACATTTATGGCAATTTAGCTAGCTAGCGTGCAGTTGCTAGCTAATTTGTCCTATTTAGCTAGCTTGGTGTTGCTAGCTAATTTGTCCCAGGATATAAACTTTAATACCTGAAATGCACAAGGTCCTCTACTCCTTCTACGCTTCTATAAACCAATGAGGAGATGGGAGAGGCAGGACCACAACAACAACAAACTAGATTGGTCCAAACACACCAAGACAGTCGTGAAGAGGGAACGACAAAGCCTATTCCCCCTCAGGAAACTAAAAAGATTTGGCTTGGGTCCTGAGATCCTCAAAAGGTTCTACAGCTGCAACATCGAGAGCATCCTGACCGGTTGCATCACTGCCTGGTACAGCAATAGCTCGGCCTCCGACCGCAAGGCACTTCAGAGGGTAGTGCGTACGGCCCAGTACATCACTGGGGCAAAGCTGCCTGCCATCCAGGACCTCGACACCAGGCGGTGTCAGAGGAAGGCCCTAAAAATTGTCAAAGACCCCAGCCACCCCAGTCATAGACTGTTCTCACTACTACCGCATGGCAAGCGATACCGGAGTGCCAAGTCTAGGACAAAAAGGCTTCAACAGTTTTACCCCCTGCCATTAGACTCCTGAACAGGTAATGGTTACACGGACTATTTGCATTGTGTTCCCCCCCCCTCTTCTACGCTTCTGCTACTCTCTATTCATCATATATGCGTAGTCACTTTAACGATACCTACATGTACATACTACCTCAATAAGCCTGACTAACAGGTGTCTGTATATAGCCTTGCTACTCTTTTGTCAAATGCCTTTTTACTGTTGTTTTATTTCTTTACTTACCTACACATCCCTTTTTTTTCACGCAACATTGGTTTGAGCCTGTAAGTAAGCATTTCACTCTAAGGTCTACACACCTGTTGTATTCGGCGCACGTGACAAATAAACTTGGATTTGATTTGACTTACAGATTCACAAATAGAACTGGCTTCTATTTTAGCGCTTGGCAACGCAGACGCTCGTTGGCGCGCACGAGCAGTGTGGGTGCAATAATTGAATAACATGTTAACATTTATTTTGCAATGCGAGCGCACGCGACAAGCGGTGTTGTCAGCATGTAATATAACAGTTTTTTTGGTTAGGGATTTTTCTTAACTTTAAGGATCACAACTTAATTGAAATATTCACACCCTTAGTGCCAAACATATCAAACGCATAGCAACAGCGCATAACTCCATTCCATTCATTCCATTACAATGAGCCTGTCCTCCTTTAGCTCCTCCCACCAGCCTCCTTTACACACACACACACAAAATACTATTATTCATGGCCATATTTACAAAGAAACAACATCACAATGACAATGTGTGTCCGTCCTGGTCCCACTCACCCTCTTTTCCTTTGAATCTCTCCTGATCGTATCGGTTATAGGCAGCTGGGACAGGTTGCTTGTTCCTTATGGACTGGTCCTTGAGGGGAGGCAAGAGGTTACACTCAAAACACAGGTCATTTTCAATTAATGATCCGCATATTGAGACTATTATAATGAAGTGGTAATACTCCGCTCAACCCTGCTTCGACAGGTTACATACACATTTTTATGGAGAAGCACCAAGTTCATTTCACGCTCCATTTCGTTTAGAAATGACAACAGGGAGGTGAGGTACTCATAGATGTTATGGAATTCCGCAGCAAGAGCATTTACTGGCCATGGATTTAATTCTCAATAATGCATTGGCTGGATTCTTCGGTTGCAAACGTGCGTATCCAAAATCAAATCTATGGTGGTACTTCTACAGCGTGCATTAAATTAAACATGTTCCTTACCACCAGAGTGGTGTTCTGTGCTGGCCTCTGCTCAGGGGCGCGCCCCTCCTCCCTGGCCTTCACCGATTGCAGGATGGCAAAGATGTTTTTGGAGAAGTTCTGCATGAGCAAAAGACTTATAAGCACAGTGTAAAAAGTAGGCAAGACATCACTCCAAAGAAAAAGCTTTGATGTGTAGATCAAAGCTACAACGGACCCTGTTCTGTGCACATTGTGCAGTGACATGTGTAAAGCAAGCACCATAAACAAATCCATTGAGCTCCCTCTACCCAAAAATGTCCTAAACTCAAATGTATATAAATCTAGAGGTATTAATAATTGGGGAGATTAGTCCACAGAAATGTGACATTTTTTTATATACCTAGATTCTGATAACATGGAGGTTTTCTGCAAGATGTATAATCTCAGACATCACTTAATAGATCTCACCACCAAATCAAAACACATTTCCCCTGTGGTGATGCTGCCACCTGCAGGCATAAAAGAACAAGTTTTAAACCAAAGGTTTTTGATCAGCTACGGATAATCGCCCCCACCCTTCAAGGCCAATTTTGTGCTATGGTTACCCGAGGGTAACGCCTACATGGAGTGTGTGACTTCCCATGTGGCCGGCTTCCTCCTCATAATGTCATGAAATGACAGCATCCATAAATGACAGAATGACGACCCCCCCCCCCCTCAGTCATTGCCAGTCTAGTCTAGGGGTTAACCTCTGACCTTTCCAGTGCTCTGTAGGATGGTGGTCCTGGTCCTCCACACCCGCTCCCTGCTGACAATGTCCCTGGTCACGTCCACCTCAGCGTCCACAAAGCTCCTCTGCTTCAGGGTGATGTCCTCATCCAGGTCTGTCTTAATGGTGGAGCGCTTCTTTGCCATGATCTTGGCTTTGATGGCAGCGATCTTCTCCACTGACATAGCCTCAGACAGTGACCTGGGGGGGGTAGAGATTATTTCAGCTAACACTTATTTCACTAGGTGAGCTGAAAGGAATGTTATCATTTAGCTTTTTACTAAAATTATGAAAAGCTAAGTTGTCATTGAGTAGAGGTTCATGTCCGAGGTTGATTGAGCAGCAATGTGATTAAATAAGGCACCGTTTTTGAGAATAAAGCAAGGTTCCTGGTTTGTGTTCATGTCTGCTAACCGCTCTCATTGGGATTTGTTAGTTAGTATCTTAAAACCTGTGTGCAGCAATGGTGGCTTATTGACATTTGCCCCCTTTAGTAAATAGGGAGCTCAATGAATGAGTCTTCATACCTATCCTAATGCTAGTCATAAGAAAGTGAGACTGCTCCACTAAAGCCAACATTACCAACTTCTTTCATCCATTGCTAAGGACCTACATCTCTTTTTTATCCATGTACATTTTAATAGCAATTCAGCTTGTTGGTGCCAGTTGTACAATGTTGTTGAAGAACAGTAAAAAAAAAAAACTAAAACATTTCTGCACTTCCAACAACAACAACAAAAAAAAAATTGATGGATGGATGGGAAAAGCACCGAAATACCTGATCTGGTCAGTTTGCACAATGCCCTCTTTGTGGCCCTCCAGTCGAGCAGCCAAACGCTCCTTGTCCAGACGCACTCGTTCCTCATCCTAGAGAACGACAAAATGTTATAGAATGGTATAAAATGCTCCGTTTTCTATGGCAAGACTTAAATGGCTGTCTAGCAATGATCAACAACCAACTTGACAGAACTTGAAGAATATTTTTAGAATAATGCGCAAAAACTGTACAACACTGGTGGGCAAAGCTCTTAGACTTACTCAGAAAGACTCACAGCTGTTGTCTCTGCCGAAGGTGACTAACGTGTTGACTCAGGGGGTTGAATACTTACCTAATTAAGATTTTTGTGATATATATATATATATATAAAACACTCTGTCAAAGTGGAAGTAAAATTAACATATATATATATATATATATATATACACACACATACACAAACATTTTTTTACAAATGTTAGAATTTTTCTTCCACTTTGACAGAGTGTTTTGTGTAGATCGTTGACAGAAATTACAAATAAATCCCACTTTGTAGCCAAATTAGGAAAAAGTCAAGGGGTGTGAATACTTAAGCACTCTTGTTAAACAGGATTTCTATTGAGCTGAGGAGTCAGAACGTTGCAGGTCAAATAAAAAAATATTATTCACCTCTATCCTTGGTTTTTTGGCTTCAGATGACACCTCGTCTGCTGCTCGTTTGACTGAGGATGCAAAAAAAATGAATAATTAGCCAACTACGCAATACCTTTACAATATCTCTCAAATGACTTTCTACTTCGCCGTTTCTCACCAAACTGCACACAAATTGCATAAGTGCAACAAGCCAATGGCGTACAAATTGCATATTAGGCCTCACAGCATGGACTTTTTTTAAATTTATTTTTTTACCTTTATTTAACTAGGCAAGTTAACTGCCTGTTCAGGGGCAAAACGACAGATTTGTACCTTGACAGCTCGGGGATTCGAACTTGCAACCTTTCAGTTACTAGTCCAATGCTCTAACCACTAGGCTACCCTGCCGCCCCGACTGTGGATATATCTGAGGCAAGAGAAAATATTGCCTAATATAAATGGATTAAAATCATCCAGTCAATCAATGGAAGAGTATCCAAAATGCTTAAACTGTACCTTGTGTTGGCCTTTGCAAACCAATCTCTATGGGGGCACTTCTGTCGATACTTGTTGAAGTAGCTGTGAAGGGGAAATCAAAAGGGGAATATGTTTTAGTACAACGATTTCAATGGAATCAACACGTGTATTAATTTTACTAGTTAGGTTTCCATCTAATTGGAGACATCATGCAAATATTTTAAAATCTGCATAAATAATTCTCAATTCATACTTACAACTTTCTCCATTGAGATACGAAAGCAAGCCCTTTCGATCAGGTCTTCTGACAACTGGAATGTTTTCGGTCTAGGGTGATCATAAAACCATGTAAATCACGATGAAATAGAACAAAATTGACAAAGGTCACTATAAAGCTTCCGACAACAGCCAATAGGCCAATGGCAACACCAGGTTAGAAGACATGACATTCATTTCAGCATCAGGCAACACATTCTAACTAAGAAGCTTTTGGAATGAGGATATAAATGTACTTACTGCAGCCCTTCGCACATAGGATGGATGAGGGAGATGCACATTGTTGAGCAGGAACAGGATGGAGTCCAGAGTATAGTACTCCTTCGGCTGACCCTCCTTCCCAGTTCTGAAAATGAGAGGTGAAAATTACCATCAGCTTAGACCAGCAGTTTTGTCCACAGTTGTTAAAGAAAAATCGATCGTGGCCCCCTCTTATGGAACTAATCTGGAATTTAGGCACAATGCATATATTAATAGCTATGGCTATTTTGTTTTTTTAATGGTCTAAATCCTGTATTTTGTTAATGACACACAAATTGTGACCAGGGCAACCATGTCACAGCTCTTCAATTACACTTCCAACAACTGGTCCAACTTGCTTGGTTCAGGTGCACGAGGTTAATTAAGGGATGGTCCAACTATTACATTTATTATGGCCTGAAAGACTGTTGGTTCTGCAAAAAAACTGGAAATACTGTAGGTAGCTTGCAAGCAAAAGTAGATTTTGTGGATAGATAACACTCTACTAGCCAACTTAGTTACCCGACTTGCACATAACATCAAGGTAAATGTCTACCTGGGCAGGCTAGAAATGTCAAACAGTGACATTTATGGTCACGTGCAGAAATCAATAATAGCTAGCTAACTGCAATATAGTAGCTACCTGGCTAGCTAATCGATCGTGGACAGATTCTCAAATACAATTTTACTTCTGGATTACTAGTTAACGTTACCTAACTACTGTTAACTGACTAAACCTGGTGGGTTTGCATTGTATGCGAGACAGCTGGCTTACGACAACGTTGCCTGGCATGGTTCTGTTAGCTAGGAAGCTAACCATAGCTAGCTACACGAACCATAACAGTATACAGTTGAATAAGCAAGTTAGTTAGCTTGAAATTAGACGGTTAACGTAATAGTTTAACCCCAAAACAAACAGTAAAAACCAGCTGCATGTGCGATCTTTCAGTGCAATTAGTCGCACCTTACAAACAGCAAGAAAAGTTTTGGCAACACAGCAGTGGCTAGCAGCTAACTAACGTTACTCATTAGCTCGCTACAACAGGCCAATTGAATAGTTATTTACCAATTTATTTTAAAAAAAATAACATACCCCCAAATGACATAGTTAGTTTTGACATTTTTAGGCCAAGAGAACTCTCCAAAGATAACTTCGTCTCCTTTGGCGACGATTTCTTTTTTCTGGATGTTGTACAGGCGAAGAACACTCAACACGTCCGCCATCTTCACTTGTCTTCATCTAGCTATGATTGCAAGGCCTCCAATCACCTATCAACAGAATGCAATGTGGGCTCACTGAATGCCTGATCCCAATTTCCAGTTGTATTTATGTTCAATGTCAATTGATAAACCTAGCCTGAAAAACTGCATTACACATATTTTGACTGATCCCTCTATGTACACACACACATTCAAAAAGTGTATTTAATTCATGCCCATTAACGTTATACCTCAAAGTTTGAGATGCACTAATCTCTGCAGTAAACAGTGTAATTAACGTTACCCTCATAACATATTTTCTTTGTTTTCCCTGTACAAAAAAAAAGTACAATTGATAGTAAACACTACTATTATTAAGGTTGGCATTGACACTATGGCTGCTGTAAATGGCTAACCCATTCATGGATGCTAATTTAGCAAGGTGACGTTTTGTAAGAGCCCAACGACACTCGTTCTGAATGTTACAAACTCATAGCTTGCGGTACGGATTTGAAAACATAAGACCTTATCTTTCATATCAGTTAGAAATAATTTTCTAAATACAAAAGGTTCAATTACAACACACCTTTACATGGGGATGAAGTGGAGTTCATCATTAGTTGTGGTACCGGGCAGCCTCCCAGGCGTGAGCCCAGGTGCCTTGTTCAAAACAAGTGACATAGGAGCACGTGGAATAATGATTATGATTGTGTTTTCACATGCAAAAGTGATTGCCTTTGATTAAAAAAACACCTTACCTTTCTTCCCAATGAAAAACAATTTGAAAATTCAAACATTTATGGGAAAGAGAGGTTTTTGGATGATGAACCATGTTGCCTTGTTGACATTCGATTTGAGAAGGTTGCTCTACCCTCATTGTTTTTGCTCATTCATGTCACGTGCCAACGATCGGTGCCCTGTGGCTCAGCATAATCGAATCTTCCCAGTGGCAGCCCATCACATTACCCTGGAGTGGGAGGACGATGTACCATGGTACAGACATGCCCCCTTTATGAAAGTCACAACCAGGGCTTGACATTAATATTTTTAGATGTCTTTTGGACATGTAGGACCGAATACTTGATTTATTATTTTATTTAAACTTTTTTTTTTTAAGTATTATTATTATTTATTTTTTACTTGTCCGAAAGCTGAAATAATTTGTCCAAACAACAACAATAAAAAAGATCCGTAACACCATAGGTCAAACGGGGTGACTGAAAATCAGTGTACATAGGAGGGATCGATTATTGCTACTCCCTTGTACCCGCTTGATGAATTAAGGTCACTAATTAGTAAGGAATTCCCCTCACCTGGTTGTCTAAGTCTTAATTGAAAGGAAAAAACAGCAGACACTAGACCTTTCATGGAATGAGTTTGACATCCCTGCCATAGACAATGTTATCGCACTAACAGCCATCCTAAATAATGTACCAAAAAGTAACACATTAAATAAAAATACTTCTACGCATTTGGCTGGCATGCTACTAGAGGGATGAGAGGCATCATGGCATTGACAAAATATATTTAGTGGATGCAAATCTTTTCAAATAGCCTATTCCATTCTGGTGGAGTGACAGTCAACAGGCCATCATGAACTGGATAATTATAAAGTAATTAAAAATGTTTCCCACATCCTCCTCTCGTTAGTCCTAGGCTACTATATGCATTGTAGGTGGGTTGCACATTGCTAGAATAATAAAAGGAATAGGCCTAGGCCAACTACTCATTTATTTCATAAGACTTCCTCAGTTGTAGCCTCAACTCTTTTGACTCCTCATTAGATTTTCCATCTTGGTATTGTATGCTCAATTTCACTTCGTGTGGCCGAAAATATGTAATTCAAAATAAATCTGTGAATGGGAATAGCAGACTCCGACTTCCATAATTATTCCCATTTAAAAGCTGAAACTTTAGGACAAACACTATTAGAACAGTTTGGAAAATACTCTTCATAACTTTAATGTCTTAATGCTTTTATCATATTTCAGTTAGTATGATTACATTTCTGACTATTAATGCTTTGCTCCACTGTTTGTTAAAATTTCTCATTAGAATTGTATATATTGCTATTGTTTTTTTCTCTCATTATTACCTTAGATCCCATGTTTTGGGGTTATTCAAAAACAACTTACCTTTGAGATATCTAACAGTTCTAGGATTCATTCATTTGTTTGATAATGAAATTACACAGCTGGAGAAATCTAGCATGCATTAAAATGAAAGAGTGGTTTAATAGGTCAAGTCATATTCGTATCAAATGAAGAGAAAATAGAACATTTGGGCTTCGACAAGACACCTGTGTGTCCGCTATAAAAAATATATACTTTGGTTGTTGATTCCAGATCGTCAGATATTCGAGAGTTAAAATAAAATAATTATCCGAATGGATATTTTGTGCTGCTTTGGTGAGATTCTCTTGCTTTATGAAAATAGAACATATTTATTGAAATAGGCTATAGTAAATAGCAATATACGCAATTTACTCAGAATCTCAAACATGCACTGCCTTGCTTTGTGCTGCGGCAGCATAGCTGCCTGATCCAATTCTGATCGGAGTAATTGTTTGATAGTGATTAATGCATTACAAATTGTATTTACGACTTCACAACTGGTCAATTCCCACATGGTTACAAAAACGCAGCATCAGAGTGGAAATTTAAGAGTCCCAGCATAAAGTCCGGTCACAACAGACAATGCCAGGAACATTGTGAATGGCATTTCATTTTCCCACTGTACCGAAACGCAAACTGTTACAACCCAATTCTTAGTAAATTTGGTGATGGTATGTTGTGTGATTAGTGACACTTACCATTAAACCTAACCCAATACAAAACCCTTTACTGTGTGTGTTTGGGACTTTTTACCATTGAAAACCCTTCGAGACCATAACATTGAAACCAATAGAACTGCTGTAGCCTAGTAGTTTGCTTCTTCACCAAACACACAGGGGTGGTTTTCTGGACACAGATTAAGCCTAAGAGAAGGACAAACTCAACTTTTTTCATGGAGGACTGGCTTGATGTTACGATCTTGATAATGGATGGACCAAGGAGCAGCGTGTGTAGAGTTCTATATCTTTATTTATTTTATTTTATTTTTTATTTCACCTTTATTTAACCAGGTAGGCTAGTTGAGAACAAGTTCTCATTTGCAACTGCGACCTGGCCAAGATAAAGCATAGCAGTGTGAACAGACAACACAGAGTTACACATGGAGTAAACAATTAACTAAGTCAATAATTAATTAAGTCAATAACACTGTAGAAAAAAAAGGGGGAAAGGCATGAGGTAGGCGAATAATTACAATTTTGCAGATTAACACTGGAGTGATAAATGATCAGATGGTCATGTACAGGTAGAGATATTGGTGTGCAAAAGAGCAGAAAAGTAAATAAATAAAACAGTATGGGGATGAGGTAGGTGAAAATGGGTGGGCTATTTACCAATAGACTATGTACAGCTGCAGCGATCGGTTAGCTGCTCAGATAGCTGATGTTTGAAGTTGGTGAGGGAGATAAAAGTCTCCAACTTCAGCGATTTTGGTTCGTTCCAGTCACAGGCAGCAGAGTACTGGAACGAAAGGCGGCCGAATGAGGTGTTGGCTTTAGGGATGATCAATGAGATACACCTGCTGGAGCGCGTGCTACGGATGGGTGTTGCCATCGTGACCAGTGAACTGAGATAAGGTGGAGCTTTACCTAGCATGGACTTGTAGATGACCTGGAGCCAGTGGGTCTGGCGACGAATATGTAGCGAGGGCCAGCCGACTAAAGCATACAAGTCGCAGTGGTGGGTGGTATAAGGTGCTTTAGTGACAAAACGGATGGCACTGTGATAGACTGCATCCAGTTTGCTGAGTAGAGTGTTGGAAGCCATTTTGTAGATGACATCGCCGAAGTCGAGGATCGGTAGGATAGTCAGTTTTACTAGGGTAAGCTTGGCGGCGTGAGTGAAGGAGGCTTTGTTGCGGAATAGAAAGCCGACTCTTGATTTGATTTTCGATTGGAGATGTTTGATATGAGTCTGGAAGGAGAGTTTGCAGTCTAGCCAGACACCTAGGTACTTATAGATGTCCACATATTCAAGGTCGGAACCATCCAGGGTGGTGATGCTAGTCGGGCATGCGGGTGCAGGCAGCGATCGGTTGAAAAGCATGCATTTGGTTTTACTAGCGTTTAAGAGCAGTTGGAGGCCACGGAAGGAGTGTTGTATGGCATTGAAGCTCGTTTGGAGGTTAGATAGCACAGTGTCCAATGACAGGCCGAAAGTATATAGAATGGTGTCGTCTGCGTAGAGGTGGATCAGGGAATCGCCCGCAGCAAGAGCAACATCATTGATATATACAGAGAAAAGAGTCGGCCCGAGAATTGAACCCTGTGGCACCCCCATAGAGACTGCCAGAGGACCGGACAGCATGCCCTCCGATTTGACACACTGAACTCTGTCTGCAAAGTAATTGGCGAACCAGGCAAGGCAGTCATCCGAAAAACCGAGGCTACTGAGTCTGCCGATAAGAATATGGTGATTGACAGAGTCGAAGGCCTTGGCAAGGTCGATGAAGACGGCTGCACAGTACTGTCTTTTACGGTGAAACTTCAAACAAACAAACAAAAAATAAATAAACCAAAAACGTGACATCAGCGGTGCAACCAGCACAAACAATATCCCACAACCCAGGTGGGAACAATGGAGAACTTAAGTATGATCCCCAATTAGAGACAACGATAATCAGCTGCCTCTAATTGGGAACCATACCAAGTACACCAACATATAAATAGGAAAACTAGAACACCCCCCTATGTAACGGATGTGAAACGGCGAGCTTAGTTAGCGGTGCGCGCTAAATAGCGTTTCAATCGGTGACGTCACTTGCTCTGAGACCTTGAAGTAGTAGTTCCCCTTGCTCTGCAAGGGCCGCAGCTTTTGTGGAGCGATGGGGTAACGATACTTCAAGGGTGACTGTTGTTGATGTGTGCAGAGGGTCCCTGGTTCGCGCGAGGGGACGGTCTAAAGTCATACTGTTACACCTAGTCACGCCCTGACCTACAACACCATAGAGAACTATAGCTCCCTCAGAGTGTCTCTGCCTCCGTCCGCACAAGAACCTGTAACAGACACAACCAACTAGGTACATAATGTTAAAATAGTCCCTCTCTAAAATGCCTGGAATGGTCATTACAATTTTACATAACATGTACTCATAACAGAGCATGCCTGGAATGCCTGTGCCCTCTTGAGATGGTGGCATGTGGGGGGGGATGTGGCAGGAACCCATGGAATCTCTCAACAGACCCTTTCCTTGACCTTAGCTTCCTCCAGAGACCGTCTAGCCTTCCCATGTTTATAGATGCAGCTTAGAAACACAGCTGTGACAACTAGTCATTAAACCGTGCTTAGGAGTGCAGCTATAGTTCAACAGAGAGCCCACCCCCCATCTTTTCCATTAACGCTTCTGTGTCAAGTGCAGCTTCTATCCATCTCTATGGTGCATCTTGAGTGCAGGATAGTCGTGTTGACTTACCATGGCTATCGCTGCAGCCGTGACCACCGTGCTGACTGAGGTCCCCTGAACAATGCTGCTCAGAGGCGTGCTAATGTCCACGGCCACCACAAAACGCTTTCCCGCCGGATCCACCATGTAATTTTCTGATGCCGCCAAGATGCTGAAGGGGTGGACTTTTGCCTACAATAACAATACAACTACTAGATAGATCTGAGAAAGCAGCAAGTGAATGAATCCCAGTTCATTGAGCGTGAGAGACAGCAGGTAGGTATGTCTCACCTTTTTTAAAGCCACCCAACTCTGGATCATCTCGCCAACCGCTACCACGTCTGAGCTTCCTGGTTAGAGGACTTGGTCTGGTGTCATCTTACCCATGACTCGTAGCACTGATGCCATGGGCATCTCCTTTAACAATGTTTTCCATACCTACAGAGAAGAAAAGGCATCATACAATCAGAAGACCAAAAAACAACCCCCCAATCTTATCCCAAAAAAGTAATGAGAATGTCTTGAGACCCTAATATGAAAAAGTGATAGTTCCATAATGCTGAAATTATATGGTGCTTATCTTTCCCATTCATCTACAAAAAAAAAAAAAAAACACCTAGCAGGGAGGAGAACTTCTCAACATCTGACCAACTTTAATTTGGAGTGAATTACCCCTTTTAAGAGTTGGTTAACTAAGTTGGTTGGTGCACACTGTCCACCTCTTTGGACTTCAGGTGGTCTGTCAGTAGTTGTTCCCGCTCCAGCCTGTGCTCCTCTATCAGATGGGCGACCTCTATCTCGTCAATAGTGTTATTGACCTTCTAAACCGCTTCCATGTACGAGAGGACTTTGACTACCCCCTCAGAGTTCTCATTGTCGCCGTATGCCTTTTTATGAGAGTACAGTACATGTCGGACAAAATTTAATGACAGGCCTAATGGAAACAGAACTCGTTTCCGTAAACTTTCCAAATGTAGACAAAACTAAATGCGCTCGGAAAGGTGGGATCTTTTTGTGTCTGTAAAATGTATTATGCTTTAAACGCTTTAATACGCAAGTATTGATATAAATCCATCATATCAAAGTAAACGTCAATGACGTGGTCCTCCCACTAGGAGTCAGGAAAGCATGCAGTTTATTAGGCTACAAATAAAATAAATTAGGAACTTCACAGGGTGGTGAAAGTGTAAGGTGATGAGCTTGATGCTCCTTTCCAATAAATATCGAGGGTCTTATTCTGCTGACATGACAAAAAAATAATCTTGCTCTTTTGTCCATAATAACCTCATCATGGTAGGCAATACATGCGCTCTAGCCAACAGCGTGAAGATAACGATAGTAAGTTACTCACCATGCTTTTTTCTTGTTTTTTTGTGTGATTTCAGAGTTTCTTGCTATGGTATCTTATCACCACACACAGTTGCTTTTTGGTTGTGACATCACTAATTTCATCATTAATCAATGAGTAAGACTCATTCCCAATGTCCTTTAGTTCCTCATGCACCGCAGGCCCTATAACTGCATTGATGAGCGCTGTGCATTTTGTTCTGTGGATAGTGTTGAAGATAATGTCTTGAACAACACATCCCAGGTGATCAACAGTTGCAATGCTGGAGTGGCATGCAATGTGTAGCCATCAATAACTCTGATCGTTTAACTGTGTTATTCTCTCTTACAAATGCAGTTATTGTGTCATATTCTTGCATTAGAAAATGGAGCAGCGTTTTTCTTGTTTCTCCATTTGTTCATGAGAAATAAGATCGTCGTGGTGGGCTCTCATTTCTGATTTGCAATACCGACAGTAAGCTTTTCTGTCATTTCCTGGGATGCTCTTCATCAATTACATTATAACCCGTTCTCTTTCCCAGCCTTTGCAATATTTTGCCCATTTTACCTGCCATTCTGACAGTAGAATCGTGTCTAGCCAGTAAACTAGCGTATCAAATCGGTTCGTTCCTCTGTCTTCAACTTTCTGGCCATACATACCCAGAGAGAAAGCACATTGTTCGATCCTCTCTCTGAAACGGTTGTTTGTGCATTTCTCCGTTTCTCTCCCTTTCTGTGTTGGCTGTCATGATTGGTAGGACTGGGGGCGGTCAGGACACAAGAATGAAGCAAATAAGAAGTATGTAGCTAGCTACCTAGGGCTGCTGTTGTTGAATCTCACGTCACTTGTCATGATGTGCGCTCGTGCTGCTCTTCTTGGACGTGACTCAGCTGAGCTGCCTGCTGCAGCAGAAGCACTCTCTGTCTGCTAAGTTTCTAACATTTATGGTTGAGATTGAATGAATATAACTACGCACCGTATGAATTTTATTAACACTCATGCATGACGCAGATGTTAGTAATGCGTTGGTATGACGACATGTTAGGTACACGCAGACGTTGGTAAGGCTTTGGTATCATGTCATGTTAGTCAGACGTTCAAAGGTAGACGACAGCCACACGGTGGTACCGTTGCCTAGGCTTAATTCTGGCACTCCGGTCCGTCCCTCCCTTCCAACGACTGTATATGAAGTGCCTTCCCCGCACCACTCCCTCACTTAGCAGCAGCAGCCTACCTCACTACCTGATAGTCAGCAACAGCAGGTCACAGTGAAATGAATAGATAACACAACAAGTGAAATGCTATGGCGTCCGCAGTGCAATTTAGAAGTAGCTCAAAAACCTACAACCAATACATTTTCACCCGCGACATTGTTTTCAAAGTAGCCAATTCCCAGGAAAACTGAGAACATGAGCAGCAGCAGGGGTGTATTCATTACTCAGATTCCGTTGCAAATCTTCAACCTAGGTTCTTAAACAGAAGTTGGGGTTAATTTTAATTGTATGGTTTCAACGGGTTGCCATTCCAATCTGAATAGTCTAAGAAGTGTGACACAAGCTGCACATCTATAAATGATCGGTTCTTCCATGATCTAAAGTGGAGTGAATTCTTCCAGACAAAAAAAGAGAAACATGACTTAACTACAACTTCTGTTTAAGAATAAAACAGAACTCAACAGAAGAAACCTTTGTAACGTAAACCGTTTAAGAACCAAACAGAAGCAAATAGAGCAAACCAAATGAAACGGGGAGGGACCTACCTGAATTTGTCCAGTAGAAACTCTCGTTTTCTTTTCAATATGTTTACCGTTTGGAGTAAACGGTTTCTTTTGCAAACGTTTTGCCATAGAATTAGCGTAATGATTACACCCCAGTTGTACACCTTTTCATCCTTCTGCCTTGTTAAAGACGTCTCGGAACTTGGAAACTCAGAAATGTCCGACTTGGAAACTATGAAGAGAGTCAATGTGAGTCCTTGTGCTACTTGTCAGAGGCTGCGTTTACACAGGATCCCAATTCTGATATTTTTTTCCTTCACTGATTAGTATTTTGAGCAATCAGATCAGTTCTGATAAAGCCAGTAATGGTTGGGGAAACACCCCCCTGACACCTCCCTATGCGTAAATTTTTGATGCCTTTGCTTTCAAGCTAACTTCAGAAACTCGGAACCTCTGTGAGTTAAAATGTCAGTACGTTTTTTGCATAGAACTTCCTATTGGTTGATTCTGATACTTTCAAAGTGGGAAATTCGAACTTTACCTCTTTTCAACATGACATTTCTATTTGCAACATTGGACAACATTTGACTACTGAATGTGGCCCTTGATTAGAATGATCCTATCCAATCCTTTTCTGATAAACTAGCTTAAAATCAACCATTATTGATCTGATATTGGATTGCAAAATAGGGGATAAAATAATCCACATCATTCCTATCCATATAAAAATAATTTTTTAAGTAAAACTGGGGCTTTACTAAGCTCAGATTTTGTCCTGGTACTAGTCTGGTCAACCAGGCAAACTGTGCAAGTGGGCTATTTAATGAATAATAAATCATATTCTGCAAGTTGATCGTTTCAGAGAGGCCTTTGTTATAAAGGGCCTCTGCTATGAGCTGTAACGTCAAATTCACATCCTAGTCCACTGTAAATTTAAAGTAACTCTCCAGTGTTTCCATATTTTTATGAAATATGACCTATCATTAATAGCAATATGAGTGAAATAGTTTTACTTTGAATTAAGTATGTTAAAAAGCAGCTTTTCTGTGTTAGAATGGTGTGGGCGTACACCAACAACAGAATGGTGTGGGCGTTTACCAGTCATAAAATAAATATCAATGCGAGTAAACCGCTCTTTGCTCAGGTGGGTTTTTTTAAGTGTTTTTTTTTTCAATCCAATTTATGCTTTGGCTACATACGAGTATAGGATGAGTAAACAACATTATTTGGGTATGAGTTAACAGAATATGAACTTTTAAATGTGAGATTTTCACTGGACAGTTACTTTTATGTGAGCTAAAAACATCATAAGGTGTTAGGCTTCTTTAATTTCTAGTACCACCAGAGGACACTGTTGGCTAAAATATAGACACTACTGGTTTTAAGGAAGCAAAAGCCTACCAATGTAAGGCTTCGACCCCATGCCGGCAAGGGAATGATTGTCGAGGAAGGCTGCCTTAACCGCAGCACCATCCTCAGGCAAATATGTCTTGAATTACATAACCTAGATAATAGTATTATCCCAATGACCTCTTCTGACTGACTAAAGAGCAACGCTGCATGCTCAAGTAAACTCAGCAAAAAAAAGAACATCCTCTCACAGTCAACTGCGTTTATTTTCATCAAACTTAACATGTGTAAATATTTGTATGAAGAAAACAAGATTCAACAACTGAGACATTAACTGAACAAGTTCCACAGACATGTGACTAACAGAAATTTAATAATGTGTCCCTGAACAAAGGGGGGGGGGGTCAAAATCAAAAGTAACAGTCAGTATCTGGTGTAGCCACCAGCTTCATGGACTTGCTGTGAGATGCTACCCCCTTCTTCCACCAAGGCACCTGCAAGTTCCAGGGGGAACTGGGGGAATTCCAGGGGGAATGGCCCTGGCCCTCACCTCCAATCCAACAGGTCCCAGACGTGCTCAATGGGATTGAGATCCGGGTTCTTCGCTGGCCATTGCAGAACACTGACATTCCTGTCTTGCAGGAAATCATTCACAGAAAGAGCAGTATGGCTGGTGACATTGTGATGCTGGAGGGTCACGTCAGGATGAGCCTGCAGGAAGGGTACCACATGAGGGAGGAGGATGTCTTCCCTGTAATGCACAGC
The DNA here is from genome assembly GCF_034236695.1 of Oncorhynchus nerka. Lineage (NCBI taxonomy): Eukaryota > Metazoa > Chordata > Actinopteri > Salmoniformes > Salmonidae > Oncorhynchus > Oncorhynchus nerka. The sequence continues at coordinate 3,912,631 of NC_088424.1, read as the reverse complement.
GCTGAGATTGCCTGCAATGACAACAAGCTCAGTCCGATGATGCTGTGACACATCGACCCAGACCATGACGGACCCTCCACCTCCAAATCGATCCCGCTACGGAGTACAGGCCTCGGTGTCACGCTCATTTCTTCAACGATAAACGCGAATCCGACCATCCCCCCTGGTGAGACAAAACCGCGACTCATCAGTGAAGAGCACTTTTTGCCAGTCCTGTCTGGTCCAGCGACTGTGGGTTTGTGCCCATAGGCGATGTTGTTGCCGGTGATGTCTGGTTAGGACCTGCCTTACAACAGGCCTACAAGCCCTCAGTCCATCCTCTCTCAGCCTATTGCGGAATGTCTGAGCACCGATGGTGCATTCCTGGTGTAAGGTGTATTGTTCGGATGTACCGATCCTGTGCAGGTGTTGTTACACATGGTCTGCCACTGCGAGGACGATCAGTCTCCCTGTAGAGCTATCTTAGGCGTCCCATTGCAATATATTTCCCTGGCCACATCTGCAGCCCTCAATGCCTCCTTGCAGCATGCCTAAGGGACGTTCACGCAGATGAGCAGGGACCTTGGGTATCTTTCTTTTGGTGTTTTCAGAGTCAGTAGAAAGGCCTCTTTAGTGTCATAAGTTTTCATAACTGTGACCTTATTTGCCTACTGTCTGTAAGCTGTTAGTGTCTTCACAACCGTTCCGTTCCACAGGTGCATGTTCATTAATTGTTTATGGTTCATGGAACAAGCATGGGAAACAGTATGTAAACCCTTTACAATGAAGATCTGTGAAGTTATTTGGATTTTTACGAATTCTATTGGATGATGTAACACCTTCTGGTGGTGCGCGATGTGGCATTGTGTGATTACTGTAGGTGTTCAAATTGTTCTGTCAGTAAAGAATTTGGAAATGTTGTAAGAAATATTTTGTGTGTGCGCCTGTGCGCATGCGCATACAGTACCAGTCAAAAGTGTGCATACGCCTAATCATTCATGTTTTTTTTTGTTTTTTTTTTTTTTTTTATACAATTTTCGACATTGTAGAATAACAGTGAAGACATCAACACTATGAAATAACACATATGGAATCATCTACTAACCAAATAAGAGTTAAACAAAACAAAAATTATTCTAAGTAGCCCTCCTTTGCCTTGACAGCTTTGCACACTCTTGGCATTCTCTCAACCAGCTTCATAAGGTGCTTACATTGCATTCCAATAAACAGGTGTTCCTTGTTAAAAGTTAATTTGTGGAATTTCTTTCCTTAATGTGTTTGAGCCAATCAGTTGTGTTGTGACAAGGTAGGGATGGTATTGATTATTATTATTTGACCCTGCCGGTCATCTATGAACATTTGAACATCTTGGCCATGTTCTGTTATAATCTCCACCCGGCACAGCCAGAAGAGGACTGGCCACCCCTCATAGCCTGGGTCCTCTCTAGGTTTCTTCCTAGGTTCTGGCCTTTCTAGGGAGTTTTTCCTAGCCATCGTGCTTCTACACCTGCATTGCTTGCTGTCTGGGGTTTTAGGCTGGGTTTCTGTACAGCACTTTGAGATATCAGCTGATGTAAGAAGGGCTTTATAAATACATTTGTTTGATTTGATATACAGACGATAGCTCTATTTGGTAAAAGATCAAGTCCATATTATGACAAGAACAGCTCAAAAAAGCAAAGAGAGATGACAGTCATGAAGGTCAGTCAATGCGGTAAATTTCAAGAACTTGGAACGTTTCTTCATGTGCAGTCTCAAAAGCCATCAAGCACTATGATGAAACTGCACTATGATGACCACCACAGGAAAGGAAGACCCAGAAATCAAATCAAGTCAAATTTTATTAGGCACACACGCCGAATACAACAGGTGAAATGCTTACTTTTTACAAGCCCTTAACCAACAGTGCAGTTTTTTTTTAAATGGAAAAGAATAAAAGTAACAAGTAATTAAAGAGCAGCAGTAAAAAATAGCAATATATACAGGGGGGTGCCGGTACAGAGTCATTGTGCGGAGGCACCGGTTAGTTGAGGTAGTATGTACATGTTGGTAGAGTTAATTAAAGTGACTATGCATAGATGACAACAGAGAGTGACAGTGGTGTGTGTGGGGCTACACAAATAGTCTGGGTAGCCATTTGACTAGACGTTCAGGAGTCTTATGGCTTGGGGGTAGAAGCTGTTTAGAAGCCTCTTGAACCTACATTTTGTGCTTCGGTACTGCTTGCCATGCGGTAGCTGAGAGAACAGTCTATGACTAGGGTGGTTGCAGTCTTTGTACCGCCTGGTACAGAGGTCATGGATGGCAGGAAGCTTGGCCCCAGCGATGGACTGGGCCGTTCACACTGCCCTCTGTAGTGCCTTGCGGTCGGATGCTGAGCAGTTGCCAGGCAGTGATGCAACCCGTCAGGATGCTTTCACTGGTGCAGCTGTTGAACCTTTTTGAGGATCTGAGGACCCATGCCAAATCGTTTCAGTCTCCTGAGGGTGAATATCTTTTGTCGTGCCCACTTCATGACTGTCATGGTGTGCTTGGACCATGTTAGTTTGTTGTTGATGTGGACACCAAGGAACTTGAAGCTCTCACCATGCTCCACTGCAGCCTCGTCGATGAAAATGGGGGCATGCTCTGTCCTCCTTTTCCTGTAGTCCACAATCATCTCCTTTGTCTTGATCACGTTGAGCGAGAGGTTGTTGTCCTGGCACCACACGGCCAGGTCTCTGATCTCTCTTTAGGCTGTCTCGTTGTTGTCGGTGATCAGGCCTACCACTGTTGTGTCATCGGAAAATGTAATGATGGTGTTGGGGTCGTGCCTGGCCGTGCAGTCATGAGTGAACAGGGAGTACAGGAGGGGGCTGAGCACCCACCCCTGAAGGGCCCCTGTGTTGAGGATCAGCGTGGTGGGTGTGGTGTTACCTACCCTTACCACCTGGGGGTGGCCCATCAGGAAGTCAGTGTTTAGTGTTTTATCCCAGGGTGCTTAGCTTATTGATGAGCTTTGAGGGCACTATGGTGTTGAAAGCTGAGCTGTAGTCAATGAATAGCATTCTCACATAGATGTTCCTTTCGTCCAGGTGGGAAAGGGCAGTGTGGCGTGCAATAGAGAATGCATCATTTGTGGATCTGTTTGGGCGGTATGCAAATTGGAGTGGGTCTAAGAATGTGCAAAGCAGTCATCAAGGCAAAGGGTGGCTACTTTGAAGAATCTAAAATATATTTTGATTTGTTTAACACTTTATTGGTTACTTCATGATTCCATATGTGTCAAATATCCGTCAAATATCCGTCAAAACAAGATGGCGTTGGCTAGAGGAGATTCTGAGCAATGGTGTCTTTTGTGTAGAAATTGACATTCACCTGATAGAGAAAAAAAAGGCAATGATCACAATCTTCCAGTGGTCTCCTCAGAGGAGGACCACCCTCCTGAGTGAAATTTCATTAAAATAGTATAACATTGTTAATGTTATCCTTTTTAGATAATACAACACTAAATATATTAATTTTGATTTGATATGTAACCATATAATTGATTAAAATACACTGTTTTGCAATGGATATCTACAGTAACTTCAACAGCACTGTCTGGGGTAGCACCATGGTGTAGCTGGTGCTACAGCTAGCTTCCATCCTCCTCTGGCTTCATTGACTTCAATACAAAACCTAGGAGGCTTGTAGGCCTCACCCCCTTCCATAGACATACATGGTAATTATGACCACCTCTGGAGGACGTCCTCCAACCAATCAAAGCTTTCGCAATATGAACTGACATATTGTCCATCCAATCATATAATTAGGATCAGAGAACGAACCTAGTGAGTTGTATTGGGATTGTGCCACAAAGCATTTTGGGGGTTCTATGTGTTGAGAGTCTTGGTGGCATTGTTGGATAGAGATTGAGTGAAGAGTGATAGTTTAGCATTTTTGTCATATTATTCAATTCAAATAAGTTTTTTCAAATTACAGGAGACAGAGGTATATTGTAGTTTTCTTGGTTTTAGAACTTTATTGGTTTTAGAACTTTATTTTTGTGTCCAGTTAGTGCAATTTATAAAAATAAAAATTTATAAAAACGTTCCTTGCTAACTTCAGTAGCTAGCTAGCTACCAGCACCAGTGTGCAGTTTTCTCTGTCAGAATGGCCAATGCTGCCAAAAATGTTGACTTTTTGTTGAAGAACCCCTTTGATTCTCTGGGGTACACAGAAAAGGGGTGAATTAAAAAAAAATCAGTTTCATGAAGGATGAAAAGGTGAGGGCATTCAATACCAACTGGTATCAAAAGTATTGCTGGCCCTGCTTCTTGGAAAGTCTGAGCCTTGGTCGTAAGCAAGAATTTGCTTTTAGAGGACACGACGAGAGGGAAAGTATCGTTAACAAACTTCTTAACAACTACAAGGAGCTTGCAGGTAATTGCACGTTACGATGCTTTACTTGCTGAACATATCGAACTTTCGACTGTCTTTTCTGGAATGCCGAAAAACAATTCTGAATGATTTGATAGCTTCCATCGCATCACCATTTAAAGTTAGATTAAAGAGAGACCTTGACACAGTGCATTTTTTTATAGTGCGCTCAGGTAGGATTTCCACTTTCCTCCGGTATTTATTTAGCAAAGATGGTAACACGTAATCACTCTGGACAGACAAGCAAACACTCATGACATAAATGTTGCAGCAGCCTAGGCTACACCTAAACTATGTTTCAGTCAACTGTTAAAAATGGCCCCACCGCTCTGGGACATATGGGGCCACCAGTCTGCTTGCAGTTGTCAGTTATCGTCAGGTATGTGGATAATCAGGGCTTTATTCAGGGACGTTTCTTGGCATACTTTAATGTGTCAAGTGGGCGAGATGCGCAGTCCGTGTTTGACTTTATGACTTTTGAGATCTGAGTTCTGAGTTTAAGTTCATAGAGACACTTTTTGTCCAAACCTACGACGGTGCAGCTGTAATGGAATGTATCTGCTGTTTGTATTTACAGCTAAGTCACCTCCTGTTCCCTGATTAAGAGGTGATAACTATTCCACTGAACACCTCAACTCATGCCTCATACCCTCATTCAATCACTGCTGTGATCCCTTTCCAACACGTTGTAAGTAGCCCTCTCATTCCCATTCCCCATAATATTGTACTATAAATGTCTTTATTAAATGCTTTAGGTTAAAATAATTCATCTTTGACGATTTTTGAAACACACTTGGTCATCTCTGTACGTTCCGCGCCTATACCGTGGGTCTCCCGTCCTCCTCAATTGTTCAAGTCACCACCTTCCACTGCAATCTACACAACCTTTCATAACACTTACGACACTATTATCATACATATCAGTATTGCTTCATCTAATTTGGTTTACATTTAGGTTATAAACTTCTAAATCTATTAGATGTTTTCATGTCATCCTGGAATGCTCAAAGATGACATTCTCTCACTGTGCAGTAATTACAGAGTTACTCATGGTGAATTTCTAAATATTATTCTTATGGATCTGTATAACTTGCAAAAAAAGTCACTTATTTATTATCACTATAAGGAAAGTAATATAATGTTATTGTCATAATGATAACTTTGTGTGTTTACCTGCATGGGGGAAGTCATTTTGGATGAATTCTTCATAAATGCCGGTAGCTCTATAGGCAAGCTTCTCTGGACTGGTGATGGACTTGAACTCTTCGCAGGCGAGCCTAAACTCCGACTTCAGGAAGACCTGAAACGACGCTCGGCCAACTAGAAGCGATATGGAGGGAAAATATTTGAGTCAACTTGGGTGGACAATGTAGACTGGTAAAGTTTTTATTAAATGTATTTACTGTATAAAAACTGTTTTTGTATTTACGTTTATGAGTGAGTAGTTTCTCTAAGGATTGTCCCCACTGTTTCGTCTCATAAACAGATTGTCTGCAAAGAAAATAACAAAAAAAAGGTTGAAACATGGGAATAGTTTAATTCAATATTTTTTACCTTTATTTAACTAGGCAAGTCAGTTAAGAACAAATTCTTATTTTCAATGACGGCCTAGGAACAGTGGGTTAACTGCCTGTTCAGGGGCAGAACGACAGATTTGTATCTTGTCAGCTCGGGGGTTTGAACTTGCAACCTTCCGGTTACTAGTCCAACGCTCTAACCACTAGGCTACCCTAACACATAGAAAAACTATATACCTGAACACATCATAACAAACCATTTCAGTATCTCATTCCTTTTGAATTTTCTTCCTTGAGTTAGGTGAGGGACTATGGATGAACATGTGGAGTCTGGATTTCCAGGGTTTATGCCTGCAGAAGAAATTAAAAGACCACATGAAGAATGCTCACAAGAATGTTAAAAAAAAAATATATATTTAATTATAGCTAGGGTTGCAAAAGGAGCTTATATTACTGGAAATGTTTACCAGTAAACTACCAGCATTTTGATATCTTTCAAGGATTTTATGCAATCTATCACAAGACTTCTAGTGATCCTTTTGTGTACTTATCACAGGTGTTTGTAATTATCTCTGGCCTTCTGTGTGGTCTTATCACATGTAAAATATATGAAATAATTCAATCAGATAATTTAAAAAAATAAAAATTAGAATGAAAAAGCTGTAAAACTTTATCATAAATATAAACCATCAACTTAGTTAATACCATTGGTGTTTAATATGATGGTTCCAGCATGAATTATCCTTTATGTATGTATATATATATATTTTATTTTTATTTTTTATTTACTATGTCAATACGTATTTGTTGTCAATGGTTTGGCATCAAACTGGTGGCAGTTGTGAAAAAAGTCAATGAATTACAGATAACATGAAAATAATGGCAGTTTTGATTAGATGTTTTTTTTTTCATTAATAGGGCAATATTGTCTTGAACCATATGGTCTACTAGAAACTCATGGACAATATGTACACAGATTATTTAAAAGTGACCAAAGTTACAATAGATGGCCTTTTCTGTTAATTTCCAAGATTACTGAAGATTCCGGTAACTTTGGTAAATTACCGGTAGCTTTACATCCCTAATTATAGAAAACTTAAAGAACAGTGACATAATATTTTTTCAAATATGTGCTGAAGTTATGAGAATATTATACAAATATAACTAATAATTATTATTATTATACAATCAAATGAACATCAACAACTTACAGAAAATGTTTGTTCTTGTGAAGCCATCTCACAGCAAATCATTTTTTTAAATAATTTGTGTTCAATTGCTAAGTACTGTGTACATAGTACCCTCTCAACCCTATTCCATGAGTTTACAGATACATTCTCAAGGATGCTTGGTTGACTCTTTATGCTCTCGGATACACCCAATAATTCCAAAGTTCCACCTGCGTCTCACTCTTGATTGGCTCTTCTACATAATCAGGGTCAAAACTACCATTCCTCAGATGATTTTTATTTATGTTATAAACGTTTGTACATATGAACACTGTCAACCCATCCGTGAGTAAGTGTGGGCTCTGAAAGGGGTAGGATTAGGGCCACGAGCTGGAGAGCTTAGTAGGGTAGAAGCCTCACCTTCCGTTGGCTCATGTCTCAATTCTGCGCCCCTTGCCCTTAGGCCTGGACCGTGATCCAGCTCATCTAGGTGAGTGTATGGCATGTTCTGGTTTGTTGTCTGCTCTGCTACGTGCAGATCCACCCGATTGTGACGATAGAGGGAGCAACCAAAATTCAACAGGTAAGAACGTGGTGCAACTCTCTGTAGGCACGTGCCCAGCCTCCAAAGTCCTGTGTGGTCTCCCGGCAGAGGTTTCATCCTTATCGTTTCACCCACCTCCAGCTCTGGTAGGTCTCGAGCAGTCCGGTTGTAGAAGCACTTAGCGAGCTGCTTTCTGTGGCTCAGTTGTCCGTGATGCCAACAATGATGCAGGGCTCAAGTAGCTTGTTAGCTATGGGGATGGGAGTCTGGGCTACTGTCCATTTTTTCGGTGTGTATGTTCCCCCACTGTAAGATTACTTTCAGGGCTCGCTGATGTCACGCAAGGCCTTGCCTAACAGTTCTTTTGCAATCTTGACAACTGACTCTGCCTTGCCATGTGCCTTTGGATGACTTGGAGAAGGGGGCAAGTGGTCAAACTCTCATTCTGAGGCGAAACGCTTGAACTGTGCAGTGAATTCTGGGCCATTGTCTGTGATGACGTTGTCAGGCTGGCCTTGCAGCACTTTATGACCGTCTCTGCAGACAAGGAGCAGTTCAATATCCCAAAAGTCAGAGTAGTGATCAACAATGAGAAGACATTCAGCCACAGACAAAAAGACTAAGTCCATGCTGACGATTTGCCAGGCCCTTGTGGGCAGTTCGTGCGACGTCATGGTTTCCTTTTGCTCTTCATGAATGTACTCTTTGCATGTGGTACAGCTGCTGACAAAGTCTTTAATTTCTGCTTGCATGTTTGGCCAGTATAATGTTTCATGTGCCTGGTGTTAGCATGCGTCACCTCCAATGTGACTGGAGTGTATTCGAGTAAGCATCTCTGGGTGTAGTTATTTGGGGATAATGACCTTCTGCCCTCTGAACAAGATGCCATTCTGCAAGCTGATCTCATCTCGAAAGGTCTATTATTCTCTCGCTGTGAACGGTGTCTCCTCTTTTAGGTACGGCCAACCTGTGAGAACCATGGACTTCAGTGACTGTAGGTGTTCGTCCTAGTCAGTGCGTTGCCTAATCTGGTCTAGGCTGTGACGTTTAAGTAGTCTGCCTGATTGATCTGTTGAACATCTTGTTGTTTCGGCTCCAGGCCTTTGGCCGAGAGAATGTGGCCATAGAACTGGACATCTTTCACCTTGACCTGCAGCTTCTTCAGGCCAAGGCACAGCTTAACTGATTGGTAGTGCTCCATCAGTGCCAGGAGCTTCACATCGTGGTTGCGTTCTGCTTCTTTATCGGTGTCACCACAGCCTACGATCAGGACATCATCAGCAATGGGTTCAGTGCCCTTGAGCCCAGCCAACTTGTGCTGCTTGTGTTGGTATACCTCAGTTGCCACTGAGTCACCAAACGGGAGCTTGAACCAGCATTTCTGACCCCAGGGGGTCCAGAAGGTAGTCATGAAGAGCTGCTTTCTTCATCCAGCTTGCATTGCCGGAATGCATCTTGGGTGTCCCCCAAGGTGAAAATCCAGGCCTTAATGTAGTGTCGCCATAATGTAATGGGTGCGTTTCAGTGCTTGGTTCAGATGCTTTGGGTCGATGCAGACCCTTAGCTTCTCTGGCTTTTTCACTATGACCATATTGCTGATCCAGTCAGTTGGTTCAGTCACAGATGTCATGTAGCCATCGGCCTCATACTTACTCCAGCTGGGCCTTCGCAGCCACTTTCATTGCAATGGGCACATTGCGAGGAGCACACTGGACTGGAGTGATGCTCTCATTCAATTCAAAGTGTACTGATTCAACTGGTCCGTTGAATGCATCATCATATCTGCTGTGTAGTTGTTCTTTGGACAGGGGTCCATGCTGGACATGATCCACAATGTGCAGGTCATTTGGTATGGTGAACTGCATCAGTCCCAGGCATTTGCATGTAGAGCCCGAGAGGAGAGGATGTTGACTGGTTTTCACGATCTCAAACTCCAGCTTGTGTTTGTGACCCTGAATAACACTTTCGGCCTCAAATATGCCCAGAGGGCTCATTAGCACTCCTGAGTACAGCTTTAGTCTAGTAACGCTGGGAAAGAGATGCGTGTCAAGTGTCAGATAGATTTTGTCTTTGTAACGTAGCACCGGAATCCAGTTGACATTGTTGCAGCTTGTTATGTAATTCTAGTGTCACAAACCATTTCTTCCCTCTTAAAGTGTACAGCCCCAATGGATTCATGCATGTACATGTGATATCACCAACACAGTGAATCTTGCCCTCACTCACCCTTGTTTTGCGACACACTTTTGCAAAGTGATTATTAGTTCCACAAGCTCTACATGGTTTTCCATAGTGCTCTTCGCCTCATGCGTGTGCATTTCCACAGTATTTGCTTGCTCTGGGGCTGTCTCGTGGTGAATTACTCTACCTCAATTGGTTTTGTCTGAATGTCTGCCTGGCAACAGCATGAACAGTATCAGCGTCGGTGTGTGGGGTTTCGATTACTATTGCTCTCATTTCAGTGACTTTGGCAGTGCGGCTCATTTCAATGGCAGTCACTAATGTTAAGCCTCTCTCTCTTGCAATTCCCAGCACTATTTTGTCACGAATCAGTTCATCTTTCAATCCCCTCTATTCACAAGTAGCGGACATTTCAAATGGGTTATAAAGTTGTGTACTGACTCACCCTCTTCCTGTTTGCAGCTTCCAAAAAACGAACCACTCGTAAATTACGTTCCTGGCGGGTTTGAAGTAATTCCCCAATACATCCAGTATGGCGTCATACTTTGCGTCACCCTGTTGTCGTGCTGTGAGGGTAAGATTGTGCAGATATGGTAGATATGTCGGCATTCGCTGCCCATTAAGCTCCTCAGAGTTGCCGCTTGGACCTCGTTGGGTTTTTCATGTAGACCGGTCGCCAGCGCATAGTCCTCGAATTCATCCTTGAAGTTAGTCCCTAATAGTATTCCAGTCCCCATGAGAACCATGGGTTTTGGTGGTGGAATGTTTGCGGCCATTGTGATGGAATAGGATATCTATTTGCCTTCAGCCATCGAGGTGGGTAGTGATGCCAGCTAACAACATGTTGAACAGTGTTGAGACTAACGTTAGCAGTAGGAAACGGCGTGCGTTCGCATATGGAACCTAACTGTGCCTATACAGTACTTAGCTACAAAAATAACAAACGTGTGGTTTTCGAGCCACTTCTGATACCATGTTTCTGTATGATATGTTAGATTAAAGAATAAAGACAGACACAAATGTCAAGTTCAACAGCCTTGTTCAAGCATTGTACAAAGTCCCTACATACGAGGTCCGGGGAACAGCCCAGCTAGTCGATTACCTATCAACTAGACTCCGTAACAGCAACCTATATCCCGTGGACCAATCAACACTATAGCACTCCCAATGGAGGCTCGCCCTTGGCCAAGCTGGATGACTCCTGTCAGTACTGTGCTTTATTCTTTTGAAAACACTATTGTTGATCTTTGAATAGGCTCATTCATTTTCCTCCAAATGAGATATACCCCCACACCCCTTTAACCCATGGAAGCAGGTAAGCACCACATTTGAAATTCAAAGATGAAGAAAAGTGTTTAAAATAATTGAGCAGAGTACTGGCAGGAGTCATCCAGCTTGGCCCAGGGCAAGCCTCCATGGGGGTTACTTTAGTTTCAGGCCCTGCTTAGACTAAATGCAGATGCTATTAACCAATTTCTCCGGCTCTACTAAAAATAATTGTCATCCTTCAAGAAGTGTATTTGTGTGTTTTATTCAAGGAACTAACAGTTGTTTTAGCATGGTGATGTCTTGAGGTGCTGGAGAAACCTTGATAGTGATGCTTGAATTTTATTTCTGAAAAGGTGTAGGAGGCCGGATGTATAATATTAATACCAATAATTCAAAGTAATTTATTCATTCCTAATTCACTGTAATTCATTCATTGAATAATTAATTGTGTTTTTAATATATCAGTGACAGTCACTAAGGCAAGCTAGCAATGACTAGCATTAGTGCCTCCTAAGGATCCGTAGAAGGCGAGTGAGAAAGCTGCCGTTACCATCAATATTACTCACGTGCAGTCCTTGGACAACAAATTAGACCAGGTACAATCACGAATATCCTACCAAAGGGACATCAAAAACTGTAATATCTTATGTTTCACGGAATCGTGGCTGAATGATGACATGGATATTCAGCTAGCGGGATATATTCTGCACCAGCAAGATAGAACAGCACACTCCGGTAAGACGAGGAGGGCCGGTCTGTGCATATTTGTAAACAACAGCTGGTGCACGAAATCTAAGGAAGTCTCTAGATTTTGCTTGCCTGAATTAGAGTATCTTGTGATGAAATGCAGACCACACTATTTGCCTAGAGATTTTTCAGCTATACCTTTCGTGGCTGTTTATTTACCACCACAGACAGACTAAGACCGCACTCAGTCAGCTGTTTAAGGAAATAAGCAAACAGGAAAACGCTCAACCAGAGGCGGTGCTCCTAGTGGCCGGAGACTTTAATGCAGGGAAACTTAAATCTGTTCTACCTCATTTCTATGTTAAATGTGCATCCAGAGGGAGATCACTAGATCACTAGTACTCCACACACAGAGAAGCATACAAAGCTCTCCCTCGCCCTCCATTTGTTAAATCCGACCAAAATTCTAAGGTAATGGCTCACATCAACACCATTATCCCAGAAACCCTAGACCCACTCCAATTTGCATACCACCCAAACAGATCCACAGATTATGTAATCTCTATTGCACTCCACACTGCCCTTTGCCACCTGGACAAAAGGAACAGTGAGAATGTGAGAATGCTATTCATTGACTACAGCTCAGCTTTCAACACCATAGTACCCTCAAAGCTCATCACTAAGTTAAGGATCCTGGGACTAAACACCTCCCTCTGCAACTGGATCCTGGACTTCCTGACAGGCCGCCCCCGGGTGGTGAGGGTAGGTAGCAACACATCTGCCACGCTGATCCTCAACACTGGAGCCCCTCAGGGGTGCATGTTCAGTCCCCTCCTGTACTCCCTGTTCACCCATGACTACATTGCCAGGCACGACTCCAACACCATCATTAAGTTTGCTGACGACACAACAGTGGTAGGCCTGATCACCGGCAACGATGAGACAGCCTATAGGCAGGAGGTCAGAGACCTGGCTGGGTGGTGCCAGAATAACAACCTATCTCTCTACGTAACCAAGACTAAGGAGATGATTGTGCACTACAGGAAAAGGAGGACCGAGCACGCCCCCATTCTCACTGACGGGGCTGTAGTGGAGCAGGTTGAGAGCCACAAGTTGCTTGGTGTCAACATCACCAACAAACTTGAATAGTCCAAACACACTAAGACAGTCGTGATGAGGGCACGACGAAGCCTACTCTCCCTCAGGAAATTAAAAATATTTGGCATGGGTCGTCAGATCCTCAAAAGGTTCTACAGCTGCAACATCGAGAGCATCCTGACTGGTTGCATCACTGACTGGTACGGCAATTGCTCGGCCTCCGACCGCAAGGTACTACAGAGGGTAGTGCGTATGGCCCAGTACATCACTGGGGCTAAGCTACCTGCCATCCAGGACCTCTACACCAGGTGGTGTCAGAGGAAGGCCCTAAAAATTGTCAAAGACCCCAGCCACCACAGTCATAGACTGTTCTCTCTACTACCACATGGCAAGCGGTACCAGAGTGCCAAGTCAAGGACAAAAAGGCTTCTCAACCATTTTTACCCCCAAGCCATAAGACTCCTGAACAGGTAATCAAATGGCTACCCGGACTATTTGCATTGTGTGCCCCCCCAAACCTGTTGAATTTGGCGCAAGTGACAAATACACTTTGATTTGATTAGCATTCAGAGGGGTGAATAAGCATGCACAACCTTGAGCAAGTTCATAGCCATTTACTGACATTTATGGGAGAGACGGGCGGATGTGGTCGGAGACGTTAAACGTGAATGTGGTGGTTTGTGGGGATTTACTGAACAGTTTCTGGACATACTGTGTCCGAGCATAAAAACGGGTTGTTTGGATCCTGGATGCTGATTGGTTTTAACAAGAAGTTATTGCACCACAATCCCCGCATTCCACGGGTAATGCCTGTTAACATTACCTACCCCCCCATTTTACGCTGCTGCTACTCTCTGTTCATTATCAATGCATAGTCACTTTACCTCTACTTACATGTACATATTACCTCAATTACCTCAACTAACCTGTGCCCCCCGCACATTGACTCTGTACCAGTGCCTCCTGTATTCAGTGCCTTGCAAAAGCATTCCTCTCCCCTGGAATTTTTCCTATTTTGTTGCATTACAACCTGTAATTTCAATTGATGTGGATTTCATGTAGTAGACATACACAAAATAGTCAAAATTGGCGAAATGAAAAAAAAAACTTGTTTCTAGAAATTATAAAAAATAAAAAACAGAAAAGTGGTGCGTGCATATGTATTCACCCCCTTTGCTATGAAGCCCCAAAATAAGATCTGGTGCAACCAATTACCTTCAGAAGTTGCATAATTAGTTAGATTGTACACAGATGGACTTTATTTAAGTGTCACATGATCTGTCACATGATCTCAGTATATATACACCTGTTCTGAAAGGCCCCAGAGTTTGCAACACCACTAAGCAAGGGCCAACATCAAGCAAGCGGCACCATGAAGACCAAGGACCTCTCCAAGGACAAAATTGTGGAGAAGTACAAATTAGGGTTGGGTTATAAAAAAATATCTGAAACTTTGAACATCCCACGGAGCACCACTAAATCCATTACAAAGACATGAAAGAATATGGCACCACAACAAAGCTGCCAAGAGAGGGCTGCCCACCAAAACTCACAGACCAGGCAAGGAGAGCATTAATCAGAGAGGCAACAAAGAGACCAAAGATAACCCTGAAGGAGCTGCAAGCTCCACAGCGGAGATTGGAGCATATGTCCATAGGATCACTTTAAGCCATACACTTCACAGAGCTGGGCTTTATGGAAGAGTGGCCAGAAAAAATACATTGCTTAAAGAAAAAAATAAGCAAACAGGTTTGGTGTTTGCCAAAAGCTCAAACATGTGGAAGAAGAAACTCTGGTCAGATGACACTAAAATTGAGCTTTTTGGCCATCAAGGTAAACGCTATGTCTGGCACAAACCCAACACCTCTCATCACCCCGAGAACACCAGCATTATGCTGTGGGGATGTTTTTCATTGGCAGGGACTGGGAAACTGGTCAGAATTGAAGAAATGATGGATGGTGCTAAATAAATGGAAATTCTTGAAGGAAACCTGTTTGTCTTCCAGAGATTTGAGACTGGGACAGAGGTTCGCCTTCCAGCAGGGCAATGATCATAAGCATACTGCTAATGCAACACTCAAGTGGTTTAAGGGGAAACATTTAAATGTCTTGGAATGGCCTAGTCAACGCCCAGACCTCAATCCAATTGAGAATTTGTGGTATGATTTACACCAGCAGAACCCATCCAACTTGAAGGAGCTGGAGCAGTTTTACCTTGAAGAATGGGTAAATATCCCAGTGGCTAGATGTACTAAGCTTTTAGAGACATACCCCAAGAGACTTACAGCTGTAATTGCCACTAAAGGTGGCACTACAAAGTATTGACTTTGGGGGGTGAATAGTTATGCACGCTCATGTTCTGTTTTTTTGTCTTATTTCTTGTTTGTTTCACAAAAAAATATATATATTTAAAGTGGTAGTCATGTTGTTTAAATCAAATGATACAAACCCCCCAAAAATCTAGACAATATTTCCCCATGCTGCTAATATTTGGTTTGGTACAGCGGGGGTTAATATAAGCCTTGCTATGTGCCTATCCTACCTGTGCAACAGCTCACTGGGCAAAAACATTGTTTCCACATCATTTCAACCCCCCAAAAAATCAATGTTATGATGACAGAATGTGGAAAACTGATTTGGATTTGCAAAAAATCATCATCAATGTAAGGGCATTCATTCATTCGTTCAAATTAATTTATTAGGATCATTATCGTTATAATTGGCAATAGAAAAAAGAAGGTAAAACAAACAAAAATGCACGTAGTTTGCTATCATAGTTTGCTACCTCTGGCCTAAGAACAGTTATCACACAATAATCCCTTGGTTCTCATGCCTTATTGCTGAAATAACTTACTTGTCTACTGTCCTCAGATGGAAAATCTTGGCCTCAACATTATTGTGATGCTACAGGGAACTGTGTGACTGCCTGAGGTTTGTGTTTATTGGGTCATGTGGTACAGTAAATGAGTGTCACAGAAAAGGTGGTAGTATGTGTACCAATCTATTTTAGCCATAGTCTTGTCCTGTTTGTCTTGTTTTGTTTGGCCATGCATGATGTAATGTTGCTGTGTGGAAAACCAGTCAAGTATCTATGGGCTCTGTGTGTGCATGTCAAACTAGTAAATCCACCAACTCAGCATAGAGGATTCGTTGTTTTGAATTTGCATTGGGTAACTACTCTATAAGCTTAGGGAATGGAAAAAGTATATTTGCATAGAGCAGCATATTCATGCAGCGATACAAAGAATAATCATGTGAGACGCCTCAGATATTCAGAGGTCATACTGACCAAATCATTTCCAAAGATTATAGCCAACAGTAAGTGTAGTCAGCCTTAGAATAGTCTAACACCAGGGCCCGTATTCACAAAGTGTATCAGAGTAAAAGTGCCTTTCATATCAGGTCTTCTCTCCTATTTATTATGATTTAAAAGCCCAAACTGATCCTAGTTCAGCACTGGTCTGAGACTCTTTGTGGATAAAGGCCCAGAAATGTAGCCAAAACATAGACATTCCTTCCTTTGTTCTCATGCTCTAAAGGGCCTGACTTTCCTTTTTCTTCATTTGTTAAAAATGTGGAACATATAAAGTAGGTTACTGTTCATATACCGTAGGTAGAGAGTTGTGTAGTCAATGGCTATGTAAGAAAACATATAATTTGTCTGATGACCCAGTTGTCTCTGACGCAGAGGAAGTGAGAACCTGCTGATCAAAACATATTACAATCGTTGGAAACGCTCACATTGTTTTCCTTCAATGAAGCAAGCATTTTCACCTTTCTTTGGTTTGACATACTGTACAAGGCTTCCCTTATGCTTTCACATAGTGTTTGTCTATAGATTTCCATATGATTAGCAAAGAGTTTTTCGTCTCATGACTTGGACTGATGCAGTGTATTCTTGATTTGGTCTGAGGTTATGTTTTGAACCAGACAATAGATATAGTGATACATCGAGACTATAGACGTCATAGATAGGTCATAAATATGCACAGGTGTCCAACTGAGTTCCATGTGCATATGTACTGACCCAGTGTATTGTGTGTAAGCAATACAAGGGAACTTGCTTTGTCACTTTGGGTTGTTCTTCCATGAAAAGGAAAATGTTTTTGGTAACACTTTACATTCAGTTATGCTTTAACGAGTATTAAACAGTAGTTTTTAAAAGGAGTTTTTTGAACTGTTTATTATTAGCTTGTATGTTGTTTATACAAAGCCACTATAACAGATATGCATCTTGTTCCTCTGACGAGATAGAAACACTGACATGACTGTCATAAGGCTTCTGACTGTCACATAACCTAGTTATCTTCGGAGAATATAGTTATTAATATACAGCGTTGTCTAAACAAGGAAATTATGACAGGTTGTCATGATGTGATGTGGTTTTGTCCCACTGCCTCAAACAACAACCAAACCTACACGAAACAGGATACTGGTTTAGGAGGTGACAAACAGGCACTGTAAAGTGAGTTTTTTTCTCACCAAAATCCTCTGCTGGTAACACTTAACTTAAAGTATCCAGCTGTAATGCTTTATAGCTTTTTTGTAAGCATGTAGGATCCTTTATAATGTCCTATAACAAGGCTTACAATTTCTTATATCTCTCTTTGCATAACACTTTCAACTGTCAAGACCTCTTAAGGATCGGACCCTTTTTTTTTTTTTTTTCGCCTAAAATAACTGCCTTTTAGCTCAGGAACCGAAGCAAGGATATGCATATTCTTGATACAATTTGAAAGGAAACACTTTGAATTTTGTGGAAATGTGAACTGAATGTAGGAGAATATAACACATTAGATCTGGTAAAAGATAATACAAAGAAAAAAAACATGCGTTTTCACCATCTATTTTTTTCATAATCTTTCAAATGCAAGAGAAAGGCCATAATATAATACTGCAGTTTAGGCGCAATTTAGATTTTGCAAAGCAGTGTGTGCGCAAAGTTTCAGATTGATCCAGTGAAGCATTGCAATAGTGGACAATATTTTGTATCAAGTCTGCCCAAATGTGCCGAATTGGTCAATTGATACATTTAAGTACATAACTATAGAGAATATACAAAAATGATATGGTCATGCAAAATTTAAGTTTACACACTCCCAGAATGTCATACTGTACATGATGGATCATTAGCTTATACACTAACTTTTACACATCTAGATGGCCAGGCGGAGTGGGTGTGGAGCCAAAGACTGCAGGGGTTCATACTGTAGAACCCAGTTCCTACATTTAAATATAAAAATTGATTTTATCAAACAGAACTATGCAACATTTTATCTCTGGGACCCTCAGGATGACAAATCAGAGCAAGATTACTGAATGTAAGTACATTATTTACCTTCAGATGTGAATGTATCAAACCAGGGTTTGTTGTTGTGCACTCTCCTCAAACAATAGCATGGTATTATTTTCATTGTAATAGCTACTGTAAATTGGACAGTGCAGTTAGATTAACAAGAATTTAAGCTTTCTGCCCATATAAAACATGTCTATGTCCTGGAAAGTTTGCTGTTATTTACAATGTCATGCTAATCACATTAGCGCACGTTAGCTCAACCATCCCGGTACAGGGACACCGATCCTGTAGAGGTTGAACTGCCTGTTATTTTGTCAGGATACATAATGCATTATATCTGGATGATTTAAGTAAAGTGTTACGGTCATGTTATTGACAGCCAAGCCTGTCAAGATCACGGCGGGGAAATGAGGACATCCAGAGTGCGTTAAAGCACTGCCTAGACGCCTTCGATTGGGAAATATTCAAGCAGGACAATGCCAACATTCGCCTACTACAAACAAAAGGCAACTAATGCAGCAGACAAGCTCCCACATCCACAAAGAACCAGGACAATGGCCCACATCCACAAGGAACCAGGACACTATGTTCTTGACTTGTGTAAAACCCTGTTTCTTTCTGTTTGATGTGCAGCCGCCCACAGGAGGGAATGCAGTCCAGAGGTATCCCACAATTTCAAAATTTGCTTCTACATCAACAGTTTTTCTCTTGTTTTGTCAGTCACTGACAGTCACTCAATTAGCCCATGTCAGCTAACATTTTTTAAATTGGTAAGCTAGCCTAGCCAGCAGTGTCGTAGTAAATATTCCAGTCTCGAGACCAGGGGCGGACTGGGACAAAAAGTATTATTCCCTGGCATTCGAGCCACACCAGCCCACACAGGCAGTAATGTTACTGACACATAACATAGGCAATTATTGTACAGCGTTTTTCAACTTTTACCGTACCAGTAACTGGTGAAACATAGTCCTCCTTTTTTAACCTGACAAAATACAATGTGTAAACGCATCACTGGAGATAATACTCACCACTATAACTGTGCCTCTTGCCTCCCTGTTGTGCAGTCTGTCTCTCTATGTCTGTCACTCTGTCTGTCTGTGATTCTCTTTGTTCTCCTCGGTTGTCGCTGTTTGTCTTTGCTTGTCCTTTGCTCTGACATGCACTAACAACTATGGGACCTTATATGGACATGTGTGCCTTTCCATATCATGTCCAATCAATTTAATTTTCCACAGGTAGACTAGTTTGTAAATGCAATTCCTCAAAATGTTCTTAGGAATTTGTAGTTTTCTTAGGAACTTCGTAAATATCTTCTTATGTGCCATTGACATTAGTGGCTTGCTTGAAACCAGTAAATAAGCCTATGTTACAGGGATGATCAGATTTGGTTATTTCATTATTTTTCACACATTATAGCCATCAGACTAGCTA
Source organism: Oncorhynchus nerka (assembly GCF_034236695.1). Taxonomy (NCBI): domain Eukaryota; kingdom Metazoa; phylum Chordata; class Actinopteri; order Salmoniformes; family Salmonidae; genus Oncorhynchus; species Oncorhynchus nerka. The sequence continues at coordinate 3,893,059 of NC_088424.1, read as the reverse complement.
TGTCAAAATCCAAAATGGATAACCAAGAAAAGAAATTGAAGTGATGGTGGAGGAAATAGCAGCCATGCAAGGTTGCTGTTGGGGAGACCAAAAAGAAAGGACAGGCGAGAGTGGCCGAGTCTGTCTCTGCCGTCGGTGGTATAGCAAGGGACAGTGACGCCGTAAAAAAGAAGTGGTCCGACATCAAGTTGGCTGCTAAGAAGAAGGGAGCTGAGAGACCATTCATGTGGACCAGCTGGAGGAGAAAGTGTCGCCCATCATAGAGATGGTGGTAGAGGGACTGCGCGACTTGTAAGTTAGTTAGCTACGTTAGCTAGCTAACACGTAAAGACATTATGGCCAACATAGCTAACAACGTTAACGTTAGCTATGTTAGCCAAGTTCTTCTTTGCAAATTGAGATAGTGCTAGCTATTTAACACTTCTAGATTATTGTAATGTAATGTTTAATTACTAGCTATCTAGATAATGCGTGTTTAATTTGTATCCGTGCTGTATTTAAATATCCGGTAGCCAAGAAAACGTTCACGGTTACAAAGTATCCATTAGTCTCAAGACAAGGGTTTAGCTGTCCTAAAGTTAAGTACATTTCCAAGAAGAAATCCTAAAGCATTATTTTCAAGAATCCCATTTCTTCTTAACTTTTTTCTGAGTAAGAAACTTAGGAAAAACCTTAAGAAAATTTCCAATAACTTTATTGAGGAATAGCAAGTCTATAGTTAAGGAAAAAAGGGCAGTTAAGAAGACATTTCTTAAGAAGGTTTTGTGAATCCAGCCCTTGCTCAAGAGTGCTCAGGACCTCAGACTGAGGTGAAGGTTCACTTTCCAACAGGATAACAACCCATATCACACAGCCAAGACAACGCTGGAGTTGCTTTGGGAAATTCTCTGAATGTCCTTGAATGGCCCAGCCAGAGCCTGGGCTTGAACCCGATCGAACATCGTAAAAGCCTTGTTTTCATGCATGTTAACATTAGAAGCCTCCTCCCTAAGTTTGTTTTATCCACTGCCCTAGCACCCTCCACCAATCCGGATGTCCTAGCCATGTCTGAATCCTGGCTTAGGAAGACCACCAAAAACCTTGACATTTCCATTCCTAACTATAACATTTTCCGACGAGATAGAAGGGGGCGGTGTTGCAATTTACTGCAAAGATAACCTGCAGAGTTATGTCTTACTATCCAGGTCTGTACCCAAACAATTTGAGATTTTACTTCTAAAAATGTACCTTTCCAGAAACAATTCTCTCACCGTTGCTGCTTGCTATTGACCACCCTCTGCCCCCAGCTGTGCCCTCGACACCATATGTGATTTGATTGCCTCCCATCTATCTTCTGAGCTTGTGCTGCTAGGTGACCTAAACTGGGACATGCTTAACACCCCGGCCATCCTACAATCTACGTTTGATGCCCTCAATCTCACACAATTTATCAATGAACCTACCAGATATAACCCCAAATCCGTAAACACGGGCACCCTCATAGATATCATCCTAACTAACTCACCCTCCAAATACACCTCTGCTGTTTTCAACCAAGATCTCAGCGATCACTGCCTCATTGCCTGCATCCGTAATGGGTCTGCGAGCAAACGACCACCCCTCATCACTGTCAAACGCTCCATAAAACACTCGTGCGAGCAGGCCTTTCTAATCGACCTGGCCCGGGGTACCCTGGAATGACATTGACCTCATCCCGACAGTAGAGGATGCCTGGTTATTCTTTAAAAGTGTTTCCTCACCGTCTTAAATAGGCATGCCCCATTCAAAAAATGTAGAACCAGGAATAGATAAAGCCCGTGGTTCACGCCAAACCTGTCTGCCCTTGACCAGCACAAAAACATCCTGTGGCGTTCTGCATTAGCATCGAATAGCCCCCGTGATATGCAACTTTTCAGGGAAGTTAGGAACCAATATACACAGGCAGTTAGGAAAGCTAAGGCTAGCTTTTTTAAACAGAAATGTGCATCTTGCAGTACAAACTCAAAAAAGTTCTGGGACACTGTAAAGTCCATGGAGAATAAGAGCACCTCATCCCAGCTACCCACTGCTCTGAGGCTAGGAAACACTGTTACAACTGACAAATCCACTATAATTGAGAATTTTAATAAGCATTTCTCTACGGCTGGCCACGCTTTCCACCTGGCTACCCCATACCCCGGGCAACTGCCCGGCACCCTCCACAGCAACCCGCCCAAGCCCCCACCATTTCTCCTTCGCCCTCTCAAAGATTGGAAAGCTGCTGTTGTCCGGACCTCTGGCGGTCTCTATGGGGGTGCCACAGGGTTCAATTCTCGGGCCGACTCTCTTCTCTCTATACATCAATGATGTCGCTCTTGCTGCTGGTGATTCTCTGATCCACCTCTACGCAGACGACACCATTCTGTATACTTCTGGCACTTCTTTGGACACAGTGTTAACTAACCTCCAGACGAGCTTCAATGCCATACAACTCTCCTTCTGTGGCCTCCAACTGCTCTTAAACGCAAATAAAACTAAATGCATGCTATTCAACCGATCATTCCCCGCACCTGCCCGCCCATCCATCATCACTACTCTGGACGGCTCTGACTTAGAATACGTGGATAACTACAAATACCTAGGTGTCTGGCTCGACTGTAAACTCTCCTTCCAGACTCACATTAAGCATCTCCAATCAAAAATTTAATCTAGAATCGGCTTCCTATTTCGCAACAAACCTTCCTTCACTCATGCTGCCAAACATACCCTCGTAAAACTGACCATCCTACCGATCCTTGACTTGATGTCATCTATAAAAAAGCCTCCAACACTCTACTCAGCAAATTGGATGTAGTCTATCACAGTGCCATCCGTTTTGTCACCAAAGCCCCATATACTACCCACCACTGCGACCTGTACGCTCTCGTTGTCTAGCCCTCGCTTCATACTCGTCGCCAAACCCACTGGCTAAAGGTTATCACCCTATCTAGCTCGCTGGTCACCATAGCAGCACCAACTCGTAGCACTCGCTCCAGCAGGTATATCTCACTGGTCATCCCCAAAGCCAATTCCTACTTTGGTCGCCTTTCCTTCCAGTTCTCTGCTGCCACTGACTGGAACGAACTGCAAAAATCGCTGAAGCTGGAGATTCCCATCTCCCTCACTAGCTTTAAGAACAAGCTGTCAGAGTAGCTTACAGATCACTGCACCTGTTCATAGCCCATCTGTATACAGCCCATCTATCTACCTCATCCCCATACTGTATTTATTTATTTTTCTCCTTTTGCACCACAGTATCTCTACTTGCACATCTACCATTCCAGTGTTTAATTGCCATATTGTAATTACTTCGCCATCATGGCCTATTTATTGCCTTAACTCCCTTATTTGACCTAATTTGCACTCACTGTATATATCAAATCAAATCAAATTTATTTATATAGCCCTTCGTACATCAGCTGATATCTCAAAGTGCTGTACAGAAACCCAGCCTAAAACCCCAAACAGCAAGCAATGCAGGTGTAGAAGCACGGTGGCTAGGAAAAACTCCCTAGAAAGGCCAAAACCTAGGAAGAAACCTAGAGAGGAACCAGGCTATGTGGGGTGGCCAGTCCTCTTCTGGCTGTGCCGGGTGGAGATTATAACAGAACATGGCCAAGATGTTCAAATGTTCATAAATGACCAGCATGGTCGAATAATAATAAGGCAGAACAGTTGAAACTGGAGCAGCAGCACAGTCAGGTGGAAGTTGAAACTGGAGCAGCAGCATGGCCAGACTTTTTCTTTTTTTCCTGCTGTATTAATGAGTGTATGTTTTGTTCATTCCATGTGTAACTCTGTGTTGTTGTATGTGTCGAATTGCTGTGCTTTATCTTGGCCAGGTCGCAGTTGCAAATGAGAACTTGTTCTCAACTAGCTTACCTGGTTAAATAAAGGTGAAATAAAATAAAAATCTCTGGAAAGACTTGAAAATAACTGTGTAGCGACGCTCCCCATCCAGTCTGACAGAGCTTGAGAGGATCTGCAGAGAAGAATGGGAGAAACTCCCCAAATACAGGGGTACCTAGCTTGTAGCGTCATACCCAAGAAGACTGAGGCTGTAATCACTGCCAAAGGTGCTTCACAAAGTACTGAGTATAGAGTCTGAATACTTCTGTAAATGTAATATTTAAGTTGATTTTTTATACATTTGCAAACATTTCTTAAAACCTGTTTTTGCTTTGTTATTATCGGGTATTGTGTGTAGATTGATGAGGAAATAAACAATGTTATCCATTTTAGAATAAGGCTGTAACGTAACAAAATGAGGGAAAAGTAAAGGGGTCTGAATACTTTCTTATGCACTGTATGTACATCTACTGTAGGCAGGGGTAAAAGTTACTAGTCAATCAGGAAGGATAATAAACAGAGTAGCAGCTGTCATGACTCCTGCCAAAATCGGTCCCTCTCCTTGTTCGGGCGGCGTTCGGCAGGTCGACGCCACCGGTCTTCTAGCCATCACTGCTCCACCTTTCCTTTTCCATTTGTTTTGTCTTGTTTGTTTCCTTGTTTTCTGGCGCGGGGCGATCCGGGTGGAGGCGGTGGAGGCGGTGGAAATCCCTCAAGAGGGAAGGATCTAAAATGTCCTTCCCCGGTACCCAGCACCTCTCCTCCGGACCGTACCCCTCCCAGTCCACGAGGTATTGCAGGCGTCTCGAGTCCAGAATAGCTCGTACTGTGTACGCCGGGGACCCCTCGATGTCCAGAGGGGGCGGAGGGACCTCCGGTACCTCACCTTCTTGTAGGGGACCAGCTACCACCGGCCTGAGGAGACACATGAAACGAGGGGTTAATGCGATAGTAAGAAGGAAGTTGCAATCTATAACACACCTCGTTTATCCTCCTCAGGACTTTAAATGGCCCTACACACTGCGGCCCCAGCTTCCGGCAGGGCAGGTGGCCGGGCAGGTGGAGGGTCGAGAGCCAGACCCTGTCACCTGGTGCGAACACAGGGGCCTCACTGCGGTGGCGGTCAGCGCTCTTTTTCTGCCGTTCACTGGCCTGCCTGAGAGAATCCTGGACTGCCCGCCAGGTCTCTCTAGAGCGCTGTACCCACTCCTCCACCGCAGGAGCTTTGGTTTGACTCTGATGCCACGGAGCCAGGACCGGCTGGTAGCCCAGTACGCATTCGCATGGCGACATGTTCGTGGATGAGTGACGAAGTGAGTTCTGGGCCAACTCTGCCCAAGGGATGTACCTCGCCCATTCTCCTTGCCGGTCCTGGCAATACGACCTCAGAAACCTACCCACTTCCTGGTTTACTCTCTCCACCTGCCCATTACTTTCGGGGTGATAACCAGAGGTAAGGCTGACCGAGACCCCCAGACGCTCCATAAACGCCCTCCAGACCCGGGACGTGAACTGGGGACCTCGATCAGATACGATGTCCTCTGAAACCCCGTAGTGCCGGAAGACGTGGGTAAATAGAGCCTCAGCAGTCTGTAGGGCCGTAGGGAGACCAGGCAATGGGAGGAGACGGCAGGACTTAGAGAACCGATCCACAACGACCAGAACGGTAGTGTTCCCCTGAGATGGGGGAAGATCAGTAAGAAAATATACAGAGAGATGAGACTATGGCCGTTGTGGAACTGGGAGGGGTTGTAACTTCCCTCTAGGTAGATGCCTAGGAGCCTTACTCTGAGCGCATACCGAACAGAAAGAGACATAGAGCTTCACACACAACTAAGATGGGCCACCAGTATTTCCCCCTAAGACCCCGCACTGTCCTATCAATCCCCGGATGACCCAAAGAAGGTAGTGTGTGAGCCCACCGAATCAATTTATCACGGACACCAAGCGGCACGTACCTAAGACCCGTCAGACACTGTGAAGGCGCAGGTTCAACCCTCAACGCCCGCTCGATGTCCGCGTCCACCTCCCATACCACCGGGGCCACTGCTCCTCGCTGCTCGAATATACTCCAGATTGTGGTGGTCAGTCCAGATGAGGAAAGGGTGTTTAGCCCCCTCTAGCCAGTGTCTCCACACCTTTAGGGCTTTTACCATAGCTAGTAACTCCCGGTCCACCACATCATAGTTCCGCTCCGCCGGACCCAGCTTCTTGGAAAAGAAAGCGCAGGGACGGAGCTTCGGTGGCGTGCCCGAGCGCTGTGACAGCACGGCTCCAACCCCAGCCTCGGACGCATTCACCTCCACTATGAATGCTAACGAAGGGTCCGGATGCGCCAACACGGGAGCTTCAGTAAACAGCGCCTTCAACTGGTTGAAGGCTCCATCGGCCTCGGCCGACCACCGTAGACACACCGGCCCCCCCTTCAGCAGTGAAGTAATGGGCGCCGCCACTTGGCCAAAACCCCGGATAAACCTCCGGTAGTAATTGGCAAACCTTAAAAACCGCTGCACCTCCTTTACCGTGGTCGGAGTCGGCCAATTACGCACACCGTTAACGCGGTCACACTCCATCACCACCCCCGAGGTGGAAATGCGATAACCCAGGAAGGAAACGGCTTGTTTGGAGAACACACATTTCTCAGCCTTGACATATAGGTCATGCTCCAGCAGTCGCCCAAGGACCTTACACACCAGGGAGACATGTGGCAGAATAAATCAAGATGTCATCAATATAGACTACCACACCCTGCCCGTGCAAGTCCCTGAGAATGTCATCTACAAAGGATTGGAAGACGGCTGGAGCATTCTTCAACCCATAAGGAATGACGAGGTACTCATAGTGGCCTGATGTGATACTAAACGCGGTTTTCCACTCGTCTCCTCCCCGAATACGCACCAGATTATACGCGCTCCTGAGGTCCAGTTTTGTGAAGAAACGCGCTCCGTGGAATGATTCCACCGCCGTAGCGATGAGAGGTAGCGGATAACTAAATCCCACTGTGATCGAATTGAGACCTCGATAATCAATGCACGGATGCAGTCCTCCCTTCTTTTTCCTCACAAAAAAGAAACTCGAGGAGACGGGTGACATGGAGGGCCGAATGTACCCCTGTCTCAGAGCTTCCGTGACATATGTCTCCATAGCCAAAGTCTCCTCCTGTGACAATGGGTACACGTGACTCCGGGGAAGTGCAGCGTTGAACACTTGAACACCTACCTGAACACTTGTCTGACCACCCCTGTGTCTCCAGGAAATTAGGGGATTGTGAATAGCTAGCCAGGGAACCCCCAACACCACTGGAAACCCAGGTGAATCAATAAGGTAGAAACTAATCTGCTCCCTATGATCCCCCTGCGTTACCATGTCCAGCGGAATCGTGGCCTCCCTGACCAGCCCTGACCCTAACGGTCGACTATCTAAGGAGTGCACGGGGAAAGTTGGGTCTATCTGCACCAACGGAATAGCCAACTTACGGGCGAGTCCGCGATCCATAAAACTCCCAGCTGCGCCTGAATCGACTAGCGCCATGCTGGAGAGAGGGGAAAAATGCAGGGAAATAAATCAACAAAAACATGTGACCAACAGGGAGCTTTGGGTGAGTTTTGTGCCTACTTACCTGGGGTGGCCGAGAAGTGTTCCGCCTGCCAGCTCGACTCCCAGAGGGACTCCTCCAGCACCGGTCCGAAGTGTGTCCTCTCCGGCCACAGTAGGTGCAGGAGGAGCCTCCTCCTCCGGTCCCCCTAGATGCAGCTCCTCCCAACTCCATCGGAGTTGGAGCAGGTGGGCTGGAAGGTGGAATTGACAGGACCCCTTCTGAACGCCCGCGTGCAGCTAGCAGGTTGTCCAGTCGAATCGACATGTCTATAAGTTCATCGAGGGAGAGTGTGGTGTCCCGACAAGCTAGCTCCCGGCGGACGTCCTCCCGGAGGCTGCATCGGTAATGGTCCATCAGGGCCCTGTCATTCCACTCTGCACCAGCAGCCAGGGTCCGGAACTCCAACGCGAAGTCCTGCGCACTCCTCGTCTCATGTCCATCATCTGGTCCATCGCTGAACCGATCCGATGGAGGACAGCTGTATGATGATGAACGCGCTCTTCCATAGTTGGGAGAGGGGTGGTCGCTGCTCCTGCTGACTCCATTCAGTAGGGTGTGGGCTTCTGTTATGACTTCTATGAATGGTGGGTGGAGGAGTCAAGCGCAGAGAGCAGGAAGTTCTGTAGGTGGATCTCTTATTCCAATGACAGCAGAAAATCGGACATTCAAAACACAACGGCACATGAAACAACCCATCCAAAATAAACAGGACTAAAACTGTCCGGAAAAATAGAGATCACAATAATCAACCAACACCATAAAACAGAGAACAATCCCGCACAATAACCAGCGGGCCTAGTGCCCTTAAATAGCCTACAAACAAAACTAAACTCAAAACTGGTGTAACCAATTAGACCCAACTAACAGAAACAAAAGGAAAGTGAATCGATGACAGCTAGTAGGCCGGCGACTACTAGCGCCTAGCCACCCGAACAGGAAGAGGCACCATCTTCGGCGGGATTCGTGACAATCCATACATGCATGCGGACATATATACATACACATACCTATATAGACATACATACTTTAAAAAAATTATATACCTTTATTATTTATTATTCCCCGCAAACCCTACCACCGATCCCCCAATTGGAGTAAACTAATAAACACTTCGGCTTTTACCTACAATTTATACATCTAAAACACATTTTACAGACAGTCTATTTCATAATAGTTATTTTTTGGTTGTTTTTAGTCCTTCCTCTATTTCTGATGTCACGTTGTTCGTAATAATGATCGGACCAAGGCGCAGCGTTCTTTGAGTTCCACATACTTTTAATGAACAAAGTGAAACTTAAGCAAATACAAAACAAATAAAGAATTAACAAACCGTGACAATGCAGTGCGAACAGGCAACTAAACATAAACAATATCCCATAACCCACAGGTGGAAAAATGCAAATTAAGTATGATCCCCAATTAGAGACAACGATTACCAGCTGCCTCTAATTGGGAATCATACACAAACCAACATAGAAAATCAAACCTAGAACCCCACATAGAAATAATAGACTAAAACCCCTAGTCACGCCCTGACCTACTCTACCATAGAAAATACAGGTTTTCTATGGTCAGGATGTGACATTATCTTGTTTTCAGTCCCACCCTTCAGCTCCATTCAAACCCTCCTATCTATCTCTCAACATCATCCATTTCGGATTTCTACTTGCCATATATTTTTCAACTGTGCTGTGATGCTTCACAAAAGAATTTAACCTTCCTATTCTCATAGCTTCTACAGATTGTAAATGAAAAATATTTTTTTTTGCTAAAATAATTATTATATTATTCATTGATTGACTATGGCTTTTCAAATCACCCAGTACTGGTGTGAGGTATTGTTTGTTCGTTACGTGTGTGACACTTCAGGCTGATTTTTTTGCGCCGGGGGTTTTTGTAACCCGTGGTTTTGTTATTTATACCCATTTTCTGAAATTTGTGCACTATCACTTTTCCCCTTGGGCCAGAGTGTTGTGACGCAGTTGCGTCCGGCTGTTTTCCTCTGCCTGAATAAAGTGTGACTGTTCACTCATCTCTGCTCTCCTCACCTGACTTCCTTTGACCAGCTGCGCACATTCTGACAGCAGCAGCATATGTGAAGAGTGTGAAAGTGTGTCTGGGTGTGAGTGGGTGTGTGTGTGGCGTCAATATGTTTGTCAAATCAAATGTTATGTTATTGGTCACATACACATGGTTACCAGATGTTAATGCGAGTGTAGCGAAATGCTTGTGCTTCTAGTTCCGGCTATGCAGTAATATCTAAAAAGTAATCTAACAAATTCACAACAACTACTTTATACACACAAATGTGAAGGGATGAATAAGAATATGTACATGTAAAAATATGGATGAGCGATGGCGTGCGGCATAGGCAAGATGCAGTACATGTTGTAGAATACAGTATATACATATGAGATGAGTAATGTAGGAGATGTAGACATGATTAAAGTGGTGTTATTTAAAGTGACTAGTGATACCGCAATGTAAACATTAATAAAGTGGCGTTATTTAAAGTGACTAGTGATACCGCAATGTGAACATTAATAAAGTGGTGTTATTTAAAGTGACTAGTGATACCGCAATGTAAACATTAATAAAGTGGTGTTATTTAAAGTGACTAGTGATACCGCAATGTAAACATTAATAAAGTGGTGTTATTTAAAGTGACTAGTGATACCGCAATGTAAACATTAATAAAGTGGTGTTATTTAAAGTGACTAGTGATACCGCAATGTAAACATTAATAAAGTGGTGTTATTTAAAGTGACTAGTGATACCGCAATGTAAACATTAATAAAGTGGTGTTATTTAAAGTGACTAGTGATACCGCAATGTAAACATTAATAAAGTGGTGTTATTTAAAGTGACTAGTGATACCGCAATGTAAACATTAATAAAGTGGTGTTATTTAAAGTGACTAGTGATACCGCAATGTAAACATTAATAAAGTGGTGTTATTTAAAGTGACTAGTGATACCTTTAAGTCTGTTAATTTAAGTGGCCAGAGATTTGAGTCTGCATGTTGACAGCAGCCTCTCTGTTAGTGGTGGCTGTTTAACAGTCTGATGGCCTTGAGATAGAAGCTGTTCTTCAGTCTCTCAGTCCCAGCTTTGATGCAGCTGTACTGACCTCACCTTCTGGATGATAGCGGGGTGAACAGGCAGTGGCTTGGGTGGTTGTCCTTAATCTTTTTGGCTTTCCTGTGACATTGGGTGCTGTAGCTGTCCTTAAGGGCAGGTAGTTTGCCCCCTGGTGATGCGTTGTGCAGACCGCACTACCCTCTAGAGAGTCTTGCGGATGAGGGAGGTGGGGGTCGGGGGGGGGGCTCTCTGCTGTTTCCTGAAGTCCACAATCATCTCCTTTGTTTTGTTGACGTTGAGTGGGAGGTTATTTTCCTGACACCACACTATGAGGGCCCTCACCTCCTCCCTGTAGGCTTTCTCGTTGTTGTTGGTAATCAGGCCTGTAGTGTCAAATCAAATCAAATCAAATAGATTTATATAGCCCTTCGTACATCAGCTGATATCTCAAAGTGCTGTACAGAAACCCAGCCTAAAACCCCAAACAGCAAGCAATGCAAGTGTAGAAGCACGGTGGCTAGGTAAAACTCCCTAGAAAGGCCAAAACCTAGGAAGAAACCTAGAGAGGAACCAGGCTATGGTGTCCACTCTAGTGTCTGTAGTATCGTTTGTAACCCCTGTAGTGTTGTCTGCAAACTTGATGATTGAGTTGGAAGCGTGCATGACCATGCGGTCATGGGTGAACAGGGAGTACAGGAGAGGGCTGAGAACGCACCCTTCTGGGGCCCCAGTGTTGAGGATCAGTGGGGTGGAGATGTTGTTTCCTACCTTCACCACCTGGGGGCGGCACGTCAGAAAGTCCTGGACCCAGTTGCACAGGGTGTTGACGAGACCCAGGGTCGCAAGCTTAATGATGAGTTTGGAGGGTACTGTGGTGTTAAATGCTGAGCTGTAGTCAATGAATATCATTCTTACTCTTGTCAAGATAGGATAGGACAGTGTGCAGTGTGATGACGATTGCATCGACTGTGGACCTATTGGGGCGGTAAGCAACTTGGAGTGGGTCTAGGGTGACAGGTAGGGTGGAGGTGATATGGTCCTTAACTAGTCTCTCAAAGCATTTCATGATGACAGAAGTGAGTGCAATGGGGCGATAGTCATTTAGTTCAGTTACCTTAGGTTTCTTGGGAACAGGAACAATGGTGGCCATCTTGAAGCATGTGGTGACAACAGACTGGGATAGGGATTAGTTGAATATGTCCGTAAACGCGCATGCTCTGAGGTCGCAGCTAGGGATGCCATCTGGGCCAGCATCCTTGTGAGGGTTAACATGTTTAAATGTTTTACTCCTGTTGGTCACGGAGAAGGAGTGCCCACAGGCTTTGGTAGCGGGCCGTGTCAGTGGCACAATACTGTCCTCAAAGGAAGCAAATAAGTTGTTTAATTTGTCTGGGAGCGACAGGGCTGTTTTTCTCGTTCTAATCCGTGATTAACTGTAGACCCTGCCACATGCGTCTCGTGTTCGAAAGCCGTTGAATTGTGACTACTTTTTTATCTATACTGACGCTTTGCTTGCCTTGCGGAGGGAATATCTGTGCTCTTTGTATTCGGTTGTATTTCCGGTTGCCTTGCCATGATTAAAAGCGATGATTTGCACTTTCAGTTATGTGCGAATGCTGCCATAAATCCATGGTTTCTGGTTAAGGAAGGTTTTAATGGTCACAGAGGGTATGACATCTCCGATATACTAGCTAATAAACTCGCTCACCGAGTCAGCGTATACATCAATGTTATTGTCTGAGGCTATCCGGAACATATCCCAGTCCACGTGATTGAAGCAATCTTGAAGCTTGGAATCCGATTGACCACCGTTGTATTGACCTGAGCACGGGCGCTTCCTGTTTAAGTTTCTGTCTATAGGCTGGGAGCAACAAAATGGAGTCATGGTCAGATTTGCCGAAGGCAGGGCGGGGGAGGGCTTTGTATGCATCACGGAAGTTCGAGTAGCAATGATCCAGAAAGCTACCATTTCTTGTTGTGCATTTGATATGTTGATAGAATTGAGGAAGTATGGTTCTTAAGTTAGCTTTGTTAAAACCCCCAGCTACAATAAATGCATCCTCAGGATGTGTGGTTTCCAGTTTACATAGTCCAGTGAAGTTCTTTCAGGGCCGACGAGAGATCTGCTTGGGGGGGTATACATGGCTGTGACTATAATTGAAGAGAATTCTCTTGGAAGATAAAGCGGTTGCCATTTTTGGTAGGGTGAACAAAAGGACTTGAGTTCCTGTATGTTGTTGTGATTACACCATGAGTTGTTAATCATAAGGCATACACCCCTGCCCTTATTTTAATTGGACCTTTATTTAACTAGGCAAGTCAGTTAAGAACAAATTCTTATTTTCAATGATGGCCTAAGAACAGTGGGTTAACTGCCTGTTCAGGAGCAGAACAACAGATTTGTACCTTGTCAGCTCAGGGGTTTGAACTTGCAACCTTCCGGTTACTAGTCCAACACTCTAACCACTAGGCTACCCTGCCGCCCCAGATGAGATGTTTGTTTCTGCCGGCGCGATGCATGAAGAAACCGGATGGCAGTACCAACTCTGACAACATATCCCGAGTGAGCCATGTTTGCTTGAAACAGAGACTGTTACATTCTCTGATGTCTCTCTGGATTGCAACTCGTGCCCTGATTTTGTCCACCTTGTTATCTAGAGATTGGACATTGGCGAGTAATATGGTCGGAAGTGGTGGATGGTGTGCTCGCCTTCTGAGTCTGACCAGTAGGCCGCTCTATCTGCCTCTCCTGCGGCGACCGCGTTGTTTTCTGTCGGCCTCTGGGATAAGATCGCATGTCCAGGGTGGAGGTTCCGAACAAAGTGTCCGCTTCGGGAAAGACGTAGAGATGGTCGTAGAGATGGTAAGTTGACATCGCTTTTATATCCAATAGTTCTTCCTGGTTGTAATAACCCTTGAAAACACTTGAAAATAACACTTGAGATTTTCTGGGCTAACAACGTGAGAAATAATACAGAGAAAAACAAAACTGCATAGTTTTCTAAGGACCTGAAGCGAGGCGACCATCTCTGTCGGTGCCATCTTTCTTCTCAACTGTGTGTGTATTTTCATGTGAGAGTTCGTAGTTGGTGAAATGTGTAGAACATTTTCTCTACGCCCCGTGGCAACATGTGTAGAATTTAAGGAAACTCTGATACGTACATTTTTACTCTCCGCTGTCAAGTGAAGTGCCGCTAAAATGTTTTGCTCGCTAGTGCTCTGAAAGCATGTGTGGGTATGCAGACCCGCGATCCACCGTGGCCCCTCATTTTTTGTGGGCCCCCACCCCATCAATGTTGCCTATCCCTGATCTAAAAGCAAAACCAAATTCCAATGGAAAATGTAAATGTCCGATTTTTGGTTTAGTTTTTAAGATACACTTCTTCTTAATGCAACCGCTGTGTTACATTTATTTTTAACGTTACAGAATTCGTTCACTAGGCTATAATATGAGACGGCGCTCAGACATTAGCAGTATGTCTCCTCTACGTTTGGAGTCCACAGAAACCCAAAATAACCACATAAATATTCCCTTACCTTTGATGTTCTTCGATCAGAAGACGTAGAAGGAGTCATACTTACCCAATACATCGTTTGGTTTCAAGTTGTGTGTCTCTGTATTAGCATATGCTAACAGCTTCAGCTGAAATGCACCCAAAATGACTTCCGGTCCCGCACTCTTGCGCATCAAAACTTCAAAATTACATATTATATGTCGACTAAACTGGTCAAACTAAGTGCAGAATCGAGCTTTATGATGTTTTAAACGTGTAAAACAATGATCAGCGCGAACAGACAAACCGACATCAATTGGTGTTTCTTGGAAAAAGAGAGCGCCCCAATCAGACACGCGCAATAGAGTGCATGTATTTTCGCGTGACCCGAACGTTTTAGCCCGCCAAAAGACGAGGGCGCACGAGATTCTCACAATGAACGCCCCATTTGAAAGCAGACATCGCGCTGAACACATACAAACTGTTCCCAGATCCGTAGCTGCTTGGGAAGGGTGGGGGCGATGACGTCAAAGTTGACCCAAATTTTCTGTTGACAAGAGAGAGTTTGGGAGAAAGGCTGCCCTGAGAGTTCTGCTTTACATACAGACATAATTTAAACGGTTTTAGAAACATTAGAGTGTTTTCTATTCAATAATAATTATTATATGCATATATTAGCAATTTTGGACAAAAAAAATTCTGTTTACTATGGGCACGCAGTTCCTCCAAAGGGGTCGGTATTCAGCCCTAGTCTTAACTGGTTAATGTGTTATCACTGCGCTTTTAACCATTTTAAAAGCACAATGGGTATACAATGTGAGATATTTTGAATACTTGTACAACAACTTTATATTTTGTCACATCTAATAGCACAACCAAATAACCTGGATTGCAGTTGAGATTACATTAAAGTACATGGTGCAAGTGATCAGTGCCGTTGCAGATTATTCTAGAATTTGTGAAGATTTCCTTTGCATGCTATCTTGAACATGCATGCTTTCTATGACAACATGTGGCCATGATGTGTTATTAATTTTAAGGTTGAATAAATATGGTTACATTAGTTTGTAAAATAGCCTTAGCTATATGCTATTTACTGTATTACAATGGTAATATTGAGTTTGGTTGACAACATAACCAAATATCAACATTTAAAGGAGATGTATCTAGTGCTTGGATAGTTCCATCTGAGCCACTGGTTTAATCCTTTTGGTTGAGATGGACAAGTGGATCCAACACATCATTTGTTAACTTGTTAACTGGCTATTTACTCTATTGCAAACGTGATAATCAATATTGTTTTGTTGTCATTGCAACCAAACATCAACATTTGAAGGATATGTACAGTATCTTCTGCTTGGATAGTTCCATCTGTGCCACTGAGTCTGTCTTTAATCCTAGTTTGTCTACAAAATGAATAGATATGTTGGATTCACATCTCCATTTCAACCAAACATCAAAGTTAAAGAATGGGACTAAATCAAATTTGAAATGCACTTTAAATACAGTTTGATTTAATTTAGTTTTATTCTTTAACTTGGATTTTTGGTTGAGATAAAGAAGTGAATCCAAAATATGCATTATTAACTTGTAAATTCCATTTGAAATCAACCAAAACATGAAACAGTAGAGATTTCTCAACAATCCTTCTCACAATAGCACATCGGTAGTAAGTAGTCAGTGGCAAATATCTAAACAGGGCTTGGTTAGATAGATCAACTCTCCAGTAGGAGGTGCAGCCCAGCCTATAGTTTTTTTCTTCTTAAATGGGATATTATGTTGAAGATCTGACGTTGTTTCAATGGTACAAATTCAACATATTTTATATCAAGTTTGACTATGTTGAAAATGGACTACTATGATGACATAATCCCGTGGTATAAATTTCACAAAACAACAGTTTGTTAGAATCCAATGTATTTTCCACGTAGATTCCACATCACATTAAGTTGAGAAATTACATTGAAACAATGTTGATTCAACCAGTTTGTGCCCAGTGGGATGGTGGTTTCTGGGAGCATGGAGGGAAATGGATTCTTGTGAGTTTGACGAAAACAAGATGGACACCTGCCTCCTGGACTGCCCCACTTCCTGTGCCTTTCGCTTACTTTGATTGGTTTGTTAGTGTCATTTTAAATTGCATGGTTTGTAAATGTTCCTGGGCCATGAGAAAAGCCACGGATGAAAAGGTAAACGTGTAAACCATTACTTATTATGTATTAAATGGTGAAACTAGTGCCTTGTTTCCTGCTTCTGCCTGCTCAACCCAGATCGAAAATAACCTGTCATATTTCCAACTCGTGACATTACCCTTTCAGTAAAGTTTGGGAAGCTCCTTAACAAACAAATGCAGTCAAATATTAGGATATTTTAAAAGTGCTTTGAAGGTTTGAAGCATTTACATTTTTGTGAATTTTTGTTTTTACTAAATGTATAATTTAGCTGTTCGAATTTGGAAACCATGTGCCATTTTATAAATACACCTATAGAAATCTGAATTTTTTACACATATCCAGTGTATCAACAGCATTTTTTACATTCAGTAATTTCTTCACAAAATCAATTCTCCATAATGTTATTTTTTAAAGCTTACATCACAAACATGCCTCATTGTGTTAAAGTAAACAAAATTACCCATTCTAAAATTGTGGTTTTAAAAAAAGTCAAATTTAGTAGATTATTTTATCAAATGCCTTATAACTCAACTGATGACCTGCAGATTATGTGCAACTGCAGATACCTTTTCATACAGTTACAGCCCAGACTGTTTAGATTCTACATAGTAAACATCCCCGGAACTTTGACACAGAAAGTCCCTAGCAATAACATGCCATGCAAGGTAATCCCCTGACACCACCATGTCTCTGTCGTAGAAATAGAATCAACATTATATTTCTATGATCTCTTTAGTCCCCTTCTATGTGACGTATGTTCCTCTTTCAAGTGAAAGTACATAGACTAAACACAAATGTCAAGAAGGCTTGCCAGCACAGTCACTTCTGTATGTTCCTCCCAGCATTCCCATAGGCCTCGTACATCTGTACCCAGTATAATTCACACTCGGAAGCATCTTCTTATGAATCCTGTTTGTAGAAGCTCCCTGGCTGTGAAACATTGCAGTCCATTGTTGGAAGCCTCAGTTCAGTTTCTATCATCGGTATTCATTCACATCTTCGTGTAGTCTGATGCGGAGTCCAATAAGGTCCTGTAGATGTTGGATCTGAGGAACCTGGGGTAGGAATCTTTCTCCATCAGGCTGTACACAATCCTCTGGGCCTCGTCGAAGCAAACTGTGGAGGGCGTCTTCACATTCTGCCCGATGAGATCTCTGGTCTTGTGGTCAATGTTGATCTGGAGAGATTTAGAGGGAATTGATGAGACTTAGTGGATACAAGGAGTAGATGTGCTCATGCAAAGCAAATGTGGCAATAAAAAGTAGATACATACGTGATCAAAGATGTACATGTTTTTGTGAAGTATTATACTATGTTTGTGAGTACAACATGCCTCTTTTGGAGCCTCAGCTTCAATGTATGTCTTGTAGATCTTCTTGGCCCTGGAGGAGAGCCTGAAGGAGGACTTAATCTTCTTGTAGTCTTCACAGATCAGCCAGAATTCAATGTTCTCATCGCTGAACTCTGATTTCAGAAAGGCCTGAAATGTTGCCATGCCATCTAAAAGGGGCATGAGAAGACATACTTAGCTAGGCTTTAAAACCTGCAAACCTACGAAAATGGACATATGATCATCATATCTTCAATGGTTCAACCTCCTTTTGTCTGTTTAAACATTGTTTTGACGAACATGAAATGCTTACATTTTGACGTGAGAAGTCTCTCCAAAGACTGGGACCACAGGATCATTTCCTCGGTACTAAGTCTGTAAAGGAGGAGGACAGTTATTTTCAGATCAAAACACTGGATGTTAATGTGGATGGTGGATGGGTCCTGATAGGAAAAGCTCATGGATATGGAGAGTCTATCCTTAGGCTATTTACCGTTCAGTGTTAGGGGCATGGGAAGATCTGCGTTGTAGTCGGGACCTCAAGTCGCATCCCCTGAAACAAATAAATAGGTAAATACACAATCATACACACAAACATGCACATGCACAGAAAACCTCAAAGTTCTCTTGCTCCTACGTGCAAAGGCAGCCAGCAACATAATTGAGTGTTTTTAAAGAACAATTGTTTTTAAGAATCTGCAATTGTGCCGAATGACCAACAAACCAATAAATCAATGTGGAATGCAAGCAATACTTTATCAGCGAATACTCACTTTGTCTGCTTTATTCTGTTGTCCTCCATGTCAATGTTGAGTGGATGCAGTTCCCTTGATGGTGATGTGACTAAGATAAGCATGTTTGGGGGAACACGATCATTGGGTTCTTTGTATGTATTACTCAGTGTTGGAGTTCTCTGCTAGCTTGTCAAATTGTGTCTGTTTTGACGGTCCTCCAAACACCCTCCTTTATACAAGCGACGGCTACTGTGATGTTAGTGTGTGTAGCGTCACCCGTTTCGTTGGCCTCTAACCACAGAAATAGAGGAAGTAGGGGATGACGCTAGCTTGTTCACACCAGTGCAATGCAACTGACTGTCTGCGTTCAGAAACCTGCACAGGTCATTACCTACCTATATTAAGGCCAGGGTATGCAAATGTAACGTGGAAAATTAAACAACCGATAAGCAAATTCTTACCTTCACTCTGTGGGCTCAAGTAAAGAACAAGGTCCTTTGTTTAATGTTTGAAACGCATTTGTCAGGTGGAAGTGATACTTTCATTACGTCTTTTGCTTTCATGTCCCATGATAGTGGAACTGTTGCGTTTTTTTTTTACCAATATAAACGTTTGCCTTTTCACAAGTATAACCCTAATAATTTTATCTGGAGTTTTTGGCAGGCGAGAACAATTGAAATAGGTCAAACCATGCAAGCAGAAGAATTTGCCGGATTCGTCAGTGAAAATCCCGCTGTCCACCTTTAAGTCTCACTTCTCCTTCTGGTACACTTCACCTTACTGTATGACATCAGTAGTGGCCTCTGACATGTATTTTTCCGTCACAGAGAACCAATCATATATAGTATGTTAGATAGATGGACAGATCGGGGCCAGATCACAATAGATACAAAGAAGATTTTGTCTTGACTAGATGACTAAACATATTGTTACTTTATTTCCATCAAAATGGCAGATCTTTATCAGATGACAACTAAGCAGACAAAACTAGCAGTCACAGTGTTGCTCACAGTTAGTCACCATGAGAAACCAGTCAGGATAGACGTAAAACAGTCACATGGGTATGAGATCTCATGCACAGGATGACCTGCAGCATATAACATCCTACTTCCAATACAGTCCTTGGGAATACATTGTTTCCTGCTATACATTATGATATACATGATTTCAAATGAATAGATCGTATTAACAATGTATATCCATATTTAAATCAACATTGTAATTGAATATTGATCAAAGCAATGCATTTTTCAACTGCATGCGTGGGTGGGCATGCGTGTGCGCTTGTGTCACTTTGTGAAACAAACCACATCTACTTCCACTTCCTCTTTCCTTAGCAGCCAACTGAAATGTGTTATATAATGACATGACTAAAAACAAAACAAATACATGAAATATCCCAGAAATGAAATATATGGTAGTCGGTGCATTCGACATGAGGTTGGTAGACAGTGAATTTCACTGATAGGATTGGCATGTTAACACATTGACTATATATATTTTGGAAATCTTTTGGAAAAAATAACACTAACACATTTTCATAGTGTTGTACACCGAACATGCCTCCTAACTGCAGACCATGCAGAGCCTGCAGGGTCGTTGCTGTAATGAGTACGATGGGAGACAGAGTGCTGGTTTCAAGCGCAGGGCGCAACAGGTGTTTACTAGTAAAGGACCACAGGAGAAGGCCGGTAGCTGGGTCCTGGGGCAGGCAGAAGGTCATCCAACAAGGTAACAGTACAGTCAGGGAAAAGGCTAATAACATAGTCTGGGAGATCAGGCAAGAGATTGATGACTGATGAATAATAATAAAAGAGCATTATTAGTGAGGATGGCCAAAAACTACGATACACGGGAGGACTCATACGGACCTAAACAGCGCTCCGACTAGACTGTGTATCAAAACAAACAATACCTCACAATGATGGGGTGCAAAGAACTGAAGTAAATAGTGTGTGTAAATGACATACAGGTGTGTGAACAGGTGATCAGACTTCAGGTGATTGGGATCTGGAGAGTGAGCTGCGTTCAGGGAATCGATGTGTTTGAGAGTGTGAGCTGGAAAGTGGGATGGAAAGTGAGCTGTGTTCAGGGGATCTACTGCATGTGTTTGAGAGTGTGAGCTGGAAAGTGAGCTGTGTTCAGGGGATCTACTGCATGTGTTTGAGAGTGTGAGCTGGAAAGTGAGCTGTGTTCAGGGGATCTACTGTATGTGTTTGAGAGTGTGAGCTGGAAAGTGAGCTGTGTTCAGGGGATCTACTGCATGTGTTTGAGAGTGTGAGCTGGAAAGTGAGTTGTGTTCAGGGGATCTACTGCATGTGTTTGAGAGTGTGAGTTGGAAGCAGACGTTACAGTTACACCACAAAAAAGCACAAGAAAGAGGATTTCGACACCCACCATCTCAGATTGTTCTGGAATTGTTTCTGCTGTTAGGATTAGCATTCCTGTAACATTACTTTGTTGAAACCTAATGTAAGCTGATTGATTGCATCCAAGTTGGCCATTTTCATTTATAGGGTTCATATAATATTGAATAAATATAGTACCAAAATCATATTTGAATCAAACTTTTTTTTATAACAATGAGTTAGACATTAGGAATCCAAACGAATGGACAAAAGACAACCACGGACCCACACCCAATACCAATCCCACCCCAACAAGTATACACTGAGTATACAAAACATTAAGAACACTGGCTCTCTGGCTGCTGACTCATCTTCACATAGTTGATTGAAGTGCTGATCCCGCTACTGACGCTGGGCCTCAAGTGTCTCCAGGTATGAGGCCTCGGTCTCCCTCATGAAGTTCAGGTATTCGCTGGTTGTGCTCGCAGTGTTTCCTCTTCCCTGGGAAAATATATAGGCAAAAGTAATGAAATGTACAGTACAGGAATTATAAGGTACTTCATAGCAAACCTGAGGGCAACCAGTGTGAGCGCAGTCTTGTTCTCCAACCATGTATTATCTCATAAAATGTATTACATCTTATCCAGCAAAGGCCAGTATGCGACCAATCAGATTTACCAAGCAGATACACCAAAGATGCAAATAATAATTGTCTTGGGTCTCCTTGAATAATGTTCAGGATCATAACCCTGCCATGACAAAAGCACTCTGTAGATGAGCTTGCTCTGTTTGAGACAGCTAAATTGTGTGATAAGGGCTTAACAAGTGAACATGACAATCAATTGATATTGAACTGTTTCCAAACCGAGAATGGAACCTGGGTGTCTGTGGGTGCTGGGCTCTGAGGTTGTGGCTTCACCATTATAACATGCAGCTTTCTCTGGGTCTGTAGGTTCAGGAATGTCCTCTGAAAAGAAATGCTTGCTCATTTATTTAGAATTCAATACAGAAATATCTAATATACATAAGTATTCACACCCCTGAATCAATACTTTGTAGAAGCACCTTTGGCAGCAATTACAGCTGTGAGTCTGTAAAAGTCTGTAAAAGCTTTACACACCTGGATTTTGCAACATTTTGCCCAATATTCTTTCCAAAATTCTTCAAGCTCTGTCAAATTGGTTGTAGATCGTTGTTAGACAACCATTTTCAGGCCTTGCCATAGATTTTCAAGTAGATTAAAGTAAAAACTGTAACTCGGACACTCATTCACGGTCTTCTTTGTAAGAAACTCCAGTGTAGATTTGGCCTTGTATTTTAGGTTATTGTCCTGCTGAAAGGTGAATTCATCTCCCAATGTCTGGTGGAAAGGTTTTCCTCTAGGATTTCTCCTGTGTTTAGCTCCATTACGTTTATTTTTTATCTAGAAAACTCCCCAGTCCTTAACGATTACAGGCATACCCATAACATGATGCAGCTACCACTATTCTTGAAAATATGGAGTGGTACTCAGTAATGTGTTTTATTGTATTTTCCCCAAATATAACACTTTGTATTCAGGACAAAAAGTTAATTGCTTTGCCACATTTTTTGCAGTATTACTTTATTGCCTTGTTGCAAACAAGATGCATGTTTTGAAATATTTTTATTCTGTACAAGCTTCCTTTTCACTCTGTAATTTAGGTTAGTATTGTGGAGTAACTACAATGTTGTTGATCCATTCTCTGTTTTCTCCTATCACAGCCATTAAAATATGTCTCATGGTGAAATCCCTGAGTGGTTTGCTTCTTCTCTGGCAAATGAGTTAGGAAGGACATCTGCATCTTTGTAGTGACTGGGTGTATTGATACACCATCCAAATTGTAATTAATAACTTCAAACCATGCTCAAAGGGATATGCAATGTCTGCTTTTTTTTTTTTTTACCCATCTACCCTTCTACCCTGCCCTTCTTTGCGAGGCATTCAAAAACATTCCTGGTCTTTGTGGTTGAATCTTTGTTTGAAATGCACTGCTCTACTGAGGGACCTTACAGTATGTGTGGGGTACAGAGCTGAGGTAGTTATTCAAAAAATGATGTTAAACACTATTATTGCACACAGTCCATGCAACTTATTATGTGACTTGTTATGCACATTTTTACTCCTGAACTTATTTAGGCTTGCCATAAAACAAAGGGGTTGAATATTTATTGACTCAAGACATTTCAGCTTACTTTTAAAATTTTATTTACATAATTCCACTTTGACATTATGGGATAATGTCATTATGGGATATTTTCCCACAAAATGTGGAAAAAGTCTAGGGGTGTGAATACTTTCTGAAAGTACTGTCAGTATGTTTGTTTGTATCATGTAAGGTCGGCTGCTCCGGCTAACGTCAAACATGTAGCTATGTTCCCGGTATTGGCCTTCCATGGATGTTTATATGACAAGTTATCGACCTTGGTTACGTCTCTCGCAGTGCTCACTCTGACATGCTACAGCTAGCTATGCTGAAGACATTGGTAGCTAGCTAGATAGTAATTTAGTGACCATTCCTTTGGATTTTTCACAAGTTACTCATTGTTAGAAAAACGTTTGTTGGAAATGGGATGTTAGCTACGGTATTTATTGAATATTATATGAATCTCATGAATTAAAATGGGCAATTTGTGGCGGAATGAATTATCTTCATTTCTCAGAGATCAAATTATGTTTCAACAAAATAATGTTGCAGAAATGCTAATCTTTCCTGTTTCTAACCAGAGAAACGATTTCAGAACCATCTAAGATGGTGGGTGTCATGGCTTGCTGAAATGACATGGAACGACTCACCATTTAGATGGTATTATTCGGAATTGTTTACATGATTAGAACCAATTATACATAACTAGAAAAATACAATTCCTGAGTAATATTTGTGTGCTTGCTCAAGCTGTCCAAAAGTATTTTGATGGTCGTGGGAGAAGTTTAAATTGTTTGAGCACAGTGTAGAATTCAAGCCGAACAGAAGATAAAGCAGTCGTAAGAAGACATTGGAGACTTTCTATGATACCAGATGTACTATATTTTGGGCAACATGCCCTCTCTGTCTACCTAGGCTTACTTTGCATGCCTTCACCATGGTTACAGAAGGTATGCAAAGTTTCATCCATCAGGCCAAGGTTCAGTAATGCACCTTTTGGCCCGACGCACAATGAACAAGCATTGTCAGTGCATCTAAACACCGTGGTTTAAAGCTTCCACTGGATGAGTGCGGATCTTACGAAATGGGTATTCTCAGTGTATACAATATTGTTCATTACTGTGCTTCTCTTTGCACAGTCCTTCAAAGATGTTGAGCACACCACAAGCTCTCCACGTTCTCCAAAAGTATTTTTGCTGCTCCTGCTTCTCTGTACTGTTCCATTTCTTCAAACATACATTTGAGGTTAAGGCTTAAGTTTAGGCACTATATCCGAACAGTTAAGGTAAGGGTTAAGGTTTGGGATAAACATTACATTTAGGTGCTCATTCCAAATTGTTATGGTAAGGGTCCGTGGCGGTTCTAGCTTGTATGGCTCCCTGGGCGAACCCCCCCCCCCCCCCCCCCTTTCATCTTCTGAGTGGGAGACCTTCCCAGGCAGGAACCTGCCTAGCTCACAAACTAGAATCAGGGCACCCACTCTGACAAGGTTAATTGACCCACATTCCCACACGGTGACATGATATCATTGACCTGACGTGCAAATTAACGAAAGAAAACCGATCCCTCAAATGTGACCATTCCAAATGTCGCCTGTACCTAAATTTGCCACTGGTAAGGGTTAAGGTTTGAGATATGGTTAAAACCAAAAATAAATGTCCATGGCTGAGTGTTACAGTCATCGTTGCATGAAGAAGCCAAACACACAGAAATAAAAAACATAGAACACAAAACATAGAATGCCCTACCCAACTCACGCCCTGACCAAACCAAAATAGAGACACCCCCCCACTTACTGGCCCTCACCGCCAACCCCCAGACTGGGGACCCTCGTAGCGGGCCCCGGACGGGAGGGAGACTCTGGCAGCTCCGGACGGGAGGGAGACTCTGGCAGCTCCGGACGGGAGGGAGACTCTGGCAGCTCCGGACGGGAGGGAGACTCTGGCAGCTCCGGACGGGAGGGAGACTCTGGCAGCTCCGGACGGGAGGGAGACTCTGGCAGCTCCGGACTGGAGGGAGACTCTGGCAGCTCCGGACTGGAGGGAGACTCTGGCAGCTCCGGACTGGAGGGAGACTCTGGCAGCTCCGGACTGGAGGGAGACTCTGGCAGCTCCGGACGGGAGGGAGACTCTGGCAGCTCCGGACGGGAGGGAGACTCTGGCAGCTCCGGACAGGACACAGGCACAGGACTCACCAGGCTGGTGAGACCTACTGGAGGCCTGGTCCGTGGAGGAGGCACAGGATAGACCGGGCTGTGGGGGAGCACTGGAGATCTGCTGCGTAGTCTTGACACCACTCTTCCAGGCTGAATGCCCACTCTAGCCCGGCACGTGCGGGGAGCTGGAACAGGGCACACTGGGATCTCCTGGCAAACTGGGGAAACCGTGCCTAGAGCTGGCGCGGGATATCCTGGCCCGAGGAGATGCACTGGAGGTCTGGAGAGCAGGGCTGGCACCATCCTTCCTGGCTGGATCCTCACCCTAGCCCGGCAGATGCGGGGACCTCGCTATACACCAAGTCACTTGGCTCTGTCATAACCTCACATGGTCTCTCCTATCATTGCTATGCAGACGACACACAATTAATCTTCTCCTTTCCCCCTTCTGATGACCAGGTGGCGAATCGCATCTCTGCATGTCTGGCAGACATATCCGTGTGGATGACGGATCACCACCTCAAGCTGAACCTCGGCAAGACGGAGCTGCTCTTCCTCCCGGGGAAGGACTGCCCGTTCCATGATCTCGCCATCACGGTTGACAACTCCATTGTGTCCTCCTCCCAGAGCGCTAAGAACCTTGGCGTGATCCTGGACAACACCCTGTCGTTCTCAACTAACATCAAGGCGGTGGCCCGTTCCTGTAGGTTCATGCTCTACAACATCCGCAGAGTACGACCCTGCCTCACACAGGAAGCGGCGCAGGTCCTAATCCAGGCACTTGTCATCTCCCGTCTGGATTACTGCAACTCGCTGTTGGCTGGGCTCCCTGCCTGTGCCATTAAACCCCTACAACTCATCCAGAACGCCGCAGCCCGTCTGGTGTTCAACCTTCCCAAGTTCTCTCACGTCACCCCGCTCCTCCGCTCCCTCCACTGGCTTCCAGTTGAAGCTCGCATCCGCTACAAGACCATGGTGCTTGCCTACGGAGCTGTGAGGGGAACGGCACCTCAGTACCTCCAGGCTCTGATCAGGCCCTACACCCAAACAAGGGCACTGCGTTCATCCACCTCTGGCCTGCTCGCCTCCCTACCACTGAGGAAGTACAGTTCCCGCTCAGCCCAGTCAAAACTGTTCGCTGCTCTGGCCCCCCAATGGTGGAACAAACTCCCTCACGACGCCAGGACAGCGGAGTCAATCACCACCTTCCGGAGACACCTGAAACCCCACCTCTTTAAGGAATACCTAGGATAGGATAAAGTAATCCCTCTCACCCCCCCTCCCCCTGAAAAGATTTAGATGCACTACTGTTCCACTGGAGGTCATAAGGTGAATGCACCAATTTGTAAGTCGCTCTGGATAAGAGCGTCTGCTAAATGACTTAAATGTAAATGTTAAATGTAGCGCACCGGGCTAAGAGCGCATACTGGAGATCTGTAGCGCCAAGCTGGCACAAGACGTGCGTGGGTCTGGCACAGTCTTCACCAGACGGGTAGCACGCACCCCATGACGAGTATGGAGAGCTGACTCAGGTGACATCAAATCGAGGACACGCTCCGTCGGGCAGATGTCGTGCCTTATGCACCAACACAGCAACTCTCTCATTAATCTCTCCTCCAATCTCCCCATCAACTCCTTCACTGTCTCTGCTTTGTTTCCTTTGCTCACCTCCAATTTCACCCCGACTGGCTCTGGTTCCATCCTCGGGCTTCGCCGACCGTCCCGTATTGGGGCTGCCTATCCTGGCCACGCTGCTTGGTCCTTTGGTGGTGGGTAGTTCTGTTACGGTCATCGTTGCATGAAGAAGTGGACCAAAGCGCAGCGTGGTAAGTGTTCATGATTTATTCATAGAACTGAACACTGAATAACAAAAATAACAAAGAGAACGAACGAAACCAAAACAGTTCTGTCTGGTGCAGACACAAAAACAGAAAACAACTACCCACAAAACACAGGTGGGAAAAGGCTACCTAAGTATGGTTCTCAATCAGAGACAACGATAGACAGCTGCCTCTGATTGAGAACCACACCCGGCCAAACACACAGAAATAGAAAACATAGAACACAAAACATAGAATGCCCTACCCAACTCACGCCCTGACCAAACCAAAATAGAGACATAAAAAGGATCTCTAAGGTCAGGGCGTGACACTGGGATTGAACACAAAAACTTCTGATCAAGAGTCATCGGATTACACCAATCAACAACAAAACCCAAACCTACTTGATGGTAATAGTGCAGGTTGTCTGACACTATGTGGTTGTATAGGCTAAGTCATGACTGTCAACATGAAACCTGTGCAGCTTCTGTTTTATCTATTTCATAATTGCCCAACTGGGGGCCCTCGGGTGGTTTTATTTGGCCCCCCAGGTTTTCTGACCAAGAACAAATATATTTAGTTGAGTGTGTAACACCAGGAAATCAGCACTAAGTGATTTTAATTTAAGAAATCTGTTACCAAGTATTCCCAAACATAATAAAGAGACATGTGATTGTATACAAATGTAAGCAAGGTTTGAAATTATGTTTTAATCAAACATTATATCTGTTTGGGCTTCTTGCGGTCAATTTGCAGTCTACAAATTATTTGTAATTTGTTCCGGCCCCCCAACCGCCCCTAATATATACATACAATTTACTGTAGGACATTTGAATAATTTAGCAGGCACTTATTCAGAGTGAGTTACAGGAGAATGTAGGGTTAAGTGCTTTGCTCAAGGGCACATCGACAGATTTTTCACCTAGTCAGCTCAGGGATTCGAATCATTGTGACTTTTCAGCTACTGGCCTAACGCTCTCAACTGCTAGGCTGGCCTAACCACTAGGCTACCTGCCACCCAAGTTCTGGTGCAGGGCCAGTTTAATTTGTTTACAAAACAAGAACATAAGTCAATGTGTGAGCTTTGCTGCCACCTGGAGTTGGGGAGCTGTACACACT
The DNA here is from genome assembly GCF_034236695.1 of Oncorhynchus nerka. Classification (NCBI taxonomy): domain Eukaryota; kingdom Metazoa; phylum Chordata; class Actinopteri; order Salmoniformes; family Salmonidae; genus Oncorhynchus; species Oncorhynchus nerka. Next base: position 3,865,196 of record NC_088424.1, on the reverse strand, counting down.
TCAGGGACCACACCCTCTGTTCCAACACCCTTCTAACCCTTCTCCTTAAAGTGTTCAGAATTGTTTTTTGAAATACTGGATTGATGCCAGCATGGGCTAGAGGGAGTTTCCATCATATTTCTGATTCCATTCATATTTATCCATGGATGGGGAGTGAACGTGTGCACTCTTCGGGGAAACGGGAAGTTAATCGGATCGCAATCATGGTCAATCAAAATAATCGGGATGTTTTGCATCGAATTCAAAATGATAGCACAGAGACACCCTGACTGCACTACGCACAATTTACATGAGAGCAAAATTGCTGCTGATTAAATGTTTTCTTCAAAAGAGATATCTGATTTTAAATACATAGAGTTGAAGTCGGAAGTTTACATACACTTAGGTTGGAGTCATTAAAACCCATTTTTCAACCACTCCACAAATTTCTTGTAAACAAACTATAGTCTTGGCAAATCGGTTAGGACATCTACTTTGTGCATGACACAAGTAATTTTTCCAACAATTGTTTACAAACAGATTATTTCACTGTATCACAATTCCAGTGGGTCAGAAGTTTACTTACACTAAATTGACTGTGCCTTTAAACAGCTTGTAAAATCTCAGAAAACGATGTCATGGCTTTAGAAGCTTCTGATAGGCTAATTAACATAATTTGAGTCAATTGGAGATGTGCCTTTGGATGTATTTCAAGGCCTACCTTCAAACTCAGTGCCTCTTGGCTTGACATGGGAAAATCAAAAGAAATCAGACCTCAGAAAAATAATTGTAGACCTCCACAAGTCTGGTTCATCCTTGGGAGCAATTTCCAAACGCCTGAAGGTACCACGTTCATCTGTACAAACAATAGTACGCACGTATAAACAACATGGGACCATGCAGCCTTCATACCCCTCAGGAAGGTGACGCATTCTGTCTCCTAGAGATTAACGTACTTTGGTGCGAAAAGTGTTTATCAATCGCAGAACAACAGCAAAGGATCTTGTGAAGATCCTGGAGGAAACAGGTACAAAAGTAGCTCTATTCACAGTAAAACGAGTCCGGCTTGCAAGCCGAAGAACACCATTCCAACCGTGAAGCATGGGGGTGGCAGCATCATGTTGTGGGGGTGTTTGCTGCAGGTGGGACTGGCGCACTTCCTATTGTGGGAAGCTTGTGGAAGGTTGCCGGAAATGTTTGACCCATGTTAAAAAATTTAAAGGCAATGCTACCAAATACTAATTGAGTGTATGTAAACTTCTGACCCACTGGGAATGGAATGAAATTATAGCTGAAATAAATCACTCTCTCTACTATTATTCTGACATTTCACATTCTTAAAATAAAGCGGTGATCCTAACTGACCTAGGACAGGGAATGTTTACTAGGATTGAATGTCAGGAATTGTGAAAAACTGAGTTGAAATCTATTTGGCTAAGGTCTATGCAATCTTCCGACTTCAACTGCACATATGAACAGACCAAATAAACAAATGACAATAGAGATTTCAGATCATTCTCATTCATCACCCGACTCAAAGTATTCCACCACATGTTATCCACCATTCACAAAAAATGCCCTCTCTTTGTCTCCCTGAATATCTGGGAACTTAAAAGGTTAGAATGCATACAACTTTGAATTGCAGTAGCCAGTGCACCTGTAAAAAGCAGGCACATAATGGTTGCATCTGGCTTTCCCAAAAATATCCACGCAAAAGAAGGACAGGAGCTTGGCAACTCATTTGTAATAGTTTTTTATTTCAAATTTGATGCTTTGATTCATTGAGATCATTTTAATTTCAATTTGAGACGGTATCTGATTACATACAGAAGTGATAATACTATTGATACAAATTAAGAACTTATTCATCATCTAATTTATAGTCAAAGGGGCAACATTTTGGCATTTTAGTCTCTACAAATAACTTAGTTAAATACAACAACATTGCACACATTATACTATATACATTCATTGAGAATGGAATCAACCCATTAAATGTAGTCACCGGTTAAAGAAAAGATATATCTGATATTGTTTGGACATGGATTGCAATAACATGGTAAGCATAGCGTAGATGAAAGAGTTGAAAGAATGTGTTTCTCAACTTCTGTGTTGTTCTTGACCAGTTCCTGGTTAAATGGTGAGCTGGCAGCCATTTAGTCAGTTCTCAGGTGCTAGTTTTAAGGAACGATACAATCCATTTCCACGTGCATTGCTACATTTAAAAACAGTCTAGCCAGGAGATTCTGGACATTGCTAAACTAAACCCTAGGTAACAACACCCTAGGTAAGTCGAAAATAAGGTAAAAAATAAATAAAACCATCCCTTTAATCAAAGTGGTCCTCCATGGATGGAGGGACTATAGCTTGTGTGTGGTACATAAAACGTTGAGAAACACTTAGAGCGTTTGTCATTTAAGAGAGTCACCTTGCATCTGCTCTCCTAAGCAAATCCTGGTAGATGTCTGACTTGAGGAATCGTGGGTAACAATCCCTGGCCATCAGACTGTAGATCAGCTTCTGTGCCGCGTCAAAGGAAGTCAGGCTCGGCTGGGAGATGTTCTTGGTGATATTTTCTCTGGTCCCACAATCAATGTTGATCTTCAACCAAGATATAAGCCCAGTAAATAAATGTTTTTTTTTTCCCAGACACATTTCTACATCTTATGTCCACTGAATGTATAAAGGCAGACAAAAGTATAAACAGGTCTAGATCCAACCAGGTCCTTATTAATTCATTTGTTTGTTCTGAGTTGTTATGAAATCCAGCAGATTGTCATCGGGGGTTGTATGTGTCGAGTGTATCAGAGTACGGATGCTGATCTAGGATCAGGCATCTCTTGTCCATTTAATCGTATTCATTATGATCTTAAAGGCTAAACTGATCAGCCTAGATCAGCACTCCTACTCTGAGATGCTTGATACATACGGCCTCAGGTAGCTACTTACCTGTCTGGGTGCTTCACATTCCACAAACTCAGAGTAGATCCTGTTTGCAGAGGAGATCATCTCTGGAAGAGACTTGATCTTCTTGTAGTCCTCACAGGCCAGCCAAAACAGGATATTCTCCTCACTATACTCTGACTTCAGGAATTGTCGGAAAGCTGCCTGCCCAGCTGGACATATGGAAAAATAGGAAAAGAAGGGAAATGAGATGTCTCTATGTTTGTTATTGTAAGAAAGCATATGAGCGTGAGTTCTGTCGCAAGACAAAGGCAGTAATCCTAACTTGATACATTTTAGTTACTTGTAACAGACAATCGTAATTTGCCGGTGATTTTCTAAATCACATCCTGAGGATGGCATAATCAGCTTGGCACTGTCGGTGATGCCTTCTAGACAGGCAGTATAGTAAAAGGATAAAAACGTTGTCCTTACGTTTACTACACAGGAGTTTGTCCACAGACTCTCCCCAAGTCTCAGCCTCTTCAAGTGGGTCCTTGAGAAAGCAACAAAATCTACCCTTGAAAAGAGCGTTGAGATCCATCACTAGCCCAGTAATCAATGATTTTCAAAACACAATATCAAATCTGCCTCACACCTGGAAAGAAAATAGATGAATACGGTCCATCAATGGTTTTGCATTTCAAAAATATGTTTTATAGTCCAGTGAAAAGATCTTTAAAAAATTCAAATAACCTGTTATCCAATACATTATATTAACTTAGATACAAAATGCACATAGTAGACTCCTCATTCTTGTAATAAGTCGTAACTTGAAACATAGCGGCATTCATCTACAGAATCAGTGATAAAGAAACTCACTTTATTGCCATGGCAGCGTTGTCTGTCTGGGAGAGAGAAAATCGTTCCTGCCAATGTGAGGCTAAGATTTTGATTGTTCCGAGGTGAGGGAGTTAAGTTGCAGGGAATGATCTAGACCAGACTCCCTCCGTGAATGGAACACATGAAAATCAGTATGCAAAGTGATGTTTGCGAGAGAGGGTATCCTTCCTTCCGAGGCCTCTCTGACCCCTGAGAGAGTATACACCTGGGTTTCAAGGAGTGGCCCTCATGTCTTCTATGATATCCTGTCCACCTCAGTTTCAATCATAGATATGAAGATGAAAGACAGAGTATATAGTCCTAATATAAAAGAGTGTCTGGTACATTTACCATGGTAAAGGGCGTTACCATCGATGAATGGCACTTTTGAAGAATTCGAAACAACTAGTACTACTTGGTAACAAATGGTGCCCAGTAGAGCTTGTTTCAAGTTATTATTAGAATGTTATAGAGATGTAGCTTTTTACATGTTATTTTACATGTTATTACTCTGAATTACCATTTCACCAGATCAGTGGATAAATACTCTACAGTAAAACCAAAATCTCTTTCAGATAGTCGTTCATAGTCCGTAACAGAAACATAAGATAAACACGCATGGCCATGGGCTATAGTATCACAACAAAATAGTCACCTAAAATACACAATACACATATCGAAGTACACATTTTTATACTTTTCAAGTACAGGTATGTGTATTTATGTTTTTCGAACAGCCTAAAAAGCTACACATGGAATATATCATCAGCTGTTGTATTGTAACAAAATAGCCAACTACAGCATCAAAACATATTGAAGGATTTGTGAAGGATTTTGGAATACAGGTATCTGTATTTATGCTTTTGAACAGCCGAAGAAGCTACAGATGGAAAATGAAATGAGGTCAAATGAGTGAGGTGAAATGCAAAATAGAAAATGAAAGGTAAACAGATGATGAAGTGCTGATGAAGCACCTAGATGGGAGGCTGACCATAAACAAATAGAGCATGAAGGGAATCCCGCATCCTGGTACTACGCTGGATTTGCATCTCTGTTGTGGAACGTCTTCCACATTTAATTATAATGACCCAGCAACAATAATATTCTATGCTATGCTCTGTGCATATCTTCAGTCATTATTTCTTATGTCTGTCAAATCTAACCCTGCACTAAAGCACATCATATGTTTAGACCGTGTAAACTCTATTTTGACTTGTGTGAAAGTTTGATATCCGAGTGTTAGGAATACTGGCCTTTGTGAATAAAGTACTAAAAGTACAATATGGTCCATGTTTGCTTGAAAAGGGCTACATATATAAAATATTGTACTGGTTATATTTCCCTTCTCTGATCCTTTTATGGTGTTGAATATCTACCACCTTGATGGGAGGGTCAAAGGTTAACCACAGATGCAGTCAGTGCAAGGTATACCCTTTCTGCATATTGGAAACCCATCCTCATTGGTCAGCCAAGTGATGCATTGTGGGATAGGGGTAATGGAATATTCCCAATGTATCCAGTAACTGCAAATGTGTAGTCATTAATGTACTAATGAAGATTAATGATGGCGGGTCATGGTATATGAGGACAGTCTTCATGGTGTACGAGGACAGTCCTCCCTGTGGTGCTCACATATCCTGATCCCCATCATCCTCCAGCCCAGGATATTATGTGCTTCCCAAACAAAACCAAGAATGGAAATCTCACCAAGTGATGGAAAACACCACGGCGATCCCGATTTGCATCCGCGTGGACGAAATTTGATTTTCAAAAGAGGTGCTTGTCTCGCATGTGCACAGTGCTGAGAAGTGTTGCAATTGGTGCACTGCAGACTCTAAAACACCGTCTATTGCTGGTGTGGTTGCTATACATCCCAAAACTACAAAGTTGGTGGATTCTTATTCAAGTTAACCCAGAGGAGTTTATTATCAAAGCATTCCTACCCACACACAAAACATAAATAAAACAGTTTTCCCCCTATTTGTTGTTTCCCTTATTCCCTTAGCTGCCATGTAGACATTGCATTGTGGCATGTTTATTAAAATGTACAGGTTTCATACACACATTAATTCATTCCTCTTCCAACACCATGTCATCTAGCTGTCATGGCTAGGGCCAGGAGTTTTCCATAGTAACATAGTAACAAGGCCCAATCATTTTTTCTGGCTACTTGATTTGACCAGGAAGTACTCTTGGCCCACACTGGGTTAGGGTGCTTCCTCTGGTAACCCACAGTGAGGCGCTGTATCCTCGATCAGCACCTTCAGCAGCCTACAAAAAACAAGTATATTTTCCCCATGTGCTGCAACAATGCCTGCCCACCTGTGTGAAATAAATATAAATATTTTATTTAAAAAAAGGCAAGGCAAGGATTTGAATCCCACAGTGTACATAGTCCTCCACTACTAACACTTTTTGTCTCCACTGTAAGTAAGTTCATTTCTAGGGCATCGGTTTGAATCAGTGAGGGGTAAGGAAACATCAGCCAACGTTAGAATTCCTGAATTAAATGAATGTAAATTGAAGCTAAATGCTTTATCGCGTTTATTTTTGTTGCCTGCCAGGCATATGTATTTATGAGGGTTGTTTCGTCGCGAAGTCTTAAGGCAAGTCAAGTGTGGCGCCTAGTGATTTCTCTATCCGAAAGATTTGGCATTGCTGTGAACTGTCTTGGAATTTCAACTACTACTAATACGTGATTTTTTTATGTCCAGGCAATGTGTAGTAAAAAAAAAAATATATATATATATATATATCCCACCATACTCCCATGGTGAAGATGCCATGAAGCCAATACTGTCCGTCATTTAACTCTTAGTGGGTAGGAAACAATCTAATCACTTTGCTGTAATGAATTCGACACCGCCAAGATAGATTCAGTGGGATCGTTGGCAGCTTGGAATGATTACATATTTTTCTTTGTAAGGAATACCGTGTGCATACCAATGACGTGAATATTTCTAATCGTAGAGTGGTTACTCACTTGCTCAGTGAGGTCTATACATTTTTTTTTGTGATTCGGCAGCGGGTTCCTTCCAAATACTTCTATCGCACCTTCTGATTGTGTAATGCACTAACGTCATAGTCGCTATTTGTCATGTTTTTTTGTTTGTCTCTTTTGACATAATTGAAACGTTAGAAAAAGCTTTAATAGTACATCGTTTAATTACTCTCCAGACTATATATACAATTTACAACTAAAAGCCAACATAACAGATTATTATCATAAATTATTGAATTAATACATGCAGTGGCAAGACATTTAACGGTAATCAAGATGAATATTAGTATTCGAACACAGTATTCTGTGTCTAGATGGGGAACACTTTAACTGATAGCTGTAAAGTCAAATCTCTTCAGAAAGTCTAATTAAAAAACACAACAACGAGTCACACAGCGAGTCAGATACAGGCATTGCACTGCAAGAGAAATCAGAAGGGTGTGTGTGTGTTTTGTGCTATTCTCAGTTTAAGATTCTACAACCAGGCAGAGGAGTCGCCCGTGGCCTCTCCTCGCGGCTCATTGAAAACGCAGGACCGTGACCTCCGGCGGAACATGGTGGTCCCGGGGCCTTTTCTCTTGGTGAGGCGAAGGTAGATTTCGGAAGTGAGGAACCTCGGGTAGCAGTCTTTTTTCATCAGGCTGTAGACTTTGCTCTGTGCCGCATCGAAGCAGGTATTCGTCGGCGTGGTGATGGTCTTCTGGATGGCCACCTTTGTTGCATAGTCGATGTTGACCTAAAAGTAAAGTGACACTATTATGTTAAGTGGCTCAATCCCAAATCAAATATGGTACTAGTTCCTCCTTCCCATGTTATTGTTTTCAAAAGAAAAGCAATACTCATTCCAACTGGTGCTTGTGCAAAGCACATCTTCCCGTTGATTTTGCGATCACTCAAACATCTGTTATGTCCGCTCAAACAAATTCCAGTTCCCTTCAAAATGTCATTTTTTAAATTTGCATCTACACTATATATACAAAAGTATGCGGACACCGCTTCAAAATAGTGGATTCGGCTATTTCAGCCAGACCCGTTGCTGACAGGTGTATAAATCGAGCACACAGTCATGCAATCTCCATAGACAAACATTGGCAGTAGAATGGCCTTACTGAAGAGCTCACTTTCAACGTGGCACCGTCATAGGATGCCACCTTTCCAACAAGTCAAATTTCTGCCCTGTTAGAGCTGCCCGGGTCAAATTTAAGTGCTGTTATTGTGAAGTGGAAACATATAGGAGCAACAATGGCTCAGCCGTGAAGTGGTAGGCCACACAAGCTCACAGAACGGGACCGCCAAATGCTGAAGCACATAACGCGTAAAAATCGTTTGTCCTCAGTTGCAACACTCACTACAGAGTTCCAATCTGCTTCTGGAAGCAGCGTCAGCACAATAACTGTTTTGTCGGGAGCTTCAGGAATCGGGGTTCCAAGGCCGAGCAGCTGCACACAAGCCTAAGATCATCATGCGCAATGCCAAGCGGTGGCTGGAGTGGTGTAAAACTTGCCGCTAATGGACTCTGAAGCACTGGAAACGCGTTCTCTGGAGTGATGAATCACGCTTCACCATCTGGCAGTCTGACGGAGAAATCTGGGTTTGGAACGCTACCTGCCGAATGCATAGTGCCAACTGTAAAGTTTGGTGGAGGGGGAATAATGGTCTGGGGCAAATGCAAACAACAAATGCATCCAATAAGTTTGTAGAGTCACAAGCTTGATGTAATCATTGTGTGCTAGGAGAATGGGACCAAATACTACACTTTTGACTACTTTAATGCAGATATAAGTGAATTTGTCCTATTGCCACTCACTGTAGTCTCCGCCTAATGTTGAATATGCAAGAGTATTTGACAAAAACAATCAAGAATTTGAGTGAAATCCATGGTGAAAGCTACTGGAGATTGTGAAATTGTGAGAGGGCGGTACCTTAGAGAGATGCTGGTTGGAAATGTCATGCAAATATATTAAATTATGCCCATGGTTATATGGAAATTAGATGTTATTTTAGCTATACACCCAATCCTTTCTATTGGCAAGTGTGACTTGTTTAAGATCAGTGGGAGAGGGGTAAATGTATTCTAAACAGCTACAGTTAATGACTGGCCCAAGACACCTTGAGACATTCTTCCTAGTTTATGTTACGCAGAGCCCTCCATGTAAATGAACTTCTGTGACACAATACATGTCCCTGTACTTGGTTTGGAAGTCATGCTCACTTATTCTTCAACTGAGCTTAGAAGACACTAACCTCTTCATCTCAAACTGAAAGAGTCTGGGTAATTATTCCACTGGCTCAGTTGCTGCTAGTCGCAGAGAAGGAAAACCACACGGTCACAATCTGTCTTCATCCAATGGTGCCTGAGGTTGTAACGCTTCTAAACCACACGCTTCTGTAATGGTCATATCTGTCTTACTAGGGGTATAGAGCATCTTCTTAACCACAGGTTTATCATGCACTCGGGGCTTTGTTCATGCCTCACACTCATTGTAACCTCTGCATAATTCCAATGCGTAGTTTATAAAAGTCGAAGTCTGTATAGCGGTGAATGTTGATGCATTTTCATCCAGTCTCCTTTTGAATTAGATCAAGACCATAGAAGAGCAACAAAAATGAGATTTGATCTTTCTGTGAATGCTTGACCAACTAGCAGCTTTAGGGAAGTCCCATTGATGTGGCCCCACAGTTTCCCCAATTGCCATTAATAGGGCCCACATGGTCAGGGAAACATCTAGACCCTATACAGCTTACAAAGCTCCAGCAAGGCCTATTTAGTTTAGTTTCTCAAGCACCATATATACCTCCTTTGGGGCATCGGCTTCAATAAAGACAGCATACATCTGCTTGGCTTTGGTGATGAGCCTGGAATCCGAGTCGATGGTCTTGTATTCCTCACAGGCCAACCAGAACTCAATGTTCTCCTCACTGAACTCTGTTCTGAGGAACTGAGAAAACGTCTCCACTCCATCTACTCGGGGGGAGAAGAACATACTCTTTAATGATCTATTGGATTTATTGGATTCAATCGTGAGGCTTATATGGATGAAAAACAACATGTACTGCTCCAGAATAATGGCGACAAAGGGATCTGCACTGTGCCCACTGATACTATAGATGAGTTACTTCGTAACTTACACTTGATTGAATTTCAGACTGCATTCATTGAGATTTGGCTGATTTTGGTTAATTCCGATTCAAAATAGAAATGGTCAAGCTCTGTAGATTCCCAACCTGCTCTCAATGGAAAGTGGGAAAGATAATATTGAACATTCAACCACTGATCTCAATGACTCATAGAGCGAGCCCTGCAAAATGATTCACAGCTGTAATGAAACACTCTTTCAATAGACATATCAGGAAGTTAGACAGGTTTGATAGTCTTACCTAACACTAAAAATATAGCAGTGAAACTCCATTGTTCTCTCCTCTAACCTTTAATTTCCCTAAAGACACTGTGGCTTCCCATTACAGTTGTGCCTTGAACAAAAATAGACTCGCAATTTGTGACTAAATCAGACATCGCCGGTTTCAATCTAACCTGAATGTCTGAGCAGCTCTTCAAAGGTGCTACTCCAACTCAAAGCTGCCTCCGGTGAGATGCTGCGGAAAAAAAGAGTCAGAGATACCATTTAAGTCCTTTGCTAATGATGTGTTTATTTGTTTATATATCTTTCTGTGCAAGCCTGTTGAACGCTGATGGTGGGCTACAGTATGTCTAGCTTCTGTTGTTTCCCAATGGTATTTTGATTGAGGAAAATTAACTGTATAGTCCATGAATTTAAAGGGGTATTTCAGCTAAATTACATTAGATATTCGTTTCCTTGTAGTAGTCTATGGGCTGGGCGATGCTGCTTAGGACTTATGGCAACAACGATCTAAATGTAATTGCGCTGAACTATCCCATTAAAGGCCCGCACAGACTATAAGAGTTTAGCCGTCTCATATGCCACCCAGACAAAATGTACACATCGTGGGCAAATTCTTAGGTCGTAAAACGATTGTCGGACATCTCACTGTGACAGGGTCTTGGGTTTGCCCGTTTAAGTACGACTGTGTGCGGTCATAGTCTCCAACAAAGTTCTGGCGGTGTCGACAATGTTGAGCCTTTGTGGTGCAGTGTGGCATGTATTTATTTCTTCAAAATTAGAATTCACACATCGGATAATGAAAACTTGGCGCAAGTAATGGCCTGTGTGTAGTTACAAATAACATAGACACACATCGGCTGTCAACATGTCAACGCTTGTATTGTGTAACCGGCAATGACTATGCTGGGGGCGCATATCCCATTGGAGCTATTATGGGCCTAATATTCAGTGTTCGCGTTTCCATGTTGTGATGTCCCTCTTCCATTTGAGAGTTGAGCTCCTCACGACGAGGAGCGCACGCTCACGGCGAGGAGCGCACGCTCACAGAGGTAGGAGGAGCAATGTCTGTCAGTCGTCAGCTTGTTGTTGTTCTCTCGATGCCGTGCTTGATACGTCCAGTTGACGTAGCCCAGCCCGGCTGGCCTAGCCTCGCAAGCCAATCGCAGAATGGGACGACAGAACTGAAGCAAATCATACAATCTGGCCAAGTTGATGTAAATTAGGTCACATCGCACAGTGTGACGTGTAATAATCGTAAAAGACTAAATCCGACATACAGTGTGGAAAGCCCTTGAGATTGAAAATGCTCTTCAATACAAATTGGGTAACTGGGGCAATTAAACATGTTATGTTATTCTGCAGGGCAATCTCTTTCCATTGCTTTGCCTCTACACTTGACTGACGCCTTACTTGCTGGTTGCGGTGGTGGTCTTCTTTTCTGGACTGATGTTTTCATGGGAGCCTGACTTGGTCAGCAGAAGGCTCAGTTGGCACCTCTTGTCTTTCAATCTGCAACCAGAGTTAATGGAACACTTTACATAATGATTACATTTCAGTTTACTGTACAGCAGTTTAATCATAATGAATGAAATCATTAGCCTGGCCCCAGACCTGTTTGTGCTGTCTTGCCAACTCTTGGTTAGTATTATGCTAAACATTGTTTCAGTCGGCAAGACAGCGCAAACATATCTGGGAACCAGGCTACAAAATCACAACAGAGTAATAAACCGGCCATTGTTTACTCAAGCCGAGGACCTTTAACATGGACGATCACATGATAACTGAAATAAATAGGACCTCTTCTTTCTTTCCACCTGGGCCACATGACGTAAAGGTCAACAGAGCAAGCAGTGTTTCACTAAAGGCAGCAGTGGCATCTCATGGGGTGGACAGTGCCCTTGAGAATGCTAGCAAAGTGAGATGGTGTCAGCGTGCTAACTATCATTCTGAAACTAGGAACCAACCACACGTATGCCCTGTAGACACAGAACAAAGGCAAACCAAGGGGAAATGTACTTCTGCACCTCTTCTCAGCGAAACAGTATCTGCGACACATTCAAGGGGATTTGCATGGACAGGAATTCACACCGACGGACACTGAAACTGTGTTGCAAATCATTCAAAAGTTGCATTTCCCGTCTCCTCTCTACCTCCTGTCGAGGTTGTGTTGTTCAACTTTGTATCGTTAAATGATGGATTGTCACGAGGAACACATGTTTTACCATGTCACAATTCATCCCCATCGCGTAATTTAATTTAATTTTCCTCACAGTTCTACATCAAAAGTATCAACAAACCCAGACAGCCCCAAATGACTTCACACTCTCAAATAAACGACCCCGTGGCACTTTAACAACTACTCTGCGTCTCCTCTTGTCTCGTTGAGAACTCAGAGATGCAAAATAAATGAACCAAGGTACAGAACTCACGGTTGTTAGTGCTAGGGTGTCACCTCAACGAATGAACATTTCTTTTCTGATCTCCTGCTATTGAGAGAATGGCAATGGCTCTCAGATGCACATTTGCCCTCTCACTCTGTAGAGACAAGTCAAGCGTGGTGCCATGGTAGACCCCCTTACATTATGAAGGCAACACCAACACTTAATGAGTGGAAGAGTTGTGGAGGAGAAAGTCACACTATAAGAGAAGATATTCATACTGGCGATAAGGTTTTCTCTGTCTGTCTCCCATTGCTGTTGTGCAATGCAAATAAAGGAAGTGGCATTCTTACAAGATGTAATGAAACAAGGTCTTAAAAGCTTCACAGAATTGTTCAAATACACCAAAAAGAAATCGAATTCTGCTTTCAAATAAAAAAGGATAGGAAGATTTCAAGTGCAAAAAACCTACCTGGAATTACTATCTTTCATTCTCGGTGCCTTCAAGTCCTTAGGACCAAGCATTTTGAAATACGCTTCCTCCTTTGGGGCCAAAAAGTTGAATTGAGGAAATAGAAAAACAAATGTCTCCATGCTAGCTTCCTTCTAACTTTAGCATTTGTGAAGGCAGACCACGAGCAGCTCTTAGTGTTCGTTTAACCCCATCGTCTGTACCACATCTCTTTTTAAAGCTTCGCATAGCTCAAATATTTCCCCTGTACCTTTCACACTGCTTCCTGACCTAGGTGAACTACTGAGTTTACCGCAGCATCAGTGATAAAGAAAACCCCCTCATGCTCAACATCCTGCTTTAAAACTATTAACTATGAACTTCAAAGAAAACAATAACTTCCTATTACCAGACAAATAGTGCATTTACATTAGTAATACTGTACAAACCTGGATTAGGCCTACACTATGACTCCATCAAGCATTAAGTGATAGATTGATATGCAAAACTACTGTTGCAAATATTCGGATCAAAGGTATATTGAAGCACTTTCAACCTGTATTAATAGTGTATTGAACCTGTATTGAATCACTTTGAACCTGTATTAATAGTGTATTGAACCTGTTCAAACCCGCGCTTTGAATGCAGCAGGTAGCCTAGTGGTTAGAGGGTCACACAAAGTGGTTCTTGGTAGTCTTAAACAAATCTACTTTGAGACAAAAGTATACACCTCACACACATGGTTATGGGCTTAAACATTCCACCCATGACACCACTAAAGGGTGCCTTGATTTGACTGCAGTAAAGAACTACAGAAGGATTTTTAGGCCTTGAGACAATTTAGACATGGAAGGTGTATGTGTGCCATTCAGAGGGTGAATGGGCAAGACAAAATGTAAGTGCCTTTGAACGGTGAATGGTAGCAGGTGCCAGGCGCACCAGTTTGAGTGTGTCAACTGCAATGCTGCTGGGTTTTTCCCCCCTTAAATAGTTTTTCCGTATCTATCAAGAATGGTCCACCCCAAACCCCAAAGGACATCCAGCCAACTTAACACAACTGTGGGCCTAGCATACCTGTAGAATGCTTTGACCTGAGGCTGTTCTGAGGGCAAAAGGGGATGCAACTCAATTTTAGGACTGTGTTCCTAATGTTTGTACACTCAGTGTTTATGCTGTATACAGTGTATTGTGTGACTTAACATAAAGCGCTGTCAAGTATTATGATAATCTCAGATAATTATATGGGTAGTTGTTTGACAGTGCATGATCTAACAGTGATCGATGGTGTTGCTGCGATTACGTTGTTGCCTTCTACAGGTGTCCTATCAGGCCGTGTGTCTGCAAAATGAACAGTGTTACATCATAACAGCCAGCACACAATTGACACACCCAATTAGCATTCTCCTCAAAGGAAGCCAGAGGTTTAAACACTCCACGAGCGAAACATCATCCCCTCATTCAGATAATACGAGGGGTGGTGGTTTTGCAACTTATCGGCAAGATGTCGTCTCAAAGTGCAAGGCGCTGTCGTTCCCGATGACAGAGTAATGCTGTGATTCCGTCGCGCTATCGGCAGCCAGACAGTGAAGAGAGAGAGTGGAATGAGATGGAATGAATAGTCAAATGGGTTTGCATAAAGGCTGGGTACGGAGGCCTGGCGGTTTCCAGGGCATCAGTGGTTTAATAGAGGTAGACAAACCCACTGTGACACGGCGGAGAGCAACAGGGAATAGGTGCCCTCGCAGATAGACAGAGACAACTGTGATGTCTTTGTTTTAAAGGAGAGTAGGAGAAACAGCAACCACCGAAGCCCAGAGAAGAGAATGGACTTGTGAATGGGAACAAATCAAAATCAAATCAAATCAAATTTATTTATATAGCCCTTCGTACATCAGCTGATATCTCAAAGTGCTGTACAGAAACCCAGCCTAAAACCTCAAACAGCAAGCAATGCAGGTGTAAAAGCACGGTGGCTAGGAAAAACTCCCTAGAAAGGCCAAAACCTAGGAAGAAACCTAGAGAGGAACCAGGCTATGTGGGGTGGCCAGTCCTCTTCTGGCTGTGCCGGGTAGAGATTATAACAGAACATGGCCAAGATGTTCAAATGTTCATAAATGACCAGCATGGTCGAATAATAATAAGGCAGAACAGTTGAAACTGGAGCAGCAGCACAGTCAGGTGGACTGGGGACAGCAAGGAGTCATCATGTCAGGTAGTCCTGGGGCACGGTCCTAGGGCTCAGGTCCTCCGAGAGAGAGAAAGAAAGAGAGAAGGAGAGAATTAGAGAACGCACACTTAGATTCACACAGGACACCGAATAGGACAGGAGAAGTACTCCAGATATAACAAACTGACCCTAGCCCCCCGACACATAAACTACTGCAGCATAAATACTGGAGGCTGAGACAGGAGGGGTCAGGAGACACTGTGGCCCAATCCGAGGACACCCCCGGACAGGGCCAAACAGGAAGGATATAACCCCACCCACTTTGCCAAAGCACAGCCCCCACACCACTAGAGGGATATCTTCAACCACCAACTTACCATCCTGAGACAAGGGGCCAACCCAGACAGGATGACCACAACAGTGAATCAACCCACTCAGGTGACGCACCCCCTCCAGGGACGGCATGAGAGAGCCCCAGCAAGCCAGTGACTCAGCCCCCGTAATAGGGTTAGAGGCAGAGAATCCCAGTGGAAAGAGGGGAACCGGCCAGGCAGAGAACAATGCAGTTGTATGTTTAACCATAGCAAACACAGACCATGGGCATGGTTCATAGTACTGTTTGACACTACACCCAACTACGGATCTTATGGTACTCTAATGCATCATCAGTCCTCCTCTACTTATCGCGGATAAGCTATTCTCGTGCCATCCTAATAACCACAAGACAACACAAGTTGCGGTTGTTGACATAACTGGACTTATGTATGAGCAGTATGAATGAGTTATGAATGAGTTATGAATGAGTTATGAATGAGTTATGGATGAGTTATGGATGAGTTATGAATGATGTATGAATGATGTATGAATGAGTTATGAATGAGTTATGAATGATGTATGAATGATGTATGAATGAGTTATGAATGAGTTATGAATGATGTATGAATGAGTTATGAAGCCCTTATGTTTGGGCCCTTCAAATAACATTTTACCTAGATGACTACATAGATAGACGTTTAATTGTCACATACACCGAATAGGTGCAGTGAAATGTGTTGTTTTACAAGGTCAGTCATAGTAGTACGGCGCCCCTGGAGCAAATTAGGGTTAACAGCCTTGCTCAAGGGCACATCGGCAGATTTTTCACGTTGTCGGCTCGGGTATTCAAATCAACGATCTTTCGGTTACTGGCCCATCACTTTGAAAGCTAGGCTACCTGCCACCCGAGTTAGCTTATTAGCTACCTTACTTCATTATGTGTATACTGCAAGTCAGTGGTCACCAACGTAGAAAAGCAAGCCGAGATCTACTGTTCAGAAAAAGAAACAAAACATGACTTATAAAACACAAGCCTATGCAGCATTAGCCTATTAAAAACAGCTATGTAGCAATGAGGTTTGTGCAGTAAGCTATAGGCCCAATACATTATCACTGCATATTGGCTATGCTTGAATTGCCCTGCCAATGTTGTTATTCTCAGACCATTTTGAAATACATTTTTGGTATATGATAACACTGGTAATATATCCTTTGTTGTATTACTTGTGAGGCACAGCTGAGTGAGCATAATAATTAGCTTTTTAAAATTTTGCTGGACCGATGGCCTGCATCTGATGGTCAGTCTGAGGGGAGGGAGGGAGAGAGCAACGTTGAGGCTCACCCGTTCCTCCGCTCTCTCTCCCTCCTCTGAGACAAGGGGACACAGTCGCACTGCAATATCTGTGCCTCATCCACCAATTCATGTTGTTACTCCTATGACCAGAGAATGTGAAATATTCCTCGCTGTTAAAAAAGACAAGCCGCTAATAAAAAACAATTCAAGCTTATCAAAACCCTTTGCTATACTCATTCATTGCAGCTGCAGTGCTGGTTGTGGCGTGAGTGGAAGTATGGAGAATGCACATGTTACGGCTTATAGAAGTGTTGAACAATGTGTTGACAGTGCTGAATAACAACTTAAACATGAACTTACTAATACCTCAGCTCTTTGCTGTTATCATTGAGTCTCTCTCTAGTCATGGTTTTAAACGTTTGGAAATATCACCGTATCGACTTTGTTATGCGTTCGGGGCTTTTAATTAAAAAAAAAAATGCTACAGCC
Organism: Oncorhynchus nerka; assembly: GCF_034236695.1. Classification (NCBI taxonomy): domain Eukaryota; kingdom Metazoa; phylum Chordata; class Actinopteri; order Salmoniformes; family Salmonidae; genus Oncorhynchus; species Oncorhynchus nerka. The sequence continues at coordinate 3,847,995 of NC_088424.1, read as the reverse complement.
TATGGCTTGAAAAAACAGTGCAGTCACAGTGATCTGAGCTATCTGATGGGTCAGCAGTAGGCCTATAGGTACACTTGATTTGCTCTCTGGGCCTGCTGGGTATGGCAGAGTTCTATCTTCAGACACATGAAATGGTTCAAAATGGGAACACTTTGCCTTCCCGGCGCTAATGCTGCTGAATCAAGTGCACCTACCGCCAACAGCACTGAACAAAAAACAAAAAAAGGCTTTATCGATGTTGTTTTTTACAGAAATGTTTGGTGATCGACTACGAATGCCCCTTGGAGATCGACCAGTCGACCACTGCTATAAGTAGTTACTGTTTTGCACTTAAAGGTCCAAATGCAGCTGTTTTTATCTCAATATTAAATCATTGCTGGGTAACAATTAAGTACCATACTGTGATTGTTTACAATTAAAATGGTCAAAAATAAACAAAAATAGCTTCTTTGTAAAAATCTATTTCTCAAGCAATAATTTTGCTAGGACTGTCTGGAAGTGGTCTGAGTATCTGTTATTGGCAGAGAGGTTTGGAACGCTCTTTTTTATTGGCCTTGTGATGTCACCAGGCAGGCCAAAACTTCATCCCAAACAGGCTGACATTTCAGGCGGCCTTTTCAAACAGCTCTGTCACAAAAAGGGCATTTTCATCAATTTCACAGTATTATTCCAACTTCCTAGTCTGGTAATATTTTTATTTTAATTTTACCTTTAACTAGGCAAGTCAGTTAAGAACAAATTCTTATTTTCAATGACGGCCTAGGAACACTGGGTTAACTGCCTTGTTCAGGGGCAGAACTATAGATTTTTTACCTTGTCAGCTTGGGGATTTGATCTTGCAACCTTTTGGTTACTAGTCCAACACTTTAACCACTAGGCCCCAAGCAGTAGGCTACTTTTATATATATAACATAGGGAAATCACATTTTTGACTGCACTGGGCCTTTAAGCGGCAACAATCAAGAGCACCGTCCTGCTGTGGCAAGTTTATTACTAACAGTTGAATCATTACAACCAATTAAAATGAAAGTCTATCAAATTAGTTTGTTAGCTCAGGTGTGGTTAACTCGTTAGGTATTCTGGGCTGAATGTCTGGAGGATCGATGCATCTGCAGAACTGAATAGATGCTGCCAGCTGGTCACCAATGATTTGATTTGTTTCATTATTCAAAATAATATTCAGAGAACCATTACAGTTGAATTATTTCACTAGCAGCTCCTGCAATTCATTCCAAAAGCAATATGGCCACAATGAGAGCAAAGGCTGTTCTTCTGTCTCTGTGGCATTTCAGGATGCTTTAAAATGTTCGTTTACATGGAGTGTAGTTGCTGGGGTGGGTGGATGAGTAGATTCAGTGTAGCAAAGACACTAGGGGATATGAAGGCACCATTTTAAAAAACGTGGGTTAAACGTTACTGGCACCATACATAACCAAAGTTCAGAGATCAACACAAAGGGAGATAGAGTTACAAGTGCTGTGGTTTGTGGTTGTCTCGTCTTCCTTGGTTGAATGCACTTATTGTAAAACTTTCTAGAGTCCCAGCAAACAAGGGACTTGCTAAAGACATTTGGCGACATTCCTACTGGGATCCTTTAAGGGTTTCAGCGAGATGTTATACCACTTACATTGGGAAAACGTTCTAGCAACATTAAAACATGACAGGACCATAAGAGGACGTTCAGTACAGATCCCAGTTTGGTCGCTGCATAACGTTACGATAACGTATTTTCATGTCCATAAGTGAACGTTATGAAAAGGTTCCTATTTGGTTCCGATAGGACACTCTCCATAGGACATTCAATGACCACAAGGGGACGATTCATGATGGCCAAAGGGGGCGTAGCATAATGGTCCCAATGGAACGCTCTCTGGGGGACCTTTGCGTAGTTCCCTGTAAGGTACCATGACGTCACTGAGGACCATGTCAGGACATTTTTGGGACGTTCTCAGGACTTACATTTTTACTTGTCATTAGGACATTGCGTGAGGGAACATCCCTGCATGCAAAAAAATTTTTTGTCAGGATGTCCCCGGAACATGGCGAAATGGTCGCCTCAAGTGGTCAGGGCGTTGTGTCATGGTCCCCTGGACATTGTGTCATTTTGAATGAGAAACCCTTTCTGCTTTGGTTGTCGTCAATGATTGACATATTGAGAGGATGGTTATGAGATATAGTGGATGGTGCTACACACTGACTGCACGCCCCTTTATGAAAAACATCAGGCCCTAGGGCCTCATTGGCACACTCGCTCTCTCTGCCTTTTCATCATCCTCCCGATTAGGTATTCTGTTTCTGAATGGCAAGTAAGCATGCTGCTTGGTGCCTTCCCCCGAAAGCGGGTTATAATTATTTAACAAGTGACATCAGCAAATGTAAGGTAAAGCAAACTAGTAGGCTAGTTGAATGCGGTAGCTTCATCGCACACCCTGTTACCAGTATATCGATCACTTCTTCCTAGAAAGAAGACAGTGTTTGGATATGTGTGCAGTTACTTTGACTCGATTTCCAATCATCCACCAAATACATTGGAATGTACATTAAACATCTGAAGGGAGCTGGTTTGAGCTGTTGTGTGCATAGCCCATCAGCTCTGGGATCTCCCTTACTAAATGAGACCTTACCAGAAAGCTGCAGGCTTCCAGGAAGAGAAACTCTCTCAGCTTTCAACTTGTTGGGTCTGACACAGGCAGACAATGACACCTAGATACCACGGTGGCTGATCTCAATTGCCATAATTTCCTTTGAGAAACCACGCGGTTAGCAGCTAACCACAGCTCAGGGGCATTTACATACTGTGTGGGTCTCAAAGAAGGGCAGCAGCCAGTGTGTGATTACATAGAACCAGAAGTGCAAATAGGGCATGTACATGGAGGAAGAGAAGAAGAAGAAAACAAGTTATATTTATACAAGTTACACAACTATATTTACAGAATGTGGTATTATGAGAAATGGCTGTGGAAGATAAATGTATCAAGGTCTCTCTAGCAGTAGCAGTGTCTCTGTAGGAGTATCTCTTAAGTCCTCTCTTTTACTCTTGTGGCTGAGTCAGGCTCCAAAAGGTCAGGCTTACCATGGCCATTAGTATGTTTAGTATTGACCAGCAGACGAAGCTTGACAGTTTCACAGACTCTGCTGGAAGGCTTTGTCCTTTTGTTATCATGCTAGCACACAGACTCATATACTATAGCACACAGACCCATATACTATAGCACACAGACCCATATACTATAGCACACAGACCCATATACTATAGCACACAGACCCATATACTATAGCACACAGACCCATATACTATAGCACACAGACCCATATACTATAGCACACAGACCCATATACTATAGCACACAGACCCATATACTATAGCACACAGACCCATATACTATAGCACACAGACCCATATACTATAGCACACAGACTCATATAATATAGCACACAGACCCATATACTATAGCACACAGACTCATATACTATAGCACACAGACCCATATACTATAGCACACAGACTCATATACTATAGCACACAGACTCATATACTATAGCACACAGACCCATATACTATAGCACACAGACCCATATACTATAGCACACAGACCCATATACTATAGCACACAGACTCATATACTATAGCACACAGACCCATATACTATAGCACACAGACTCATATACTATAGCACACAGACCCATATACTATAGCACACAGACCCATATACTATAGCACACAGACTCATATACTATAGCACACAGAGCCATATACTATAGCACACAGACTCATATACTATAGCACACAGACCCATATACTATAGCACACAGACCCATATACTATAGCACACAGACCCATATACTATAGCACACAGACCCATATACTATAGCACACAGACCCGATGCTGCCACCTACTGCTGTGTAGACCAATGAGTCCACTGGGCATAGACGTCAATTCAACATCTATATCAACGTTGGTTCAATGTCATTTCATTGAAATGACGTGGAAACAACGTTGATTCAACCATTATGTGCCAAGTGGGATTCTTTCTACCCTAAGCACAATATAGGACATAACCCCTAACTTTAAGAGAAAGTACATTTTCTTAAAATAAACTTTAGTGTTGTTGTTCCCCATATTGAATCACAGACATGATAGGATTTAATTTGGTCCTTTTTAGGCACCACAGGCTGTAGTGGCTCGGCGGAGGTTAGCCTAAGATAAGGTGACTGCGCCAAAAGGAGGAGAGTGAGCAGGGTGTTTTGTAGCGATGCACTGTCCCATTGTCCAGACACTCTTGAGTGATGCGCTAGTAAAGAGGACCAGACAGAGTTCTTTATCATAGGTCCATGAATGTTTCATAGTCTCTCTTGTAATCAAGTCCACATGCCAATAGTGATGGATTCCACTCTCCCAATTGCCCAGTCAGGACAGACAGCACCACACATACAAATAAGGATTTACATGCCAAGTCGCCTTGATCAATAAAAATGTTCTCCTTAAGAGAGATTTCTGTCTTCTCTCGGGGTAGGACATATCAAATCAAATCAAATCAAATGTATTTATATAGCCCTTCGTACATCAGCTGATATCTCAAAGTGCTGTACAGAAACCCAGCCTAAAACCTCAAACAGCAAGCAATGCAGGTGTAGAAGCACGGTGTCTAGGAAAAACTCCCTAGAAAGGCCAAAACCTAGGAAGAAACCTAGAGAGGAACCAGGCTATGCGGGGTGGTCAGTCCTCTTTTGGCTGTGCCGGGTGGAGATTATAACAGAACATGGCCAAGATGTTCAAATGTTCATAAATGACCAGCATGGTCAAATAATAATAATCACAGGCAGAACAGTTGAAACTGGAGCAGCAGCACGGCCAGGTGGACTGGGGACAGCAAGGAGTCATCATGCCCGTTAGTCCTGAATTCACACAGGACACCGGATAGGACTGGAGAAGTACTCCAGATATAACAAACTGACCCTAGCCCCTCGACACATAAACTACTGCAGCATAAATACTGGAGGCTGAGACAGGAGGGGTCAGGAGACACTGTGGCCCCATCCGATGACACCCCCGGACAAGGCCGAACAGGAAGGATATAACCCCACCCACTTTGCCAAAGCACAGCCCCCACACCACTAGAGGGATATCTTCAACCACCAACTTACCATCCTGAGACAAGGCTGAGTATAGCCCACATAGAATCAAACTTTTGGCTGAATTGTGTTCCTGACTGGGGACAGGGTTAGGGAGTAACCGATTATATAAAAACTCTAACTGTAATCATTTACATTGCCAGCTAAAACAATGGTATCAGATTACTGATGCTTTAGAAAAACTACATGATTACTTCTTTTGAAATTCAGAAAGGATACTTTGTGACACCTTTCTTTTTTCTCAACGACATTGAAATCTGCATTGAAAAAAGGTGCTATTTAAGTTTGTTCTGCCTGAGGGATGATACAGATATCACTTAGGCCTATTATTAATATCAATATTACAATTATGTTAATCACTCTGCTGCTCTCTCAATTATTCAAGCGGATTCTGGTTGTTGTGGATGGCTGTTCACAAATGTATAGGTGCATTTTTACCACAATAATGTTTGAATTGAAGAAGTGTAGGCTAAGCTGTCTATCAATCACGGTTCATGATTTTTCACTCGCTGAGCCATGGAGAGCCAGTGAAAAATGCGCTCTTGCAACAGCTGCATAGTGCGAATCCCAGCCTATGGAATGAACATTTGATGGAGTTCTCCTCTTGTAAACTCCTCCGTGGTATTGTGCTCCACACATTCTGTAAAAAACTAGTTTTATTTTAAGGAGAACCCAAGTAGGGATTTAATTGCTCAATCTAATTTGTGCTGATAAAACAAAAGACAAAGGCCTAACAGACATATGCTTCAACTTGAGCACTTTGGATAGACTTCAACAGCTGCAAATTATCCACATATCAAAGTGTCACCCATAGAGATCCTATTAAATGAATTAAGTAATCCTGAACAAAAATATAAACCCAACATGCAACAATTTAAATGATTTCAACGATTCCACTGCGTTACAGTTCATGTAAGGAAATCAGTCATTTGAGGTAAATCAATGAGGCCCTAATCTATGAATTTCACATGACCGGGCAGGGGCGCAGCCATGAGTTTTTCCCCACAAAAAGGCTTTATTACAGACAGAAATACTCCTCAGTTTCATCAGCTACCCAGGTGGCTGGTCTCAGACAATCCCGCAGGTGAAGAAGCCGGATGTGGAGGTCCTGGGCTGACGTGGTTACACGTTGAATGTGGTTGTGAGGCTGGTTGGACGTACTGCCAAATTTTCTAAAACGACGTTTGAGGCAGCTTATGGTTGAGAAATGAACATTAAGCGATCTGGCAACAGCTCTGGTGGACATTCCTGCCAATTTCATGCTCCGTCAAAACTTGAGACATCTGTGGCATTGTGTTGTGTGATCTTTTATTTCAACTCATGAAACATGGGTCCAACACTTGCATGTTGCGTTTGTATTCTTGTTCAGTTTAATTCCTAATTCTATGGTGTCACCAACAAAAATTTAAACAACAGGCCTATAGCATATGCAGCATACTGTATGGCATGGATTTTTCATGTCATGCAAATTCAGTGGTTCCTCCTTTAAAAGTTTGCAGTTTACACCACGTAACTTAGAGGTACCCAGTGTCACAGCGTGATTGCTCCAGACCACCACAAGGGGGAGTTAGAGCACTCATTATGCATTTGGGTCCCAAGGTTTTTATATGACCAATCATATCGAGTGGTTCCAATAACGAATTTGACGCGGGCCACCCGTCCCTAGTGACTTCAGCAAAGATGGCTGACAAAACATTACGGGGAAGCAAATGTAAGTAGTTATAACATCATAACGATTCAAGCAAAAAAATGTACAATTGAGAGGAATATGTTAGTTAATGTAGAGACAAACGATTGTGCATATTTTTTTGTCATAAAGTTAATTTATGAAAATCGCTACTTACCAAGTTTATTTTCAGCCATAACCAATACCAAACTCATTCATTATACCCTTCAGCAGTGTTTACCACTCCTACTCCTAGCTATTTGCTCTGAGACCTGCATAATAATGTAATGAAACAAACAGGGAGCAGGTTTCGAACCCTCAACATTCTAGCCCGAAGTCCAGCACGCCATCGACTGTGCCCAAATCTATTAATTGGGGTTGGGGCCGATTGTGGCTAAAAACACTTTATCTATTGGAATCTTTAACGTGGAAAGGGGAGCAGGATGAGCAGCAACTTGAGCTAGGTGTGAACCCCCCCCCCCCCCCCCCCCCCGCAACTTGCAAGAAATCTTTTTCAGGACTATCTAGAAAAAGCAGCGGAGATAGGTTTCTAAGAAGAGGCTATTCTCCACAATGTGGATGAAGCTCTAAATTTGGCATTGGGGAAAACACGAGATTAACTGCTACAAAAAGGACCCGTGAAAGCTAAAGAACACTCTGTAATGTTCACAGCTACATATACTTTGAACTCGCGAAAAGTGCGAGATGCGGTCAAGAAACACTGCCATGTTTTATCATCGGACCCAGCTTTGCCTGCTGAATTTAAGAATCCACCACTTATTGTATATAGGCGATAAATTGGTGCGTGCCAACTGCCAGCCACAAAATAAAATCAGCCAGGCTCCATCTTCCAAATGGTAGCTATAAATGCAGAGGTTGGCAACAGTGCAACAATATGATGAAGTGTGATTATTTCTTCCACCAACATACAAGAAAACAGTTCCAAATAAATGACATTATTATGTGCTCCACCACCCATGTTATCTACATGATTAAATGTCCATGTGGGCTGTGCTATGTAGGTAAAACCTCTCGTTCTCTCAAACAGAGAATCAGTGAACATAAAAGTTCAATTAGGAGAAACGACAGGGATTATCCAGTCGCAGTACATTGTAATGACCAAAAAACATGACATTTCAACCTTTAGATTTTGTGGCATAGAAAAAGTTAAGATAACAGACAGGGGAAGTGATATAAATAATGCTAAAACAGAATGTTTTGGGATTTTCATCCTCCAGACATTATTTCCTAACGGTCTTAATTATGAAATGCTATGTTATGTTGTACATTTTTAACATGAATTATGCCCCTGTTTCAGATTACTCTGACATTTTTCTTACACCAGTGGTGGGCCGTCAGGGCCAGGAAGGCCTTCTCTGCTGGCCTAAACATCATCAGAATATAATTTTTTAAAAAAATATATTTTCCCACAAATATGTATTAAATTATTCCCCAGAGGAAGAGTTATACTCTTCATTTCATAGCTTTTCTCTTGGTTGCACTGCTTCCAGCCCCAGGTTGAGATTTGGAGGGCTGGTCTTTATGTTAGATCTTTTATCCAATCATATTTGCCATCATGTGTTGCCAGGGGTCTAAAATCTGCCCTCAGGCTTTCAGAATCAACAGTGCGGGCGCTTGTAGCTTAAAGTGAATGGAAATGAAAATTTAGTGTCAACCAATCAGCTTTAGAGTTGGCTATTGTACGCCTGCTGGCTGGCTCCAGTGTTACACAGGAGCCAGCTAGCAGGCGTAGTGCGTGCACGTCTTTTGATTGGATTACCAATATTTAGAGGCAGGTCCTATATGGGCAGGTCTATGCAAACCTCAGAACTAGGAAACTGAATTTGATCAACTAATTAATTTGCGTACTACTAAGCTGTTTTTTTTAACCCACAATGGCGGAAGGAGGAGAAGATATCGATTTGGTCGAGGATATAATTATAACGCCATTCTCAAGACAAACTTTTCAAAAAAAAAAGTTAGACATTGTCAGGAGAGGTCGCCCGACGCCGACGCTACAAAGCCTGTCACAGGTGGGAAAGGGGTTCGTTCGCCACTTTCAAAGTTCCAACTACAAGCACTATCAATGGCTCCGAGAAGCACTGCAAACTGTACTGCTGGGAATGCCTATTATTTGCAAGTGATAGATTTGGTGTTTGGAGCCACACTGGCTTTGCTGTTGTCTAACCAAGGCAGCAATGAGACACGGCTGGGCACTTACAAGCAATGGTGCTTTTGAAAACTTTTGGGGACACCCGAGTGGATCTACAGCTCAACGAACAAGCGCGCAGGGCAACGGGAGCTGCACAATGAAAAGGTATTGTACTCTTCCCCTGCAATTCTATTAATAAAAATGTCAATTTCAAGGTGACGCAACGCCTGGTTTTATATTGCGTTTCTGTCTAAATGTATAGTGTCTAGAGCCATGGCATCATAATGATGGTAATAAGAGGTGGATTAATTCGGGTGGGACTGTGTAGGACCTCACTGAAGGCCCAGTCCCCAGGCCCACAGCACGCCACTGTCTTACACTGTACCCGCCTCCAACCCCTTTCGAACGGATGTGGGTGTGGCTAGGTCTACATAAGGGTGCTAATATAAAATGTATTCAATTTAAGTACTCTAAAGTGTTACTAACTCAAAACAGCATTTTTTTCATCAACATCTTTATTGCTTTTTCGTTCATCATCTTGATCTTCCTTTTTTTCTGTAGCAATTTTGATCAAATTGCTCAAGGGCCACGGTTGATTCGTCTGTGAAGATGACGTTACTGAATGTCTCGTCAGCTTTGATCCATGCCTGGGCCTGCAGAACACAATGTTCTTTGTTTGTTCTTACCGAGCCGTGATGCCCACAGATCACAGACTGCCTTTGCCGATCGCTCATCATCTTCATTCGTCTGTCCGTGAGTCCATGCCAGGCACACCTGTGAGCTCTGGAACTCCACCTCTGACATTCAGAGTCAACATACGTGGGCGGGTTCGTCAGGTCGTCGGTTCACCCTGACATTTCCATTCCTCTTCTGACAACAGAACATGACCAACTGCTCACCAGGCAGAGCATGGGCCGTTCGGACCGTTATGCTGTTCTGCTATTCCAAGGATGTGTAACCGAAGAGAGATACCATGAGTGGGCACAGAATACATAGCCTTCCCGCTGTGGCAGTCTATTTCAGCACCGTTTCACGCTGCTCTGAGACAAGCATGGATAAACGAAAATGTTCAAATATTCAATTTCGTTAATAAAATAATGATTAAAAAAATACTCTTTCAAAATGCAGATGTTCATTTAGTTATGGATCCATAATGAGTTACTATGGGAATAAATATCACTGATTTACAGAAATATTGGAACAAATTTTCCATTCCATCCTAACGGAAACCCTGAGGGTTTTGTTTTTTGTTTTTCTCTGAATAGAAACACCATAATATTAATCAAATTAATTAAGCCAAATTTCTTAATATCAATCCCATATACTACGTTATTACAAAAAAGGTTTTAAATTCTCTGGTAATGCCAATACGGAATACTATCAAATGCTTCTCAAAGATGCCCTCTGGTGGTCAAACTAGCAATAACTTGCAGTAACAGAAAAAAATGGCAGAGAATTAAATGAAGTGCTACAGAATGCTGCGGCAGCACGCAAGGTGTGCCGCAGTACAACGCAACTTTTACAGGAGGAACCACTGTAGCATTTTTTTATAAACCTTGATTTTATCAGGGATTCATAATGATACCAACGTCTATTTTACAGATGAGCCCTCAATTACATACAAAATACACACATCAACAAATAAATAGAAAAATACAAAATCCAAGTGAAAGAAAAACACGATCATAAAAAAACGAATCAGTAAAAAGGTCATCAGTCAGCTTTCTGAATTGACCAAAACATCGAATTTAAGAACATTTTGAAGACAGTTCCACAAATAAGGTGCAAAAAAAACTAAAAGCTGATTTACCTAAGGAGAGACCAAAATAATTTCCAGAGTTAAACATCCCCGAGACCAGGTGTGGTAACTCGTACAGTACCAACTAAAAGTTTGGACACACCTACTCATTCAAAGGTTGTTCTTGATTTTCACTATTTTCTACATTGTAGAATAATAGTGAAGACATCAAAACTATGAAATAACACATATGAAATCATGTACTAACCAAATAAGTATTAGCCAAATCATCATTGATTTAACAGGTGTGCCTTAAATATGTGGAATTGCTTTCCTTCTTAATGTGTTTGAGCCAATCATTTGTGTTTTGACAAGGTAGAGTTGGTATACAGAAGATAGTCCTTTTTGGAAAATACCAATTCCATAGTATGGCAAGAACAGCTCAAATAAACAAAGAGAAACATCCATCATTACTTTAAGACATGAAGGTCAGTCAATCTGGAAAATTTCATTAACTTTGAAAGTTTCTTCAAGTGCAGTCGCAAAAACTATCAAGCGCTATAATGAAACTGGCTCTCATGAGGACTGCCAGAGGAAAGGAAGACCCAGAGTTACCTCTGCTGCAGAGGATAAGTTCATTAGAGTTACCAGCCTCTGAAATCGCAGCCCAAATAAATGCTTCACAGAGTTCAAGTAACAGACACATCTCAACATCAACTGTTCAGAGGAGACTGCGTGAATCAGGCCTTCGTGGTCAAATTTCTACAAAGAAACCCCTACTAAAGGACATCAACAAGAAGAAGAGATTTGCTTGGGCCAAGAAACATGAGCAAAATACATTAGATCGATGGACATCTGTCCTTTGGTATGAGGAGTCCAAATTTGAGATTTTTGGTTCCAAACACTGTGTCTTTGTGAGATGCAGAGTAGGTGAACAGATTATCTACGCATGTGTGGTTCCCACCGTGAAGCATGGAGGATGAGGTGTAATGGTGTGGGGGTGATTTGCTGGTGACATTGTCAGTGATTTATTTAGAATTCAAGGCACACTTAACCAGCATGGCTACCACAGCATTCTGCAGCGATACGCCATCCCATCTGGTTTGCGCTTTGTGGGACTATCATTTGTTTTTCAACAGGACAATGAACCAAAACACACCTCCAGATTGTGTAAGGGCTATTTGACCAAAAGGAGAGTGATGGAGTGCAGATGACCTGGCCTCCACAGTCACCCGACCTCAACCCAACTGAGATGTTTTGGGATGAGTTGGACCATGGAGTGAAGGAAAAGCTCATTATATGTGGGAACTCCTTCAAGACGGTTGGAAAATTCCAGGTGAAGCTGGTTGAGAGAATGCCATGAGTGTGCAAAGCTAACATCAAGGCAAAGGGGGGCTACTTTGAAAAAATCTCAAATATACAATATACAGTGGGGAGATCAAGTGTTTGATACCCTGCCGATTTTGCAGGTTTTCCTACTTACAAAGCATGTAGAGGTCTGTAATTTTTTATCATAGGTACACTTCAACTGTGAGAGACGGAATCTAAAACAAAAATCCAGAAAATCACACTGTATGATTTTTAAGTAATTAATTTGCATTTTATTGCATGACATAAGTATTTGATCACCTACCAACCAGTAAGAATTCCGGCTCTCACAGACCTGTTAGTTTTTCTTTAAGAATCCCTCCTGTTCTCCACTCATTACCTGTATTAACTGCACCTGTTTGAACTCGTTACCTGTATAAAAGACACCTGTCCACACACTCAATCAAACAGACTCCAACCTCTCCACAATGGTCAAGACCAGAGAGGGTGTAAGGACATCAGGAATAACATTGTAGACCTGCACAAGGCTGGGATGGGCTACAGGACAATAGGCAAGCAGCTTGGTGAGAAGGCAACAACTGTTGGTGCAATTATTAGAAAATGGAATAAGTTCAAGATGACGGTCAATCACCCTTGGTCTGGGGCTCCATGCAAGATCTCACCTCGTGGGGCATCAATTATCATGAGGAAGGTGAGGGATCAGCCCAGAACTACACGGCAGGACCTGGTCAATGACCTGAAGAGAGCTGGGACCACAGTCTCAAAGAAAACCAGTAGTAACACACTATGCCGTCATGGATTAAAATCCTGCAGCGCACGCAAGGTCCCCCTGCTCAAGCCAGCGCATGTCCAGGCCTGTCTGAAGTTTGCCAATGACCATCTGGATGATCCAGAGGAGGAATGGGAGAAGGTTATGTGGGCTGATGAGACAAAAATAGCGCTTTTGGGTCTAAACTGCACTCGCCGTGTTTGGAGGAAAAAGAAGGATGAGTACAACCCCAAGAACACCATCTCAACCGTGAAGCATGGAGGTGGAAACATCATTCTTTGGGGATGCTTTTCTGCAAAGGGGACAGGACGACTGCACCGTATTGAGGGGAGTATGGATGGGGTCATGTATCGCGAGATCTTGACCAACAACCTCCTTCCCTCAGTAAGAGCATTGAAGATGGGTCGTGGCTGGGTCTTCCAGCATGACAACGACCCGAAACACACAGCCAGGGCAACTAAGGAGTGGCTCCGTAAGAAGCATCTCAAGGTCCTGGAGTGGCCTAGCCAGTCTCCAGACCTGAACTCAATAGAAAATCTTTGGAGGGAGCTGAAATCCGTATTGCCCAGCGACAGCCCCGAAACCTGAAGGATCTGGAGAAAGTCTGTATGGAGGAGTGGGCCAAAATCCCTGCTGCAGTGTGTGCAAACCTGGTCAAGAACTACAGGTAACGTATGATCTCTGTAATTGCAAACAAAGGTTTCTGTACCAAATATTAAGTTCTGCTTTTCTGATGTATCAAATACTTATGTCATGCAATAAAAAGCGAATTAATTACTTAAAAATCATACAATGTGATTTTCTGGATTTTTGTTTTAGATTCCGTCTCTCACAGTTGAAGTGTACCTATGATAAAAAATTACAGACCTCTACATGCTTTGTGAGTAGGAAAACCTGCAAAATCGGCAGTGTATCAAATACTTGTTCTCCCCACTGTATTTGGATTTGTTTAACACTTTGTTTGCTTACTATATGATTCCATGTGTGTTATTCGTAGCTTTGATGTCTTAACTACTATGCTACAATGTAGAAGAAATAAAGAAAAACCCTGAGTAGATGTGCCCAAACCTTTGACTGGTACTGTATGTCTAAAGTTTAGTAATGCTGTTAGGTGCAGTGGGCCTTTCTATAAAAGGTCTTTGTAATTGAAAACATTGCAATGTATCAACCTATGTGACATCAAAGAGAGCCAAGATACTTTTTGGTAGAGAATGCAGTGATGAGTACTAAAATTGTCGCTCGTAATAATTGAGTGAAAATAAAGATTTTGTACATTAATAGGAAATGACTCAAGTAAAAGTGAAAGTCACCCAGTAAAATACTACTTGAGTAAAAGTAAAAAATGATTTATTTTTAAACATACTTAGGTATTAAAAGTAAATGTAATTGCTAAAATATAATTAAGCATCAAAAGATAAAGTAAAGGTATAAATAATTAAGCAAATCAGACAGCACCAATTTCTTGTGTTTTTTAAAATGTATTATGGGTAGCAGGGTCACACTCCGATACTTGTGTTTACTGAGTCCGCCAGATCAGAAGCAGTAGGGATGACTAGGGAAGTTCTAGGGATGACCAGGGAAGTTCTCTTGATAAGTGTGTGAATTGAACCTTTTTCCTGTCCTGCTATGCATTCAAAATGTAACAAGTGTTTCTGGTGTCAGTGAAAATGTATAGAGTAAAACGTACATTATTTTCTTTATTGAAGTAAAAGTAGTCCAAAATAACTACAGATACCCCAAAAACTACTTAAGTAGTATTTTTTATTAAGTACTTTACAGCACTGATAAACGGCCTCAAATGGCTTTAACAAAGGGGCAGCTGTGTTCATATAGATGATGTTGCCATAGTCTAGGACTGATAGAAACATTGACTGAATAATCTACTTTATACTGTTTAGTTACTAAGTTACTTTCCATTTTGGTCCACCAGTTTCAAACAGTGGTTTCAGTCCACAAGCTTCAAACAGCTGTAAATAAAGATTTTTTTTTGCTATTGAAATAATATTTCACAGCGATTTAGATGGTACCTTGATTCACTACAGCATTCAGTGCTTGTTTTCTCACGTAAACTGAAATTGATAACACAGCCACGAAGTCAGAACAGCTTTTCCAATTTGACAACAGATGCTGCTCCGACAGGAGAAATTAATAGGAGAATATCCCAGCCAATCACAACACAGGCAGGCAGGTAAGTAATACTGTGAAACACTGTCATTCCGCTATTAGCTGCCAGCTATGCTGTATTACAGTATATGGACATTTTCAGAAATGATACAAAATCCTTTGTGTAGCAATTTTAATTGGGATGACTGGAAGTCTGACACACATTGGTTTTTAATTTAAAGATATACACTATTTTTTTGTTTGTAATCCTGTAATTGTCACAGTAAAGTCGTGAGGATGTTGTGTCATGTTCCCCTGGAAGTTTTCTCTAGTTCACGGTTGGTCCCGGGGATGTAAGAACGTTTTTAGGAAGTTCATGGGACGTCAAGGGTTGTGAATACTTTCTAAAGGCACTTTATGATCAGAATAATTGTCTTTATCTGTGGGGTTTAATTTAGTGGGTAGATCATATTACAAATGTTGTGTTTTTTACATTACATTTGTCCAAAACTAATCACCTATGTCAATATGTTTGTCACCTATGTCAAGATGTTTTTATTGTAATGTCTTGCCCACTCTCTAGTGATGTGTTTCACATCATCAAGGTAAAAAATGATGACAGTTAAGAATGATAAGACAGTCATTTGTAGTAAAAACATGTTTTGTCTGGTCCTCCTTACGTTTTGAAGTTAGTAGCATTAGTGCTACCAATGAAAAATATACAACTTAGAGCCCCGTGTGTATTTGAGTATTTTACAGGATTTTCGGATGCTTACCATTTTTGGATGCCTGGGTTGAATGCATGAGAATGTATTTGAGTATTTCAAATACTTTCCAGTTGTATTTCCAGGTACATTGAAGTGTTAAATTATTTGTCTTTTCAAGTAGTGGATGTCTGAATACTTGCTTCGAACGTAATGTACGTGAAAGTGGTTGGAATATGTTGTTGGGATATAGGTTGGGATATTTTGAAGAGTATTAGAACCCAGGATGGATTGTTTGCAACTCCATTGTTATGATGAAATAAATTCCATGGAAGCTGGGCTGTTGCTACGTGTATATTGATGTATACATTGAGAATGTATTCAGAACCCTTCACTTTTTCCACATTTTGTTAAATTACAGCCTTATTATAAAATTACTCAAATGAATTGTATTCCTCATCAATCTACACACAATACGCCATAATGACAAAATGAAACCAGGTTTTTATTTACATAGGAATTCAGACCCTTTGCTATGAGACTTGAAATTGAGCTCAGGTGCATCCCATTTCCATTGATCATCCTTGAGATGGTTCTACAACTTGATCCACCTGTGGTAAATTCAATTGATTGGACATGATTTGGAAAGGCACACACCTGTCAATTTAAGGTCCCACAGTTGACAGTGGATGTCAGAGCAAAAACCAAGCCATGAGGTCAAAGGAATTGACCGTAGAGCTCCGATACAGGATTGTGTCAAGGCACAGATCTGGGGAAGGGTACAAAAAATGTCTGCAGTATTGAAGGTCCCCAGGAACACAGTGGACGGAAGAAGTTAAGAACCACCAAGACACTTCCTAGAACTGGCCGCCCGGCCAAACTGAGCAATCAGGGGAGAAGGGCCTTGATCAGGGAGGTGACCAAGCCTCGATGGTCACCTCCCTGAGTTCCTCTATGGAGATGAGAGAATCTTCCAGAAGGACAACCATCTCTGCAGTACTCCACCAATCAGGCCTTTAAGGTAGAATAGCCAGGCGGAAGCCACTTCTCAGTAAAAGGCACATGACAGCGTGCCTGGAGTTTGCCAAAAGGCACCTAAAGGACTATCAGAACATGAGAAACAAGCATCTCTGGTCTGATGAAACCAAGATTGAACTCTTTGGTCTGAATGCCAAGCGTCACGTCTGGAGGAAACCTGGCACCATCACTATGGTGAAGCATGGTGGTGGCAGCATCATGCTGTGGGGATGTTTTTCAGCAGCAGGGACTGGGAGACTAGTCAGGATTGAGGGAAAGATGAACGGCGCAAAGAGCAGAGAGATCCTTGATGAAAACCTGCTCCAGAGCGCTCAGGACCAAGCGAAGGTTAATTTTCCAACAGGACAATGACCCTAAGCACACAGCCAAGACAACGTAGGATTGGCTTCGGGACAAGTCTCTGAATGTCCTAGAGTGGCCCAGCCAGAGCCCGGACCTGAACCCGATCTAATATCTCTGGAGAGACCTGAAAATAGCTGCCCATCCAACCTGACAGAGCTTGAGAGGACCTGCAGAGAAGAATGGGCGAAACTCCAAAATACAGGTGTGCCAAGCTTGTAGCATCATACCCAAGAAGACTCAAGGATGTAAACCCTGCCAAACAAAGTACTGAGTAAATGTAATATTCAAGTTTTTTTTTCTACATTTACTAAAAAAATTATAAACCTGTTTTTCCTTTGTCATTATGGGGAATTGTGTGTAGACTGGTGAGTGGAAAAAATACTGAATCCATTTTAGAATAAGGCCGTATGTATTCACACCCATCAGTCAATACATGTTAGAATCACCTTTGGCAGTGAATACAGCTGTGATTCTTTCTGGGTAAGTCTCTAAGAGCTTTACACACCTGGATTGTATAATATTTGCCCATTACTCCTTTTCAAAATTCTTCAAGCTCTGTCAAATTGTTGTTAATCTTCGCCAAACAACCATTTTCAATTCTTGCCATAGATTGTCAAGCATATTTAGGTCTAAGCTGTAACTTGGCCACTCAAGAGCGTTCACTGTCTTCTTGGTAAGCAACTCTAGTGTAGATTTTGCCTTGTATTGTAGTTTATTTTCCTGCTGAAAGGTGAATTAATCTCCCAGTATCTGGTGGAAAGCAGACTGAACCAGGTTTTCCTTTAGGATTTTGCCTGTTGTTAGCCCCATTCCTTTGTTTTTTTTTATGCTGAAAAACCACCCAGTCCTTAATGATTACAAACATACCCATAACATGATGCAGCCACCACTATGCTTGAAAATGTGGAGGGTGGTACTTAGTAATGTGTTGTATTGGATTTGCCCCAAACATAACACTTTGTATTCAGCACAAAAGTTAATTGCTTTGCCACATTCTTTGTAGTACTACTTTGTTTCCTTACTGCAAACAGGAAGCAAGTTTGGAATATTTTTATTCTGTACAGGCTTCCTTCTTTTCACTGCGTGAATTAGGTTATTATTGTGGATTAACTACAATGTTGTTGATCCATGCTCAGTTTTCCCCTATCACAGCCATTAAACTCTGTAACTGTTTAAAAGTCACCATTGGACTCATGGTGAAATCCCTGAGTAGTTTCCTTCCTCCCCGACAACTGAGTTAGGAAGTACGCCTGCTTTTTTTGTAGTGACTGGGTGTATTGATACACCATCCAAAGTGTAGTTAATAACTTCACCATGCGCAAAGGGATATTCAATGTCAGCTTTTTTTTAAACCCATCTACCAATAGGTGCCCTTCTTTGCGAGGCATTGGAAAACCTCCCTGGTCTTTGTGGTTGAATCTGTGTTTGAAATTCACTGCCTGACTGAGGAACCTTACAATTGTCTGTATGTGTGGGGTGGAGAGATGAGGTAGTCATTAAAAAATCATTTTAAATACAATTATTGCACACAGAGTCGATCCAACTTATTATGTGACTTGTTAAGCATGATTTTACTCCTGAACTTATTTAGGCTTGCCATAACAAAGGGGTTGAATACTTATTGACTCAAGACATTTCAGCTTTTCATTTTTAATTAATTGTAAAAAATTGCTAAAAACATAAAATTATGGGCTATTGTGTGTAGGCCAGTGAAAAAACTAAATCTAAATTTAATCCATTTTAAATTCAGGCTGTAACACAACAAAATGTGAATACTGTGAATACTTTCTGAATGCACTTAAAAGTACACTCAATATAAATAATTGTTTTTATCATAGTGATTAAGGAATATATCATAGGAATTAAGGAATAACATTAAAATAAGAGTAATATGTCCCACCAACATTAGACAACACAGAAAACCCTAAAATTGCTTAAGTAAGTAAATGATGAGAGAATATTCAGATTAACTGATAACTGACACAGACATGGTGGCATAGCACGAAGATCAAAATGCAGTTCAAATCCCAGGTGAGGACATGTTGAATAATAATTACTGTATAAATGAACATGCACAATGTAATCATGTATGTCAAAAGTTGAAAACGCACTGTGTGTGTGTGTGTAACTAGTTCCAACATCTTTTTTTTGTTAAATGCCCAAATAATAATTTCTAGTTGAATGAACATATGAGACAAGTTGAGGAAACACATCATTTTAAGTTGACAGAATTTTCCCCAAAGCTTGAAGCTAAGTTTGGGCCAACTAAAAGTTTTAGGTAACACTTGGACCGTAAAGTTGAGTAAACAAAAAAAAGGCTGTGGAACCAATTACTTAAAAAGAATTAGTTGAAACAACTGGATGTTTGTTTTTTTACAGCGTTTGCTGAATCCCCAGAGAAACCGAATACACCCCATAGAGCTGTCAGGGTCATAACGGACAAGTGTATATAGTCAATGTTTCACACCTTGGAGGAAAAAGGAAATGTCAGGGCAAAAACAGTGACACGCTTTCTGCCTTGCTTCAGTAATGCCTGGACAGGATGGATGGTTTGGTGGATGAATCGCTCTGATGATGTACCGATCAGTTTCAGCTGAATGATTCCTGTCTGGGCTGCTTGCCACCTCAGGGACCGCAGGAGGAGAAAAAAAGGCTTGTTCATAACAAAGAGCCGTGAAATACTATACCCGCTTTGTACAACACTTTCTACTACTACAAATCCTTTCTCATCTATTTGTGTGCTTTCGAATATATCACAAGCTATCAATAAAAGACGTCCTTTCAAAAGATTCGGAAACATTTTGTCGAAACAAAAAATGGTTTCTGCGAACATCTAAACAGTACCATTCTTCCATGGTAGTGCCGTTTCATGATTCAACTGTGATGACTATTGAGGTGGCTCGATTGAAGCTACACGGCAGTGCCTCTTCAAACAGGACATTAGGAATAAAACAAACACAACTCGTCTCTTCTGTCTTTTCCTGAAAAAGATTTGTTCCCAGATGAGGCAATACAGGGAATGTAAAGTAATGCATGGGTGTCCATGGATGTATCGCAAATATGTGTGTGTGGGAGCATGCCAGTGTTGTACTGTACCACACCAAAGATTAAAACCCACACTAGGTACTCCCAAGGCATCCACATGTGAGTTACCATACTGAATGTGCATTGGGTTTAGATTGGCCATACTTTACTCTGTCTTGGAGCAAGTGAGTCATATGGAACAATGAATTACTCTCAGATGTTTTAGAGAGCTGCTCTAGTCTAAGGCGTTATGATTTTGATTTACAAATGTTAAAATAACATATTTCATAGAATATATACATACCGTATAAAGTGCAATCTTTGATTGGTACATCCATTTCGAGACGTATTAAATAAATCATATACAGCCATTGATTCTTATATATGAGTTACAGTATTTAAAAAGTTCCGAAGAGTTGTGGTGATTCTTAGTGTAACTCCCCGCTGTTTGCAAAGTACATTTTAAAATCTCAGTATGGAAATCTGTCTGTTCAATCTAAAAATGTGACTTTGTATATTAACACACAACGCAGGTAACACATGGATATGTGATCTGTCCCCCACTCACTCCCCCAGGCTCTCTTCTTTCTCCCTCCATCTCTCACCCCCTCTCCCTCTCTCTCTCTCTCTCTCTCCAGTATACCAGGGTTCATCAACTAGATTCAGCCGCGGGATGACATTTTCTGCAGCGG
The DNA here is from genome assembly GCF_034236695.1 of Oncorhynchus nerka. Classification (NCBI taxonomy): domain Eukaryota; kingdom Metazoa; phylum Chordata; class Actinopteri; order Salmoniformes; family Salmonidae; genus Oncorhynchus; species Oncorhynchus nerka. The sequence goes on along the minus strand of NC_088424.1, from coordinate 3,827,304 downwards.
ATGGTCAGGGGCCGGAACATAATTACAAATCATTTTGTGGACTGCAAATTGACCGCGAGAAGCCCGAAACAGATATAATGTTTTACGAAAACATAATCGTTATCATTTTGTATACAGTCACGTGTCTCTCTACTATGCGTGGGAATACTTGGGAACAGATGTCTTCAATTAAAATCACTTGGAGCTGATTTCCTGGTGTTTTTACAGTCTTTTATGTCCAACAATGAAAATTGCAGACAAAAAAAATGTGTTTTTCTTTTTGCTCAGAAAACTTGGGGGGCCAAATAAAACCAACCACGTCTACAGTAGCTCCACTGCTGCTTTCTTTCAGCGTATGTAAATCACGCAGCCAGCCTCATTAAAGGGAGCTGTTTGCAAGATGGCCTTTGAAACACATTCCAGTGATTATCTGTGTATTATAAGCAGCAGACTGTTATCTCTGAAATCCCAACACTGCCGGGGAGGCGCAGAAACCTGATTTAATATGCACAGAAACCAGGTCACCGCCAAAAAAACATCTAGCGGTCAGTGCAGTCTGACATATTTAATTTGGCTGTTTCTGCCCTCTGATGGTATGTAGTTGGTTTGACATTTTGTCTGTCAAATTACAAACAATGAAATATGAGGAATTGACGTACTTCTCTAAGGGGAGGGGGAGGGGCAAGCAAAAAAGTACATGTTATTGAAGCTAGACTAAGCTTTACACATACAGTACTTCCCCAAATTTGTCAGGAAGCAGAAGTGTTGTCGGCGCACTTCCCGAAGAGAGTTCGGATGAAACACTGCCTCAGTGGAAAGGTGTCCACTTTTAGTGCTAAAACCGTGTATTCCTTCTATGTGTTCAACGTGGTCTCATTCAAATATGTCAAAATAGTGACATTTAACTGTGGTCACATGTGCTCCGTTTCTGTTGGTCTACTTTATACAATAACAGAACCGCTTAGATCGAACGGAGTGTGTTGTGTATTGATTATGAATAGGACCAGGAGGTTTTTCCCTGGCTAGGTCACATCACATGGGTCACATGGGGGGGGGGCCTGACCAGAAACATGAATTGCATGTCCATCAGAAGATCTCCTGACCTATCCTATCAGGATAGCCAAACGGATCGCCTCGTTAAATTACACGGCGCTTCATCACAGACGTTGCAAATATTTTCCAACATGAACTCGCCCCGGCTTGCTTACACACCTTGTTAGTTATTCCCATTGATATAGGCCAACACTCTGTTTAACATAATTCACTGGGGTCTCATTAGAGCACATGTAATACAGAAAGAAGAAACTTAATTTACCCCATACAGTGTGACCTGTGCAATCATTTCAGGCATCATTAGAGAGACCGACTCATCAAAGAAGTAACTGATGGGTGTGTGCTGACAGTTTTAGGAGACACTAGAAAAACATCATTAGCATTTTATGGCCTACATTCAACACATTTCAGGTTTCAGCTAAAGCCACAAATTAATGATATGGGCAATTTTGTGGGTAGTAAGTAAGTACTACCAACAGAATTGGTTAGTGAGGCAGCTTGATGTACACCAGTACACCCTCTGGACAGGACACTAGTCTATCCCAGGGCTTTACCCCAAATCTATTTCCGTAATGCCAAGCAGAGAGTGCCAAGAAGAGAGTCTTTAGAATGACACGGCTGGGGATCAAATTCCCAACCTTCCAGTCTCTGGCCAGTCACTCTAACAACAAGGCCACTGAGTTGGTCAGTACAGTGTACTCAATTTATACATTGAGCCTTCAGAGGGCCCTACAATGAGTGGCTGAACCATTGTAATTCACAGTAGCTTTGTTGTTTTGATTATGGATGTGCCCAGGTGCGCCTCTGTAATTCGATCCAATCAGCTGTTAAGATTAGTTTTTGGTCATTAAGGCCAAAAATGAAGTTGTACCTCATTATAAATGATGTATAATGAGCTGTTATCGACTTCAACACTTACATGTCACTTTTGGTTTCACTTTTACAAAGGAGATGTGTCACAACCACTGTACTAAGTAGACAATTACTCGTCAAGCCATTGTGTGCCTGTCAGCAGCTCATTAACAATTAATTCATTATGTACACAAATCCAATTAGCATAATTAGGCTGTCACTGACCAAACATTATCAGCTGTGATTTCATTTAACATGTTAATATGGGCTAAAGTTAGATGACACTAGAAAAAGCTAATAACTGCATCACATTTCTGGCCAAGTAAAAGAGCTTTAAAAAGAGAATTCAGTCCAAGTAAATTCTAGGTCATTTTCAGGTCAAAGCAAACAAAAGGTTTATACAAAAACATTTAAGATACATTACTCCATTGTTGCGAGAGCATGTTTGTAATAATATTCAATATAGTCTCTTACACACAGGAAACATTGTTTTATTGATTCAATTACCATGTTATGTATGTACAGTATCTACTTAACTTGCAAGGTCAAAGGTTAATGTGTTGTTCAACCTGTTGCAATTAACCATTTACTGCATTTCTTAACATCTGATTATGAGAAAATACATCTGTGAATCTAACTGTGAAACTGTTGTGAATCTGTTGCTTTTAATCTGTTCTCAGTTATGTAGTGTATCTGTGTTTTACAACTGAAATCAGCAAAAATACCACATTTATGCAGTCAATAGCAATTGAAGTCAGAACAAAGCTTAAAAAACATTAAACCGATCAAGATTTTTGACACTGTGAATGTGTGTGTTATACCTTGTGAACCACCACTCAAAACAGATTTAGACCTTCAGGTGTTTTCTGTTGTCATCTGGAGATGCATTTGAAAAACAAGCTAGAACGAGGTGGTGAACTCTTTGTCCAGATTCTTCTAAACAACTCAATCTAGAACTCTAAAGTGCCTCTGCCAGTCACCCCCTGAAAAACACAGGCAATTCCAAGCTGCACTGTTGATGTACAAAACCACCATCTTCCCTTGGGTGCGAGGAGTGGCGCTTCGCCCTAATTAACCCAATTAGATTGAATCGCGGGATGAGATTAAACGATACCTTTCATTCTCTGCCAGAAGTCATCCTCATTTATCTCTGGGACATCCTCATTTATCTCTGGGACGTAGTCGTCTCTGGTTTACTTCAAGGGTAAAAATAAACTTTCTGGGTGGCTTACCAACAATACCAATGCAGAGGGTAATGAACATGGATGAAAGAGAAGTGCAAACTGTTCTACAGGCGATGGCATGTAGAGTTACTCTACTGTAATAGTGCTGAAATCCTACTGCCACTGCTCTATATTAGAGTCTCTTGAGAAAAAAGCGTAACAGAAGTGGATATTTCACTTTATGGGTCAGTGACTGATATTTGGACCATATTTTGGGTCAAAACTTCCTTTGAACGTCTTTGAAAAAGGAGGAAAATTTGAAAATGGAAGCATACTTCTGCTTCAAAAAGGAACTATTTTTAGTATTCATGTGAGCCATTGAGGAGTCTGTCAAGGTAGCTCTCCCTCCTAATGGATTTTGGTTTAGGTCTCGGTGTGATAGCAAATAAACTGCCTCTTCCCAATTTTCATTGTGGCATGTAATTAACGGGAGAGAAAATACATTGTTTTTTCTTTCAGCGTCAAGCCTTCATCTCCCTTCCACTCAAAGGCTTGATTTGCAAGGGCACTCATCCTAAAAGGTCAAGTTGTGTCCAATAGTTTTTGGCAAAGCGTGTCAATCGATATTTCACACCGCAGAATGCAGCCTTTATTTCACTTCCCGGAGTCCGGCTCAGTTTTCTCTTTTCTCAGATGGACCGAGTCCTGCTTTTATGGACCTCAGATGGACCGAGTCATTCAGGTATTGTCTGAAAGGACAATATAGGACATTGATTTGTGTGACCTTTTCTGGGTCCTAAGACGACAACAAAAAAACAGAGGAAGAAAACTTCTCGGGTCTATGGATTGAAGCTATACTTTAACAGTCAAGTTCATACAAAAGCCAGGCTTGAAATGAGTGCTATCCCTTGTCTGTGACCGAATATTTGGGCCTTCTGTCAAAAATCTGTGTTTCATGTGTCTGACACCTGCCAACTGTCTTAAAACTGACTACTTACTGCCAACTTGTCAACAGATTGCTGTATGATGTGGAAAAATTGTCAGTTCAACCACTCAAACAAAATAATGATACTCAAATAAAATCAAATGTATTTATTAAAGCCCTTTTTACATCAGCAGATGTCACAAAGTGCTTATGCAGAAACCCAGCCTAAAACCCCAAAAAGCAAGCATGCAGATGTAGAAGCACGGTGGCTAGGAAAAACTGCCTAAAAAGGGAGGAACCTAGGCCAGTCCTCTTCTGGCTGTGCCGGGTGGAGATTATAAGATTACATGGCCATTAAGGCCAGATCGTTCCTCCAGATGTTTATATGTTCACAGATGACCAGCAGGGTTAAATAACAATCACAGTGGTTGTAGAGGGTGCAACAGTTCAGTACCTCAGGAGTAAATGTCAGTTGGCTTTTCATAGCCAAGCACTTAGAGGTCAGAGGTTGAGACAGCAGTTGTGGTAGAGAGAGAGAGAGAGGGATAGAGAGAGAGAGGGATAGAGAGAGAGAGAGCGAGAGAGAGAGAGAGAGGGAAAGAGTGTCGAAAATAGCAATTCGGGGACAAGGTAGCAGGTCCGGTGATTAGGTCAGGGTTCCATAGCCGCAGTCAGAACAGTTGAAAGTGGAGCAGCAGCAAGACCGGGTGGACTGGGGACAGCCAGGAGGTCAGGTAGTCCTGAGGCATGGTCCTGCTCCTCAGGTGCTGAGAGAGAGAGAGAGAGAGAAAGAACATTAGATAAGACAGGAGAACTTCACCAGATAGGACAGACTGACCCTAGCCCCCCGGCACATAGACGATAGAGTACCAGTCAAATGTTTGGACACACCTACTCATTCAAGGGTTTTTCTTTATTTTGACTATTTTCTACATTGTAGAATAATAGTGAAGACAACAAAACTATGAAATAACACATGTAGAATCGTGTAGTAACCAAAGAAGTGTTAAACAAATCAAAATATATTTTATATTTGAGATTATTCAATGTAGCCACCCTGCCTTGATGACAGCTTTGCACACTCTTGGCATTCATGAGGTATTCACCAGGAATGCATTGCAATTAACAGGTGTGTCTTGTTAATTTGTGGAATTTCTTTCTTTCTTAATGTGTTTCAGCCAGTCGGTTGTGTTGTGACAAGGTAGGGTTGGTATACAGAAGATAGCCTTTTTTGGTAAAATACCAAGTCCATATTATGGCAGGAACAGCTCAAATAAGCAAAGAGAAACAACAGTCCATCATTACTTTAAGTCAGTCAATCGGGAAAATGTAAAAAACTTTGAAAGTTTCATTAGGAGAAGTCACAAAAACTGGCTCTCATGAGGACCACCACAGGAAAGGAAGACCCAGAGTTACCTCTGCTGTAGAGGATAAGTTCATTAGAGTCAACTGCACCTCAGAAATTGCAGCCCAAATAAATGCTTCACAGAGTTCAAGTAACAGACACATCTCAACATCAACTGTTCAGAGGAGACAGCGTGAATCAGACCTTCATGGTCGATATGCTGCAAAGGAGCCACTACTAAATGACATCAATAACAAGAAGAGACTTGCTTGGGCCAAGAAACACGAACAATGGACATTAGACCGGTGGAAAGCTGTCCTTTGGTCTGATGAGTCCAAGTTTGATACTTTTGATTCCAACCGCCATGTCTTTGTGAGACGCAAGGTAGGTGAACGGATGATCTCTGCATGTGTGTTTCCCACCGTGAAGCATGGAGGAGGAGGTGTGATGATGTGGGGGTGCTTTGCTGGTGACACTGTCAGGGATTTATTTAGAATTCAAGGCACACTTAACCAGCATGGCTACCACAGCATTCTGCAGCGATACGCCATCCCATGTCGTTTGCGCTTAGTGGGACTATCATTTGTTTTTCAATAGGACAATAACCCAACACACTTCCAGGCTGTTTAAGGGCTATTTGACCAAGAAGGAGAGTGATGGAGTGCTGCATCAGATGACCTGACCTCCACAATCACCGAACCTCAACCCAATTGAGATGGTTTGGGATGAGTTGGACTGCAGAGTGAAGGAAAAGCAGCCAACAAGTGCTCAGCATATGTGGGAATTCCTTCAAGACTGTTGGAAAAGCATTCCAGGTGAAGCTGGTTGAGGGAATGCCAAGAGTGTGCAAAGCTGTCATCAAGGCAATGGGGGGCTACTTTGAAGAATCTAAAATATATTTAAATTTTGAAGAATCTAAAAAAGAAAACATTTTGTTGAACACTTTTTTGGTTACTACATTATTGCATATGCATTATTTCATAGTTTTGATCTCTTCACTTATTACTCTACAATGCAAAAAATAAAGAAAAACCTTTGAATGAGTACGTGTGTCCAAACTTTTGACTGGTACTGTACAGTATATATTATTTTTCTTATCAACAGGTCACTTTAGCGACGGGAAGGGGCATGTGCTCTGCACAGGTAGAGCCATAATTGTGCATGTTCCTGCTAATTTCAATCTATTATTTTTACATTGTCAGATACTGTACAAGCCATTGTCATTACTGTTTGCATTGTTGTTTATCAGATCTGCAGATATTCTAAGGATCATTACAGCCTGAACAATCAATTTGGTTGTGTTAAACACATTTGTCATTTTGAAATATTGCGAAAGGCCTGTTTTGGCTGCATGCTGTCCACTGACAGATTTGCCGAAGTGCCCAACCCCTTGCAGTTGGGCTATGACGCTACAAGCTTGATCCTCTAAAGCTCTGTCACGTTGGATGAGGAGCGTTGCTGCATAGCTTTTTTCAGGTCTCTCCAGAGGCGTTAGATCGGCTTCAAGTCCGGGCTCTGGCTGAGCCACTGAAGGACATTCAGAGACTTGTCCCGAAGCCACTCCTGCGTTGTCTTGGCTGTGTGCTTAGTGTCGTTGTCCTGTTGGAAGGTGAACCTTCACCCCAGTCTGAGGTCTTGAGTGCTATGGAGCAGGTTTTCATCAAGGGTCTCTCTGTACTTTGCTCCGTTCATCTTTCCTTCAATCCTGACTAGTCTCCCAGTCCCTGCGCTGAAAAACATCCCCACAGCATGATGCTGCCACCACCAAGTGTCACCAGACGTGACACTTGGCATTCAGGCCAAAGAGTTCCATCTTGGTTTCATCAGACCAGACAATCTTGTTAAGCCTTAATAGTTCATCCAAGTGTTTCTTTGCAAGTATTCCACATGCTCAAAATGGATTTATTCACAATCACAGCAGTCAAACAAATTAAATTGACATCTATTGAGGTAAAAACAGATATTGCGGATTATCTTTTCTCATGCGACATATTGAAATTAATTTACTACATCACATTAGCTCTGTAATGATAATTTGTTTGATGGAAACCCTAATTTGGCTTTGTACGACGTTATAAGGTACGTCAATATTCCACATTAATTCGCTCCAACTGTATGGGAAAAGGGTTCATTCAATTATTATTGCAACTCCTCACTTACCGTGATGGGGGGGACGACGGGGGGGGGGGGCTTATGGGCAGTTTCCTTTAAATGTATTATCCGGGCGGAGAAAATCCCAGAAGCGTTTATATAACGCTCTAACCTTATCTCTATCAAATGATCCATAAAGAGACCACATTGAACCTACGTCCATCTACGTATGGGTTGTTTAAATGGCATATTACTGCGTATTACTTTATCATATCTCAAGTAATCGATTATACGAACATACAATGTCAACAACAACAAAAATCCATATCTCCAAAGACTCCATGTATAACGTATAGAACTCAACCATTCCACTCCATGTGCATTTCCAACAACTCTCCATCACCCTACTCCCAGAACCCTCTCAAAAAAAAACTCAAGTTTACCAGACGCTGCCCGGCGGGTCATAAGATCCTTAACGGTCCTCTAACCTCCCAGAAACCACGGCTAAGTCTAGCCTTCCAGAAACTATAGACTTGTTGCTATGGAACCCCGAGATAACGCTACATATCAAAACTTATTATCCCAATTTCAATCAACTTATTTAGCAAATTTCTATACCGTACTATCCCAACTTAAGACAAAACACTTATTTCTCCTCTCACACACTCTCATATCACATTCACAGAAAACAAAAACAAAAACACACAGGGGAATGAGTCGGACAACGAGAACAAAACGGTTAGCGCTGTGTTAAGATTTCAAACCCTGTCTATATGAACCGGGAAACCCATACCATTATCAAAATATTGCCTAATTAGTTGTAGTTGGGGTGTATCACCTACTGCGATTTCTGTGGTATAGATTACCCGAGTACCCTTGTCTCCTATCTAATTGAGTAACACGGTCCCAAAAGTCCAATCTTAACTCATATTTTCTTAAATCCAACTCGGGTGAAGTGCCAGGAATGACAAAACATTCACAATAAGATCTAACAATAGTAACCCAGGGCACACCTGTTTACCTCATTTATCCCCCCAAAAAACTATCTAAACATTACACGTTATAATTTGAACTTCACCAAGCCAGATGCCCTCTCAAGGCGTCACCTGCACTCTTGTCAATGAGCTTCACCAAGCCGAGTTCTCTCGCAAGATTACCCGCGCTCTAGTCCTTCACTCCACATTAACTTCCCCAGTTCTACTGTGATCAACTCAGTACCACGGATCTGGACTTTTGGTTGTCTGCAACTGGCTAATTAACAATTCTGCCCAAGGATACCTCACTTAAGAACACTCTTATCACCTCAACTCAGTCCTGCTAGTCACCTCAGCTGCGGCCCTTTTAAGAAAGACCTCACTCTGAGCGTACCCTCAGCAGTGGCTTATAATTTTTTTATTTGGTTCATTTTTTCTTATATTTTCATCACTTATTGATAGATAGTACTGAGAGAGGTAGGCTTGGACAATGTTCGGGATCTGGCATCCACCCCGCTGCTCTATTATGAGTGTGGTTTCCCCTGGGATCCCAATTTCAGATCCCCTGTGCACAGTTTACCCAGATGGGTCAACAGGTGAAATTGCAGATCACCTCCTTCTCGCCAAAAATGTTGTGGAAATTCATACTGAGAGAGACTTTGTAATTTCTTCAAACAATCATCTTTATTTAATATTGATTAATTATTGCAATAACGAAACCGTTGACCCCGCACTCTTGAGTGTGTTGCCGAGAGCTTAACTGACAATTAAAAAACAGAGACCTAAAAATGCTTAGTCAGGGTTGGTTCTACCCCTCCCATGCTGATCGGGGGGCATCACAAGCCATCCTGGGTTCATCTCCTGGTTATCTGCACAGATGTTGTTTACCCCCCAACCTGGCTTAGTTTCCCAGATGCCTGGATGATTTTGAGACAATGAGGGATTGTTCTAAACTCTTCCGGGCTATCTCTATCTCGAGTCACAAACACCACATCTTGTATTTGGAATGCCAGCTGTAGGTTTTTATCACCCAGTCATTGTGAGCTCAAGCTATTTCTGGCAAAACCCATTTTCCTTGACCATACGCCTAGACTAACTGCAGGAAGCTAGAGTGGAAACCATCCCTTAACAGAAACACAGCATTAGTAGAACAGCAATGTCTTACTATTTGTTAAGTATTAATGGTTAACTATTCATATCAAACAAATCAGGTAAATACGTCATTTTTCTCTCACTATCCACATGTGAAAGGTTATGCGATCACGTGAAAATCCACATGTGAAAGGTTATGCGATCACGTGAAAATCCACATGTGAAAGGTTATGCGATCACGTGAAAATCCACATGTGAAAGGTTATGTGCGATCACGTGAAAATCCACATGTGAAAGGTTATGCGATCACGTGAAAATCCACATGTGAAAGGTTATGCGATCACGTGAAAATCCACATGTGAAAGGTTATGCGATCACGTGAAAATCCACATGTGAAAGGTTATGCGATCACGTGAAAATCCACATGTGAAAGGTTATGCGATCACGTGAAAATCCACATGTGAAAGATTATGCGATCACGTGAAAATCCACATGTGAAAGTTCATGTGAAATATCATCACGTGAAGTGTTCCAAAAGCACATGGTTTAATATGATTCCACATGATTTATACTACAAAAATCCACATCATCACATAAACTGTTCCAAAAGCATATTGTATCACATGATTTGTCACATGTGAAATTGTGTGATTTTCCATATGTGAAATCATGTGTTTTTTTTTAAATAGATATTGCTAGCTGTTGTACATATGTATATAAAGGGTGTTTTATGTCATATTGTTTTTTACAAGTGTACCAACAAGTGACAAAATGATTTCAGCTGCATCAGAAATCAATAAAGTGTTGACTTCAATTTCTGGATCAATTCATTGTGATATTAATTCATTGCATTTGGATAAACTAGCTTCAGTCTTACTGGTAAAACAAATGATACAGGGAGTTGGTGTATCATTTAAACTTTGATTTGTTGGCAAGTAAACAGTAGATGATTCTGTCAATATAGCAAATAACTAGACATGGCTTGTATTCAAGACATATTTTTATTTGCTCTGAAGATCAAGGCGAGTTTACACAGCAGTATGCAGGTACAGTTATGGCAATGTATGACATACACTGAGTATACCAAACATTGAAAAAAACAGCAGCGTTGCAGTTCTTTACACAAACCGGTGTGCCTGGCACCTACTACCATACCCTGCTCAAAGGCACTTAAATATTTCCATCTCTAAATGGCACACATACACAATCCGTGTCTCAATTGTCTCAAGGCGTAAAAATCTTTCCTTAACCTGTCTCCTCCCCTTCATCTACACCGACTGAAGTGTATTTAACAACAAGTGACATCAATAAGGGATCATCATTTTCGCCTGGATTCAACTGGTCAGTGTGTCATTGAAAGAGCAGGTGTTCTTAATGTTTTTGTATACTCACTGCCTTGAGAAAGTATTCATACCCCTTGACTTATTTGTTTGAGCCAGAATACATTTTGTTATGTTACAGCTTGAATTCAAAATGTATTAAATATATATATCTTATAACTCCAGTGTATATTTGGTCATGTGTTTTAGGTTATTGTCCTGCTGAAAGGTGAATTTGTCTCCCAGTGTCTGTTGGAAAGTAAACTGAAACAGGTTTTACTCTAGGATTTTGCCTGTGCTTAGCTCTATTTTGTCCATTTTCTATCCTAAAAATACACCCTAGTCTTTGCAGATGACAAGCACACCCATAACATGATGGAGCCATCACCATGTTTGAAAATATGAAGAGTGGTACACAGTGATGCCCCAACATAACGCTTTGTATTCAGGGCATAAAGTTAATTTCATTTGCCACATTCTTTGCAGTTTTACTTCACTGTCTTATTGCATTCTTTTTGAATATTTCTATTCTGTACAGGCTTCCTTCTTTTTACTCTGTCATTTGGGTTGGTATTGTGAAGTAACTACAATGTTGTTGATTCATCCTAAAAACAAAATCTCCTATCACAGGCACTTGTAACTGTTTTAAAGTTGCCATTGGCCTCATGGGGAAATCCCTGAGCGGTTTCCTTCCTCTCCAGCAACTGAGTTAGGAAGGACGCCTGTGTCTTTGTGGTGACTGGGTGTAATTAATAACTTCACCACACTCAAAGGGATATTCCATGTCTGTTTTTTTGACCCATCTACGAATAGGTACCCTTCTTCGTGAGGCATTGGTCTCCCTGGTCTTTGTGGTTGAATCTGTGTTTGAAATTCACTGCTCGATTGAGGGACCTTACAGATAATTGTATGTGTGGGGTACAGAGATGAGGTAGTCATTCAAAAAACATGTTAAACACCATTATTGCACACAGAGTGAGTGTATGCAACTTATTATGTGACTTGTTATGTACATTTTTATTCCTGGACTTATTTAAGCATTAACAAAAGGGTTGAATACTTCTTGACTCAAGACATGATCGCTTTCCATTTTTTAAATCATTTGTAAAAAAAAAAATAAAAAAAAAATTGATTCCACTTTGACATTTTGGGGTATTGTGTGTAGATCAGTGACATAAAATCACAATTTAATCCATTTTAAATTCAGGCTGTAACACAATTTATTTAGAAAAAGGTCAAGGTGTGTGAATACTTTCTGTATATACAGTATATACAGTAAAATAAACTACTAATATACTACTAACGCTATAATAAATTCTACAGTTCTACAATGGGAAAAGTTGCATATGTTGTGTTTGGGTGGTGCAGTGAGGTGTTCCTAGTCACCGTGATATAAGGGAAGAATATTGCTATTGGTCCTTTCACATCTCGTCTTCATCAACTCCTTTGTATCCAAGCGGTACTGTCTGTGAGAGAAAGCCAAATACGCTACTACATATTCATGGATAATCATTGTGTACTGTCTGTAATTCCTAGAGTAGCAGCATGGTGTAGGTTACGAGACATAGCACAGATACACGCTAGCTAGCTAGCTACAACACACAGTATAGTTACTCCAAGACTAATATGAGTCATAAACCCAAAGTCATTCCTTTACTCTCCGCCATCATCATCAAAACATTTCTCAAAAATGTCAATGTCAAAAAAAGCACTAAGGATAGCTAGGCTAGTTAGCTTTAATGTTAGACTACGGTACATTTTTTTTATGTATGCCTTGTAGCAATCTAGCCCCGTTATGGCCGAATCGATCACCAAATTGTATTGGACAACAATGCCTTCTGTAAAAAGATAGCTAACTAAGCAATATAAGCTACCGACAGCAAAACATTTACGAATTTATCATTTGCCCTTCTGAGTCCTGGTCCAGCTGGTCTAGGCTGCCACCCCTGCTTGCTGGTCTCGCAATTATTTTTCTCGCCATCTCAACTCCTCTTCAGCGTATTCTGGCTCAAACAAACAGGTCTGTATCTTCCTATGTAAAAGAACAGCATAAAATGTTTTGTCATCCAGCTCTTCTTGGAGAGAGGAATCATCAGGAGCAGCCATTGTAATTACTTAGCAATCTCGGATAGACAGTGCATGGTAACATACTGTAGCTCCTGTGAACCTGTAAACTAGTACCGACCTCCGTTTTGAAAAGCCTGCCTTAAAGGGGGGCAAGGAAGTAGGGCTCCCGTCAGGCAGTATTCTTAACAAAGCCATGTCAAATTAGTCTACTTAAAATAAACAGTTGAAGTTCGGAAGTTTACATGCACTTAGGTTGGAGTAGTTTAAACATGTTTTTCAACCACTCCACACATTTCTTGTTGACAAACTATAGTTTTGGCAAGTCCGTTAGGACATCTAATTTTTTCCAACAATTGTTTACAGACATATTATTTCACTTATAATTCACCGTATCACAATTCCAGTGGGTCAGAAGTTTACAAATTCCAGAAAAGGATGTCATGGCTTTAGAAGCTTCTCAAAGAATAATTGACATCATTTGAGTCAATTGGAGGTTGACTCTTGGATGTATTTCAAGGCCTATCTTCAAACTCAGTGCCTCTGCTTGACATCATGGGAAAATCTAAAGAAAGCAGCCAAGACCTCAGAAATGTTATTTTAGACCTCCACAAGTCGGGTTCATTCTTGGGAGAAATTTCCAAACGCCTGAAGGTACCACGTTCATCTGTACAAACAATAGGACACAAGTATAAACAACATGGGACCACGCAGCTGTCATACCGCTCAGGAAGGAGACGCTTTCTGTCTCCTAGAGATGAACGTACTTTGGTGCGAAAAGTGCAAATCAATCCCAGAACAACAGCAAAGGACCTTGTGAAGATGCTGGAGGAAACAGGTACAAAAGTAAATATATCCACAGTAAAACAAGTCCTATATTGACATAACCTGAAAGGCCGCTCAGCTTCCTCTGGTCTGATGAAACACAAATAGAACTGTTCGGCCATAATGACCATCATTATGTTTGGAGGAAAAATGGGGACGCTTGCAAGCCGAAGAACACCATCCCAACCGTGAAGCACGGGGGTGGCAGCATCAGGTTGTGGGGGTGTTTTGCTGCAGGAAGGCCTGGTGCACTTCACAAAATAGATGGCATCATGAGGTTGGAAAATGATGTGGATATATTGAAGCAACATCTCAAGACATCAGTCAGGAAGTTAAAGCTTGGTTGCAAATGGGTCTTCCAAATGGACAATGACCCCAAGCATACTTCCAAAGTTGTGGCAAAATGGCTTAAGGACAACAAAGTCAAGGTATTGGAGTGGCCATCACAAAGTCCTGACCTCAATCCCATAGAACATTTGTGGGCAGAACTGACAAAGTGTGTGCGAGCAAGGAGGCCTACAAGCCTGACTCAGTTACACCAGCTCTGTCAGGAGGAATGAGCCATAATTCACCCAACTTATTGTGGGAAGCTTGTGGAAGTCTACCTGAAACGTTTGACCCAAATAAAACAATTTAAGGCAATGCTACCAAATACTAATTGAGTGTATGCAAACTTCTGACCCACTGGGCATGTGATGAAAGAAATAAAAGCCGAAATAAATCATTCTCCCTACTATTATTCTGACATTTCAAGTTCTTGAAATAAAGTGGTGATCCTAACTGACCTAAAACAGGGAATTTTTACTCGGATTAAATGTCAGGAATTGTGAATTACTGAGTTTAATGTATTTGGCTAAGGTGTATGTAGACTTCCTACTTCAACTGTACTGCATAGTCCTGGCAGATACGAACATCGTTGAGACAAGTCCAATGGCTTTATTGAAAAAGGACACGATATCTTGCAATCGGCAAAACACAAAGGCCACAATAACTGCTACAAAACATGACTCCGTTAATTTTTATTTCAGACTGCAAACTCAATCAACCAATGAGGTCATTCTCTCCCCCCCCCCCCCCCCAGCTATAGTGCATCATTCTGTCTGAAACACCCTTTCATAATTCATTATTATGTAGGGAGACTGGAACAAACACCCCAAATAGTGTCCAGTGGTGAAGTTTCCCTTATAGGTTCATCATCATTTCTACTCACTTTCTACCTGGTATAAAGTCATTTAAGTTCAGACCAGAGTATTTTTTTAATTGAAAAATAATAATAAAAAAGCTAGACACTCGCGACCCTTTCAAAACCTCAGTTGAGAATCGACGTGCTAAATGAATGATCAAGCCTAAATGCCATTGCTCAAATAAGCGCTCTGTTATAGCGAGCATTTGTTCAATCGAACGTCTGTAATGGAGTCACTCTACTGTCAGACCTGTATCTACAATTGAAAAATGTATGTATGTAAAACTCTAATTACAAGTGTTGAACAGAAACATAATCGCCCCGGTTATTCACCAACTGAGCAGCAGTGACCCCATCTGTAAAGGGGCGGAGGTTCATAATGATGGATGACTTTTAACACAGCATGGTTTTTCCAATGACAGCCTTTTCCAAATAAGAGTGATTGACTTGGAGTGATTTGACACTCAAAAGTCTGTTACGACGAGAACCCATTGTGGCAGGTACACTGTGATATTGGCAAAGAACAGAATAGAGTGCGTCCTTTTGACAATACCACGTCATTTCAAAGCCCTATTTCGAGTTCGCTGTCGTTTTCCTCAAATTAAATCACCTTTGGTTACAGGTTTCCATGCAGAAGTTGAAAAAAAGAGAACACAACAATATCAAAGGATGCACCCTCTGGAGTCTAGTAGCATACACCATCACAAAGAAACACCAGATGTCCATGAAAGCTTCTATTTGGTTTCCCCTTTCCTTTTATCTCTCTCCCTCTCTCTCTCTCTCTCTCATTAAAAACTGCATTTTTTTGCTTTCTCACCTTTTCAAGGTGGTGGAGAAAGCTAAAGAACACAGGAGCGAGGAATGGAATACACAAACTCAATCATGTCACTCGGTAGGGCCTCGAGGTTATGGATACATCTGACTGGTCGGCGATATTCGCACGAACGGTTGGGCAAATTAAAGTGTCTCCGTAATGATAGCAAGAGTAGAGTGATTCAAGCCTAACTAATCAATAGAAAATATATGTGGCCAACAGATTGGACAAAAAAAGTGTCAGCAAGTCAAGCCAGGCCACACTGTGTGGGCATCAAAGGCAATATGGCATTGTTCGTGCTCTTATGGTGATAACCAATGAACAGTCTCAAGGGTCAAATCAGGCCACAGTGTATGGGCATCAATGGCGATATGGCATCGCTCTTGCTCTTACCGTGATAAGTATCGGACACCCTCAAGAGTCAAATCATGCCACGCTGTGTTGGGCACCAAGGGCAGCATGTTCTTAAAGTGACAGGTATCGAACAGCCTCAAGAGTCAAGCGCCTCTGACACAAAGCATGACTACACCAGTGTGTGTAAGTCAGACCGAGAGGAGAACGAGTGGTAAGCAATG
The DNA here is from genome assembly GCF_034236695.1 of Oncorhynchus nerka. Taxonomy (NCBI): domain Eukaryota; kingdom Metazoa; phylum Chordata; class Actinopteri; order Salmoniformes; family Salmonidae; genus Oncorhynchus; species Oncorhynchus nerka. The sequence continues at coordinate 3,811,050 of NC_088424.1, read as the reverse complement.
TTCCCACTAAGCTGTGAGAGTGAGTGGGTGCGCAGCTCCCTTGGGGCCGCCACATTGAAGAGATATCACAGAGAAGCATTATCAACATTTGCCTTTACTCTGGGAATTGTGATCGAATCAATGCAATATTAGCAATTTTCAATGCCACATACCAAAATAAAACGAACTATGCAAAATATTTTATTGTAGGCAGAAGGCATCAGAGAAGGATTCTATTGCATTGACACCCACGACTCAGCCCGTACTCTACACAGAGGTGCGGCATAACCAATCAGAGCGGCAGTAGGGCTATACGCAAATAGACCATTGACATTTATGGATCTGTGCCATTCACTTTGAACTGGACTCTGTTTACAGCCTGAGCGGTTGTGAGTTTGTTTTGAGATCAAAGCGAGAGTTCAGATTCAGAAAAACTTCAATGTCCTCTAAGAGGCAATTCATCTTACAGCAGTCATAAAACATATAACATCTAGAAATGTCAAATAAATAGCAAAGAATATTTACAAACAAAATAGGCAGGGTAAGTGCAATTTCATAGTGCAAGTGCTAAGTGCAACTAGTCCAACATTGTTAAGTTGCAGAATTTTACCTTAGGTAGTCTGTACCTGCATCCAGAGGGAAGGAGATGGAATTCAGGGTGGAGTGAATGGGAAGAGTCAACCACTATTTTATTTGCCTTATGGAGGGCTCTGCCCAGGTAGAGAGATGACAGCTCTTGCTGTTGCTGCCCCATGATTTTTCCCCAAGTCCTGACCATCTTGCCCAACCTATTTTTCTGTGCAACCTTGATATTCCCAAACCAGCAGGTCAAGCAGTAGGACAGAATGCCCCCAATTAATGATTCATAAAAGAGAACCATGATGGTTAGATCAACATTAAAAAAGTGCAGTTTCCGTAGGAAATACAGTCTCTGTTGGCCTTTCTTAAAAACAGTGTCAGTACACTGATCCCAGGACAGCTTGTTGTCAATGACTAGCCCAAGGTATTTGTACTTCTCCACTATTTCAATTGGCTCACATACCTTTTTATCAGTGATGGTGTGTGCATGGTAGTGTTCCTTCGAAAGTCAATCACCATGTCCTTTATCTTTGATGTATTTAATATTAGATGGGATGACTCACCAGACAGTAAAATCATTCAGAGCCGGTCCGTGCTCTGTCTCTTCCCCTTTGAGAAGACTGACCAAAGCAGTATCGTCAGCATATTTGATCAGGTGGCGCCCTGGGAACCGGCTCCGGCAGCTGTCTGTATACAGTATGTATAGTACTGGTGAAAGAACACTGCCCTGTGGGGTTCCAACTGAAGAGGTGTGCACCTCAGAGAGTGTGTTGCCAAGTCGTACCTGCTGAGACCTATCAGTAAGGAAGTTGGTGATCCATGTGGTAAGCATAGCATCAAGTCCAAAGTCTCCTCTCAGTCTGTCCGCGAGGACCAACGGATTGATTGTGTTAAATGCAGAGGAGAAATCTGCAAACATGACACGCACATGGGTTTTAATGCCCTCCAAAAACATTTTTAGACCTCCACAAGTCTGGTTCATCCCTGGGAGCTGGAATTTTGAAACGCATGAAGGTACCCCGTTCATCTGTACAAACAACAGTACGCAACTATAAACAACATGGGACCACGCAGCCATCATACCGCTCAGGAAGGAGACGCGTTCTGTCTCCTAGAGATGAACGTACTTTGGTGCAAAAAGTGCAAATCAATCCCAGAACAACAGCAAAGGACCTTGTGAAGATGCTGGAGGAAACAGGTACAAAAGTATCTCTATCCACAGTTAAACGAGTCCTATATTGACATAACCTGAAAGGCTACTCAGCAAGGAAGAAGCCACTGTTCGAAAACCACCGTAAAAAAAGCCAGACTACGGTTTGCAACTGCACATGGGGACAAAGATCGTACTTTTTGGAGAAATGTCCTCTGGTCTGATGAAACAAAAATAGAACTGCTTGGCCATAATGACCATCATTATGTTTGGAGAAAAAAGGAGGAGGCTTGCAAGCCGACGAACACCATCCCAACTGTGAAGCACGGGGGTGGCAGCATCATGTTGTAGGGATGCTTTGCTGCAGGAGGGACTGGTGCACTTCACAAAATAGATGGCATCATGAGGAAAGGAAAATTATGTAGATATATTGAAGCAACATCTCAAGACATCAGTCAGGAAGTTCAAGCTTGGTCGCAAATGGGTCTTCCAAATGGACAATGACACCAAGCATACTTCCAAAGTTGTGGCAAAATGGCTTAAGGACAACAAAGTCAAGGTATTGGAGTGGCCATCACAAAGCCCTGACCTCAATCCTATATAAAATGTGTGGGCAGAACTGAAAAAGTGTGTGCGTGCAAGGTGGCATACAAACCTGACTCAGTTACACCAGCTCTGTCAGGAGGAATGGGCCATAATTCACCCAACTTATTGTGGGAAGCTTGTGGAAGGCAACCCAAAATGTTTGACCCAAGTTAAACAATTTAAGGCAATGCTACCAAATACTAGTGTTTGTAAACTTCTTTCGTGCTCCAGCGCTTTTGAACACTCGTTGTAAGACTTCCTCATCGCTGACAAGCGCACTCTTGGTTGCCATGACATCCTCCTCCAGACAGGCCAGGGGAGCGGGGGCGACCCCTGTTTAAAGCGGGCGGAGAACTTGTTTTGTTCATTTGGCTGTAGAGAGGCACACCCTCTTGTCGAGGCAGGGATCGATACGTTGCCTACCTTTGAAGGGGGCGTTGGCCATGTTCATAATGCCCAACCAGGCAGACAGTCTCCCTGTAACATTATCTGTTGCACCTTATCCTTGTACTGGCATCTCGCCATTTTTAATCTTTTTGTTCACCTCTCTCTGTACCTCTTTTCTTTCGAGTGGATTCCCGGAGGTAAACACTTGTTTCTTCTTATTAAGCACCCCTTTCAGCTATTTGGTCACCCATGGTTTGTTGTTTGGAAATATCTTACATGTTTTTTGGGGATCACCCAATCAACACAGAATTCAATATAGCCAGATAGTACGTTAGTGAACTCATTCAGGCCAGCTGATGATTCTTCAAATATGCTCCAGGAGGTACAATCAAAGCATCCCTGCAACTCATCAATACTGTCATTGTCCCACACCTGTATTTGTTTTTCCACCACCTTCTCCCTTTTGAGTAACTGTCTATGAGTTGGTTGTAGAAAAACAGTGTTATGATCTGATCCAGCCAGTGGAGGTCTGGCCAAGGATGAATACGCTTTGGGGATCGAGCCGTAACATAAGTCATTTATCTTATTTTTCCTTGTTAGACAAGTCACATACTGGGTGTAAGTACTCAAATTGTGCATAAGAGTACAGCTATTGAAATCCCCCTGGATGAATTTGGGCACATCAGGGGAAATTGCATCAAGCTCTTGAGTGAGGTTAAAAATGATGTCAAGCTGCATTGACACTGTTTGCTCTTGGATGGATATGAACAACTGTCAAAAAAAGCTGGGGGGAATTCACGGGGGAGGTAGAAGGGGCGCAGCGACACTGACAGTAGCTCTATATCAGGAATGCATATTTTATTCCTGACAATCATAGTTTTACACCATCTATCATTTATCAGACCACAGACTCTGCCTCGTGCTCCTTTACCAGTAGCTTCACTGTCTCTGTCAGTACGAGTGATAGTGAATCCGTCAGGGGTGCCTTCAGAGTTGGGCCAAGTTTCTGAGAAGACCATCACACAGGCCTCCCTGCATTCATACAGATACCGTGAGTTTTACCCGCAATTCGTCCATTTTCCCCTGAAGCGATTGGACATTGGAGAGCAGGGTAGTTGGAAGCGGATCTTTGTTTTGTTCCTTTTCGACCAATGCCGCACACCGCCTTCCCTGCCCCTTTTCCTCTTCCGTTTTAGTAGTCCTTCAACCCGGGTTGTTTTGTCGCTCTACCGTAGCCTAATCGGCAATCCGACGCAACATATAACACGACTGAACTACTAAAAGCAAGGCGAAAACAATGGACGAGTTGAAAGAAATTTAAACAACCAACAAGAAACAAACAAACGCAGCAGGGCACCACTGCGCAGCGCCTCAAACACATGATTTGCATGTAGCCACGTGTGCACATTTTGTTCATATCCTTTTCTAGTTAGTGAGTTATTAGACCAGTTATAGGTCATTTGTAGTCAGCAATGGGGGAGTGGTTGCTTTCTACAAGAGCACAAAACATTACACTTCTGGAAATCTTTGAAAAGCGATTCGGGTAAAGACCTTTTAATTTGCCTTAAAGGGGCAGTGTTGTTTTTTTGAGAAGGTCTTGAATAAGATACGTAGCCAATAGGCAGAGGGTAGCATCATTTGTCTGATTCTCTGTAATAATGGTATGGTAATAATAATGCCTTTTATTTTGTAAAGGGGTCTTCCTCAAACACCACGGCAACATTTTCAATCACCACCTTGTCTGAAGGACCCGGTGGATAGACAGGTTCATGTCAAGCCCTGCATGGAATGTTTCATGGAATGTAGGCATCCATTGAACATCACACATTGACTGCTACTGTAGACTGAATGAGAGAACAGCTATGTCCATGTTAAAATGTTATGTGATGCATTTTATCCTTTGTTTTTGATGGGAGGTCACTCTGGTAGGCGTACATTATGCTCAAATACCCATTTGACCACTGTCTGAAACTGTAACTTAAAGCGGGTACAACCTCAGTGTTCACAGTAAACACATGCTGGATGTTGCACAGAATGTTCACAGTGTTCAAGTTTGCGCTCAGCAGACCAGAAATTTGCTCAGTGCTGAAAAAAATGAGAGGGAACATTGGTGGTAAGTAATGTAGTCACCGCACCCCTGATGGAATACAAACGCACCTCTCATCATTTGGCCTCCGCTGATCCAGAAGGTTAACCCCTTCGCTACCACAGCCATCAGTGGCATCGGCAGCAACGGCAACACACAGGCATTAATTATAAATCCATTAAAACAGCCAATTCATCAGGAATGCAGCTATTATCAGATGTCATGTCATTATTTTCCCCACTCGTTGCTGTGCCAAGCAGCGGCGGTTCCCTGTGGGTTTATAAAAACAAATACCCCATCTGGTTGGGGATGTTTCGGGACACGCGGTGCATTCTGAGCAGGGTGTTGAGCCTCTTGGGTCGGTGCGTCACCTTCGTTGATGGCGGTTGACATTGATTTGTTCTGTTTTCACTTCCAGATAATTTGTGGATTTAAATAGTCCAAAAAATCATTTTAAGGTAATTATTTTATTTATTTTTGAACAAATTCAAACAAAATGCATTAAAAGAAAGAAAATAAAACACAAAAGAATATAGATATTCTTATATGTGGTTGTGACATGTGATGTTGTCGGCACTGATATTCTGACTCTGAAAGACCTCTTTCTTACAGATGGAGCTAAAAGTAATTTGAAGCCACCTGCGTTTCTACCTGTTCCTCACAGAGCTGTCAAGCTTTTGCCATTAAAAGTTCCTATATTACTGTGCCAATCTCAGCAGCACTTATGTTGCTTACTCACAAAAAAAGCAGTGGTTGGAGAAATGCACTCCGATGTTAGTCTGATCGAGAGGGAAATGGAACACATTTACAGTTGTATTGTTTATGCATGGAGCAGGTCGTTTTATTTGCAATTTGACATGTTATGTTCTGGCAAACTGAGCTCAAGCATGCTACCTTGGGAAATAGTGTGGGTTTGTCTGCCAGTATCATGTTATTAATGATGTGAGATGTTTCCCCTTTGAAGGTAAATATCTTTCTGGATTTCAGACTTGCAGACTTGAAATAAACATCCACATTCCGTCTCGCTAGCTAAACAAAATAAAAGATGACTCATTTAGCTGTTGTAATGATGTGAGATAACGAACGAAGGATTTAAAGCCCTTAAAGAGTTATGCACAGAGGCTCTTCACCACCATTCAAACCCCCATGGGGCTTACGTAACCTCAGGTAAGATGAGGTGTGAAACTGCACTCGTCTCCTGAGCAGATTAGTATTTAGAATGTGTGAATGATAAAGGTCCCACTAACCTTTGAATCCAAATAACCACCTGTGACTTGATAAAACACAGCACCTCACCTTTTCCATTGATGACTCCTGTCCATATTGACCATGTCTTTCTATCACACTATTTCTTTCTATCTTTCTTTCAATCACACTTTCTTTCTTTCTTTCTTTTACTTTCCCACTCTCTATTTTCTCTCTGGTCCTCATTAGCACTATGCCCTCGTTCCTGAAGACACCGGGCATCATGCTACACACATTTCCACTCACACCTTTTCCGCAGCTCTCTTACAGTACCTTACCCTCATCTTCCCTGAGGTTACGTAAGCCCCATGGGGGTTTGAATGGTGGTGAAGAGCCTCTGTCAGTATTTTTATTCTTAAGGCATTGCCCAATTCCCTGATCCTTGAATTGATTCGAGATCCAAAGTTCATGAGATCCAAAGTTCATCCTTCCAACAGGACAACGACCCTAAGAACTCAGCCAAGACAAAGCAGGAGTGGTTTCGGGACAAGTCTCTGAATGTCCTATTGTGGCCCAGCCAGAGCCCGGGCTTGAACCCGATCGAACATCTCTGGAGAGAACTGAAAATAGCTGTGCAGCGACGCTCCCCAGCCAACCTGTCAGAGCTTGATAGGATCTGCAGAGAAGAATGGGAGAAACTCCCACAAGTGCTAGTGTGCCAAGCTTGCAGCGTCACACCCAAGAAAACTCAGGGCTGTAATTGCTGCCAAAGGTGCTTCAACAAAGTACTGAGTAAAGGGTCTGAATACTTACATAAATGTGATGTTCCTATTCTTTATTTAAAATACATTTGCAAAAACTCTAAAAAACAGTTTTTGCTTTGTCATTATGAGGTATTGTGTGTAGATTGATGAGGGGGGGAAATGATTTAATCCATTTAAAAATAAAGCTGTAATGTAACAAAATGTGGATAAAGACAAGGGGTCTGAATACTTTCCGAATGCACTGTATATTCTGTTGGATCTATTTGATTTCTCTTTGACCTCTTCAGATATTTGGCAAAATAATGGCTAGAATGGAGTGAAGGGAATTGCATCAAACACATATAAACCATGTGTTTGATATCATTCCACTTATGCCACTCCAGCCATTACCACAAGCCCATCCTCCCCAATTAAGGTGCCACCAACCTCCTGTGTTGGATGATGAGCCACTGAAATGTGCAATATATATATATATATATATATATATATAAATATATACATGCAATTAGAAGAATCCGGGAATCCAACACCTTTTTAGAGGTGAGGTGCCCGGGGCAGAAACTTGTGTACTTTTGCACACGTCTTAAGCACCCTCCCTGTAGCCCGTACCCAGGACACGCAGAGCAGCAAAAGGTGATAAATGGTGCACACGGAGACAGTGAGATTGACAACTAAGGTTGAGGGTCCCCTTCTACATAAAAGCATACCAGCTGTGCTAACATTACAACATCAAGTCCTCCCCTGCACTTTTTGCTATGGGGAGGGTTGTGTAGTTTATTATTGGGCACAGGGGAGGTTAATGCGTTTTTTTCCCTCTTCTTCTCGTCTTTGTATCGTGACTATATTACTACATTTTG